>NW_028113960.1:0-726429 GCF_964289735.1 Phaethon aethereus | reverse complement strand
CTGCGAGGAACCACCGCCGCGGAACCCGCCCCCCCACCGCGGCCTGGTACCAACACCCCTGGAGCCGCCATGTCTACCCCGTCCCGCTGCTGACAGCCCTACAACCAGCATCGCCACCGCAGGCGGTACCGGCGTCCCCAGGAAGAGCCACCTCAACCCGGGGCCAAGGATGCCCTGCACCGACCAGAGGGCACATTTCTCAACGCCATCGAGACATCCCTCCACGGGGGTGAGGAGTGAAGGTCGTGGGGCCGGTGCACCAACCGCCCGATCCAGAGCCCCAAGCCAGCCCCAGCGTGCCCCCCAGGGACCCTGGTCCCCTGCCGGCAGCCCCGAGACCCCACCTCATGGCAAGAAGGAGTCGGCACCGGCAGAGGCATTGAGCAGCAAGGCACGCACTGGTGCACGTCCCAAACCCAGGCAGCCCAGCTGGCTGCGCCTGTCCCCCACGGGGGGCCAAACCCCACGCCAGGGGCTGCCAGAGCAGCTGCACATGCCGCCGCACGTGCCGCAGCCTCCCGCCGACTCCCTGCTATCCCTCAGGCCCTGGCGGGGCCTCACCACTGCGCCCATCCCACCGCAGGAGCAGGAGGACTCGGTGCCCATCACAGCCGAGCAGCAGCCCGAGCGGGAGCGCATGACCAGGCTGGCCCAGGAGGGGCGGGAGCGGGCGGCCCTGCAGATGCCACTGGGCCAGCTGCAGTTTTTTGTGCAGAGGGAGGCTGACATGGAGACAGCCAACGAGTACGGCTACCCCTAACCCACCGCTCCAGCAGGGTTCCCCATAGCCCCCACATGCAAAAAAGAACCAGAGACAGAGACCTGCACCCACCTGCTCCAGCCCCCACCCTCTCCCAGAACCCCATTTCTTCCTTAATTCATTACACAAGTTGGGTTTAATTCATTACACAATATTGGAGTTTGTGTTTTCCCTCATGACGAGGATTTCGGTAACAATTCGTTCCAATTTGGGCTCTTGTAGGAGATTAATTTGCTTTATGGTCACCCAAAACAAGAGACCACCCCTCCGCTCCCATTCCTGGGTTTCTAGCCACATTTTCAGGCAGGGTTTGTATAGGTTCAAGACCGCTTGCCTTGGAAAAGGAAAGGAATGTGAAGAGGCCACTTTAAATCGGCCACTACAGGGACTGTCAAAGCTAACGCCGCTTTCCTTCTGACAGCTTCAGGAACCAATCTGGACATGCCTGTAGTCCTACAGGCCCCGGTGCTAAGTTACACGTGGCACAGCACAATTTAAAGGTTACAAATGACCCTGCTGTTTTGTTAAGTTGTCTTGGTGTTTTTCATTCTTGCTGAAAACAACTTATCCATGCCCGTGCTTTGTCAAAGTCCAATTTCACAAAATGTCATGCTTGGATATATCGCTAGAGGTCACATCTAGTTGCTGGTTCATTGCTTTGGCATTGTATCTACAGACATGGTAACAGTTAATTAAGCTAACAGGTGCCTACTGGCTACGTTAATTAACGCACATCAAAGGGCAAAGCCCGCTGCATACTCTTGTTGGGAATTTGCCTTTGGAGAGATGGCTATTTGTTTCTTTACTGTTTTAGCCATGGGCTAATCATATTGCCTGTTTCCATGGTTCTCAACTTCCCTGTCTAAAAGCTCCTTTTTCAGCACCAACCTCCTCTTCACCTGCTCATAAGTTCACACAGCGATCTTTCTCCTGTTTGCCTGTGTCTCACCGCAGCAGGAGCCCAGACGGAATGCCGCCCTCTCGGCAGCAAGGCGCGTCCTGCCGACCTGCCCGGGGCTGCCAGGCAGGCATCCCGACTGCTCACCCGGGCTCCCGTTACAGGCAGCGGAGAATAAAAGCCACCGCCGGGGTGTTGGCAACCGTCCGGCAGACTCCAGATGTGGGGCAGGCAAGGGAAGTCTGGCTGATCCGTTGGCTACGTGTAAACTGAAGCCTACAGTGCAGATCCTTGAAGTGCGGTGAGCTGAACCCCCCACCAGTCCCAGCTGCGACGCAGACGCAGCGGGTTCTATCACCTTCTCACAAATTTATGTGCCTTAAGTCACCTGTACTTGGACACACTGTCACAGAGAGACACACGCACACAGACAGCGTCCTGTATTTTCTGAGAGACTCAGTGCCGTTGCCCAACATGTAAAGAGAAACAGTGCAACAGGTACTGAACTGGCCAAAGGAGGGAGCGAGACGTCAGACATCCTGAACGTCGGATTAAGGGCCAACTCTCTCAAGCCAGGGGTGCCCTAATGGGAAGGGGAATGTTCCTTTGCCATGCGTTAGATCAGTGCATGGCTTTCCATGCATCGCTAGCACTTTGCTTACCTCGGGATAGAAGATGATTAAGGGAAAAATAAAGCAGGGAATAATCGCCCTCCTGTCATGTTAAATGCCTAGAACTATGTTTCCCACTGGGCCCTATGCTTGGTCTGCTAGTGCTAAAGTGTGCAGCTAGAACATGGACAATGTCATCTTATTTCAGGCCAGACTCCCATTAAGCAGTAATCTTAAGGCAAACTTCTGCCTGCAAGAACAGACTTTCATCTGTTTTGATGTTTTTAAACAGAAAGCTAGAAAACAGCCCGTGATCCCTTTGCTGCTGCTGCAAAGACGCTACGGTTGACTTTCCTTCAGCCTGCAAGGCTGGCACTCTGTCACAAAAGGCAAATCTCACAGCTTGCTCCACCATTCTTAAATGCTAGGAAAGCTAAAGGTTACTTTCACACTCACCGAAGGATGGACTTCTACGTATCCATGGGCGACTTTACCAGCAATGTGTGAAGGAAAATTAACCAGATGCTGTTATAAAAATGCCTTTTGTGGGGAAACCCACAGAACAAGGAAATCCAAAGAGACGACATGTTTCTTTCACAACATCCCTCCAGGAGCAACAGCTATTTTACATAGAGAGGAGGGTAACAGGACAATAGACTAGGTTACTCTTTTTTTCTACAGTTTCTTGTGTCTATTTTTTGCCCTGTTTTGCCAGTAACTAAAAGAATTGGAAACTTTGTCAGGAAAGTGCCAATTCGTCTTTAACTGTCAATGCTTCTGTTCCCCCATTAAAGCTTGCTGAAAATCCACCTTAGCTGTGGCAGTTCTATTCTGACAAACCACAGTCACAGCTCCTGAGTTCAGGAGCGTACACAAAGTGTTTTGAATTTTGCAGTTCACCACAAAACTAATTGCTTTTTTAGCAAACATTAAGTGTCAACTTAGACAGTCATATGTCTTCATTATGCAGGTTAAAAAAAAAAGATGCTTTCCCTCAAAAGAAGAGAAATGTCAGTAAATTCTGGAGATTAACCTCACAGTTTCTAGGACTTCCGAGAAGCTCTCCCAGTCCGCATTTTAGCAGTTGCACTGGTTGAACCAGCAAACTGAGGAAATTGCAGACCCCACTGCCACACACGATCATGTGTGGGGAACTGAACCACTGCAGGTTAAATCCCAAAAGCTGTCCACACCCGGTGGGATAGAGACACCCCCTTATTAGCTGAAGCTGTTGACAGAAGCTTTACCAAAGTCATGGTATCTTACTGGCATTTTTGTTTAAAAATCAACTCCGTTATTAAGGAACAGCCAAAGAACACATCGATACAGAAGCCAACTAGTAGTAAAAACCTCTACTTACTTGCTACATGTGTGGCCAGCCAGGGTCTGTCTGGCAAATACAATACAGAAAAAGCCAAAGAAAAGAAAACGCGAACTGCAGCACAGACTTGCTCTCTCATTTTTGCAACGATAGGTCACTATTTTGCAGACTCTAGGCATCCAGGAGGATAAAGGACATCCCCATCACATCTGCAGGCTCTTGGACGGGAATGCCCACACCATGAGGGTCTTCCTGGAGTGAGCCTGCTATGGAGATTGCTCGGGACACTTCTGCCTGCCTTCTCGCCCTCTGTGACACCGTTCCTGTTACAGCACAATGGCAGCCGTTCTGGGTTGGTTTGCGAGTTTATGCACAGCAACCTCGTCCTCTGCATGGGGTTTGCGTGGCAAGGTTGTGGCAGCAGGGCTGCAGGGGTGGCTTCTGTGAGAAGCTGCTAGAAGCTTCCCCTGTGTCCCATAGAGCCCGTGCCCGGCGGGGCCAAGCCAGGCAGCAACGGGGGCAGCACCTCTGGGATAACATATTTCAGAAGGGGACAAAACCGGCACGTGGCATTTGCAGCTGGAGAGAGGAGAACATGTGAAAACAGCCCTGCAGACACCAAGGTCCGTGCGGAAGGAGGGGCAGGAGGTGCTCCAGGCGCCGCAGCAGAGGTTCCCCTGCAGCCCCTGGTGAAGACCATGGTGAGGCAGGCTGTGCCCCTGCAGCCATGCAGCTCCACGCTGGAGCAGATCTCCACCTGCAACCCGGGGAGGACCCCCCGCCGGGGCAGGGGGATGCCCGAAGGAGGCCGTAACCCCGTGGGACACCCGCGCTGCAGCAGGATCCTGGCAGGACCTGCGGAAAAGACATCCGGAGCAAAGCTGAGCCCGTGTGCTGGTGCACATCCCTCCCTTGTACCTGGGCCACTCTAAATTGCCTGACCAGCCTCGGCCTCTGAACAAAGGGTTTGGCAGAGAGAGGCCCTCAGCTGTACCAGGCACTCTTGTGTAGACGAGGAGGAGAATGGCACTGAGGGTATCAGGGACGCAATCACCTGAACAAGGTACAGGACATGAAGAGAACTAATCAATTATCTCCAGACAATCCTGGCAGCGGTAACGTCAAAACCTTGAGAAATCACCTGCCTGCATTGTGGAAACTCACTGATGCCTAAAGTCAGTCATCTCCCAGTCCTATAAAGAGTGGTCCCAAGTGAGACCCTTTGAGTTCTCCTGGACCGCAGCGGGCTGCAACTAGCACCTCCTTCTGCGTGGGACGCCTCTCAGAGCCCGTGAACCCTCAAGTTCACGATCAGCTCAGAGGCTCGACTGTGCAGCCATTGAGCGACACAAAGCATTCGATGTATTTGACTGAATTCCAGGGGGATATTGAATAGGTACCTTGGTACATCTCTATCTCTTTTCTCTAGATCTCTTTATGGGTCTCTGTCTCTACACCTATAGGTGTGGGTGTGATTAAGGACTTCTAAGTTTCAGTGGATTATGCTGCTAAGTTTTATATGATTTGATACTGTGACTTATCTCGGCATTGTTAGTGAATGTGATTGCTGCTATTTTGTATTGGATAAATTGCCATCTTTAAGTTACAGGAAGCACAAAATCATAGTCTGTATCACTACACCAGAATCCCCGATACCCTGTCCCTTTAGTCATAAACTGTTGACCAAATCTGGGAATAGGAGTGGATTCAGTCGCACCTAGACTCCTCTCTGAAAAGGACTTTAGAAAGCACGGGGGTCCTCTCTGAATCTCGTGACTCAATGGGAGGGTCTCTCCTACTTTCCCTCCTCAAATATACACATTAACTCGATTTGATAGACGAGTAAATCATTCCAGTTTAATTGTTCTATCTGCACAGCTTTTCCACGTTGAATAAGCAATAGAGAGGACCTTGCCATCGCCTTCTGTTAAGTCATCCTTTTTACAAATCTAGATTAAAATCATGCGCTTTCTGGTATCTTTGGTGGTGATTCTTCAAACAGCCTAAATTATCCATTCGTGACAGCCCAGGAAGCAGGGAGGGATGGGGGGGATATGTTTTAAGATTTCGTCTTATTTCTCATTATCCTACTCTGATTTTGGTTGGCAAGAATTTAAAATAATTTTCCCAAGTTGAGGCTGTTTAGCCTCTGATTGTAATTGCTGAATGACCTCTCCCTGTCCTCTGCTCTGAGTTGGTTTCTTTTGGATAGTCTTTCTTTGCCTTTTCCTCCACGACTGGTCTAGTTTCTGGGTGATCTTCTGTCACTTTTGGATGAATTTTCTGTGGGGTACCAAGAGTCTTCGCATCCTTTTGAGAGGAAGATGTTTAAACATTGTCTGTCTTTGGCATGTCCTCCTTCACTTGTTTCACAGGAGGTTCCATTTGAGGAGATTTTTCACCCTCGCTGTCCACCTTCACTTGGGAAGCTTTAGCTGGTTTTCTTCTCTTGTCTTTCTGAGGAGGAACAGCCACTTCTGCTTCCCGCTTTGTCTTGCCAGGTTTTGCTTTTCGCTCATCCTTCTCTTTCTTCTTTTTAGACCCTGGCTTGAAAGCCATAGAATCTGCTCCCAAATGCTCATCCCTCATCTCAGGGGTGGCATCATCTCTGCTTGGGAGCATGAACAATGAGTCCCTTTGAACGACTTCTCCTGTAACTGGCTCTCTTGGTTTTCTCGCACCTTCTAGCAACTCAGCATTGAGAAAGTCTTCATTCGCATCCGCTTTCCTTCTCTCCTGGTGTTTTTTAGGTTTATTTCCTTTGTCATCTCCACGTGGATTTTGCATCTCCCTCTCTTTGTTGCCACGGCTCTCTCTTCCGGAAGGTTGTTCAGGGTAATTTCCAGCTCTATTACAGCTGCGCTGCCTATGCCCCACAGGATAATCCTCCCTATGTCCCCGAGCATATAGCGAATACTCTCGTCTGGTCCCAGGTGGACCAAAGCAGTCTGGAGAAAAGTTCCCTCTCTTTACTGGAGGATGAAGTTGAGCACCAACACCATTGACCTTGTAAAACTTTTCACACCACTCTCTGTAGTTCCTTTCCCATTCTCCGTATCCTTGCTCTCCAAATGGATCTCCAAAGTCAATAGATCTGCCATCGGAAGCTTTCATATCATACGGTGGAACTTGTCTGTATCGGTTAAAATACTCCCTTCCTCCTTCCCCTTGAGATATAGTCCACTTCCTGGGAGATTGGCCTCGGACTACTGGAGACCTTGACCGTGAATGGTGTCTTCTGTGTGGGGGTGACCTTGCCCTCGACCGGTGATAACCATGTGGCCTTGACCAGGAATGATAGTTCTTGTGACTCTTCCCTTTGCCTCTGCTTGGATATGGTGGTGATCGTGAGTAGGAGCGAGAATGGGAACGACTAAATGATCGAGAGTACGAGCAAGAGTAGGAAGAACCTGTTCTTGACTTGGAGTTGGTATGCGAACTTGTAGAGGAAGATGAAGTACTACAGGGAGAGTTGGACCTTAAAAAAAACACAACACAAAAAAATTGATCAAGTTAATTCAAAACAGTTACTCTCCTCAGCTTTTTGGAGAGTTGGACCTTAAAAAAACCAGAACACAAAAAAACAGATGAAGTTAATTCAAAACAGTGACTCTCCCCAGCTTTTTTCCTCCCAGATTTCCTTTGGCTATTGATTGATTTAAGGTGCTGTATACTGGCCTCTACTGGGACATGAACGTGCACATTTTTCACTCCTCAACCACTACACGCAGTGCAAATCCCTTTTGTTGCAGTCAGATGCAAAAAGAGCAAGTCTTCATGGCTACCGTGCAGTATCAAACATCGAGAGAACACGATGTAGCATTAATACAGTAAAGATCAATGTTAAAATGCTGCTTGGACTATTTAACTTCACTACTTCTTTGGCAATTTGTATGGGATGCAAAATTCTTACGTCCAGTTGTCTTTAATCAACACTTCTGGCCAGATGTGCTAGCAAAATCTTACACATACCTCTAGCTCTAACCAGGGATAGTGACTGCCTTTCAAGAGAAATCATCTCGAAAAGCTTCTGAACTCAGCCTTGACTAGGATGACTCAATGCCATTACTCTAGGACAGATACTGGCAGCATGAGCAAGAGAGAGCTTTTCAGCACTCCTGCCCAAGTGACTTTTGGGGATAGAAAACATCAGCTACCCTGAGGTTTTTCTTCACAAGGAGTTCTTTTATTATTTTTTAAAAAACACTTTCACATCATTTCACAGACGTTCATGAGCATTTTCCCTCCTCCAAAAGTCCTTCACCAATTCAAGATTTCCTTTCAAACAATTCTGATTCATGAGACAAATTTTACAAGCTCAAAAACATACTAGCATAAGCCACCAGTTTGCAGTCCAGGTTGAAATCTCTCTGTGTACCCACATGTGGTAAACAGAAGAGGAGATGAAGACAACGTCTCTCACAGATCTCCTCCAAAGTGCTTTGAGGAAATGGTTACAAGCAGAATAGGGAGATGCAGAAAATCCAGCAACTACACCTCTTCAATTTCTGGCCTCCTCAAGGCTGTCAGGCGGTGAAGGATGCCATTACAGAGAAGCTTTACTAAAAGAGAAACCTGTTCCTGAACAGCTGTTGCCAAATTATAACTGCCAGTCAACTGTAATCTCTGCCCTATTTAAGCTAGGAATGCACACATGAAACTCCTGTCGCTGCTAATCCCTAGGATCATCCCATCCGTCTAGCAACAGAGCGGTGGAGTGGAATGCCTCCTGATTCTTCCAGACAATCTGCTTCTCCATAATGGACATGTAAAGCACGTACCTGGAAACCGAACGCTCCTTTCGAACCTTGTTATATTCCATCACTTCCTTAGCAAACTCATCCTTTGTAAACTCATCAGGTTTGGACTTTTTCTTGTCCCTGTGAAAACAAGTTTGACCTTTACTACCATTGTAGTTTGACCTTCGTTACCAAAAGACATCAAGAAACACAACATGGCCACTAGGAGAAAACGCCTACTGCATGCAAATGCAAAAGGTGAACAGCTAACATCGAAGGAAGACCAGTTTAGAATACCTACAACTTTTAGCCAATATTTTAGAACTACATTTGTCTTGTCTCAGTTTTGCATGTTTACCCTTTGCGAAGAAAAAGGACATGACATTATGACACCGTGACGATTCTTGCATTTTGTTGATGTCAGGTGCACTGTGGTGTAACTGCAGTCTGATATGCTATTGAAATACAACAACGAAAACCAAGGCAACTTCATTGAGCCAAATACTTACTCCTCTTGCAGTCTCTGCTGTTCTCGGTAAAACTCCTCCCTGGATAACGGAGGTGCTTGTGTCATGAGGATGGTATTTGCATGAGCCCTTGGCACTGCTGTTGCTACCCAAGCTGATGACATGTTGGCAGGAGCTGGAGGATATCCTGGAGGGGGAACAGCGTACCCAGCAGATGGAGGCTGACCAGGTGGAAAGTGAAGAGGAGACTGTGCTGGTGGTAGCCCTGAAGGAAGTGCATGGGGTGGTGGAGGGTACGAGGGAGCTGGAGGCACAGGCACGACGACGGATGTTGATGCTGCGTCTGTTGAGGCATGAGTCCTTTGGGAACGTCCACTGTGCAGGCATCCTCGATTTGAACTTCTGAAGAAACCCAAAAACATGTGTCACTCTTTGTCACACTCTGCCCTGATTGTAAAGAGGAAAGCGAATGAAGCGGCAGCCTGGTGGCGAGCACTTCCTACCCTCAACTTCAGCATTTTTCTCCCTGCTTTCCCTTCACTTGAGACTACGCTCCCTTCTTGATCCTCATGCTTGCCTTCCAGACCCTCGCCCCCAACAGCTCCCGCAGTCTTCTCCCCTTATACTCCGCTTTGTGACCGTGGATGGAGGCTGCCTGTGCTTAAAAGACACTCCCATGTCCCATGTGCCAAGCACCCACCGCTCCTCTGCCACTCTTTGATGTACTTACTGCTTATACTTACTACTGAAGATCACACTGCTGATCCTCAAAGTACTGCACAAATATTAACTAATCTTCTCTCAAACTTCTTTTAGCTTCTTCCACAGGCATCACCTGTGGTCTTGCCTCATGATGATGTCTTTGGCCTGTTCTTGTCCCTGAATTGTTATTTTCTTGCTTACTGAATTTGAGAGTTTTAGGAAATCTGTGGAATCATCCTGGCTTTTGTTGTGCTTTATCTTTAAGACATTATAAACACAATGCACGCTTACAACCGATCTCTAACAGAGGCGTACCAAAAGGAAGGACTAACTTGACACGGCAATAATAGATCAAACAAACGCCTCTCTCTCCCACTGAGAGAAAGCACCTTGGCTCGTTGAGATGAGAACATTGAAGAAATTCAAAATTGTCCTCAAATAACAGCCTTGACTTTTCCAAGAATTTGCTCCACCAGTATCCGCTAAGTTGTGAAATAAAGAATGTTGGAGGCTGATTTGTATTGGGGAATCAATGTCTTCAGGTCTGTTCAGCCAGTAATCAAAAGGGTGGCTTTCCACCCAATCCTTTAGTTATATTTCATTTTTAGATGTACTGCTGGTTCCCTCAAAAACTGTTCCTTTTTCAGAGTCCTCTTTTCAATCACGTACTGGAGTTTTACTTTAAATACTCCTACTGCAAGCACAGCTCCCCTTTGTCAAAGCCAAATCAAATTAAGCCCTTTAAAAATTAATCACCGCTTGTATTCTCCACAACTATCTGGGCATACTTACTCCATTATAAATCAGCTGTTGTCTAAGTTAAGTGTTACGGCCTCGTTGAACAGGTTACGGGTCGTAATATACCGGATTTCTGTAGAATACTTACCGTTGCCAGCCTGGTCTGCCACCAGCTGAGCCAACTGTGCTGCCTGTGATTGCATGAGCTTTTGGCGTAGGGAGAGGAAAAAGAAAAAAATCCCATTTAGTTTATCTCAGGACAGCTTTTTAAAAGAAATTCTAAAGTTATAGTGACTTACCGGTTGAGGGTACTGATTGCCCTTGGGGGCCCAGAAGACTTGGGATCGCTGGTTGCCTTAGTGCAGGAACGTGATCGCCCTTGTCAATACATGCAAACAGTTAGAAATTAAGCTCCACTAAAAGGCAACAGTCACTGCATCATTTGAAAGAAAACTGACCTCCTCTTCCAACAAGCTGCTGGTTGACAGAGAGGGAAATTTCAGAAGTTCAGTAGCAGTCACCAGAGCAGCAGGAGGTAACACAGTATCAGCATCACTACAAAAAAAAAAAAAAAAAGTTATTATTCAAACAGCGTTTTCAAGTGCTACTGGAAATAGCAAGTCCAAGGTGAGAAAAGGCTGACTACTGTAAACGGGAAAAAAAATTTAAAAAATCTTCATCAGATTTACAGATGTGAAGTTGGCCCATTCTTAATGAAGACTGGAAAGAAGTCGATTTGGACTACTGGCATGCCAAGAGAAAGCTCACTGGAAAAATATCTTCTTAAGCTAGCTGCACGTGAAAGGGTTAGAGCACATACAAGTCACACACTGAATCTCAGTTTTGGAAGACACGAGAACTGAAATTCTATGAGGAAATGTTTATGTGCGAGTGCAGAGGCTGCCTTAGAGGTTCTTCTGAATTGCGGTTCTTTGCATTCAACGCTACAGCTGAGCCTGACAGTCTTCTGGACAGAGAGGCTATTTGCAGCCCAGGCATAAAGCTGAAAGGCCACAAGCCCTAAACAATCGTACAGATCTTTCACGTCTTTTCATGTGACTTCACCGGGCTGCAAACTCAGACTTTCATGTTTGTAAATACTTCAAAGTTACGGCGTTTCAGTGTTTATTAGCCAGGTCAGCATGCGTCACCGACTGCCCTTTGTGTTACTGAGGATGACTCTGACTTATCGTAAGATTGATGGTAGAAATACCGTAGAAAAAAGTAATAGGAAAACACCTGCTCAGTTTTAGCTCTAATTGTGCTTTTACAGGTTTCATGAAACTGTTGCTTCCTCCGTACTAGAGAGAAATTAATGCACTCAAGAAGCTTTGACATAACTAGAGGGCTCCTTTAGGAGTTGCTAGCCACATAAAACCAAAGGGCCCCTGGGCAAAATGTGCCTCTTTCAGGGTAAAACTGGTAGCCGATGACTGATAAGGGAACTAAGCAAGAAATACTTCTGAGAAAATCCTTGCATGATCCGAGTTATCAAAGTGTCCTCATTCAAAGTAAATACAAAAACCAGAACTTCCACTAGTATCGGGAACTGTCACTACCGATAGATAAATAGCTAGTGGAGAAGCTCAACAAGAAGAAGAATCTAACTTGAGCATTTTAGTGTCCTTTATATCCCTGTTGATCTACAGATTTACTTACCAAAGAGGTCCGTCCGGCTGTTCAGCACAGAGAGACAGGGACACTGCTGGAGGGAGACCAGAGGTGACGACAGAAGACGGATTTACTGGCAGCCCAACGGCCACAGAGGACTGACCAGAGGCCAATGATGACAAAGCAGCAGCAGAATGAGGAGCCAGGGATGCTAATGGAGTCATTAGTGGGTCCTGCTGTCTGGAAACTGCTGGCCGGAGCTGAGGCTGCATGTTGTGCGCTCTTGTTTGTCTCGTTAGTGGTGGTGGAGGTGGTGGAGGTGGCGGCTGCTGTTGACGTTGCTGCTGAATCTGCTCTCTGTAGCCAGTTCCATTATTGAAGTTGTTCACAGCCTAGAGGCAGAAAAACACGTACAGAAAGGCACTATGAAACTTCAGTAGATGTACGAACAAAAGCCTCCCCAGAGCAAAATTCCTTGTGTGTTCCTGTAAACATTATCAATCCTAAAATCAATCAACATACAGGTATAGGAAGACATCAGGTGAAACACTGACCCTAACGATGGGTAACGCAGAGTATCTCTATTTACAGTACCTCAGTGTTAACACCAAATTTGAAAGTGAGGCAATCACGTTAACCTGAATTTGCCAGATTCTCTCTAAAGAGTTGTAAGCTTCTCTAACACCAGATAACGGCTCTGAAAAGTAAATTTAGCCTTATTCCATTTAGCCTTGCTTAAGGAGATGTAAACGAGTATTTTCTTCCCTTTCAGCTTTTCGCAAATAGACCTGTCTAACAAACAGTTTACATAAATGTCAGCATGTCACCTGGCGTAACAACTTGTTGGCAGTTAAAGCATCGGGAGAAACGTCTGTTTGATGACACGTTGGGCATGTATGTTCCTCAGATTCCAGTAATGCTGTTCTAATACCTGTGAATAATGAGAACCGTCAAAAGAGTTTTCAGCAAAACTAAGGAAAATGTTGGGGTTCTAATCAATTATAAAAACACGTATATGATTAATGGGTGAATACAGTCTTGAACTGAGAGCCTGAAGCGGTAAATGTCCAATAGTGTAAAAAATGTCCAGCATGCAGCAAATAACTAAGCAGTGTTGATATTTCACTGTTGTTACTTGGAAGCTGTAGAGTAGGCTGTGTCTCGATGTTTGGACTGGTCTTTCCACTGTGCAGGACAGCGAGAAGTCACCAACCTCAAGGTTGATGAATAAAACACATCTCAAAAAACCGTTCATAGATTCAAGTTCTGAAGGATTTCACCAACTCTCCTGTGGAGAAGAATGTGGATTAAACGCCCAACTCTCCGTTTGTTGCAGACCACAATAAGTCACCAGAGCAGGCTATAGAATTTTGCATGAGAGAAAGGGCTGGGGACAAACTAAATGCATTCAGTATCTCATACTGTAATCACCTGCACGGTTACACATTCTTCTCAGAGTCATCCTTCCACATGTACAGAGGGTTTAACTAGACACGTAACCAGGGAAAAAAGCTTTCTGCCTTTTTTTTCTGCCCTTTGCATGAGCAGGGTCCTCTCCCGTTCTGGGTATACTCAGGTATCAAACAGAACGGGTAACCAAGTAATTTCGTTCTCTCCCAGTTCTGCCTTCGGAAGGTCAGATGCCATGTTTTGAGTTAACAACCGTGGGAGTAAGACTTACATTCGTCACAGTAACTGTTTCCACAGCAGGGAGTAACAACAGCTGCGTCACTCATGACCTCTTTGCAAATGAGACATAACAACTCCTCTGGAACAGGAGCGTCTGAGGAGGAGGAGGAGGACGGCTCCTCTGGTGAAAAGGGAGGCTTTTCCTTCTTTCCTCTAGCATACGCTTCCCTGGAGGCGGGGCGGGGAAGGAAAAACAACAAGTGAAAGATGGGCAAAGGAGAACTTTTCCAAGCTTTGGGTTTTCCGCAAGGAAGGTAAAATAGAAGGCATTCTTCTCAGTCCACATTAGCCTTCTAAAGCGTAGGCATTTAGTTTCAACTACTTCTCTTTGGCCACCACACCAGAAGAGGGAGGGGGAACAATTTTCCTTCTGCAGAACTCTCCCATTCATGGGATCAACTAAGAGATTGGCTCAGACTAGAAAAATCATTTTTCAACATCCAGAAATCAGCTGAAATGAATCCCACCTCTCCTCTGCCAGAGGGTCAATGTAAATTGCAGGCTCAGGATCAAGTGAGTCTCCGATTAAATACACTTTATGAATAAAAGAAAACTATGTCTCAGCTTCTACACAAGGAGATCCATGACAGCCACAAACAGAAGTGCTACCAAGTGCATTTCTTCTCAGCCACTCTTGTCACCACACAGTAGGATTTTCTTAGGGTAAAGCAAAACAGGAAAACATCTGTCTGGTTCACACATGAGATTTGATCAAAGCCAGAGGGGGAGGAAATCTCAGTCACACAGCTATTTGTTAAATTGGGCAAGAAGCCTTTGAAACGTCAAAGAGAAGCAAAACGAGCTTTCGAGGAGAATGACTCCAACGGTAAGCACTAGTGAAATCTTCTGCAGACCTACAGATTCTAGGTGTACCACAAGTTGAACCAACTTCCAGGGGTGTGAACAGCAGGACCAGCCTATTTTCGTATTAGAAAGTATCACAGATTTTAAGGCGACGATACAATGACGGTGCTTCCTCCCTCGTAATTACAGACGCTGGCCAACTTGCTTGCATTGCCACTCGGACTCACACGCATGGTTTCTCTCGTTCCCTTTCTGCTCAGTCCCATTAATCCCATACTTACGCACTAATAATTGGTATGGCGTATTTCACAGTGCTTGTCAGCATAGCGCCCTTTATACTGGGATCTTTCACCTCCATCAGGAAACTCCTCGGAATTCCTGTGCTCCTTTTAATTCTGGGAACAGACTCAAAAATTCTGTCCTGTTAAGAAAAGAAGTGCAGATATCTCTCATCTTAAGACCCACCCTTAAAAGGACATTTCAATGATGATTTTCAGCAGCAAAAGCCTTTAATCCTCTGCTTTTACCCAGCATAAGGCTTGCTCGACTAAAATACCTTTCTTCCTAAAGGAATATAGCCAGGGTGTCCCAAAGGCTTGAGCAGTGTTTTGAAATCGGTCAACATCCTTTGGCTTAACGTCAGGTTCCTTAAGGGTGAAATATCCCTTGGCTCACCATCCACTCGGAGAGGAGACACAACCCCGCTCCTCCTCCAAAGCGCAGTTCAGAGTGAGAGCTTAACTTGGTGCTCTGAATCCGACACTGAGAAACTGAGATTCACCTTCTCTAGTGAAGGTTGAATTCATATCTCACGCGTATACATTCAGCAACTGATGTCAAATGGCATGGCTACTCAGCCAGGTGCTTGTGTAACTAAAACACGCAAACATTGAACGGATGTCGATAGAAACATCTTGGGTTTTTACAAAATACTGAAAACTGTGAACTGTCATTAAAAAGCATTGAAACCAGAAAAATTTCCAATAAAATTGAAATGTATAAAATATGCATGACAGTGTGTGGAGAAAGATCTATGGACATATGTAATGTCCATGGCCTAGAAGGAAGAAAATGTTACATTTATAACTCCAGGTTTCCCGTGAATTGTAAAGGGCTTTGCAACATTGCCACATGACCTCTGCGTTTCACCCCAAAAGAAACAATTCTTAACATGAGTGTTCATGTATTTGTTACGGAACTGCCAAGGGAAAACAATTTAAAAGTAAGTCACACCAGAAGTCCCCCGCAATCTTACCCCCTTTGTTGGGCAGTTCTTTACACAGTGGCCAGGTTTTCCACAACCAAAGCAAGTATATGATGTCGGAGGTGGACCCAAGGCTTTCTTCGTGTAACTAAAGGTGTTTTGGGGAAAAAAAAGAAAAAGGATGAATGTGTTAAATCCATGTTTGTTAAAACCAACAAGTTTACAGGTTTTCCATCGTCGCCAAAGATCGGATTTGACATTATCCACACTTACTTGGCTGGATCATATTCACGGCAAGACTGGATCATCATGGCTTTTATTTTATCTTCTTCGGCAGCATTGGCTTCAGCCAGATTGGCAGTCTGTTGTTTAATAGGTAATCGTTTGAGAGGCACATTAGAAACACACTGAAGCGCACACAGCCAAAGACAACACCACTCACCCAAGCCTGTACAGAGCAGCACAACACTAGCTGAGGTTGCCTGAAAACAGCTGCTTATATAAAAAATAGTTGTGCCACAATAGTACCATTGTTTACATTTGCAGCATCAGAAGGATACACAACTTAAAGGTCAGGGAAGTTAGTTTTGCTTGCTGAAATTCAGCTTCACACACAGAAGCATTACAGAGATTCAAGCTTTTTAGAGCCCCTCAGCAAGACAAAAGACTCTTTTCAGTAGAAATTGGACCACTCGTGCTGTAGGCAGTCCAAACTGCACGTTCCCCCCTGCTAAATTCTTCATATTAACTGATGTAACTAGGAACATTTTCACAATCTACACTGTCTGTGCCTCAACAAATTAGACCGTGTTGTCCATTCCAGATATACTGCAATTTATGAAATTGTGCAGCATTCCAAGAACTGATCTATAACTATAATGACTAGAAATTCAAAAATAGCCATGCCATTGCCCATGCGACAGAAACGCTTCTACTTTGGCTGTTGCAACCCCCCCCAAGTGTGTCCATAACCAACAGCCAATTCAATTCTTCTGTGAACATTGTGTTCGTTTCCAGTGTAAACCTAACGAAATGTGTGAACAAGTCAACAGCTTCTGCAGGGCTGCTGCTTTGTGTCTTGAAGCTGAGTCATACTGCAACACTATGTGGAGGCTGATAAGGTGCTCCCCTTCGATCTTCCCAAAGTGGGAACTGCTCTTCACAGGATACTATCAACAGCTACACAGGCTTTAAAGTTAAAATAAATAAATTATTAAAAACTACATTAAAGTTTTCTTCCCATTACAACAGTCATCCTGCTATAGATCACAGTGTTCAATTTAAAAATTTGAAGCAAACATTTTTTTTTAATGTATTTGACAGGAAAAAAAAATATATATACCTTAATCAGCTGGGCCAGAGAAAGAGGTGCAGAAGAGTCATCACTCTGTTCACAAAAAATTAAAAACATCTTTAAGTTTTACAATCAAAACCTAGCAATAGTTAACCTCTACGGTAGTCGGAAATTCTGCACTATATCCTCTGAGCATCACTGAAAGAGGCATTTCCAACCTAGTGTCATTTGCCTGTGTTCAAAACAAAGTCCAAACCCACGACAGCTTAGGAGTGCCTATGTGGTTAAGGAGAAGAAACTAAAACAACCAAAGACGCTTGAGATTACGTATTGCTCCAGAATGTCTCAGCCTTGTCAAATGCTCACAACTGCTTAAAAGTCCAAGGGGTAAGGAAGCTGTCAACTGTCCGCTAAAAGGGATTCTAAAACAATATTTATGTTTCTTGGGGAAGGAAGCATCACTACAGGAAACTTATTTTCAGTGTAGTTTGTAAATCAATCAGTTAGCGTCTCATCATTTATAAATGCACACAGCTATGCCTTTATGAACACAGCCTAGTTGCCTGTCAAAATCAAGCATGGGCACATCAGCTCTGAAACAGGAACTCTGCCTCTCCTCTCCATAAGTTTAAAAATGCCAGGCTCACCACACCCCACAAAACCCAAATGCAAACACCACTCCAAAGCATCCGCCATAAAAGAAACCCACCACTTTATCAAGAAAAAAAATAAGCTGCTCAAATTATTGAAATTAAGGTGTCTGCCATGACAGAGTAGCCTATAAAAACTGAGAAAATGGATTTCTTGTCGTGTATTAGACCGCAGGCCACACTACGCAAATTAGATTGGGAAGTGTGAGAATTATTCTTCTCCTTGCCAGCAGACCAAAACCAAGTCTTAATGATGACGAAAACATGGATTCAGAGCACAATCCTGGGATTTTTTTTTTTCTCCTTTGCAACCACACTCCTCCCTCCCAGCTACCTCCTGCAACAGCTTGCAGGAATGAAGTCCTCAGGCCACCAGTCAGCAACGGACTGTGGCATTTACTGGGATCTAAGATGACATGCGGTTTTTCCACAAGTCAAAAGGGTAGCTCTCATCTGGTTCCTTTTCCAGGATATTGAATTCTATGATGCCACAAGCAGCAGTTAAGCTGACACTAGTAAAACATCATCAGAAAGACATCCGAATCACTGCTTAGTTTTTTAGAAACGTAGAATAAAATTTCTATGATGCTGAATCAAATACATTGTACATACAGCATCTATGTTTTAGTGGAAAATATATTAGGTTAATGTTGGGGAAATTAACACAAGGCTACATTGATTGGAATTAAGTGCAGTGTGTAGAAAAAAGTGTGAGATGGTGTTTTACATACGCCTCTTGATATTCCACTCACTGGCTCAGTTTGACATCTGGAAGAAGAAATAAAAGTGATCAGAACTTAAAAGAAAGCCCTTGTGCCCAACATACAGCAGTGACAACAGATTACAGAACTTGAACATCAAAACGTGATGTGCTGATAGTCTAGTGCATGTGGAAACGTATTCATATACATAAGCGGCTCTCTCTTGGTACCTTCAGTGCAACTAAAAAAACCCCAGAAGCTCATTTCTACTTTGTCAGAAAATTACTCTAAGACTTACAGAAATAGAACACCAAAGTGCCTCAGATATTTTGTCTCTGCTACATAAGTATCAAAAATATGAAGTCTGTACTACAGTTTTGTGTCTTAAACATGGTGACTAAAAATAGTAGTAGAAATGTCACCTGAAGGCAGTGCCTAGGATTTTCTGCGATTTAGGAGTCCTGTAGGGAAAAAAAAAAAAAAAAAAAGGACTTAATTGCCAGAATTTGCTTTAAGATAACCTTGAAAATGCTACAGTATTTGGGGAAATATTTATTACATCTGGGAACTTGCTGAGATTCCACATACTCATTGATCTGTATCTGCCTGCAGATCATCATGAATGAGACATGCAGCCATCGATGTAGTTAACAAATAATTCCAGCATCATCCCAAGTGTCCCATCAGCAGAGCTGGCAACCCTTGGTCTTTCCCCTCTAGCTAGTATGCAAAAACACCAGATTTGGGGCATAAGGATACCTGCCATATGCCACCCCCCCTGCCCCAAATGCAAAGAATAGACGGATTCGCAGAAACACTGAGAATCAGACTCTTCTGAGATGGGAACAAATTCTAAGTTTACACTCCAGTGCGTACCTGTCTTCACTCTAAAAGCAAGACAAGCAAACACGTGTAACAAGGAATCTCTCCACGTAGAGGAAACAGCATCGAAAACTTGGCGCTCAGAAAAAACAACCCCAAGATCAAACCAAATAGAATCATTCTTAACAGTTACCGTTGTTGGAGTTTGAACCCCATGTCCCAGCAGGCCGAAAAGCATAAGTTTACTTTGGGACAGGAACAATAAAATCTACCCCATTACAACAAAAACTAACAGCAGCTTTAACCAGAAAGATACAATCTGAGTGCCTCTGGAAATGAACATCAATTAGAAAAGGTAACACACCCAAACCACTAACACAGAACACAGTGCTTTATGGATACCTACAGAACGTATGTTTTGCGGGTAGCTTTAACTCCTCCGACAGGGATTCTTCTCACAATTACTGATGAGTTCTTAGGAATCAGGGCATTAGCCTCTGTGTATTCTGAAAACAACATAAATGCAGAAAAAAACATTAGTCAATTCATAAGAATGTATATGAATATGTAATTACACAGCGCGGCAGAGAGGGAAGCCCTTTGCAGATAGAAAAGCCAGATTTCAGATGTAACGGTGCATTTTTATCGTCTCAGCACACTAGCAGTACATTCCAAGAAATCTTCAGGTTTGAGAACCAAACGCAAGCAGCACAATCTTTTCCAGTTTTTTTTGAGAGAGCGTGAATGCCAACAGCAAAATGCTCCTAAAGGTCACTAAAGGAGAGTCTGCTAGCACATGAGGTTCTGTCCTGATCTAGCTTAAGTGGCTTTTGCTTCTGTTAGGCTACAAAACCAAGGGATCTTTGGAGAAAAACAAAGCACAGCCACGTCTCACCTGTGTAAAGCAGATCTGAAGTCAGACAAGCTTGCCCTGCAACAAAACAGGCCCTTAGCTAAAGCATGAAATCTCTGCGCCGTTGCTTTCATAGCTGTTCACTAAAAGCGATTCGGCCACGCTGCTGGTGCTCAAGGCCGACAGAACACAGAAGACAGCCTCCCACCTCTGCGTATGGCTTGCAGCTTAAGACTGCAGACTTAAGACTTAAGGGATGTGGTACCAGTTGGCTTTAATACATTTCTATTTCCTTCGCCTCGATTAATTGAATTCATTTTGGTTGATGGCACCTTAATAAAGGTGAAGTCAAACAACGCAGACTAAAAAGTTAACTTTCTTTTTCTTCTTTTAATAGGAAAGGATTAAAGCTGGAGCACTATTCCTGAAGTGCCTGGAAATTTTTGTTTGCTTGATTTGAATTTAACAGATGCCAGCTTAGTCTAGCAGCTCTCGGACAAAACTGGCATCTCCCAGCAGGAACCTTTTCCTCCTGGGCAGCAATATCCCCGAGCAGAGACTTGGCAACAAATCTTTCTATTTCTGAAAAGTCACACCCCAAGGCCTGTAATCACATTCAAACTTGTCAAGACAGCAGCTTACCAAACTGAAATATCATACTAAGTACCACGAAACCATTATCATCTCTGAGAATCAAGCACCACTTTTTAGGTTTAAAAGAATTTATGACTTCTCTAAGAACGTTTCTTACGTATAGTCACCATAAATGTTCTGATATGGTTCACACGTAGTACCAGGGAAAAAAAATGCTTAGAGACATATGGTGAAATGATGCTCGATAGCACCTGAACGACAATGTCTTTGGTGTAGAAAAGAAGCGATATTAACAAGAAATTCCAAGGTGTCATTTAGATACGGAGAACATCCATGGCAGAGGGGCCATTAGAGGGTCTGCACAGATGGTAACTCACAGCTACACTCTCGATCCAAAGTGTTGCTAGCGAGCAGTTGCTGCAACAGCCACCAAGCCAGTTTTCCAGTGCAGTGGAGTAAAGCAAGGTGATCACAAAACGAAGTCACCAAAGACAATTTATTTCTTCAAAGTAGCCACCTGTTCTCTTCCCATCCCTTTCAGCTTTCTCCACCTGATTTCCAAGACATCTGGAGAGGTTATTAATATAAGATATCCTCCCATATTTCCTTATCATTTTACCTAGCAGAATTCCAGGAAAGCAAAAATTTCTAAGCCCTGTACATCACACATCAACCACACATTCTTCTATGCCTGCTCCGCGCCCAAAGCACAGATCTGAAGGTAGTTGTCAGAACAGCAACCACAAAAGAACAGCCCTGAGGCCCCCAACACAAGCCACAGCTACCGAGCGTGGCCAAATCACATTATCGCTTCCCACCCCGTGTAAGCCCCCGCGCCGCTTGCCCTCCCAGTCCCCCCGCAGGCCGGCAAGATGGGCCTCAGGCTGACTCAGGCTACGTGGGGACGAGCCACAAAGAGCAGAGCGTGGCTCCCACAGGCCATGGCCATCACAGGGTGGTCTGTGACACTGCCAGCCGGGCAGTCCCCGAGCCCCCACGCCCGCCGCCCCCACGCACCTTCTTTGGTCTGGGCGTTGGTGATCTGCAGGTCACAGGTGGCCGCCTTCAGCTTCTCCCGGCCCATGATCTGGCGCTTGAGGTCGCACAGGGAGATGTGGAGGCCGGTGAAGGTGACCGTGTCATAGCTCAGCTTGGAGGAGAACTTGTAGTGGACGCACGACATGGTCGGGGCCTGCTCCCCGACGGCGTCTACTACAGCGGACCAAGGGGGCTGAGCTCACCCCCGCAACAAGTCCGGCCTGCGGCCCTCAGCGACGGGCAGGCGGGCGGATGACGGGGAGAGGCCCCCGCGGCCCCGGCTCGGCCTCTGCTCCCTCTCTCACGCAGCGCTCCCAGGCCCAACCACTCGCTGTGGGCACTCGGGCACCTCTGCCTCAGCGTTCCGTTGGCGGTTTAACGGACGCCAGCCGCAGGGGCTGCCCTGATCGCATCACTGCGCGTGCCCAACGGAACACTGCACCCCCCCGCGCCTCACCTGGCCTGTGGTGTCCCTCCTGTCACCCCCCTGGGCCTGCCACTGCCTGGTGTCCTGTCACACCCCAGGCCTGTGGTGTCCCTCCTGTCACCGCCCTGGGCCTGCCACTGCCTGGTGTCCTGTCACACCCCAGGCCTGTGGTGTCCCTCCTGTCACCGCCCTGGGCCTGCCACTGCCTGGTGTCATGTCACACCCCAGGCCTGTGGTGTCCCTCCTGCCACCCCCCTGGGCAGTCACTGCCCGGTGTCCTTTCACACCCCAGGCCTGTGGTGACCCTCCTGTCACCCCGAAGGCCTGTCACCACCTGCTGTCCCTCCTGTCACCCCCAGGCTGTCACCACCCGCTGTCCCCTCCTGGCAGCAGCCGGCCAGGACAAGACAGCCTGGGGAAGATGCAGTGGGCTTTGCCGTGCGGCACTTGGCTGCCCGTGCCCAGGCCCAGCGAAGGGAGGGGACATCTCAGGGTGTCCGAGTGTCTCTTCTTGCATTTACGGGAAGTTCGGTCAAAGAGCCAATGGCCATTGATGGTTATTGCCATAAACCCATCTGCTTGTACTGGTACCGCTTCCACAAAAAGAAGACGACAGGTCATTGTCAGAGGAGACTCCCTTCTGAAGGGCACAGAAGGCCCCATATGCAGACCGGACCCACTTCTTAGGGAAGTCTGCTGCCTCCCTGGGGCCCCAGTTAAAGGTGTGAAGAATAAGCTTCCTACCCTGGTACGGCCTCAGATTATTCTCCATTATTGATTTTTCATGTAGGTAGTGACAAAGTTGCAGCAAGAAGTCCAAGGGCAATCAAGAGAGACTTCGGGGCCTTGGCACGACTGGCTAAGGGATCAGGAGCACAAGTAGGTTCTCCTCGGTCCTTCCAGTTGCAGGAATGCTGACGGAAGGAACAGGAAGAGCCAGCAGCTTGAGCCCAGTGACACCGGCAGAATTGGGAGGTTTTTGATCATGAGCTGGTCCACACGACACCAGGCCTGCTGGTGACAGGTGGGGTACACGTGTCTCAAAGGGGGAAAAGGGTCTTTGCACAGGACTTAGCAGGGCTCCATGAAAGAGCCTTAAACTAGATTCGAAGGGGGAAGGGGATAAAACCAGGCTCGCTAGAGATGAGCCTGGGGGCGGCACGCCGATGTTTGAGGGATGGTGCTAGCGAGGTGCTGCAGTCTGCCAGCTCAGTGGAGGTAGGGAGCATGGAGAGCTGTGTGACAGCAAAGACGCAAGGGTTATTGATGTGTTAGAAACCACAGCAGAACTGCCCCTTTGGACTTCCGGAGGGCATACTGGAGTCACTGTGTTCAGCCAGCTGGGCAGAGGATAGGGAATCCCCCATATGATGCGTCCCGTCTGCCTGGTGGGCCTGTCCCAGGGAAGGCAGGGTGCAGTTCTAAGAGTCTCTCGCTTGCTCACTCTCCCTGATAGCCTCAACCTAGTCACCTCCTCCCGCAGCTCGGTCACTACGTGGAAGATTTCCTCTCCCTGGGCGCACCTCCCACAGCTGTGCTCACTGCTGCCGTCCATCAGCATTGCATCCGTCCATTGCCTCAGCCGAGGACACTGGGACGGACAGAGCGAGCGACAGTAGGTCAGTTGAGGTATGAATGACAGTGGCAACACAAAGACTGGAACTAAACAAGAAGCCAAAGCCAAACAAGCCAATGGCCTAATCCAAGAACAACCCAAGCATCCTGCCTTCCTACTGCCAAAACAGGACGGTGGTTCATACCTTAAAGGCTACTTAGCCCTTTGCAGGACCGGGCCTAGACATGAAGACTACAGCGCTAAGCTGTTTTACAGGGGGGTTTTTTCCTTTTTTTTTTTTTTTTAAACACTGGGTGGCTGTTGCTTCACTTGCTCTTTTGACTGTCACAATTTCAAAGTGAGTGTACAGCTTATTCACAGGGTGAGAAGGAAGGGGACCTTCCAACTGAATTTGCTTTCCCTTGGAAATGGCTGAGGCAGGCAAGCATTTGTGGTTGTTACCTCTCTGTCTTAAGCCCTGTTTCGTCTTAAAAATAAATTCAGGAGCCAGAAGGCAGGAAGAAGAGAAACGGTCATATTTTACTCCTTGAGGGGCTGGGTTGTTCTCCCTCCTACCACCATGACTGTGACCATTGGCTTCTTTATCCATCCACCTGTCCCACAGCACAAGCGTTGAGGTTCTATAGAGTTTTATTCTCAGTTCTGCTCTGAGCTGGCATGGGAGAAAGCCGGTTTGAAGCACTAGTGGCTGCTGCCGTTCTTATTCGCTTCCTTTGCTTCCGTGATCAGCGGCGTCAGGCTGGAGAGAGGCTTGGCTAATTTTAGGAATGGATGCTGTGCAAAGGAAAAAAAGAAATGAACCATTACTTTCCAAACTCAGGTACTCACAGGCTCAAGCAGCATTTCTCTGGTTATGGGGAATACGCTGAAACAGGACTGAGGGGACCATCTGCACCTGCATCTTCATGTCCAGTACCTTGCTATCACAGGCAAACAGGGTCCAAAATCCCATTAATCCCTTTATCAAGTTGTCTTCAGCGTGCTGGCATTTCTGCCCTGCCAGCACTCTGGGAATGCTGTTTGCTCTCCCAGGGCCTTGTTCCTTTCAGGAAACGCAAGTTACTTACTTAGGTTCCTGTTTTTTAAAGACATGGGCTATCTGAGTTGTCAGAAAAGAGCAGAGGCATAAACCGTTCCTTAGGGAACTCCAATAGCTCTAGGAAATGTTTATGCCAGGAGTATTTAGGCCCATGTGTTCTTCTGAAGGCCACGGAGGTACAGGTTTTCAGCACCAAGACAAGAGCAGGGACACCAGTGACAGAGCGCTGACGGACTCAGCTCTGGCTTGCAGCGAGAGCAGTGGCTACCATCCCATTTGCCACTATGTAGAGCTGAATATACTACCAAAATTCAACACAGGGCCGCAAAAATGATCAGAGGGACAGAATACCTCTCCTAGGAGGACAGGCTGAGAGAGTTGGGGTTGTTCAGCCTGGAGAAGAGGAGGCTCCGGAGAGACCTTTTTGCAGCCTTCCAGTACTTAAAGGGGGCTTCTAAAGAAAGATGGGGACAGGTTTTTTAGCAGGGTCTCTTGCAACAGGACAAGGGGTCATGGTTTTAAACGACAAGAGGGTAGATTCAGGCCGGATCTAAGGAAGAATTTTTTTGCAATGAGGTGGTGAAACACTGGTACAGGTTGCCCGGAGAGGTGGTAGATGCCCCATCCCTGGGAACATTCCAGGCCAGGTTGGACAGGGCTCTGAGCAACCTGCTCTAGTCGAAGATGTCCCTGATCACTGTACGGGGGTTGGACTAGAGGACCTTTAAAGATCCCTTCCAACCCAAACCGTTCTATGATTCCACTTCTTTTCCTTTTGAAAAGCACCAAGACTGGAGACTAATATGAGGGGGTTCCGTCTCATGCCTTTGAGTCTAGCTGGTGAGAAAACCATTACATAGAACAGCTGTTCCGCTTGCAGCCGTGCCCCCTTTTACCTGCAGAAGTTCCTTGGCAGACCCTCGCCTGTCCACATCCACCTCCAGGCAGCAGCTCAGAAAGTCGCGAAACACCGCGGACAATCGCTCAGGGTTCTGCAGCTCTGGTGTCCCGTTCGTAGCGATCAGATGCAGCGCCTAGAGAAAAAGGGAACATGAGACTCCACCTGTTTCCTTCATATCCATAACTGCCCAGATAGACCCCATTTTTTAAGGTTCAGTCTCCAGTGGCAGTTTCTTCCCTGGCAGGGGGTCAGACAGGATTTTTCTATAGCTACATAAAAAACCTTGAGGCAGCCACAGCTCTTCCAATATCAAAATGATCTTGCCTTGACAGCTGATTTCACGGACTGACCTGGTTAGTATGAACTACATCGGCAAAAGCACATTTTGCTTCTCCAAGTAGTGACAGGCTTGTGACAGTGACAGTTTACAGGCTCTTTTAAAGAGTGAATTTGGCTTAACGCTATTATTTCTGAGGATTACTACAGAAAATGCATCTCAGCGGGGCTCACTGTTCCCTAAAGTACAGCTTCCATAAAGCAAAGGTAGCCAAGTTTTTTGCTCTGCTCTTGATAAAAATGGTAACCAGATGGGAAAAAAGGAAATCCATCAGCTTAGTCCTTGGATAAAGAAACAGAAACATTGGGAACCTTTTTTTCAACACAGGCACATAAGTTGCATGCACAAATATCTTATGAAGAAAATGCATCTTTGGGCAGACGGGAGCCAGCTGCAACAACGTCTTTCAGCAGTCTCCAAATTCCAGATCAGCGTCACTTATGTGTTAAGAAGAAAACGTTTAATGCTTGCTATCAGAAAAACGAGTAATTCCATCGCTATGGTAACACTCCGCTACCTCAGAATTGGGAGTATTCACCTGTGTTAAGGGTTGAGTCCTCTGTGGATTCCCCTCCATGTTGTGCATAAATGTCCAGCTGCTCATCTGAATGCACAGTCATTCTGTGCACACAAGCCTAGCCAAACACTTGAAAATTCCAGCCTTTCTCCTCTTCAACAGCATCCAGCCAAAGCTAAGCTCAAGTTTCCTAAGCAAAGCCAAGGATGTTCACTGTCAAGTAGCTGACGGAGTTCATGCAGCTGAGCAAGTCTTCCTGATATTCCTCAGGCCAAGGGAGTACAACGTCATTTTGCAAAACACAGGGTGAGCAGTATCCAGTGTGGTTCGCTTGTAACCAAGGTCTAACATGCTGAGAAGCCAGCGAGATGAGTTCATTGCGCTTTTGCAAGATGTTATGTAGAAACGGAAGACAAACCTTTTGAACTATTCAGACATAAACTTCCAGAATACGTCTAAACTACACAGCAATAATGATAGAAATAGGCCATGGGGTCTTCCATTAAAACGTCTGCCATTACAACAGCTCTGTTCTACTGGCACTTAACTAGACCGGGACCACATTGACTTTGCTATTGTCCTCTTAAATACAGAGGACAATTTCCAAGCCTAAAAAGGCAAAGAAACGATCCTAGAGTAAAAACAATAAAAGGAAGCTTCTTTCCTTTTCCCACAACATAAATGTCACAACATCAGTCTGGTCCTGTCCATCTGCAGCTGACCTCAGCCACCGGACACAGTGGTGAGCTGGAGTGCCTGTCCTCACTACGCTTCAATTGCGCTACCCGAGGGATGATACTTCTCCTGCGGGAAAGGACTACAGCACCAACGGCAGCTTTGGGGATTTTACTGCAGCCACATTCACCTGAGTGTGAAACAGGAGTGCCAGGACAAATGGAGCTCTTTTAGTTACTTGTTTCTTCTCAGAACATGAATCCCAAAGAAGAGTCATCTTCAGCTCGGTACGTCCCCTTTTCAGTATTTCCACCAGAACAGGGAAAGGTCTACGGGAAGCTGAAGTACCTTCTTATCACATATCTTTTGGTCTCCTATGATATGCAGCTGGCAAAGAAAAGCAAGTACGGTACAAAGGAAAGGAGCGTTCGCAGTAGCTGCAAAGGGGCAATAAGCTCATTAATTTGTTTCACATGCCAAGAAACAAGAAAGGCTTCAGCAGACCATTACAGCTGCAGTCTGTGAAAGCAAGATCCTAAAGGTATCCAGGCCACCCAGATACGTGACAGAACAACATACAGATGATTAAGAAGCCTGAAACTGTAGAAGATGTGCAGCATTTGAAAAAAATGCTACAGTTTTGAGACAAATTGATGCGCTGTGGTTAAGAAATGAAAAAGAAATGCTTAAGGGTTTGTTTTGTTTCTGTGGTTTTCTGTTTGTTTTTTTTTTTAATTGAAATCAGGAGGAGGTCCAACCTGAATTTCAAAGGGTTTTTATCACACCAGTGTTTGTCCCCCAGGCCCTCGGCATGTGCCGGATGGAAGGAAATCACAGTGAGAGGAAACAAATACCATCACAGACACATCCAAGACACACATGGCTCGAAAATTGTTCATTCCTGTGAGTTCTGCATCAGCTGGAAAGAACGTGAGCAGCATGGGATGCGCGTGCTCTACACGTGGAAAACAACACTGCATCTACATGAAGACTGCTGCTAACTCTACGACTAATGAGCCTTTCATGCCCTTACAATTTATTTAGGTGTTTAAGTAACGGAAGCTCCTGTGTGCCTTCCATTATTAAAACAATCCTTCATAAAAAACAAATCAATCCTGTTGGGGTTGATTGACCTTAATAAAACTAGCTGATAACTGGGGAACTTCAGGCAGTCCATCACAGGCTGTTCACTGTTCCTAGCTCAGGGGCAACAACCGCTGAAAAAGAGCCCAGGAAGCCAATGCAGATGGAAGCAACTTCAGGTGCCTGATTTTCATCTACCACAGTTTTACTAAGACACCTGAAGATGCCTTGAAGCTCTAAGTGTCCAAGCTGATCGTATCTCCAGCAGGAGATGAGGCATATATGGAGAAAAAGAGCATCTCAAAGAATCTGGGTGAGGGCAGGAAGAGCTGAGTTTGGTCAGAGAGAAGAAATCCAGTGATCTTTCTAACAAACAGTTGACCTGAGGCTTCTCGAGGAGCCCTAATCAGCATTTGAGGTTAAGGAGGCAGGGAACCTTCAGCATCCCGACCAGTCACGCTAATGCTCTTCACGGGTTTTTGCTGCCTTATGCAAGGCAAATGCATTTTTTGCAAGGGTCTCCCAGGGAAGCAGGTGGAGTGTGGGCTCCTCTCTTTGCTTGGCCGGGGGTATTTCCTGACCATTCTCTTGTTTCTTCTTTCAGTCTGCGGTACGCAGTCGGGGTGCCACAGACCAGAGAGAGCACAGCCTTACTGCTATGAGAAAAGCTAAAGGTCAGGCTCTATTTTAATTCTAGCCTTAATAAGAATTGCGTATGTATACGCATAGAGCAAACTTAATTTCCTCCTGAATTCCTGCATCCTGTCAGGAATTAACTGTGCAGCACTGAGCTCTGTTTCAGCTCTCAGTCATGAGGTGTTATCTTGGCAGACATTCCTCCACTATGACACGCTCCTTTGGTATAAGAACTGGTCATTTCATTTTAAGGAATTAGGACAAAACTGGAAACTTCAAAACATCAAAATACACTAGTGTACTACAAGTACCTGTGCCAAAACAGACTTGTAGAAAAGCATTTGCTAAGAAGTGATTATGGCATTACTAGAACCAGTGACACTTCCTGAAAGGCGCAGGTGAGCAATCGGCACTGATCTGAGTTTGGAAAGACTTCTCCTGCACGTACAGTTGAAATATTTTTCATAAAAATTCCCCAACTGGCGGATCTTGCTGCTGAAAAATTCTTGTCATTCAGAGATACAACTCAAAGAGAGTTCTAAAAGCACATGAGAAATCTCAAGCATTGTTGAGGGCAAAAATGACACATTTCTGAACAGTCTACATGTCACTTCTCTTTTAAGGTCCCCCTATTGACATAACGACAGCTACAATATATGCCGATATGCTCCAGCGACATATTTAGAAGCAGCCCTTGGTGGAACTAGTTCAAGCTGGTGTAACTGGGATTTTGTCTCATGGGAGACAAAACATGGGGCAGGTTAGAAAGACGGTGGTCTCTGGTTTTATTCGCACCTTACCCTGAGAGGATGAGCATTAACGTAAGGAGGTTCTCCTTGCGCCATTTCAATTGCCGTGATCCCAAGCGACCAGATGTCCACTTTGGGCCCGTATGCGTTTCCTGACACCACTTCTGGTGCCATCCAGTAAGGAGACCCGACCATCGTGCTCCGTTGACTCTGCTCAGGGGTGATCTGAGCACACAAGCCAAAATCAGCTGAGGAGAAAAACAAGTACTCTTAAAGGCAGCTTGATTTATGAAACCAAGCAAAAGAAATCCCTTCCAGATGCCTCAGAAGGCGTTGTTGAATCTATCTGGTAAAGCGGCCATGCTCTGTTTACTCAGTGCTCGAGCCAAGGAAATACTGAAGTGGCCACTTAAAAACCCCTCAAGTTTCATGCAGTGGCTTTTATTCACTTGAAGCTTTAGATTATTCTTTATTACTATCCCTTCTGGAAGGGACCTACACAAACCGAAACCACTCTTTACACCTTTTTCCTTTCTGTACCTCTCTGGACGTTGGCACTGTGCTCTTAGCTCGCAGCAGTGGTCTGCCAGTGCACTACCACAGGCATCGCTTTTGGGTAACAGGCAGTCAGTCAAAAGCAGCCCCACACCACATCCTGGGAATGCTGCACCTGACCAAGGATACCTACTCAGTTTGACAGATCCATCCATTCCGAGGAGGATATTGTCGCTTTTGATGTCTCTGTGGATCACTTGGTTGGAATGAAGGCAATCCAGAGCTTGTAGGCACTCATAGATCAAAAAGAAACATGAGGGTAAAACTTACTTAGTGACCAGATTTCATCACACAAGAAAAGAAATGGCTCTAAAGGATTTAATTTCTAGTTGAATTGAGAGTAATGGCAGAGTATTGTGCTCTCAAGAGGAAGAGCTTCCTGCTTCAACACAGAGTAATAACTTCCTAAACAAAGGCGTAGTAGCTTTTGAAACAGAAATGTCAATTCTTGGCACAGACTGTCCCCTGAAAGCACGCACGGAATGACTGCTGCTGCAGGAATGTGCTATCTCCACCCAGGTGACAAACTATGGTTTGCCAAAAACCAATAAGTCCCTTCCTTCGGTATAAGATGGATCACTTTTGAGTCGGAGGTCGCATGAGAAAGATTTTATTGTTAGGCTTGACGGCAGATCTGGAAATAGCGTGTTAGGCATTTTTCAGGAGCAATCACCGTTTTGGGTGGAGTGCTATTCTTTTAAGCCGAGGACTGTGATGAAGGAGCCCCTATTTTTCTTTGTTGGTATTTTAAAATTCTGCCACCAGCATATTTGCTTGTACACGAAAGGAATGCAGTACAGGCATGCTCCAGGCAAAGGTTTAGAGAGGCAAAGTTGAGAAGAGTAAAACTAAAAACAACAAAAAAAGAAATAGTACAATAAAATTCTATGAGTAAAACAACAGAGTGTAATAAGTGCAGCGATACTGGCAGGCAGTTCACTTAAGATGCTCTTTCTTCTCCGTATCATAAAAGCAACACAGAAACAAAGCTCTGAACATGAAACCTCTCATCTTCTTACCACCTGCTTAGAAGTACCATCCTGTCCCAGTAATGGGAAGCACAGGCGGGATCCCTTACCTCCCTACAGACAGCTGCTATCTGTCCTTCATCCATACATGTCTCCTCAAGAACATCATTTAAAGAGCCTCCAGCTAGGTATTCCATAACCACCCACAGTGTGTCACCGACGAGGTAGCTGAAAGATGAAAACAATGGCACTGAGATGAGTGTGCACGGCTAAATTACCTCTGGAAAAAGGCTACAGCTGATTTTGTTTCCAAGTCATTCTTACATGAGGACAGGACAACATGAATAGACATTCCCTCTAGGCTATACAGGACTTAGAACCTGTGCGGTCTAAATGAGGAAGGCCCATAAGTGAACAATTAGAGGTCCGAGTTGGCAAGCAAGTGAAAAATTGAAGTTCAGTAATGGCAAAGATAAATCTTGGACCAGGAGGATGTGTACCAGTGAGGACAGGAATTGGTCAACAGTTTGGAAAACCTACCAGAAAATACATCCAGGAACAGGAGAAACAATTTAAAAAGTGGCAAATTACGTGTTTCTGCAAACAAGAACTTCACCTTCCTGATATCCACAGCAATGGAAAAGAGCAGGAACAGCCCAAAGGAAGGAATTTCGAGGAGGATTTACCAGCACTTATGATAAGACACAGAAAAGATGATCAACTTAACCACAAAACCCATCAAGCCAACAACAAAACAACATGGAAGTAGGCTGAGATGGCCGTGCCAGGTCCTTGAAAACAGTCTTAAGCAATATATGCCAGAAAAGATTAATGCAGACAAAATGCAGTCTCCTCCCATACACTGGCTATGAGTAGATAAACAATAGAGGTCAATTTTCTGCCAGTGACCAAAGGGGTTTTTAAAAAGGTTTGGCTTGCAGCATGTAAATGAACATTCACGTGATCATACCAGAACTACTCACCTGTCTAAATAGTTCACAATATTGGAGCTCTTGTTTTCTCTCATGATGAGGATTTCGTTAACTATTAGCTCCTTTTTGGGCTGTTGTTGGAGATTAATTTGCTTTATGGCCACCTAAAACGACAGGGAAAGCCATTAACTTGAGTAGCCTGTTGCACAAGGTCCCAATGAACATGGAGCGCGTGTTTTTGGAATGACATAGCAGAGCTGTGCCAAACTGTCTTGGTATCAGACCAAAGAGCTCAGTAACTTATACTACAACACCCAATTGCTCTGCTAGCCTGGGTGCTAGTTACAGGACACACGGCCATATACATTTTGTCTTGTGAAATCTGTACAAATGCTCTTTAAACTATCAAGCACGCATCTCTAACAACACTCTCTGGACCGACATTCTTCTCAGATGGTCTTAGTTTACCGCCACTATTATTGTTGATGCACAGTTTGCAAGCAGGAAGTGATTTTGTTACTGCCAAGATACACAAAAACTGCTGGTAATGCTTTAGTAATTGTACGATTTGTCATCATTATTTCAGCAACTGCTGTTACTCTTGACTTGACGGCATAACAGAGAGAAAACACAGACGTACATTACATTTCAAAAGCCATACTAAAACAATCATTAAGGTTACACACACAAAAAATACAGTCCTGGCTGTTGCCTTCGCAGGCGTGGCGATCTGGTTCAGGAACGGCATGGTGACCAACCCCAGGCCGCTCGGGCCATCAGCTCGCTGACACCAATGTGGTAGACGGCAAATGGCGTTTATTAGTGTGTGACACGGCGTTATATAGCTTAGGTTTATAACCTCACTTCCATCTGCTTGCATCATAAATTAAACGCTATTGGCTTTCAGGAGAGGGGCCCTAACTTTCCGTACAGCGCGATATCTTCCGGCCGCCAGACCCTAGCTATCTACACCTGGCACTTCCTAGCTTCTTGAATCTTGATTTTGCAACTCGAAATACGCATTCCTTAACACAGTTCAGATTGGCAATTACTTTGAGGGTTTCAAAAAAATAATCCATTCTATGTCATTTCATTTGATGGATACACCCCGGGTTCTAAGCAGGGCTAGACCTCTACCTAAGAGCAGTTATAAAGTGCCTCTGTCTAGTCCTGCTCTCAACATGGCACGAAAGAGACCACCCCTCCGCTCCCATTCCTGGGTTTCTAGCCACATTTTCAGGCAGGGTTTGTATAGATTCAAGACCGCTTGCCTTGGAAAAGGAAAGGAATGTGAAGAGGCCACTTTAAACTGGTCACTACAGGGGCTGTCAAAGCTAACGCCGCTTTCCTTCAAGATTCGTTTCTCACCCTCCTGGCCCCCACTTCCCTGCGAGCACTTCACGGGCTGTAATGGGCTGTCACCGACACCAGACTTAAACATGACTGTTTGGTTTGGGAGAGATCTTTGCTCTTGATATACTTCTTCTACACTGACAGACAAGAGAATGATTTCTAAACCAACACATTGACGCTGGCAATAAAAATGATACTGTTTTTATCAGTCCCAAAAGCTTGCTGGGATTTCTGAAGGCTGAAGACAGCAGATGATGCATTTTGCCAGCTGACACTAGCCTGTGCTTCAGAGGAACCGCCTTGGCAGTAAAGATCTACTGGCCACCCAAAAGCCCCATCCACCCTTCGCACCAGAGGGGAGAGCACTAAAGACCTGCAAAATCGGCTGGGACTGTGGACACTTACCTCTTGTCCTGTGGTGATGTCCATCGCCATGTAAACAGTTCCTGACGCCCTAGAAACAAAACAGCAGCAAAGAAAGGAGCACTTTAGTCCCTAGGAGTGAAAGCAAGCCCAGACAGGAGATCGCTGCTGCCTGTAGGGTTTAAAAAACACCTTTGTTCACCCACTCCTTCAGGCAGCAGCGCACAGCGCAGCAGCCCACCTGCCCTCTGCCACGCAGGGTATCCAAGAGAAAACTTATGCCCAACGTGAAGAACAAGGGATGTCCAACATGAGGAAAGGATCCACACACAGCTTTCTCCAGCATAGCAAAGCAAGGAAACTATTCTCCAGCCATCCTACAAGGTCACAGCTAGAGCAGGTTAAGGCATGTTGTGCTCCAAACACGGGATCCTTAGACAGCTTCTTTAGGTGTCAAGAGCTGTCAGCAGCTGCTTCTGTTAGGTGCACCGGACACGTGAAGGACTCTTCATGGTATCTGTATTTTCCTCCTGTGGCAGACACGGGTTGTGTTGTAGAGCCACCAGAAAGAAATGGTGCTCTCATCTGCGGACTAGGCAGTGTGGCGTTTTGTTTGCCATCTGCCTCTTGTTAAAAGAGGTTCTTCCCCTGTAATGATGTGAAGGGCCTGAAAGGCCACGGTCAGAGGAAACCCCTTTGGGTTTAAAGTAACTGCAGGCTTGTAAACCCCATTAGTGTTCCTTCTGAGCTAAGCACAGGTTTACACTGCCATCATGTCAAAGCTGACGTCTGCACGGGCAGTGAGGCAACGGAGAGCCAGCGAGGGAATTCTGAGAAGTGGGAACACCCATCCGGCAAGTGTCCCACTGACTGACAATGCCAAAATCAGTTTGCTCCTTTTCACCTGATCCCCTGGCTTGTTTGTGTACCTGCAGGCTGAAATATGTCTGAAGCACTGCTATCCAACAGGCACCAGGGACGATTTTTTTCTGGAGGATTTTTCCCCATCACTACAAATTGACCTGCAGCATGACAGTCACGAGCTGGTGACGGCAGCACGCTCACTGCTCTGTAAGAAGGGCGTGCCATCTTCAGGCTGCACTAAAAGCTGGAGGAAATCAGTTCAGAGACTCTTTCAGGCCAGATATTAGCCACTTCTCTTCCCACCAGCTGCTGAGGCACCTTTGTACAAGCTCACTCCTAGGATGGGCAAAACAAAAGACGGTGAGGGCAATGGTCATACTGTCACGGTCACACGTGCGTCACACGCATGTTTCTTCTGGCTCTCACTTCTTCAGTCGACACATATCTTTTGAGAGCCTGGCACAGCTCTAAGTGTCCACTGACATTTTACAAATGACAATGAGAACCAAACCTTCGGGTACAACGCAAGCGGCAATCCCAGAAAGGGTTTTTATACAACGAATGGAGCAGAAACACCTTCCCACAAGTGCCCCACCAAACAAGAAGTGTCTACGATAAAGCCTGCCAGAGAAAGAGCGTGAGTGCGTCTGGCTTTCTGCAGCATCTATCAGTTCTAGGTCAGCAACGTGCTACCCTGACTCCAAACCTCACAAGCAGTCACGGTTTCTTTACAAACACTAAGGTCACCTGCCTTAACAGGCAGGAAAACATCTCCCGATGTCAGTGAACAGCTTCTGTCAGGCACTGACAGCAGCGTGATCCTGGTGCTACACAATGGCGCTGGCCCTCCCGGAACTACGACACAGCCACGGAAACTTTGACCGAGCAGGGAGTCTGTCTGTATTTAAAACGCAAGTCAGATACCTAATTTTGATGCCATTTCTTCTTGCCTCCTCACATCGGAACCATTTCAAATCAATCCTAGTTACAGTAAGCATGGTTGGGCTTCAAAGGGAAATAGCCTGATGGTTTTTTTTCTGTAAACTCCTAAAACCTGCAGGATCCACAAGTGGTCTGCCATCAGGCAGATGATGCATGTTCTCATCAAGTACTTTGTGCTTCAACTCTCTGTTTATTACTGAATTTTTGTTCTTTTCTGCCTCTGCTAGAAAAGAGAGCTTATTATTTAATCTCTGGGTTCTGTTGCTAAACTATGTGGTTATAATCCAGATCACTGAATATCTTTTTAGAGCAAAATATTTGAAAGAAATGGTATTGAGAACTGGTATCTATCTCACAACTAGCAGGTGCTAAGTTTGCTCTTTTAGGCAACAAAGTTTTTTCGCCATTCTTTAGCGTGGCCAGATTATTTTGCGACATACAAAAAACTATTCCCCCTTCTCCCCCTAAGAACATAAGCAAATAGGGGCCACACACTTGAGGGACAGTAGACCTTGCCGGTCCTGCTCCTTGCTGCAGACAAGACATTGGCTCCACCAGGTTGTCTTTGGCCGTGCCTTCCGACCGCACTTATAAATTTGATCGGTACTGAGAGACAGGAGAATCTAAATCCAGGGTTGTCTGAACATGTCTGGAGCTTGCCCGACTTCACGCTTGATATTACACCAGCAAAATACCTGGCCCATTTTTCGTGTCAGTAACTGTGGTTGGACTTACCCTTGGCCAATTTGCTCCAATTCAGTATATTTCTTCTTAGGATCTCCCATGCTCACAACGCTCCCTGAAAGAAACAAAATTAAAGATGCTCACTGCAAACTGGAGATACCAACTTCCAGCAGGTCAGAAATGCAGCTCCACTGTCTGGGCTTGTGAGTCGTTTGTAGCCACTTGGGCAACAACAACAACAACAACTTCGTCATACAGGCAGCTCCACAGCACAGACAGCCTCCACAAAGACGGATTTTCTACAGTCCTTTGGAGAGCTACCTTGACAGCAAACTAAGAGCATGGAGAAACATTCACAGCAGACAGGTATCAGAAAAGAACAAGCACCAATGCAAGTGTTTGTTGTCGAGGAACACTAGCGAGTGCTGGAACAACAGAGCCTTTATTTCCTTAGGAATAAATACTCTGTGTGATTCAACAGAAGGTTTAATACTACCAAAGATTACATGCACCTTGGGTTCTGGAATCAATTTTGATGAACAGGTGCCATTTTCAGAACAGGAAAAATACTGCAGAGTGTTTCCAGGAGGGGATCTTCTCAACCTTTCAGCAGTTTGCCGGAAGAATGCCTTTATGTTTTTAAAGAACAGCTTCTCATGTTCATTCACCAGGAATGATGGGGTTTTAAGAACTATCACCATCATCCACTCATTACCAGGCTAAGTTCTGAAGACCTTGCTTATGCCACTCTAAGAACCACACTGCTTGTCTGCAACCTGACTGGGATTGACACGCACTTGTCCTGCACTCTCAACACTGCACGCATGTTGATCTCCACAGAATCACAGAATGGTAGGGGTTGGAAGGGATCTCTGAAGATCATCTGGTCCAACCCCTCTGCCAAGGCAGGATCACCGAGGGCAGCTTGCACAGGAACGCGTCCAGTCGGGTTTGGAAGGTCTCCAGAGAAGGAGCCTCCAACAACCTCTCTGGGCAGCCTGTTCCAGTGCTCCATCACCCTCACAGTAAAGAAGTTTTCCTCATGCTGAGGTGGGACTCCTGTGCTGCAGTTTATGCCCATTGCCCCTCGTCCTGTCACTGGGCACTACTGAAAAGAGAGTGGCTCCATCCTCCTGACAGCCACCCTGCAGATATTGATAGACATTGAAAAGGTCCCCTCTCAGTCTTCTCTTCTCCAGACTAAACAGCCCCAGGTCTCTCAGCCTTTCCTCATACAAGAGATGCTCCAGTCCCTTAATCATCCTCGTAGCCCTCCGTTGGACTTGCTCCAGGAGTTCCCTGTCTCACTTGAACTGGGGAGCCCACAACCGGACGCAATAGTCCAGATGAGGCCTCACCAGCGCAGAGTAGACGGGGAGGATAACCTCTCTCGACCTGCTGGCCACACTCTTCTTAATGCACCCCAGGATACCATTGGCCCTCTTGGCCACCAGGGCACAGTGCTGTCCCATGGATAACTTACTGTCTGCCAATATTATGCTTATTCACAAATAAGCACAGGCGTGGTGGACAGCACGAACAGCATTATTCCTCAGGCTGCCGCGTTACACAGGCAGCTGCACAAACGAGATGCTGATCATTCCAGCAGTAAGGCTCAGAAGCCAGGCCAGATGGGGTGCTGCCGCCTCCCGGCAGATCTGCGCTGCAGCAGTGGGAAGGCAGGGCCGGCACATCTGGCACAGGGCATGGGACAGAAAGAAATACCGAATACGTACTCAGTTTCTCTAGGATCTCCTCATCTGTCAGCCCAGATTTTGTCTCCTGCCCGTCTGTGTTTCTGGACAAAGCGTTTGATTGTCCACATTGCAGAGTGGTGGCCACTTTAGCTGGTGCCAGCGCAGCGGCAGGTTCAGTTACAGAGCATGAGTAGATCTGTGACAAGAAAAGGCGTTGTATCAGAAAGCTGGCTTGCAGAGATGCCCCTAAGATCATATTGCAAATGCAAATGCTTACGAAGATGCCTCTTCTCTGCTACTAAGATAAATTCACGGACCCTATCAGAATCACAGGAAACTCATAACTAAATGGGAAAGTTCAAACCCGATTGTCGGGGTGTCAGTGGCCTGGGTGAAGCACTGTCATGGTAGGACTGTGGCCCGCAGAGTCTTCACCCGCAAGTGCCGTCTGACCAGAAACATGCAGCTCTGAATTACCCCAAATACAGTGCTATCCAGCGCTGGGACTTACTGGTTTTGTATGTTCAGGCCAGGGTGCGGGAACCGGGGGAGGTTCAATGCCTTCTTCCTCCTCCTCATCACCTTCATCCGCTTCTTCAGAAACAGGCAGAGCTGGTGGGGGTTCACATGCTGGTTTTGTGCCCTGTGGACAGACGGGAGCATGAGCGACAGTCACCACTTTGGCACGTGGGAGCTTTGACAATTACACACCACTTGGGTCTGCTCAGACAGCTTCAGGAACCAATCTGGACATGCCTGTAGTCCTACAGCCCCGGTGCTAAGTTACACGTGGCACAGCACAATTTAAAGGTTACAAATGACCCTGCTGTTTTGTTAAGTTGTCTTGGCGTTTTTCATTCTTGCTGAAAACAACTTATCCATGCCCATGCTTAGTCAAAGTCCAATTTTACAAAATGTCATGCTTGGATATATCGCTAGAAGTCACATCTAGTTGCTGGTTCATTGCTTTGGCATTGTATCTACAGTCATGGTAACAGTTAATTAAGCTAACAGGTATCTACTTATTCGAATGTGGTTAAATACAAGGGTTTAAGAACCCTCCTATTTAACCCCAACCTTTGCTGCTGCTGCAAAGACGCTACGGTTGACTTTCCTTCAGCCTGCAAGGCTGGCACTCTGTCACAAAAGGCAAATCTCACAGCTTGCTCCACCATTCTTAAATGCTAGGAAAGCTAAAGGTTACTTTCACACTCACCGAAGGATGGGTTTCTCGGTATGCACAGGCGATTTTACCTGCAATGCGCAAAGGAAAATTAACCAGATGCTGTTATAAAAATGCCTTTTGTGGGGAAACCCACAGAACAAGGAAATCCAAAGAGACGACATGTTTCTTTCACAACATCCCTCCAGGAGCAACAGCTATTTTACATAGAGAGGAGGGTAACAGGACAATAGAAAAGTCTACATTTTCTTGTGTCTATTTTTTGCCCTGTTTTGCCAGTAATTAAAAGAATTGGAAACTTATTCAAGAAAATGCAGATTGGTCTTTAACTGTCAATGCTTCTGTTCCCCCATTAAAGCTTGCCAAAATTCCACCTTAGCTGTGCCACTTCTATTCTGACAAACCACAGTCACAGCTCCTGAGTTCAGGAGCGTACACAAAGTGTTTTGTATTTTGCATTTCACCACAAAACTAATTGCTTTTTTAGCAAACATTAAGTGTCAACTTAGACAGTCAAATCTCTTCATTATGCAAGTTAAAAAAAAAAAGATGCTTTCCCTCAAAAGAAGAGAAACGGTAGTAAATTCTGGAGATTAACCTCACAGTTTCTCTCTCACAGAAGCTCTCCCAGTCCGCATTTTAGCAGTTGCACTGGTTGAACCAGCAAACTGAGGAAATTGCAGACCCCACTGCCACACACTACCAGGCGTGGGGAACTGAACCACTGCAGGTAAATCTGTCCAAAAGCTGTCCACACCCGGTGGGATAGAGACACCCCCTTATTAGCTGCAGCTCTTGACAGAAGCTTTACCAAAGTCATGGTATCTTACTGGCATTTTTGTTTAAAAATCAACTCCGTTATTAAGGAACAGCCAAAGAACACATCGATACAGAAGCCAACTAGTAGTAAAAACCTCCACTTACTTGCTACATGTGTGGCCAGCCAGGGTCTGTCTGGCAAATACAATACAGAAAAAGCCAAAGAAAAGAAAACGCGAACTGCAGCACAGACTTGCTCTCTCATTTTTGCAACGGTACGCCACAATTTTGCAGACTCTAGGCATCCAGGAGGATAAAGGACATCCCCATCACATCTGCAGGCTCTTGGACGGGAATGCCCACACCACGAGGGTCTTCCTGGAGTGAGCCTGCTATGGAGATTGCTCGGGACACTTATGCCTGCCTTCTCGCCCTCTGTGACACCGTTCCTGTTACAGCACAATGGCAGCCGTTCTGGGTTGGTTTGTGAGTTTATGCACAGCAACCTTGTCCTCTGCATGGGGTTTACGTGGAAGGTTGTGGCAGCAGGGCTGCAGGGGTGGCTTCTGTGAGAAGCTGCTAGAAGCTGCCCCTGTGTCCCATAGAGCCCGTGCCTGTCGGCTCCAAGACGGACCCGCCGCTGGCCAAGGCCAAGCCAGGCAGCGATGGGGGCAGCACCTCTGGGATAACATATTTCAGAAGGGGACAAAACCGGCACGTGGCATTTGCAGCTGGAGAGAGGAGTGAGAACATGTGAAAAGAGCTCTGCAGACACCAAGGTCCGTGCGGAAGGAGGGGCAGGAGGTGCTCCAGGCGCCGCAGCAGAGGTTCCCCTGCAGCCCCTGCTGAAGACCATGGTGAGGCAGGCTGTGCCCCTGCAGCCATGCAGCTCCACGCTGGAGCAGATCTCCACCTGCAGCCTGGGGAGGACCCCATGCCGGGGCAGGGGGATGCCCGAAGGAGGCCATGACCCCGTGGCAGGCCCGTGCTGGAGCAGCCTGTTTCTGGAGGATGGCACCCCGTGGCTGGGGCCCAGGCTGGAGCCTGCCTGAGGATGCTGACACAGTCTCACGTAGCCTGACATGATCCTGCCCTGCTGTGCCAGCCTGCAAGAGTTAGGGGAACTGGATTGTCCGGACTCCAAGCCAAGGGCCGTACGCTTTCAGGACCTGGTTAACGTTTTGTAGTTTCATCTCACTCAAACCTATAGCGTAAGATGAAGCTTTCCTTCTGTTTCTCTATGGTGGGTCTCCACTACAAAAGAACCCTTCAGTCCAGAAGAATATGCCCAGAGGACTCTGGGACTCCCTCGTAACTGACTGGAAGAAGGGACGTGAGATGAGAAAGCGTACCCTCCTGCTCACACTGCTGAGCTTAACCAGCCCCCAGACAGGGATCCCCATGGGACCCTGCAGTACTAAACCAACCACTGCCGTAATCCTGGGCTGGGCTGGGCAGCAGGAAAAACACTGTGTTGTCGGTGTCTGGTAGGTGCTATTTTCAGCTTGTTAGTGGAACTGTGTACCTATCCAAACAGGTATCACAAGTTCATGGAAGCTCTTGTTAGAAAAGAATAAAGAAAAAGACTGCAGAACAAATATTTTGAAAAAGAATTCTCGTAGTAAGTTTCAGTGGATTATGCTGCTAAGTTTTATATGATTTGATACTGTGACTTATCTCGGCATTGTTAGTGAATGTGATTGCTGCTATTTTGTATTGGATAAATTGCCATCTTTAAGTGACAGGAAGCACAAAATCATGGACTATATCACTACACCAGAATCCCTGATACTCTATCCCTTTAGTCATAAACCGTTGACCAAGTCTGGGACTAGGAGTGGATTCAGCCGCACCTAGACTCCCCTCTGAAAAGGACTTTAGAAAGCATGGGGGTCCACCCTGATCCTCGTGACTCAACGGGAGGGCATTCCTTTACTTTCCTTACCTAACCTTAGTCATAAACCGTTGACCAAGTCCAGGACTAGGGGTGGATTTTCGTCCACTCTGAGCCTCGTGTCTCAAGAGGAGGGTCTCCCCTAGTTTCTCTCCTCAAGATACACATTAACTCGATCCGATAGACACGTAAATCATTCGAGTTTAATTGTAATCTGGCTTCTCTCTGCATAGCTTTTCCACGTTGAATATGGAATAGAGTGGACCTTGCCAGCAACTTCTGTTAATTCGCGCTTTTTACAAATCTAGATTAAAATCATTCGCTTTCTGATATCTTCGGCAGTGATTCTTTAAGCAGCCTAAATTATCCATCCGTGACAGCCCAGGACGAAGGGAGGGGTGCCAGGAAGGTGTTTTAAGATTTCACCATATTTCCCATTATCCTACTCTGATTTTGATTGGCAAGAACTTAAACAAATTTCCCCAAGTTGAGTCTGTTTTGCCCGTGATGGGAATTGCTGAATGATCTCTCCCTGTCCTTATCTCGAGCCACAGGCTTGTCCTTATATTTTCTCTCCCCTGTCCAGCTGAGGAGGGGGAGTGACAGAGCAGCTTTGGTGGGCACCTGGCGTCTAGCCAAGGTCAGCCCACCACATCTTCTCTACAGCTAATGCAAGAAATCCTTGAAAATTCCCCTCTATCACAAAACACCACAAAAAAATCCTCAGGGTCCATAACCTGTTGCTCAAAGGATCCAAGAATAACTCATAAAACGCACAAAACAAGTATACCCTGTACCCCAATCTGAACAGCGTGAAGGAGCAAGGATGCAAAGAAACAAAAGTAAACATGACCTTTGGCCACTAATGCTTCTCCGGAAAAATGGTCATGATTGCTCCATCTACTGTCTGCTTTAGTTGTAAAAACAAGCAAGAGAAGAAAAGTCACAGTTTCAATGCCATTTAGGGGACAAAAGCAGAAAGAGAATTCATTTCAGGAGTATTCCACAAGGTGGAAGTTTTTAAGGCTGCTGCTTGACCACCTGATTTTTGAACGTGGGTCTGACTCATTTTGGGGCCTGACACTGCCTCTTTCGCAGTGAGATGTCAACTTACCTCCCGACAGGGAGGCGATTCGAGACAGTCAGCACGGCTTCACCTAGGACAACCGACGTCGTCTATCCAGAGTTCTGTAAGGCCTTTGAGACAGTCCCCCACAACAGCCTTCTCTCTAAGTTGGAGAGAGAGAGATTTGATGGACTGTGGACTGTGCTGAGTGGTGCGGTTGATACGCCTGAGGGATGGGATGCCGTCCAGAGGGACCTGGATAAGCTCGAGGAATGGGCTCGTGTGAACCTCTAAGGTTCAGCATGGCCAAGTGCAGGGTCCTGACACAGTACTCCAGCTGGGGTCTTGCCACAGCGGAGTGGAGGGGCAGAGTTCATGTACTTCACGGCATCCTTCGAATTTATGAAGGACTATCAACAGAGATGGGGTTGTCCATGAGCATGAGAACCACATGAAGTCTAAAAGTCAGCAAAGGCACCTGCTCTGAGCCCACCAGAGCATGTCTGCTCCAAAGCGTGGCAGCCTCCTGTCACACCGGAGGCAGCTCTACCTTCCACTGTCTCCAGATGTCAGGGCTCCGGTGGGTCACTCTTGGGGTAGCAGCAGGAACACTTTGGCACAGGTAAAAAGCGTTCCCAGAGCTTCCTGCAAGCATTTGCACAGCTCACAGCCCAGGACAGCCGTGCCTGTGACGGCCACACCGTTTTTACCCTGCCTCCCCAGAACAAGGACAACATTCTGGACATCTCACTCCTGGGCAGAAAGCCCAGAGACTTCCTTTAATGACAGAAATCCAAAGAGCTACAAGAAGCTTTTTAAATCAAGTACAGCCAATAAAAAGCAGACAAACCCACCAAAAATGATGGGTAATCCTCTGAGGCACTACTGAGGAAGAAAAGCTCTCCCGTTAAGTCCACTGCCCCTCACAAAACAGACAAGTGGCTTAAAGAGATGCCTTCAAAGAAACTGCAGATGGAAGAGAACCCTGGTAACTCTAGTACAAGAAACTGCCCAACCTGCTGTAGACATATTAGACCAGAAAAGTGGCTTACAAGACACAAAACACAGTACAATCCACCAGAGCAGCAAAAAAGTCAACCAGAAGAAACATCGTACACAAACCAAAGGTGCCTGTCCAACCACTAAAAAGACAAGCTGAAAAAGGACTCTCCACAAAAAAAGGCTACACAGAACACAACGCAAGGCAGAAATAACCTAACCCCAGGAACCCAGGGCAACAAACCCAGATTCTGTCCATAGCAAGAACACGCTTTAATCCTACCTCGCTGGAACTCTGGCATGCCATAACCCTGCCACCCCATCAACCTAGCAAACTGTAGCCCTAGCTTCCCATAACCCTCGCCCATTGTAGCTCTAGGATGTCAACAAAATGAACACAAACTCTCTGGAAATCTCTGCCGGGACCTTCAGGTGGCCCCGGATTTCAGACATCACAACTTGGAAGTGGGAGCAGGACTAGAGCCACAGGGATGTCACCAGCATCCATCTTTACATCATCCGTCACACCCTGATAACGGGCCCAGGTTAAACACTCCCAGGGAGAAAGGCTGAGGCACTCAGAGACATTGAACCAGACAGCCACAGCCACGGGGCTTCAGCTCATCTTTGCTGTGTCAGAGCCACCAGGCAGATGACCCCATCCTCCTGGAGACACTCCTCAGGGCAGACGTACCCAGTGCCAGGTGGCTGGATATGGCCTTTGCTCTATGGGGAGGCGCCTTCTGGGAGCAGGATCCCTCACAGGGGCACTGGGAAGCCCTCCTGGATCCCAGAGAAACATCTCTGTGCTGCTCCGTATCTCACCAAAACCAGGGGTGGAGGAAGGCTGCTTTCATAGCCTCCAAGACAACCAGCTCACCTGGGCCGCTCTGTGGCCACCTTTGCTGTCAGGCAGGTCTCAGCACTGCTCTGCAAGCAGCTGTCTCCTCCCTGCAGGGCACTCTCCAGCACAGGGTACATCTCCACTTGCTCAGTCTGTGGGCAAAGATCGAAAGGGAGGGATGGGTTTGCTTTGCCCTCATTCCCAGGGTGCCACAAGAGAGACCTGCCACCCCCAAATCAGCCGTGTGACGTGGACACCACATACGAGCTGCAGACGTGGGTCAGGACGGCTGTGGGGAGCTGGCAAGCCAATCTGCGGTGCCCTCGGTGCTGGCTGAAAGCAGAGCTGGAGGCAACGGGGCGAAGCCCAGGGCAGCCGGCAGCAGGGCCCGGCAGGGTGCAGTGCCCGCAGAAATGCCCGGCTCCTGGAGCCTTAGCCCTGGGGCTGCAGCACGGGGACGGCACCAGCTGGGGCTTCGCCGGGAAAAACCAGGCAGGGGTGACCCTGACATCCCACATATGCACCTGGCCTTGGGACTTGACAACCTGGCCCTCTGCCCATCGCCACCAGGGGATCCAGAAAGCAGCGCCACTGGCCATGAAGTGGTCCTGAGACATCGCTCCATGGGTGAGTCTTTAACCAGCGGGCCTAAAATGAGGACAAAGCCTGGAGGCCATCGCTGTTCTGTCCTTCTCCATCCCCCTGTCCTCATCTACATCCCTCTGTCACCCCTCTCTGCCCCTCTGTGCCCCTCTCCTCCTCTTCCCTGCTCCGCCTGGGCCTGGGCCTGGGCCCAGGCCCGGGCCTGGGCAACCCCAGGCAGACGGCCATGAGGCTGTGGGCGGGCGGGGCCTGGCTGGGGGGCAGGATGCAGGCTCAGGCAGCAGGAGGGCGTGCCCCAGGGCATGCCGGGAGCTGTAGTCCTGGGCTCGGGGCTGCCAGGCGGCCATCTTGGTCTTGGAGGCCCAGTCTCTCTGCTCCAGCTGCAGCGAGGCTGCCCTGAGGGCCGGGGCCTCTCAGCCTGCATCTGGCTCGGGTTTGCGTGGGCTGTCTCTGGCCTTGCTCTCCTGGTGACGTGGATGCAGAGGGGCAGATGGACACTTAGTGCCTCTGGAGAGGAGCTGCCGTGGCTGAAGCTGAAGCTGAAGAGCTCAGCAGAAGGTGAAGCAGCTGGAGAATGAGATGAAGAGGATCCCAGCAGCTGCTGCCTCCAGCTGCAGACAAGAGACAGCCGGCCTCTCCAGGTGAGGAAGGGTCCCTCTCAGTAGTCCTCAGCAGACCAGATCTCCAATGTGCACCGCGGGGTCTGTATAAATAAGGAAAAGTGCAGTACGGCCACGTAGTGTGTGTTGGCGGGGGGGGGGGGGTTGGTGTGGGTGCGTGCGTGCGTGCGGGTGCGTGGCTGTGCATCTAGGCAGCCTCATGTTGTCGGAGCTGTAAGGCACCAATGTGTTCTCTTAGGTGGACAGTCAAGTGAGTGGAGCTACAGCAGAGGAAGGGAGGAAAGGGCAGACAGAGACAGAAGTGCCTGAATTCTCTAACTGGCCTGGCAGTGCAGAGGGCAGGAACTCCGGTGAGTGCTGGGTCCATGGGGTCATGTCACCCCTCTTCTGTGTCCCAGTCCCTCCCTGCCCGCTCCCCTTTCCCTCTGTGTAATTTTTTTTTTTTTTGGTTCTGTTTCCCTCCTCTATTACCATGCTCTGCTCCCTACCTCCCCTTTCTCTTTTCTCCAAGTCTTTCTCTTTCTCTCTCATCTCCCTCTCCCTTTACTTTCCCTCTTGCCCCTCTTTCCTGCTCCCTGTGCTTCTTTTTTTCTGTCTCTCTCTGTCTGCAGGCCAGTGCAGGTTTTTCCTTCTCCATCTCTTTGAATCATAGACTAGTTTGGGTTGGAAGGGATCTTTAAAGGTCGTCCAGTCCAACCCCCCTGCACTGAGCAAGGACATCCTCAACTAGAGCAGGTTGCTAAGAGCCCTGTCCATCCTGGCCTGGAATGTTCCCAGGGATGGGGCATCTACCACCTCTCTGGGCAACCGGTGCCTGTCTTTCACCACCCTCATTGTGAAAAATTTCTTCCTTAGATCTAGCCTTTACCTACCCTCTTATAGTTTTAAACCATGAGCCCTTGTTCTGTCACAGCAGGGCCAGCTAAAAAGCCTGTCCCCATCTTTCTTATAGATCCCCTGTAATTACTGGAAGGCTGCAAAAAGGTCTCCTCGGAGCCTCCTCTTCTCCAGACTGAACAACCCCAACTCTCTCAGCCTGTCCTCATAGGAGAAGTGTTCTATCCCTCGGATCATTTTGGTGGCCCTCCTCCTGACCACTCCAACAGGTCCATGTCTTATCCTGTGCGGAGGGCTCCAGAGCTGGACACAGTGCTCCAGGTGGGTCTCACCAGAGCGTAGTAGAGGGGCAGCATCCCCTCTCTCGACCTGCTGGCCACGCTGCTTTGGATGCAGCCCAGGATACCGTTGGTCTGCTGCTTCTCTTTTGTTCTCTCTCTTTCTCGCTCTGTCCTGTTCACAGTCACTGTGTTTTTCCATTCTCTATCCCACCGTCCCTGTCCTTCTTCCTGCTCATCTCTTCTCTCTCTGTCCCTCTCTGCTGCTTCCTGAGCCTTCCACCTGCCCTCCTCCATCTCTTGGCAAGGTTCCCAATACCTCTCTCTCTTTCTCCATTCCGCTGTGCTGCTCACTGTCCCTGGTTTTCTCTTTCTTTCTGTTGTCTCTCTCGTCTGGCGCTCTGTCCTCCTCCCTGCCCCAACTTTTCTCACTATGTCCTTCTGTCCTGCCTCTGTCCCTGCCCCTGTTCTTTTTCAGCCCCCCTCCATCTTGCTGCGTCCCCAGGCTTGTTTTGCAGTCTCTGTTCTGGCCCCAGCCCTTATTTTGCTTTCCCTCTCCTGCTCCCTCCCCCTCCTTCTGCCTCTCTTCCTCTTGCCCTGCTGCTGCTTTCTCCCTCTCTTCCCAGATCCCTGTCCCTTTTTCCCTCTTGCTGTCCTTCTTTCCCCTCTCTTTGTTCTGTCTCTTTCTGTCCCGTTCCCTGCCCCATCCTTTCTCACTGTATCCCCCTGTCCAGCTGGCTGCCCCTTCTTTCCCTCTCTCTTGCTCTATGTTTTCTTTCTCCAGGTCTCTGTCCTGCTGCCCATCACAGTTGCTTTTTTCCACCACTGCTGTCCTGCCCCCTGTTCCTTTTCTCTCTCTCTGTCACTCTGTGAATTCTCTCTGAATTTGTTTGCAGTGTAACAAAATTGAACAAAGATGACTTAGGATGAATTAAGTCTTTTTTTATTACCTGTCATTCCGTGTAGTGACAGGTTTCACTTTTGCATCACTTTTCTCTTTATATTTGCTCTTCTTCAATTTCCTCTTCTTGTGTTCGTGCTTTTGGCTCTTTTCCAAATCCGTTTGGTTTCCAATGTGTTTCTTTGGCTTCTTGTGCTTCTTCTTCTCTTGGTTCTTTTTTTTCTTGCTCTCTTGACTCTCTCCTGAGCTGGCACTGCTGCTGTGGCTTTGAGTCTGCCTCTCAGAAGGGCTTCGCCTATGGCTGCAGCTAACACTGGGACTGCTTTGACTTTCACGTCTGCTTGCTTCAGGGTGGTCAACTGCAGCAGGTGCTGCTGTATCGTCTTCCACCTTACCAACAGCCTTTTCTTTTGGCTCTTTAGGATTTTTTTCCTGCAGTGTTTCCTCTGAAGGCTCCAACTCTTTTTCATGCTGTTTTACAGGGTTTGGTGGCTTAGCACTCATGTTTTTATAGCACTAGCAGGTTTTCCTACGTTTGCGGGCACTGGCTAGATTTAACATCTTCCTCTTCAGACTCAGAGTCAACTCTATCCCACTTTGACGGAGGGACCTGGATCATAATATTGACATCTTTATCAGGGGCTGTTATATCATTATTAGACTCCTCTCTGGTCTTAAGGAGTTTAGTGCCTGGCTTTTCTTCAGTCTTTCTAATGGGGCTTCCCTCAGTAGAACTAGTGCTCAGAGAAGAAAAGCGCATGTTAGTACTGGGTGAGATCCACACACTGCCATTTTCTGTAACGTTTTCTAAAATGGCTTTTGTTTCAATTCTAAATCTTCAGGAGTTTTTCAAAAGATGTTCAATTAAGGGAACAGGCAAGAGAACGGATGTGCCCACTAGCTGTGACTATGAGCAACCAATGGATTTAGTATCTTCCTACTCTACATGTAATTAACAATGACACGAGATTATCAGATTGGGGCCCATCTGATCTGGTAATACCTTCAGGTCCTACTTCTACCAATGGTGGATACATGAGACATGCACTCTTGTTTCATTCTTGTAAGCAAGCAATTATGGAGAGGTATACACAACCAAAGCTCTGTCCCACTGTTCTTCCTTAGAAAAATGTACAGTTTTGAACCTTCTTAGAACACCAAGACACTACCTTATGTCTCCAGCCATGTCTTAAATGTTTTGAGTTTGCTTTGTCCTCCTTCTTTAGGCACTGAAATCTAAATCCTAACAGTTCCACACTAGATCACTTTTCTGTTTTTCACGTGTCATACAATGGAACCTAGAAGAGAGGTCTCCAAGGGAAGTGCCAAACACGGAGGCACTGAGCTGGGAGCAGTGTAGCTGTGTCGATATGGCGCTGTGCTCAAAGCCAAAATCAGTACAACCTATTGTCAGCCAAGCTGCTCTCTCTGCAAGGTATAATTTCATGTCCTACTGACAAAAGTAGAACATGACAGTGCCTTGCAATTTTTGAAACGCAAAATATTGCATGAGATAGACATGTCTGTTGTCCTTGCCGTTCGCAGTAGCGTGGATTTGAAGGAAGACCGAGAGGGCACTCCTCAAAGAGTCAACATGTAATGAATAAGAAGAGGGGAAAACGAAGTCCCAGAAGTAAGGGTCAAACATGTTATTAGCTTTCTGCGCAGTACAGACTGCTTGTTTCCTTTAACAAAATTTGGTTCTGACACAAGTACACTTGAACAGGAGAGATCACAGATTATTCACTCATTTAGCAGGGATTTAGCTGTTCCTTCCATTAGTCACCATAAAGAATTCTGCAGCTTTTGGGGTGAGGGGAGGAAGGAAAGAATAGGAAAAGAAGTGATGAGGTACCTGGTGTAATCTACGAGAGTTGAATGAGAGCCATCAGCTCCTGTTACTTCTCACTTTTCCCTTTGCTTTTTCTTGTTTCACGTTGCTGCTGCTCGGCTCATGTTTCTCAAGAGGTTCTTTTGCGGGTGGCACATTTTCTCCACTCACCATCTTTTTGCCAGTTTCTTAGTTAAATTGAATCTTATTGAAGATTGTTAAGGCTTCAGGTTGTTAAGAAAAGCAGATTTATCCTTTGCTGGAGTTCATTCTCCTTTTTCACCATCAGGCTTGGTCTTCCCCTTCCGTGATGTGTTTGATTCAGCACTTTCTGCTTTAGAGGCCTTCATGGAAGTGGCTTCACGTTCTTTGTCAACCTTTTCATCACCTTTTATTTCTTTTTTTTCAGGTTTCGCGTCAGAAGTTTTGCTTTTTTCAGTAGGTTTTTTTGGCTGCCCCTCTTTGTTGGAGAGCTGCTCTGACTTGATTTCTTTTGGATGGTCTTTCTTTGCCTTTTCCTCCACGGCTGGTCTAGTTTCTGGGTGATCTTCTATCACTTTTGGATGAATTTTCTGTGGGGTACCAAGAGCCTTCTCATCCTTTTGAGAGGAAGATGTTTAAACATTGTCTGTCTTTGGCACGTCCTCCTTCACTTGTTTCACAGGAGGTTCCATTGGAGGAGACTTTTCACGCTCGCTGTCCACCTTCACTTGGGAAGCTTTAGCTGGTTTTCTTATATTGTCTTTCTGAGGAGGAACAGCCACTTCTGCTTCCCGCTTTGTCTTGCCAGTTTTTGACTTTGGCTCCTTCTCTTTCTTCTCCTTTTCAGACACCGGTTTGAACGTGTCGTGGTTTAGCCCCAGCTGGCAACTAAGCGCCATGCAGCCGCCCGCTCACTCCCCTCTCCCCCAGTGCGACGGGGGAGAGCATTCGGAAAAAACTCGTGGGTTGAGTTAAAAACAGTTTAATAGGACAGCAAGAGAGAAGGAAACAACAATGATAACAACCATAATAATACCGACAAAGGAACATAGAAGAACAAGTGATGCCCAATGCAGCAATTACTCAGCAGCCGGCAATCCATAACCCATCCCCGAGCAGCGATTTCTGCCCCCCCGGCTAACTCCAATTTGTATACTGGGCATGATGTTGTATGGTAGGGAATATCTCTTTGGCCAGCCTGGGTTAGCTGTGCTGACTGTGTCCCCTCGCAGCTTCCCGTACACTCCCAGCCTTCTTGCTGGGGCCAGCACGAGAAGCTGGACTGTCCTTGACTACTTAGCAACAACTCAAAACATCAGCACATTATCAACATTTTCTCATCCCAAATCCAAAATATAGCCTCACGCTAGCATCTGTGAAGAAAACCAGCTCTATCCTGCCTGAAACCAGGACAGATATGCATCTAGTGAGGATGAAAGTACCTACTTTGACTTTTTTGGGTTGTTTTTGCACTTTTTGTCAATATCTCCTTAAAAGTCTACTTCAGCAAAAGAAGAAGAAATCGCTTCTCGTTTCTGTGTCTGACTAAGAACTAACCTGATCATACAGAGAACCAATGTGAAGAGCCATTGGTTGTCGTTACTGGGTACCATATCTGACTTGTCGTGCTTTCCCTGTGCGTCGGGTGGTGGTTTCTGCGTGGCACTGGTCTGTGCTGCTGGGTCCACATCCCTGTTGGTTGCCAGATGCAAGGCAAAGGGCTTATCCTCGTTTAAAATTACTGGTCTACTTTCAGAAACTGTCTCCACAGACTTAAAAAAGAAATTCTTCCTCATCTCTTTGTGCTCTAGGAGAGAAGCAGTGGGGGGGTTTCAGGGCAGTGCCCATAAAAGAGCCTTTAGGAGATCCTGTCCCTTGCCCGTCAGATGGTGCAATGAAGAGTTTGAGAAAGTCATGAGTGTTTTGGTGTCCACCAAAGCAGGTGGGTTTGGGTTTTTTGTTGTTTTGTAGCATTTATAGCTTGTGTTTCTTACATAGGAGAGCTGGGAGGCTGGGAGGAAAGCCTGTGGGTAGCAGAGGATGTGCTTAGTTACATATCAAAGGAAGATGAAATAAATAACTATGTAAGGGTCAGCATAAGTATTGAGATGTTTTGCTGTTTAAATGTCGACCTGAACTTTGACTGAAATGGATTCGCTGGCACTTTTCTTCTCTCCTAGTTCATGTGTGGGTAGAAGAAAGAAGGCAGCAGACATACACACTGGCTAAAACCGCTTTTTATTGCCGGCTGTAAAGGTGCCTCTTGGCTGTAAGCCTGAGAAGGACCCCACATTACAATTCTCGATGCCTCATATGCAATTTTAAGGGTACTCACATATTCATTTTTGCAGGCTGAAAAACCCATTGGCTTTGGCCACGACATGTTACTGTTTGCTTTTGTGTATTTGTAGACACAACCTGCCCTGTGCAAGCATGCTTAATGCATATTTATTAGCTGAGTTGGCACTATCTCGTTGCACCTTTGCCGCATTCAGCTGGTTTCTGTCTGTTTTTTTCTAATGCTAAGCCCACTTGTATAGGTGAGGCCACTGTCAGTCAAGTTCTCTTGCGCATGTCTTTGAAGCTAGCTTTACACAGGAGCTTTTTCTTATGAAGCACAATTGGCTGATCAGCTTTGTCACCAGGGCTAGTTCAAAGCCTACGCAGCAGGAAGCAACTGCTGCCAGACAAGGCTTCTTTATATCCCACGGGAGCTCAATGGTTGTAACACACTTTCTGGTTTTCCTTGGGAGACAGGGGGGACCAAAGCTCTTGCATCAGAGCGTACCTTGGTCGGGGGAGGCAGGGTAAAAACGGTGTGGCCGTCACAGGCACGGCTGTCCTGGGCTGTGAGCTGTGCAAATGCTTGCAGGAAGCTCTGGGAACGCTTTTTACCTGTGCCAAAGTGTTCCTGCTGCTACCCCAAGAGTGACCCACCGGAGCCCTGACATCTGGAGACAGTGGAAGGTAGAGCTGCCTCCAGTGTGACAGGAGGCTGCCACGCTTTGGAGCAGGTGCTTTTGCTGACTTTTAGACTTCATGTGGTTCTCATGCTCATGGACAACCCCATCTCTGTTGATAGTCCTTCATAAATTCGAAGGATGCCGTGAAGTACCTGAACTCTGCCCCTCCACTCCGCTGTGGCAAGACCCCAGCTGGAGTACTGTGTCAGGACCCTGCACTTGGCCATGCTGAACCTTAGAGGTTCACACGAGCCCATTCCTCGAGCTTATCCAGGTCCCTCTGGACGGCATCCCATCCCTCAGGCGTGTCAACCGCACCACTCAGCACAGTCCACAGTCCATCAAATCTCTCTCTCTCCAACTTAGAGAGAAGGCTGTTGTGGGGGACTGTCTCAAAGGCCTTACAGAACTCTGGATAGACGACGTCGGTTGCTCTTCCCTTGCCCACTGATGCGGTCGCTGCATCACAGAAGGCCACTAGGTTGGTCAGGCAGGACTTGTCCTAGGTGAAGCCGTGCTGACTGTCTCGAATCGCCTCCCTGTCGGGAGGTAAGTTGACATCTCACTGCGAAAGAGGCAGTGTCAGGCCCCAAAATGAGTCAGACCCACGTTCAAAAATCAGGTGGTCAAGCAGCAGCCTTAAAAACTTCCACCTTGTGGAATACTCCTGAAATGAATTCTCTTTCTGCTTTTGTCCCGTAAATGGCATTGAAACTGTGACTTTTCTTCTCTTGCTTGTTTTTACAACTAAAGCAGACAGTAGATGGAGCAATCATGACCATTTTTCTGGAGAAGCATTAGTGGCCAAAGGTCATGTTTACTTTTGTTTCTTTGCATCCTTGCTCCTTCACGCTGTTCAGATTGGGGTACAGGGTATACCTGTTTTGTGCGTTTTATGAGTTATTCTTGGATCCTTTGAGCAACAGGTTCATCACGGCATTTTGCATCACGGGCAAAACAGACTCAACTTGGGGAAATTTGTTTAAGTTCTTGCCAATCAAAATCAGAGTAGGATAATGGGAAATATGGTGAAATCTTAAAACACCTTCCTGGCACCCCTCCCTTCGTCCTGGGCTGTCACGGATGGATAATTTAGGCTGCTTAAAGAATCACTGCCGAAGATATCAGAAAGCGAATGATTTTAATCTAGATTTGTAAAAAGCGCGAATTAACAGAAGTTGCTGGCAAGGTCCACTCTATTCCATATTCAACGTGGAAAAGCTATGCAGAGAGAAGCCAGATTACAATTAAACTCGAATGATTTACGTGTCTATCGGATCGAGTTAATGTGTATCTTGAGGAGAGAAACTAGGGGAGACCCTCCTCTTGAGACACGAGGCTCAGAGTGGACGAAAATCCACCCCTAGTCCTGGACTTGGTCAACGGTTTATGACTAAGGTTAGGTAAGGAAAGTAAAGGAATGCCCTCCCGTTGAGTCACGAGGATCAGGGTGGACCCCCATGCTTTCTAAAGTCCTTTTCAGAGGGGAGTCTAGGTGCGGCTGAATCCACTCCTAGTCCCAGACTTGGTCAACGGTTTATGACTAAAGGGATAGAGTATCAGGGATTCTGGTGTAGTGATATAGTCCATGATTTTGTGCTTCCTGTCACTTAAAGATGGCAATTTATCCAATACAAAATAGCAGCAATCACATTCACTAACAATGCCGAGATAAGTCACAGTATCAAATCATATAAAACTTAGCAGCATAATCCACTGAAACTTACTACGAGAATTCTTTTTCAAAATATTTGTTCTGCAGTCTTTTTCTTTATTCTTTTCTAACAAGAGCTTCCATGAACTTGTGATACCTGTTTGGATAGGTACACAGTTCCACTAACAAGCTGAAAATAGCACCTACCAGACACCGACAACACGGTGTTTTTCCTGCTGCCCAGCCCAGCCCAGGATTACGGCAGTGGTTGGTTTAGTACTGCAGGGTCCCATGGGGATCCCTGTCTGGGGGCTGGTTAAGCTCGGCAGTGTGCGCAGGAGGGCACGCTTTCTCATCTCACGTCCCTTCTTCCAGTCAGTTACGAGGGAGTCCCAGAGTCCTCTGGGCATATTCTTCTGGACTGAAGGGTTCTTTTGTAGTGGAGACCCACCATAGAGAAACAGAAGGAAAGCTTCATCTTACGCTATAGGTTTGAGTGAGATGAAACTACAAAACGTTAACCAGGTCCTGAAAGCGTACGGCCCTTGGCTTGGAGTCCGGACAATCCGGTTCCTCTAACTCTTGCAGGCTGGCACAGCAGGGCAGGATCACGTCAGGCTACGTGAGACTGTGTCGGCATCCTCCAGCCTGGGCCCCAGCCACGGGGTGCCATCCTCCAGAAACAGGCTGCTCCAGCACGGGCCTGCCACGGGGTCACGGCCTCCTTCGGGCATCCCCCTGCCCCGGCGGGGGGTCCTCCCCGGGCTGCAGGTGGAGATCTGCTCCAGCGTGGAGCTGCATGGCTGCAGGGGCACAGCCTGCCTCACCATGGTCTTCACCAGGGGCTGCAGGGGAACCTCTGCTGCGGCGCCTGGAGCACCTCCTGCCCCTCCTTCCGCACGGACCTTGGTGTCTGCAGAGCTCTTTTCACATGTTCTCACTCCTCTCTCCGGCTGCAAATGCCACGTGCCGGTTTTGTCCCCTTCTGAAATATGTTATCCCAGAGGTGCTGCCCCCGTCGCTGCCTGGCTTGGCCTTGGCCAGCGGCGGGTCCGTCTTGGAGCCGGCGGGCACGGGCTCTATGGGACACAGGGGCAGCTTCTAGCAGCTTCTCACAGAAGCCACCCCTGCAGCCCTGCTGCCACAACCTTGCCACGCAAACCCCATGCAGAGGACGAGGTTGCTGTGCATAAACTCGCAAACCAACCCAGAACGGCTGCCATTGTGATGTAACAGGAACGGTGTCACAGAGGGCGAGAAGGCAGGCATAAGTGTCCCGAGCAATCTCCATAGCAGGCTCACTCCAGGAAGACCCTCGTGGTGTGGGCATTCCCGTCCAAGAGCCTGCAGATGTGATGGGGATGTCCTTTATCCTCCTGGATGCCTAGAGTCTGCAAAATTGTGGCGTACCGTTGCAAAAATGAGAGAGCAAGTCTGTGCTGCAGTTCGCGTTTTCTTTTCTTTGGCTTTTTCTGTATTGTATTTGCCAGACAGACCCTGGCTGGCCACACATGTAGCAAGTAAGTGGAGGTTTTTACTACTAGTTGGCTTCTGTATCGATGTGTTCTTTGGCTGTTCCTTAATAACAGAGTTGATTTTTAAACAAAAATGCCAGTAAGATACCATGACTTTGGTAAAGCTTCTGTCAAGAGCTGCAGCTAATAAGGGGGTGTCTCTATCCCACCGGGTGTGGACAGCTTTTGGACAGATTTACCTGCAGTGGTTCAGTTCCCCACGCCTGGTAGTATGTGGCAGTGGGGTCTGCAATTTCCTCAGTTTGCTGGTTCAACCAGTGCAACTGCTAAAATGCGGACTGGGAGAGCTTCTGTGAGAGAGAAACTGTGAGGTTAATCTCCAGAATGTATTACCGTTTCTCTTCTTTTGAGGGAAAGCATCTTTTTTTTTTTAACTTGCATAATGAAGAGATTTGACTGTCTAAGTTGACACTTAATGTTTGCTAAAAAAGCAATTAGTTTTGTGGTGAAATGCAAAATTCAAAACACTTTGTGTACGCTCCTGAACTCAGGAGCTGTGACTGTGGTTTGTCAGAATAGAAGTGGCACAGCTAAGGTGGAATTTTGGCAAGCTTTAATGGGGGAACAGAAGCATGGACAGTTAAAGACCAATCTGCATTTTCTTGAATAAGTTTCCAATTCTTTTAGTTACTGGCAAAACAGGGCAAAAAAGAGACACAAGAAAGTGTAGAATTGTCTATTGTCCTGTTACCCTCCTCTCTATGTAAAATAGCTGTTGCTCCTGGAGGGATGTTGTGAAAGAAACATGTCGTCTCTTTGGATTTCCTTGTTCTGTGGGTTTCCCCACAAAAGGCATTTTTATAACAGCATCTGGTTAATTTTCCTTTGCGCATTGCAGGTAAAATCGCCCGTGGATACCGAGAAACCCATCCTTCGGTGAGTGTGAAAGTAACCTTTAGCTTTCCTAGCATTTAAGAATGGTGGAGCAAGCTGTGAGATTTGCCTTTTGTGACAGAGTGCCAGCCTTGCAGGCTGAAGGAAAGTCAACCGTAGCGTCTTTGCAGCAGCAGCAAAGGTTGGGGTTAAATAGGAGGGTTCTTAAACCCTTGTATTTAACCACATTCGAATAAGTAGATACCTGTTAGCTTAATTAACTGTTACCATGACTGTAGATACAATGCCAAAGCAATGAACCAGCAACTAGATGTGACTTCTAGCGATATATCCAAGCATGACATTTTGTAAAATTGGACTTTGACTAAGCATGGGCATGGATAAGTTGTTTTCAGCAAGAATGAAAAACGCCAAGACAACTTAACAAAACAGCAGGGTCATTTGTAACCTTTAAATTGTGCTGTGCCATGTGTAACTTAGCACCGGGGCCTGTAGGACTACAGGCATGTCCAGATTGGTTCCTGAAGCTGTCTGAGCAGACCCAAGTGGTGTGTAATTGTCAAAGCTCCCAAGTGCCAAAGTGGTGACTGTCGCTCATGCTCCCGTCTGTCCACAGGGCACAAAACCAGCATGTGAACCCCCACCAGCTCTGCCTGTTTCTGAAGAAGCGGATGAAGGTGATGAGGAGGAGGAAGAAGGCATTGAACCTCCCCCTGTTCCCGCACCCTGGCCTGAACATACAAAACCAGTAAGTCCCAGTGTTGGATAGCACTGTATTTGGGGTAATTCAGAGCTGCATGTTTCTGGTCAGACAGCACTTGCGGGTGAAGACTCTGCGGGCCGCAGTCCTACCATGACAGTGCTTCACCCAGGCCACTGACACCCCGACAATCGGGTTTGAACTTTCCCATTTAGTCATGAGTTTCCTGTGATTCTAATAGGGTCCGTGAATTTATCTTAGTAGCAGAGAAGAGATAGCGTTGTGTCTTTTACCGCTACTGCTGTAACAGTGAGCAGCTTTGCCCAAAGTGTGTAGGCTCTCTGTCATCAGTGGAGAGAGCGGTCGTCAGGCACAGTTCACACCGTTGCAGGCTACTTGCAGGACAAACTGTCCCCTGGAGGTCCCTGTCCCTCTGCACAGCCTGTACATGTCGAAAAGCGAGCAGCTCTAGACCATACTCAGTGAGGAACACAGTGTGCCAGTGTGACAGAGTGCCACCCTTGTAGGCTGAAGGAAAATCAACCGTAGTGTCTTTGCAACAGGCTGTATTCTACCTTACTAGTTCAGCACTTTTAAACAGATGAAAATCTGCTTTTGCAGAGAGAAGCTTGCCTGTCTATAAGTTAAGATGACTCCTCAACGGGCGGCTGGCCTGAAATAAGATGACATTGCTTATGTTTTAGCTGCACAATTTAGCACTGTCAGACCAAGCGTAGGGCCCAGTGGGAAACATAGTTCTAGGCATTTGACATGACAGGAGGGCAATTATTCCCTGCTTTATTTTTCCCTTAATCACCTTCTATCCCCAGGTAAGCAAAGTGCTAGCGATGCATGGAAAGCCATGCACTGATCTAACGCATGGCAAAGGAACATTCCCCTTCCCATTAGGGCACCCCTGGCTTGAGAGAGTTGGCCCTTAATCCGACGTTCAGGATGTCTGACGTCTCGCTCCCTCCTTTGGCCAGTTCAGTACCTGTTGCACTGTTTCTCTTTACGCGTTGGGCAATGGCGCTGAGTCTCTCAGAAAATACAGGGCGCTGTCTGTGTGCGTGTGTCTCTCTGTGACAGTGTGTCCAAGTACAGGTGACTTAAGGCACATAAATTTGTGAGAAGGTGATAGAACCCGCTGCGTCTGCGTCGCAGCTGGGACTGGTGGGGGGGTTCAGCTCACCGCACTTCAAGGATCTGCACTGTAGGCTTCAGTTTACACGTAGCCAACGGATCAGCCAGACTTCCCTTGCCTGCCCCACATCTGGAGTCTGCCGGACGGTTGCCAACACCCCGGCGGTGGCTTTTATTCTCCGCTGCCTGTAACGGGAGCCCGGGTGAGCAGTCGGGATGCCTGCCTGGCAGCCCCGGGCAGGTCGGCAGGACGCGCCTTGCTGCCGAGAGGGCTGCATTCCCTCTGGGCTCCTGCTGCGGTGAGACACAGGCAAACAGGAGAAAGATCGCTGTGCGAACTTAGGAGCAGGTGAAGAGGAGGTTGGTGCTGCAAAAGGAGCTTTTAGACAGGGAAGTTGAGCACCATGGAAACAGGCAATATGATTAGCCCATGGCTAAAACAGTAAAGATACAAATAGCCATCTCTCCAAAGGCAAATTCCCAACAAGACTAGGCAGCGGGCTTTGCCCTTTGATGTGCATTAATTAACGTAGCCAGTAGGCACCTGTTAGCTTAATTAACTGTTACCATGTCTATAGATACAATGCCAAAGCAATGAACCAGCAACTAGATGTGACCTCTAGCGATATATCCAGGCATGACATTTTTTGACTAAGCACGGGCATGGATAAGTTGTTTTCAGCAAGAATGAAAAACGCCAAGACAACTTAACAAAACAGCAGGGTCATTTGTAACCTTTAAATTGTGCTGTGCCACGTGTAACTTAGCACCGGGGCCTGTAGGACTACAGGCATGTCCAGATTGGTTCCTGAAGCTGTCTGAGCAGACCCAAGTGGTGTGTAATTGTCAAAGCTCCCAAGTGCCAAAGTGGTGACTGTTGCTCATGCTCCCGTCTGTCCACAGGGCACAAAACCAGCATGTGAACCCCCACCAGCTCTGCCTGTTTCTGAAGAAGCGGATGAAGGTGATGAGGAGGAGGAAGAAGGCATTGAACCTCCCCCTGTTCCCGCACCCTGGCCTGAACATACAAAACCAGTAAGTCCCAGCGTTGGATAGCACTGTATTTGGGGTAATTCAGAGCTGCATGTTTCTGGTCAGACAGCACTTGCGGGTGAAGACTCTGCGGGCCGCAGTCCTACCATGACAGTGCTTCACCCAGGCCACTGACACCACGACAATCGGGTTTGAACTTTCCCATTTAGTTATGAGTTTCCTGTGATTCTGATAGGGTCCGTGAATTTATCTTAGTAGCAGAGAAGAGGCATCTTCGTAAGCATTTGCATTTGCAATATGATCTTAGGGGCATCTCTGCAAGCCAGCTTTCTGATACAACGCCTTTTCTTGTCAGAGATCTACTCATGCTCTGTAACTGAACCTGCCGCTGCCCTGGCACCAGCTAAAGTGGCCACCACTCTGCAATGTGGACAATCAAACGCTTTGTCCAGAAACACAGACGGGCAGGAGACAAAATCTGGGCTGACAGATGAGGAGATCCTAGAGAAACTGAGTACGTATTCGGTATTTCTTTCTGTCCCATGCCCTGTGCCAGATGTGCCGGCCCTGCCTTCCCGCTGCTGCAGCGCAGATCTGCCGGGAGGCGGCAGCACCCCATCTGGCCTGGCTTCTGAGCCTTACTGCTGGAATGATCAGCATCTCGTTTGTGCAGCTGCCTGTGTAACGCGGCAGCCTGAGGAATAATGCTGTTCGTGCTGTCCACCACGCCTGTGCTTATTTGTGAATAAGCATAATATTGGCAGACAGTAAGTTATCCATGGGACAGCACTGTGCCCTGGTGGCCAAGAGGGCCAATGGTATCCTGGGGTGCATTAAGAAGAGTGTGGCCAGCAGGTTGAGAGAGGTTATCCTCCCCATCTACTCTGCGCTGGTGAGGCCTCATCTGGACTATTGCGTCCGGTTGTGGGCTCCCCAGTTCAAGAGAGACAGGGAACTCCTGGAGCGAGTCCAACGGAGGGCTACGAGGATGATTAAGGGACTGGAGCATCTCTTGTATGAGGAAAGGCTGAGAGACCTGGGGCTGTTTAGTCTGGAGAAGAGAAGACTGAGAGGGGACCTTTTCAATGTCTATCAATATCTGCAGGGTGGCTGTCAGGAGGATGGAGCCAGTCTCTTTTCAGTAGTGCCCAGTGACAGGACGAGGGGCAATGGGCATAAACTGCAGCACAGGAGTCCCACCTCAGCATGAGGAAAAACTTCTTTACTGTGAGGGTGATGGAGCACTGGAACAGGCTGCCCAGAGAGGTTGTTGGAGGCTCCTTCTCTGGAGACCTTCCAAACCCGACTGGACTGCAAGCTACCCTCGGTGATCCTGCCTTGGCAGGGGGGTTGGACCAGATGATCTTCAGAGGTCCCTTCCAACCTCTACCATTCTGTGATTCTGTGGAGATCAACATGCGTGCAGTGTTGAGAGTGCAGGACAAGTGCGTGTCCTTCCAGAGTTCAAAACGCTGCTCAAGCCTTTGGGACATCCTGGCTATATTCCTTTAGGGAGAAGGGTATTTTAGTCGAGCAAGCCTTATGCTGGGTAAAAGGAGAGGATTAAAGGCTTTTGCTGCTGAAAATCATCATTGAAATGTCCTTTTAAGGGTGGGTCTTAAGATGAGAGATATCTGCACTTCTTTTCTTAACAGGACAGAATTTTTGAGTCTGTTCCGAGAATTAAAAGGAGCACAGGAATTCCGAGGAGTTTCCTGATGGAGGTGAAAGATCCCAGTATAAAGGGTGCTATGCTGACAAGCACTGGGAAATACGCCATACCAATTATTAGTGCGTAAGTATGGGATTAATGGGACTGAGCAGAAAGGGAACGAGAGAAACCATGCGTGTGTGTCTGAGTGGCAATGCAAGCAAGTTGGCCAGCGTCTGTAATTACGAAGGAGGAAGCACCGTCATTGTATCGTTGCCTTAAAATCTGTGATACTTTCTAATATGGAAATAGACTGGTCCTGCTGTTCACGCCCCTGGAAGTTGGTTCAACTTGTGGAACACCTAGAATCTGTAGGTCTGCAAAAGATTTCACTAGTGCTTACCGTTGGAGTCATTCTCCTCGAAAGCTCGTTTTGCTTCTCTTTGACGTTTCAAAGGCTTCTTGCCCAATTTAGCAAGTAGCTGTGTGACTGAGATTTCCTCCCCCTCTGGCTTTGATCAAATCTCATGTGTGAACCAGACGGATGTTTTCCTGTTTTGCTTTACACTAAGAAAATCCTACTGTGTGGTGACAAGAGTGGCTGGGAAGAAATGCACTTGGTAGCACTTCTGTTTGTGGCTGTCATGGATCTCCTTGTGTAGAAGCTGAGACATAGTTTTCTTTTATTCATAAAGTGTATTTAATCGGAGACTCACTTGATCCTGAGCCTGCAATTTACATTGACCCTCTGGCAGAGGAGAGGTGGGATTCATTTCAGCTGATTTCTGGATGTCGAAAAATGATTTTTCTAGTCTGAGCCAATCTCTTAGTTGATCCCATGAATGGGAGAGTTCTGCAGAAGGAAAATTGTTCCCCCTCCCTCTTCTGGTGTGGTGGCCAAAGAGAAGTAGTTGAAACTAAATGCCTACGCTTTAGAAAGCTAATGTGGAGTGAGAAGAATGCCATCTATTTTACCTTCCTTGCGGAAAATCCAAAGCTTGGAAAAGTTCTCCTTTGCCCATCTTTCACTTGTTGTTTTTCCTTCCCCGCCCCGCCTCCAGGGAAGCGTATGCTAGAGGAAAGAAGGAAAAGCCTCCCTTTTCACCAGAGGAGCCGTCCTCTTCCTCCTCCTCAGACGCTCCTATTCCAGAGGAGTTGTTATGTCTCATTTGCAAAGAGGTCATGAGTGACGCAGCTGTTACTCCCTGCTGTGGAAACAGTTACTGTGATGAATGTAAGTCTTACTCCCACGGTTGTTAACTCAAAACATGGCATCTGACCTTCCGAAGGCAGAACTGGGAGAGAACGAAATTACTTGGTTACCCGTTCTGTTTGATACCTGAGTATACCCAGAACGGGAGAGGACCCTTCTTATGCAAAGGGCAGAAAAAAAAGGCAGAAAGCTTTTTTCCCTGGTTACGTGTCTAGTTAAACCCTCTGTACATGTGGAAGGATGACTCTGAGAAGAATGTGTAACCGTGCAGGTGATTACAGTATGAGATACTGAATGCATTTAGTTTGTCCCCAGCCCTTTCTCTCATGCAAAATTCTATAGCCTGCTCTGGTGACTTATTGTGGTCTGCAACAAACGGAGAGTTGGGCGTTTAATCCACATTCTTCTCCACAGGAGAGTTGGTGAAATCCTTCAGAACTTGAATCTATGAACGGTTTTTTGAGATGTGTTTTATTCATCAACCTTGAGGTTGGTGACTTCTCACTGTCCTGCACAGTGGAAAGACCAGTCCAAACATCAAGACACAGCCTACTCTACAGCTTCCAAGTAACAACAGTGAAATATCAACACTGCTTAGTTATTTGCTGCATGCTGGACATTTTTTACACTATTGGACATTTACCGCTTCAGGCTCTCAGTTCAAGACCGTATTCACCCATTAATCATATACGTGTTTTTATAATTGATTAGAACCCCAACATTTTCCTTAGTTTTGCTGAAAACTCTTTTGACGGTTCTCGTTATTCACAGGTATTAGAACAGCGTTACTGGAATCTGAGGAACATACATGCCCAACGTGTCATCAAACAGACGTTTCTCCCGATGCTTTGACTGCCAACAAGTTGTTACGCCAGGTGACATGCTGACATTTATGTAAACTGTTTGTTAGACAGGTCTATTTGCGAAAAGCTGAAAGGGAAGAAAATACTCGTTTACATCTCCTTAAGCAAGGCTAAATGGAATAAGGCTAAATTTACTTTTCAGAGACGTTATCTGGTGTTAGAGAAGCTTACAACTCTTTAGAGAGAATCTGGCAAATTCAGGTCACACTTTTGCTTAACGTGATTGCCTCACTTTCAAATTTGGTGTTAACACTGAGGTACTGTAAATAGAGATACTCTGCGTTACCCATCGTTAGGGTCAGTGTTTCACCTGATGTCTTCCTATACCTGTATGTTGATTGATTTTAGGATTGATAAAGTTTACAGGAACACACAAGTAATTTTGCTCTGGGGAGGCTTTTGTTCGTACATCTACTGAAGTTTCATAGTGCCTTTCTGTATGTGTTTTTCTGCCTCTAGGCTGTGAACAACTTCAATAATGGAACTGGCTACAGAGAGCAGATTCAGCAGCAACATGAGCAGCAGCCGCCACCTCCACCACCTCCACCACCACTAACGAGACAAACAAGAGCGCACAACATGCAGCCTCAGCTCCGGCCAGCAGTTTCCAGACAGCAGGACCCACTAATGACTCCATTAGCATCCCTGGCTCCTCATTCTGCTGCTGCTTTGTCATCGTTGGCCTCTGGTCAGTCCTCTGTGGCCGTTGGGCTGCCAGTAAATCCGTCTTCTGTCGTCACCTCTGGTCTCCCTCCAGCAGTGTCCCTGTCTCTCTGTGCTGAACAGCCGGACGGACCTCTTTGGTAAGTAAATCTGTAGATCAACAGGGATATAAAGGACACTAAAATGCTCAAGTTAGATTCTTCTTCTTGTTGAGCTTCTCCACTAGCTATTTATCTATCGGTAGTGACAGTTCCCGATACTAGTGGAAGTTCTGGTTTTTGTATTTACTTTGAATGAGGACACTTTGATAACTCGGAAGTGTGTCTCATGCAAGGATTGTCTCAGAAGTATTTCTTGCTCAGTTCCCTTATCAGTCATTGTCTATGAGTTTTACCCTGAAAGAGGCACATTTTGCCCAGGGGCCCTTTGGTTTTATGTGGCTAGCAATTCCTAAAGGAGCCCTCTAGTTATGTCAAAGCTTCTTGAGTGCATTAATTTCTCTCTAGTACGGAGGAAGCAACAGTTTCATGAAACCTGTAAAAGCACAATTAGAGCTAAAACTGAGCAGGTGTTTTCCTATTACTTTTTTCTACGGTATTTCTACCATCAATCTTACGATAAGTCAGAGTCATCCTCAGTAACACAAAGGGCAGTCGGTGACGCGTGCTGACCTGGCTAATAAACACTGAAACGCCGTAACTTTGAAGTATTTACAAACATGAAAGTCTGAGTTTGCAGCCCGGTGAAGTCACATGAAAAGACGTGAAAGATCTGTACGATTGTTTAGGGCTTGTGGCCTTTCAGCTTTATGCCTGGGCTGCAAATAGCCTCTCTGTCCAGAAGACTGTCAGGCTCAGCTGTAGCGTTGAATGCAAAGAACCGCAATTCAGAAGAACCTCTAAGGCAGCCTCTGCACTCGCACATAAACATTTCCTCATAGAATTTCAGTTCTCGCGTCTTCCAAAACGGAGATTCAGTGTGTGACTTGTATGTGCTCTAACCCTTTCACGTGCAGCTAGCTTAAGAAGATATTTTTCCAGTGAGCTTTCTCTTGGCATGCCAGTAGTCCAAATCGACTTCTTTCCAGTCTTCAGTAAGAATGGGCCAACTTCACATCTGTAAATCTGATGAAGATTTTTTAAATTTTTTTTCCCATTTAGAGTAGTCAGCCTTTTCTCACCTTGGACTTGCTATTTCCAGTAGCACTTGAAAACGCTGTTTGAATAATAACTTTTTTTTTTTTTTTGTAGTGATGCTGATACTGTGTTACCTCCTGCTGCTCTGGTGACTGCTACTGAACTTCTGAAATTTCCCTCTCTGTCAACCAGCAGCTTGTTGGAAGAGGAGGTCAGTTTTCTTTCAAATGATGCAGTGACTGTTGCCTTTTAGTGGAGCTTAATTTCTAACTGTTTGCATGTATTGACAAGGGCGATCACGTTCCTGCACTAAGGCAACCAGCGATCCCAAGTCTTCTGGGCCCCGAAGGGCAATCAGTACCCTCAACCGGTAAGTCACTATAACTTTAGAATTTCTTTTAAAAAGCTGTCTTGAGATAAACTAAGTGGGATTTTTCTCTTTTTCCTCTCCCTACGCCAAAAGCTCATGCAATCACAGGCAGCACAGTTGGCTCAGCTGGTGGCAGACCAGGCTGGCAACGGTAAGTATTCTACAGAAATCCGGTATATTACGACCCGTAACCTGTTCAACGAGGCCGTAACACTTAACTTAGACTACAGCTGATTTATAATGGAGTAAGTATGCCCAGATAGTTGTGGAGAATACAAGCGGTGATTAATTTTTAAAGGGCTTAATTTGATTTGGCTTTGACAAAGGGGATCTGTGCTTGCAGTAGAGTATTTAAAGTAAAACTCCAGTACGTGATTGAAAAGAGGACTCTGAAAAAGGAACAGTTTTTGAGGGAACCAGCAGTACATCTAAAAATGAAATATAACTAAAGGATTGGGTGGAAAGCCACCCTTTTGATTACTGGCTGAACAGACCTGAAGACATTGATTCCCCAATACAAATCAGCCTCCAACATTCTTTATTTCACAACTTAGCGGATACTGGTGGAGCAAATTCTTGGAAAAGTCAAGGCTGTTATTTGATGACAATTTTGAATTTCTTCAATGTTCTCATCTCAACAAGCCAAGGTGCTTTCTCTCAGTGGGAGAGAGAGGCGTTTGTTTGATCTATTATTGCCGTGTCAAGTTAGTCCTTCCTTTTGGTACGCCTTTGTTAGAGATCGGTTGTAAGCGTGCATTGTGTTTATAATGTCTTAAAGATAAAGCACAACAAAAGCCAGGACGATTCCACAGATTTCCTAAAACTCTCAAATTTAGTAAGCAAGAAAATAACAATTCAGGGACAAGAACAGGCCAAAGACATCATCATGAGGCAAGACCACAGGTGATGCCTGTGGAAGAAGCTAAAAGAAGTTTGAGAGAAGATTAGTTAATATTTGTGCAGTACTTTGAGGATCAGAAGTGTGATCTTCAGTAGTAAGTATAAGCAGTAAGTACATCAAGGAGTGGCAGAGGAGCGGTGGGCGCTTGGCACATGGGACATGGGAGTGTCTTTTAAGCACGGGCAGCCTCCATCCACGGTCACAAAGCAGAGTATAAGGGGAGAAGACTGCGGGAGCTGTTGGGGGCGAGGGTCTGGAAGGCAAGCATGAGGATCAAGAAGGGAGCGTAGTCTCAAGTGAAGGGAAAGCAGGGAGAAAAATGCTGAAGTTGAGGGTAGGAAGTGCTCGCCACCAGGCTGCCGCTTCATTCGCTTTCCTCTTTACAATCAGGGCAGAGTGTGACAAAGAGTGACACATGATTTTGGGTTTCTTCAGAAGTTCAAATCGAGGACGCCTGCGCAGTGGACGTTCCCAAAGGACTCACGCCCCAACAGAAGCAGCATCAACATCCGTCGTCGTGCCTGTGCCTCCAGCTCCCTCGTACCCTCCACCACCCCATGCACTTCCTTCAGGGCTACCACCAGCACAGTCTCCTCTTCACTTTCCACCTGGTCAGCCTCCATCTGCTGGGTATGCTGTTCCCCCTCCAGGATATCCTCCAGCTCCTGCCAACATGTCATCAGCTTGGGTAGCAACAGCAGTGCCAAGGGCTCATGCAAATACCATCCTCATGACACAAGCACCTCCTTTATCCAGGGAGGAGTTTTACCGAGAACAGCAGAGACTGCAAGAGGAGTAAGTATTTGGCTCAATGAAGTTGCCTTGGTTTTTGTTGTTGTATTTCAATAGCATATCAGACTGCAGTTACACCACAGTGCACCTGACATCAACAAAATGCAAGAATCGTCACGGTGTCATAATGTCATGTCCTTTTTCTTTGCAAAGGGTAAACATGCAAAACTGAGACAAGACAAATGTAGTTCTAAAATATTGGCTAAAAGTTGTAGATATTCTAAGCTGGTCTTCCTTCGATGTTAGCTGTTCACCTTTTGCATTTGCATGGAGTAGGCATTTTCTCCTAGTGGCCATGTTGTGTTTCTTGATGTCTTTTGGTAACGAAGGTCAAACTACAATGGTAGTAAAGGTCAAACTTGTTTTCACAGGGACAAGAAAAAGTCCAAACCTGATGAGTTTACAAAGGATGAGTTTGCTAAGGAAGTGATGGAATATAACAAGTCTCGAAAGGAGCGTTCGGTTTCCAGGTACGTGCTTTACATGTCCATTATGGAGAAGCAGATTGTCTGGAAGAATCAGGAGGCATTCCACTCCACCGCTCTGTTGCTAGACGGATGGGATGATCCCAGGGATTAGCAGCGACAGGAGTTTCATGTGTGCATTCCTAGCTTAAATAGGGCAGAGATTACAGTTGACTGGCAGTTATAATTTGGCAACAGCTGTTCAGGAACAGGTTTCTCTTTTAGTAAAGCTTCTCTGTAATGGCATCCTTCACCACCTGACAGCCTTGAGGAGGCCAGAAATTGAAGAGGTGTAGTTGCTGGATTTTCTGCATCTCCCTATTCTGCTTGTAACCATTTCCTCAAAGCACTTTGGAGGAGATCTGTGAGAGACGTTGTCTTCATCTCCTCTTCTGTTTACCACATGTGGGTACACAGAGAGATTTCAACCTGGACTGCAAACTGGTGGCTTATGCTAGTATGGTTTTGACCTTGTAAAATTTGTCTCATGACTCAGACTTGTTTGTAAGGAAATCTTGAATTGCTGAAGGACTTATAGAGGAGGGAAGATGCTCATGAACGTCTGCGGAATGATGCGAAAGGGTTCTTTAAAAAATAAAAAAAGAACTCCTTGTGAAGAATAACCTCAGGGTAGCTGATGTTTTCTATCCCCAAAAGTCACTTGGGCAGGAGTGCTGAAAAGCTCTCTCTTGCTCATGCTGCCAGTATCTGTCCTAGAGTAATGGCATTGAGTCATCCTAGTCGAGGCTGAGTTCAGAAGCTTTTCGAGATGATTTCTCTTGAAATGCAGTCACTATCCCTGGTTAGAGCTAGAGGTATGTGTAAGATTTTGCTAGCACATCTGGCCAGAAGTGTTGATTAATGACAACTGGACGTAAGAATTTTGCATCCCATACAAATTGCCAAAGAAGTAGTGAAGTTAAATAGTCCAAGCAGCATTTTAACATTGATCTTTACTGTATTAATGCTACATCGTGTTCTCTCGATGTTTGATACTGCACGGTAGCCATGAAGACTTGCTCTTTTTGCATCTGACTGCAACAAAAGGGATTTGCACTGCGTGTAGTGGTTGAGGAGTGAAAAATGTGCACGTTCATGTCCCAGTAGAGGCCAGTATACAGCACCTTAAATCAATCAATAGCCAAAGGAAATCTGGGAGGAAAAAAGCTGGGGAGAGTCACTGTTTTGAATTAACTTCATCTGGTTTTTTGTGTTCTTGTTTTTTTAAGGTCCAACTCTCCAAAAAGCTGAGGAGAGTAACTGTTTTGAATTAACTTGATCAATTTTTTTGTGTTGTGTTTTTTTTAAGGTCCAACTCTCCCTATAGTACTTCATCTTCCTCTACAAGTTCGCATACCTACTCCAAGTCAAGAACAGGTTCTTCCTACTCTTGCTCGTACTCTCGATCATTTAGTCGTTCCCATTCTCGCTCCTACTCACGATCACCACCATATCCAAGAAGAGGCAAAGGGAAGAGTCACAAGAACTATCATTCCTGGTCAAGGCCACATGGTTATCACCGGTCGAGGTCAAAGTCACCCCCACACAGAAGACACCGTTCACGGTCAAGGTCTCCAGTAGTCCGAGGCCAATCTCCCAGGAAATGGACTATACCTCAAGGGGAAGGAGGAAGGGAGTATTTTAACCGATACAGACAAGTTCCACCGTATGATATGAAAGCTTCCGATGGCAGATCTATTGACTTTGGAGATCCATTTGGAGAGCAAGGATACGGAGAATGGGAAAGGAACTACAGAGAGTGGTGTGAAACGTTTTACAAGGGCAATGGTGTTGGTGCTCAACTTCATCCTCCAGTAAAGAGAGGGAACTTTTCTCCAGACTGCTTTGGTCCACCTGGGACCAGACGAGAGTATTCGCCATATGCTCGGGGACATAGGGAGGATTATCCTGTGGGGCATAGGCAGCGCAGCTGTAATAGAGCTGGAAATTACCCTGAACAACCTTCCGGAAGAGAGAGCCGTGGCAACAAAGAGAGGGAGATGCAAAATCCACGTGGAGATGACAAAGGAAATAAACCTAAAGAACACCAGGAGGGAAGGAAAGAGGATGTGAATGAAGGCTTTCTCAATGCTGAGTTGCTAGAAGGTGCGAGAAAACCAAGAGAGCCAGTTACAGGAGAAGTCGTTCAAAGGGACTCATTGTTCATGCTCCCAAGCAGAGATGATGCCACCCCTGAGATGAGGGATGAGCATTTGGGAGCAGATTCTATGGCTTTCAAGCCAGGGTCTAAAAAGAAGAAAGAGAAGGATGAGCGAAAAGCAAAACCTGGCAAGACAAAGCGGGAAGCAGAAGTGGCTGTCCCTCCTCAGAAGGACAATATAAGAAAACGAGCTAAAGCTTCCCAAGTGAAGGTGGACAGCGAGCGTGAAAAATCTCCTCAAATGGAACCTCCTGTGAAACAAGTGAAGGAGGACGTGCCAAAGACAGACAATGTTTAAACATCTTCCTCTCAAAAGGATGCGAAGACTCTTGGTACCCCACAGAAAATTCATCCAAAAGTGATAGAAGATCACCCAGAAACTAGACCAGTCGTGGAGGAAAAGGCAAAGAAAGACCATCCAAAAGAAACCAACTCAGAGCGGAGGACAGGGAGAGGTCATTCAGCAATTACAATCACAGGCTAAACAGCCTCAACTTGGGAAAATTATTTTAAATTCTTGCCAACCAAAATCAGAGTAGGATAATGAGAAATAAGACGAAATCTTAAAACATATCCCCCCCATCCCTCCCTGCTTCCTGGGCTGTCACGAATGGATAATTTAGGCTGTTTGAAGAATCACCACCAAAGATACCAGAAAGCGCATGATTTTAATCTAGATTTGTAAAAAGGATGACTTAACAGAAGGCGATGGCAAGGTCCACTCTATTCCTTATTCAAGGTGGAAAAGCTGTGCAGATAGAACAATTAAACTGGAATGATTTACTCGTCTATCAAATCGAGTTAATGTGTATATTTGAGGAGGGAAAGTAGGAGAGACCCTTCCATTGAGTCACGAGGTTCAGAGAGGACCCCCGTGCTTTCTAAAGTCCTTTTCAGAGAGGAGTCTAGGTGCGACTGAATCCACTCCTATTCCCAGATTTGGTCAACAGTTTATGACTAAAGGGACAGGGTATCGGGGATTCTGGTGTAGTGATACAGACTATGATTTTGTGCTTCCTGTCACTTAAAGATGGCAATTTATCCAATACAAAATAGCAGCAATCACATTCACTAACAATGCCGAGATAAGTCACAGTATCAAATCATATAAAACTTAGCAGCATAATCCACTGAAACTTAGAAGTCCTTAATCACACACACACCTATAGGTGTAGAGACAGAGACCCATAAAGAGATCTAGAGAAAAGAGATAGAGATGTACCAAGGTACCTATTCAATATCCCTCTGGAATTCAGTCAAATACTCACATCGAATGCTTTGTGTCGCTCAATGGCTGCACAGTCGAGCCTCTGAGCTGATCGTGAACTTGAGGGTTCACGGGCTCTGAGAGGCGTCCCACTCAGAGGGAGGTGCTAGTTGCAGCCCGCTGCGGTCCAGGAGAGCTCAAAGGGTCTCACTTGGGACCACTCTTTATAGGACTGGGAGATGACTGACTTTAGGCATCAGTGAGTTTCCACAATGCAGGCAGGTGATTTCTGAAGGTTTTGACGTTACCGCTGCCAGGATTGTCTGGAGATAATTGATTAGTTCTGTTCATGTCCTGTACCTTGTTCAGGTGATTGCGTCCCTGATACCCTCAGTGCCATTCTCCTCCTCATCTACACAAGAGCGCCTGGTACAGCTGAGGGCCTCTCTCTGCCAAACCCTTTGTTCAGAGGCCGAGGCTGGTCAGGCAATTTAGAGTGGCCCAGGTACAAGGCAAAGGGCTGGGATGTGCACCAGCACACGGGCTCAGCTTTGCTCCGGATGTCTTTTCCGCAGGTCCTGCCAGGATCCTGCTGCAGCGCGGGTGTCCCACGGGGTTACGGCCTCCTTCGGGCATCCCCCTGCCCCGGCGGGGGGTCCTCCCCGGGCTGCAGGTGGAGATCTGCTCCAGCGTGGAGCTGCATGGCTGCAGGGGCACAGCCTGCCTCACCATGGTCTTCAGCAGGGGCTGCAGGGGAACCTCTGCTGCGGCGCCTGGAGCACCTCCTGCCCCTCCTTCCGCACGGACCTTGGTGTCTGCAGGGCTGTTTTCACATGTTCTCCTCTCTCCGGCTGCAAATGCCACGTGCCGGTTTTGTCCCCTTCTGAAATATGTTATCCCAGAGGTGCTGCCCCCGTTGCTGCCTGGCTTGGCCCCGGCGGGCACGGGCTCTATGGGACACAGGGGCAGCTTCTAGCAGCTTCTCACAGAAGCCACCCCTGCAGCCCTGCTGCCACAACCTTGCCACGCAAACCCCATGCAGAGGACGAGGTTGCTGTGCATAAACTCGCAAACCAACCCAGAACGGCTGCCATTGTGCTGTAACAGGAACGGTGTCACAGAGGGCGAGAAGGCAGGCATAAGTGTCCCGAGCAATCTCCATAGCAGGCTCACTCCAGGAAGACCCTCGTGGTGTGGGCATTCCCGTCCAAGAGCCTGCAGATGTGGTGGGGATGTCCTTTATCCTCCTGGATGCCTAGAGTCTGCAAAATTGTGACCTATCGTTGCAAAAATGAGAGAGCAAGTCTGTGCTGCAGTTCGCGTTTTCTTTTCTTTGGCTTTTTCTGTATTGTATTTGCCAGACAGACCCTGGCTGGCCACACATGTAGCAAGTAAGTGGAGGTTTTTACTACTAGTTGGCTTCTGTATCGATGTGTTCTTTGGCTGTTCCTTAATAACGGAGTTGATTTTTAAACAAAAATGCCAGTAAGATACCATGACTTTGGTAAAGCTTCTGTCAACAGCTTCAGCTAATAAGGGGGTGTCTCTATCCCACCGGGTGTGGACAGCTTTTGGGATTTAACCTGCAGTGGTTCAGTTCCCCACACATGATCGTGTGTGGCAGTGGGGTCTGCAATTTCCTCAGTTTGCTGGTTCAACCAGTGCAACTGCTAAAATGCGGACTGGGAGAGCTTCTCGGAAGTCCTAGAAACTGTGAGGTTAATCTCCAGAATTTACTGACATTTCTCTTCTTTTGAGGGGAAGCATCTTTTTTTTTTAACCTGCATAATGAAGACACATGACTGTCTAAGTTGACATTTAATGTGTGCTAGAAAAGCAATTAGTTTTGTGGTGAAATGCAAAATTCAAAACACTTTGTGTACGCTCCTGAACTCAGGAGCTGTGACTGTGGTTTGTCGGAATAGAACTGCCACAGCTAAGGTGGATTTTCAGCAAGCTTTAATGGGGGAACAGAAGCATTGACAGTTAAAGACCAATTGGCACTTTCCTGACCAAGTTTCCAATTCTTTTAGTTACTGGCAAAACAGGGCAAAAAATAGACACAAGAAACTGTAGAAAAAAGAGTAACCTAATCTATTGTCCTGTTACCCTCCTCTCTATGTAAAATAGCTGTTTTTACTGGAGGGATGTTGTGAAAGAACCATGCTGTCTCTCTGGATTTCCTTGTTCTGTGGGTTTCCCCACAACAGGCAGTTTTATAACAGCATCTGGTTAATTTTCCTTTGCACATTGCTGGTAAAGTCGCCCATGGATACGTAGAAGTCCATCCTTCGGTGAGTGTGAAAGTAACCTTTAGCTTTCCTAGCATTTAAGAATGGTGGAGCAAGCTGTGAGATTTGCCTTTTGTGACAGAGTGCCAGCCTTGCAGGCTGAAGGAAAGTCAACCGTAGCGTCTTTGCAGCAGCAGCAAAGGGATCACGGGCTGTTTTCTAGCTTTCTGTTTAAAAACATCAAAACAGATGAAAGTCTGTTCTTGCAGGCAGAAGTTTGCCTTAAGACTACTGCTTAATGGGAGCCTGGCCTGAAATAAGATGACATTACTAATGTTTTAGCTGCACAATTTAGCACTGTCAGACCAAGCGTGGAGCCCAGTGGGAAACATAGTTCTAGGCATTTGACATGACAGGAGGGCGATTATTCCCTGCTTTATTTTTCCCTTAATCATCTTCTATCCCCAGGTAAGCAAAGTGCTAGCGATGCATGGAAAGCCATGCACTGATCTAACGCATGGCAAAGGAACATTCCCCTTCCCATTAGGCACCCCTGGCTTGAGAGAGTTGGCCCTTAATCCGACGTTCAGGATGTCTGACGTCTCGCTCCCTCCTTTGGCCAGTTCAGTACCTGTTGCACTGTTTCTCTTTACGCGTTGGGCAACGGCGCTGAGTCTCTCAGAAAATACAGGACGCTGTCTGTGTGCGTGTGTCTCTCTGTGACAGTGTGTCCAAGTAGAGGTGACTTAAGGCACATAAATTTGTGAGAAGGTGATAGAACCCCCTGCGTCTGCGTCGCAGCTGGGACTGGTGGGGGGTTCAGCTCACCGCACTTCAAGGATCTGCAGTGTAGGCTTCAGTTTACACGTAGCCAACGGATCAGCCAGACTTCCCTTGCCTGCCCCACATCTGGAGTCTGCCGGACGGTTGCCAACACCCCGGCGGTGGCTTTTATTCTCCGCTGCCTGTAACGGGAGCCCGGGTGAGCAGTCGGGATGCCTGCCTGGCAGCCCCGGGCAGGTCGGCAGGACGCGCCTTGCTGCCGAGAGGGCTGCATTCCCTCTGGGCTCCTGCTGCGGTGAGACACAGGCAAACAGGAGAAAGATCGCTGTGTGAACTTAGGAGCAGGTGAAGAGGAGGTTGGTGCTGAAAAAGGAGCTTTTAGACAGGGAAGTTGAGCACCATGGAAACAGGCAATATGATTAGCCCATGGCTAAAACAGTAAAGAAACAAATAGCCATCTCTCCAAAGGCAAATTCCCAACAAGAGTATGCAGTGGGCTTTGCCCTTTGATGTGCGTTAATTAACATAGCCAGTAGGCACCTGTTAGCTTAATTAACTGTTACCATGTCTGTAGATACAATGCCAAAGCAATGAACCAGCAACTAGATGTGACCTCTAGCGATATATCCAAGCATGACATTTTGTAAAATTGGACTTTGACAAAGCATGGGCATGGATAAGTTGTTTTCAGCAAGAATGAAAAACGCCAAGACAACTTACCAAAACAGCAGGGTCATTTGTAACCTTTAAATTGTGCTGTGCCACGTGTAACTTAGCACCGGGGCTGTAGGACTACAGGCATGTCCAGATTGGTTCCTGAAGCTGTCAGAAGGAAAGCGGCGTTAGCTTTGACAGTCCCTGTAGTGGCCGATTTAAAGTGGCCTCTTCACATTCCTTTCCTTTTCCAAGGCAAGCGGTCTTGAACCTATACAAACCCTGCCTGAAAATGTGGCTAGAAACCCAGGAATGGGAGCGGAGGGGTGGTCTCTTTCGTGCCACGTCGAGAGCAGGACTAGACAGAGGCACTTTGTAACTGCCCTTAGGTAGAGGTCTATATGGGGTCTAAAAGCCCTAAGCTCTGCTTAGAGCCCAGGATGTATCCATAAAATGCCATGCGATGGATTAGTTTTTTCAAACCCACAAAGTAATTGCCAATCTAAACTGTGTTAGGGAATGTATTTTTCAAATTGCAAAATCAAAATTCAATAAGCTAGGAAGTGCTACGGTTGTATTTTTTTTTGTTTCTGTAACCTTAATGATCTTTTCAGTACGGCGTTTTATACGTAATGTACGTCTGTGTTTTCTCTCTGTTATGCAGTCAAGTCCAGAATAACAGCAGTTGCTGAAATAATGGTCACAAATCATATAATTACTAAAGCATTACCAGCTGTTTTTATGTGTTTTCACAGTAACAAAATCACTTCCTGCTTCCAAAACGTGCATGAACAAGACTACTCAAGTTAATGGTTTTCCCTGTTGTTTTGGGTGACCATAAAGCAAATTAATCTCCTACAAGAGCCCAAATTGGAACGAATTGTTACCGAAATCCTCGTCATGAGGGAAAACACAAACTCCAATATTGTGTAATGAATTAAACCCAACTTGTGTAATGAATTAAGGAAGAAATGGGGTTCTGGGAGAGGGTGGGGGCTGGAATTAAGGAAGAGATGGGGTTCTGGGAGAGGGTGGGGGCTGGAGCAGGTGGGTGCAGGTCTCTGTCTCTGGTTCTTTTCTGCATGTGGGGGCTACGGGGAACCCTGCTGGAGCGGTGGGTTAGGGGTAGCCATACTCGTTGGCTGTCTCCATGTCAGCCTCCCTCTGCACAAAAAACTGCAGCTGGCCCAGTGGCATCTGCAGGGCCGCCCGCTCCCGCCCCTCCTGGGCCAGCCTGGTCATGCGCTCCCGCTCGGGCTGCTGCTCGGCTGTGATGGGCACCGAGTCCTCCTGCTCCTGCGGTGGGATGGGCGCAGTGGTGAGGCCCCGCCAGGGCCTGAGGGATAGCAGGGAGTCGGCGGGAGGCTGCGGCACGTGCGGCGGCATGTGCAGCTGCTCTGGCAGCACCTGGCGTGGGGTTTGGCCCCCCGTGGGGGACAGGCGCAGCCAGCTGGGCTGCCTGGGTTTGGGACGTGCACCAGTGCGTGCCTTGCTGCTCAGTGCCACTGCCGGTGCCGACTCCTTCTTGCCATGAGGTGGGGTCTCGGGGCTGCCGGCAGGGGACCAGGGTCCCTGGGGTCACGCTGGGGCTGGCTTGGGGCTCTGGATTGGGCGGTTGGTGCACCGGCCCCACGACCTTCACTCCTCACCCCCGTGGAGGGATGTCTCGATGGCGTTGAGAAATGTGCCCTCTGGTCGGTGCGGGGCATCCTTGGCCCCGGGTTGAAGTGGCTCTTCCTGGGAACGCCGGTACCGCCTGGGGTGGGGATGCTGGTTGTAGGGCTGTCAGCAGCGGGACGGGGTAGACATGGCGGCTCCAGGGGTGTTGGTACCAGGCCGCGGTGGGGGGGCGGGTTCCGCGGCGGTGGTTCCTCGCAGGAACCGCCAGGTGGCGCCGCGGCTGCAGCCTCTGCCGGGCAGGGGGCGCGGCCTCCTCTGCGGGGGCGGGGCCGGTGGGGGCGCGGGGTGATGGCGGAAGCGGCGCTGGGCGGGCCCGGGGCCGGCGCCCTCATGGCGGGCAGAAGGGGCTCCCCCCATGCCAGAGCGGTGCGTGCGCCTGCCCCGCCTTACGCCTGCCCGCACCGCTCCGCGTCCTCGTCCCGTCCCGGGGCCTCCCAGGGCTGCCCCGGGGCACTGCAGGGGCGTGCGGCCTGGTGCTGCCGGGAGCCGCGGGGCGCGGCGAGTCCCTGACGCCGGCAGCCGGCAGCGCGGTGTCGCCTGTTCCGGTGAACGTAGCGCAGCCCCTGGCAGTGGGGAGCCGTAGCTTAGAGTGCGGGGGTCTGGGGGGACCGGGGTGGGCGAGGGTCCCTGGGCCGGGCGTGGGGCCGCAGCCCCGGGCCAGCCGTTTAAGGCCTCCGTGCGGCAGGGCTTCAGTGGGCCGGCTGCATTAAACCTGTCCCCTCCCGCTGCGCAAAGGCCCTTTGCCCGCTGGCCTCCTGCCGGGTCCTCGGGCGCTTGGCTGGCACGTTGCTGCCCGTGGAAGCTCTCTGCTCGCTGCTTCCTGCCCACTGCCACCTGCTGCCACGCCGTCCCCGTCCCGCTTCCCCTCCAGAGGGTTTTCGAGTGTTAGGCCACCTGGTGCACCACCATCTTCTTTTTCGTTGGGGGCATGCTGTCCTGCGGGGAGGTCTCTGGCATCGTGGAGGCACTGGCTGGCGCAGGGCGCTTGGCCTTCTTGCTGCGCTCTTCTCCCCATCTGGGCACCACCCGGCAGGAGATGGTGCCTGGGGGCAGCAGCAAGGAGCTTGAACACACCCGGGGCTGCATCTGCAATGCCCCCTCCGCCAGTTGGCCCGTCTGGGGCGGATGATGCTGGGGGGCAGCCGGGAACCCTGCCAGGGCTCTGGGCAGTGGGATCTGCAGGGGGCTCAGCAGGGGACTCTCCGGAGGACCCTTCAGGGGATCCTTGTTGGGACTCTCCCCAGGCCTGTTCTCTGAAGTCTCCTCTGCGGTCTCTGGAGGACTCTGCGCAGAACTGCCTGCAGAGCTCTCCTCGGAAGTCTCCACGGGTCTCACTGGCTGCCCGGTGGGGAGGTCTTCTGCCACCTCACACTGCTTCCCCTTGGGGTCCTGCAAAGGGTAGGCTGCGACCCCCCAGGAGGGATTGGTGTCCCCCAGCGTTGCCGCCACCAGGTGGTCCTCAAGGTAGTTGCCCGCTGCCCCGTCCTCCAAGAAGCTGGGAACTTGGTTGAAGGATGCGGTGCTGCAAAGGCTGTTGGGGAAATCAAGGACATCAGGGACGGTGTCCTAGCTGTCCTCCCACTACCACTGACTCCTGGGGCAGCCCCCTCTGCCACGTACTCGAAGAGGTGGGGGAGCTCACTGAGGAGGTCAGTCAAGTCAGGGACATCCGGGAACACGTCGTCGCTGTTTCCCAGCCCTGCCGCTGCCGCTTGCTCCTTGGGGCAGCCGCCCTCTGCCACGTACTCAGAGAGGTCAGGGAGCTCAGAGAGGAAGGCGGTAAAGCTGGGGCTGTCGAGGCTGTTGGGGACGGTGTCGAGCCAGGTGAGCATCTGGTTGATGCTGGCTTCCTCTGCCTGCCCAGGAAAGGCCTCAGCGAATACGGCTGCCCCCTGAGCAAGCCGATGCGCGGGCATCCCTGGGGCCGCTGGGGTGGTTACCACTGCTGAAAAAGCCAAGCCAAACCCGGGGTGGTGCAAGCTTTCCTCCGCTTGGCCACCCACCTGCAGGCTCTGCCAGTCCCCAAAACTCACCTTTTGGCTTTGTCGTGGTTCTGCTGGTCAGCAGAGCCAGGGTGGTCTGGTGGGGGCTGGCGGCAGGGTCACTGTCCTCAGTGGCCGCCCCGTCTTTGCTGGAGGCCTCCGACAGCTGCTGGGCACTGCCGGGCAGGGTGTGGGGCACAGGGGGGCCCTGACTGCAGTGCTGAGCTGTGGGGTGGTGGGGGTCTGGACAGGCAGGGATGCGCTGCGGGCAGGAGCCTGTGGGGTACAGGAGCTGCCCCTGGAGCACGGTCCCAGGCCCCAGCCCCACGGGCTGGTGGGGCACCAGCGCTCCCGTCCCCAGCTGCCGTCCCCAGCCGTAGGCAGGGAGACAGGCAGCAGGAATGGGGGGGAGCTGCACCCCGCAGGGAGGCTGCCACACGGCGGGGAGCTGCACCGGCTGCCCCGGGACCCCCAGGGGCCCTGGCACCTCCTGCCAGACGCTGGCCTGCACCGGCTCTGAGGTGACGTGGTGGAGCTGGGCAGGCTCAGAGGACACCAGGACAGAGGGTGACACGCCGGCAGTGACCGGTGGCGGCATGGCTGGAACGGCGAAGCTCACGCCGGGCACTTGCGATGCCATCAGCAGCCGCAGAGGGAAGCTCTCTGCTGGAGGAAGCAAAAAGGGATGGTGGGGTGAGGTATCGGCGGGCAGAGCCAGCGGGGGGTTACCTGGGGGGCAGGAGCACCGCAAGGAGCGGGAGCCACTGCTGTACCTGCCGTGGCGGTTGGTCAGTGTGGGGTTTGTTGGGGGCAAAGAGCCTCCGTCCCCATGGCGAACATTCCACCAGCACCTGCTTCAGCCAGCCTCGCGAGGGTTTGGTTTTCATAGCACAACACCTTCCCCTCTCAGTTATTTCCCATCTGGCTGATGATTTCCTGTCCTTAATGATGGTTTCCCATCCCCACCACCCTTTCCCATCCCAGTGATGATTTCTCAGCCCCATGATGGCTTCCTATCCCAACGGTTTCCCATCCCCACAGTTTCCCAACCCAACCATGCCTTTTCGGGGCAGGTGAATTTCCTGTGCAAGGGGAAGGAATGGGGCCAGGACCCTGTGGCCACGATGGAGAGCTTTCACAAAAATTTGGCAACTGGCCCCTGCCCACTGAGGAGAGAGCCTGGGACGCCCAGTCTAGCGTTACGGGAGGAATTGTTGCATTCGTGCACGCGAGCTGTCAGGTTCAGACTGGGGCACCCCGAATGCGGTGTCACGCACAGTTCTTACACCTTTCCAGTGTTCAGGTCCAAACTGATTTGACCAATTGCTACTTAACACACACACACGCACCCCCCGCCCACGCGGGCGGCTGTTTTGCAAAGCGAGGCTAAATCTGTGGTGTTGTCATCCTTCTGCTTCTTTCTTGATCCAGGCGTCCCTGGAGTCGGTCTGGCTGCAGTTCCTTATCCCGGTGCCAGAGGAGGGGAGGGTTTCACAGAGGTGTCGGCGGGGCTGGGACACTGGTGTGATCTGGCTAGTGCAGGGCTATCCTTACTTCTCCGGCGTGGGGACTGTCCAAGGGAAGAGCTACCGATGTCATCTATCTGGATTCTGTAAGGCCTTTGACATGGTCCCCCACAACATCCCTCTCTCTAAAATGGAGAGATATGCATTTCATGGTTGGACTGTTGGGTGGATGAGGAATTGGTTGGATGGTCACATCCAGCGGGTAGTGGTCAATGGCACAATGTCGAGATGGAGATTGGTGATGAGTGGTGTCCCTCAGGGGTCCATACTGGCACCAGTACTCTTTAATATCTTCATCAGTGACATAGACAGTGGGATCCAGTGTGTCCTCAGTGAGTTTGCAGAGGACACCAAGCTGAGTGGTGCAGTTGACACGCCTGAGGGACATGATGCCATCCAGAGGGACCTGGACAAGCTGGAGAAATGGGCCCATGTGAACCTCATGAGGTTCAACAAGGTCAAGTGCAAGGTCCTGCACCTGGGTTGGGGCAACCCCCAGTATCAGCACAGGCTGGGGCATGAAGGGATGGCGAGCATCCCTGCCGAGAAGGACTTGAGGATACTGGTAGACAGAAAACTGGACATGAGCCGGCAATGTGCGCTTGTAGGCCGGAAAGCGAACCGTATCCTGGGCTGCATCCAAAGTAGCGTGGCCAGCAGGTCGAGGGAGGGGATTCTGCCCCTCTGCTCCGCTCTGGTGAGACCCCAGCTGGAGCACTGCATCCAACTCTGGAGCCCTCAGCACAGGAAAGACATGGACCTGTTCGGGCAGGTTAGGAGGAGGCAACAAAGATGATCAGAGGGCTGGAACAGCTCTGCTGCGAGGACAGGCTGAGAGAGTTGGGGTTGTTCAGCCTGGAGAAGAGAAGGCTCCAGAAGACCTTATTGGAGCCTTTCAGGACTTTAAGTAGGCTTCTAAGAAAGATGGGGACAGACTTTTTAGCAGGGCCTCTAGCAACAGAGAAAGGGGTAACAGTTTTAAACTAAAAGAGGGTAGATTTAGACTAGACAGAGGAAGACATTTTTCACAGTAAGGGTGGTGAATGACAGGCACAGGTTACCCAGAGAGCTGGCAGATGCCCCAGCCCTGGGAACATTCATGGTCAGGTTGGAAGGGGCTCTGAGCAACCTTCTCTAGTTGGAGATGTCCCTGCTTATTGCAGGGGCATTGGACTAGATGACCTGAGAAGGTCCTTTCCAACTCAAGGATTCTCTGATTCCCAGAGGACAAGCAGCTGAGCATAACCTATCACTGCATGGTCTTGGTAAAGGCCAACAGCTTCCTGGGCTGCATTAGGAAAAGCATTGCTGGCAGGTGGAGGGAGGTGACCCTTCCCCTCTACTCAGCACTGGTGAGGTGACATCTGGAGTGCTGTGTCCGGTGCTCAGCTCCCCAGTGCAATCAAGGAAACTTGTTGACCCATGCACCATCTCCACTACCACTGGGCACCGAGAGCCTTTAAAACCAGAACCTGTGCTCCCATGGGACCCAGTGGTACCGTGAGCTTAACTCACATCACAGGGAGAACAGACCATTTAATAGACCAGTTCCTTAGACATTTTATTGGCAGCACCTTTGGAGGAAGAGCCCAGCCTTCAGGCACTGCAGCTGGGAGATGCCCTTTGATTGAAGAGCTGCTATCGGACAGGCCACACCTGACACAGTGTTGTGCGAGGGTCAGACACAACTGGATCACACCTCAATCCAAGGAACATAAGCCCAGAAACATTTCTACAAGTAGGATTATCACAAGGGAAAAAAAGTAGACTCCTGGCCTAAGAGAAACTCTGGGAAATGTGGAGAGGAGACGGGCTATTGTCAGGGAAACAGCGTCCATTGGGTGAGTTTCCTGAGGGCATCCTTGAGCTCCTGGTTCCTCATGCTGTAGATGAGGGGGTTCACTGCTGGAGGCACCACCGAGTACAGAACTGCCATCACCAGGTCCAGAGCTGGGTAGGAGATGGAGGGGGGCTTCAGGTAGTACAAAGATGGCAGTGCTGACAAAGAGACAGACCACGGCCAGGTGAGGGAGGCACGTGGAAAAGGCTTTGTGCCGTCCCTGCTCAGAGGGGATCTTCAGCACCGCCCTGAAGATCTGCACGTAGGACAGCAGGATGAAAACAAAACAGACAAATACTAAATAGGCACTGACCACAATCAGCCCAACTTCCCTGAGGTAGGCATCTGAGCAGGAGAGCTTGAGGATCGGGGGGATTTCACAGAAGAACTGGTCCATAGCATTGCCTTGGCAGAGGGGTAGTGAAAATGTGCTGGCCGTGTGCCCCACAGCATTGAGAAACCCACTGCCCCAGGCAGCTGCTGCCATGTGGGCACAAGCTCTGCTGCCCAGGAGGGTCCCGTAGTGCAGGGGTTTGCAGATGGCAACGTAGCGGTCGTAGGCCATGATGGTGAGAAGATAAAACTCTGCCGACATCAAAAAGGCAAACAGAAAGACCTGTGCAGCACACCCTGGGTAGGAGATGGCCCTGGTGTCCCAGAGGGAGTTGGCCATGGCTTTGGGGACAGTGGTGGAGATGCAGCCCAGGTCGAGGAGGGAGAGGTTGAGCAGGAAGAAGTACATGGGGGTGTGGAGGCGGTGGTCGCAGGCTATGGCGGTGATGACGAGGCCGTTGCCCAGGAGGGCAGCCAGGTAGATGCCCAGGAAGAGCCCGAAGTGCAAGAGCTGCAGCTCCCGCGTCTCTGCGAATGCCAGGAGGAGGAAGTGGGTGATGGAGCTGCCGTTGGACATGTGCTTCCCCTTGGGATGCTTATCTGTGGAGCAGGAAAAGGCAGTGCTGAGTTAGGCCAGACTTCTCTGAGCAAAACCTCTTCCATGTCTCCTTGCACCCCCACGTTCAGGCTCTCTCTTTTCAGGAAGACCTCTCTGCTGCTGCCTCACTGCAGCTCCTGGTTTTGCTGCCTGAGGGGGCCATTGGGAGCACGGGCTCTGCAATGGGCTCCTGAGGAGCCCTTCTTGCTGTGCAGCAAGACGGAACTAGGGACGCAGGTGACCTCCAGTGAAACGTACTCGTGATATATCAAACCGCTTCTCGGCATTTTCCATTCGCCCAACTGCAGAGCGGAGCTGAGGGGATTTGGTTCTGTCTGTTTGGTTCTAGTTTCTCTTGCCACATTTAGGAGGGCTTTTGGGTGGTTGAAATCCCTGACGTTTCCAATGCCCTCCAAGTGAAATCTTGTGGGTCCTGAGCGGCAAAGGGACGGTGCCGTAGTGCAGAGAGAGGAGAGCTGCTCTGCCCGTCTGCCCTGTGCTCAGCTGTGCTGTGCTGGCAGCCTGGAGCTGGGGGATGATCACACTTGGGTGTTCCCCTAACGAGAAACCGCTGGGAGCAGAGGGATCCAGGTTCAACGAGCAGATGGGCAGACCCCTCGCCTTTTCTCAAGCTGCCTGAGGAGGATTGTATCTCTCCCCTCCCAGATGGGGACATGGAGAGATCAGCTGTGCAGCTGCCCAGCAGCACTTCCACAGCCGTAGCACCGCGGTGTCTTCTCCATGGGGATCCCGGGTAGCCCAGAGACAGCGTGGGAGAGCTGAGCCCTTCTGGAGGGCACCCTGCAGCCCAGCAGGCACCCGGGGAAGGAGCTGAATGTTCCACCGTTGTCTAGAGGAGACTTGCTCGCACAGACACGTCTGTACACCAGGGCCCCAAGGGTCGGTGTCTGAACAGGAGCTGACCCTGCCACCGCGACCCCCGTGCCCCGCTCTGACCCTGCAAACCCAAGGCTGAGAACACGGGCAGAACAGGCAGGAGGGGATGGCAGTGAAACACCAAGGGAGGAGGGATGTGCAAATCCGATGGGAATCGGGGCTTTGTCCTTCTCTGGCTGTGGCTGCTGCAGCGGCAGGGCATGCCCGGGACCCCCGGGCTGGGGGGCAGAGGCTCTGCTTAGGCTGGGAAAGGAGACCAGGGAGGAGTCGCTCAGGGGAAGGTGTCTGCGCCCAAGGGACGGCAGGGAGGTGCCCACATCCCCCTCCCCAGCATTTCTGGCAGCAGCTCCCTCCCTCCCTGCCCGTGTCTCTGCTGCTGGGAGCTCTTCCTGCCTGGAGCATCTCCCCGTCCCCTGCTCAGCTGCCCGTCAGTGCTCACAAACCCCATCCCGCTTGCCCTGTGCTCACCTCTGCCCGCAAACACCTCCCGGGGCAGGGCACTGCCCAGGGCCGTCTCTGCCTGCGCGGGGCTGAAGACCAGACCGCAGGACGCCTGATGTGGCTGGGAAGGGGAAGCTGCTGCTGAGATGATGTCTTCCCGAGAAGTGCCCTTGGAAATGCCATGAAGCAGAAGGGAAGCTGTGAGACTCTCCGACCCTCGCAGCGCTCTCTCGACAGCAGAAGGACCATGCCCTGCCCTGCGGGGGGTGGCTCCTGCCACCCACCGCTTCCCCTGCACAGCTCTGGGGAGCTCCCTGGGCAGGCTGAGACCTGACCCTGCCGGGTGGCAGAGCCCCTGCCCCGGCACACAGCCCTGCTCTGCAGCACGTCCTCCTCCTCCTCCTCCGCACCAGAGAAAAGCCAGGAGAGCCGTCCTGACAGGTCCTGTCAGCTGTGGGTGTGCCAGGCCCAGGAGACACTTCCAGGAACTCCTCTGCACTGCCCTGCAGCCAGAGACTTACCGTGTCCAAGGGCTGTGAGGATTCCTGCCCCAGTGAGCTGTCACCTCTCCTCCCACCCCAGGCTGCCTTTCTCCTCTCTCCCACTCCTCTCCGCTCCCCTCGCTGCCTGCAGGCAGTGCCCCCAGCCCTGCTGCGCTGGGCAGAGGAGCTGCTCCTGGGCAGAGCTGTCTCTCTGCAGCGCTGCCCGCTTGCCACCAGCTCCCTCCACCCCAGCAGCCCGGCCCAGCTCCGCAGCAGAGGACCAGCCCACGGCAGCACTTTCTCTGCCCGCGCTGGGCTCCCTCCGGGTGTCCCTGGGGCTGCAGGGAACCTGCTGGGAAACAGGCTGAAGCCATCCCTGGGGTGCCCTCCCTCACCTGGGGAGGGACACTTCTCTCCAGCAGCGTCATTCCCCTCTCAGAGACAGAGTCAGGTCAAAGATCACCTCTTCTTGTCCCACCGTGAGACAGGACACCCAGACAGGCAAAGGGAGGAACCTCCTGTACCTCCTGTACCCATGCAAACCACAGGGGACACTGGAGGTGCCAGAGGTGGCCCAAGACATGTGCAGGTCACTGTAAGCTCTGATGGAGCAATTCAGAGGGACAGGGCAGCGTCTGGGGTCGTCATTTTGGAGGCCGCTGGGGCATGTATTTGGCCAGCTGAAGTGACAGCGGATGGTCACGCTTAGGACAGTGAAGCCTGTTCCTGCTCCGTGTGTCCAGGGCAGCCTGTGGAGGTACTCCTCTGAGCAGCTGGAGTCATTGCCATCGGGAGAGCTAAGTCTCTCGCCCTTCTCCATCAGCTGTATTTACCAGATCTCCATTGACAGTCACGGCAGGTTTCTCACAGACACCCCTACGATGCTGAACCTAATTCACGGGGCTCTTAACTGCCAAACTCATTGCACCAAGGCCAATGCTTGATGAGAGTTTCAGGAGCAAGGGCAGGGCGGAATGCACCACCACACCATCACTTGTTCAGCCTTTAGGAAGACAGGATATTAATAACGGTGACATTCCTGGTGCCAAAGATGGAATTCTCCCCCTCAGCCTCAGCTGAATCCCGTCTCCGTGGGCAGCACCGAAAGGCACAGGCTGAGATGGTTCGGTATGTGGGCAGATGCCTGAGCCTCTCTCAAGACAGCAATGGAGCAATTGCACGACACTACAGGAAATGAAAGGGGGCACTTATTTCATGGATTTGCTGCCCAGGGTAGAAAATACCCCAGCAACCATCTCAGAAACACCAAAGGAAGGTACAAAATAAGAACAGCATGGCCAATGGGGAAAGGATTAAGAGGAGTGGGAGATAAAACCCAGCCAGCACCTAAGCCCCCACCCAGTCCTTGCTCACCCGCCCCCCCCAACAGCCAGATGGGGGAGAGAAGGGCAGAAGGATGGCAAAAGTGAAGAAGCTCGTGGGTTGAGATAAAGACAGTTGAACGAGTGAAGCAAAGCTGCACGTGCAAGCCAAGCAAACGAGGATGAATTCAGTACTTCCCCCTGGCAGGCGGGAGTTCAGCCATTCCCAGGAAAGCAGGGCTGTGTCCTGCCTAAGGGTTACTTGGGAAGACAGAGGCCAGAACCACAAGTGCTGCCCCTTCCCCTTCCTTCCCCTGAGTGTTTTCTTGCACTAAAGGCCACCCCTCAACCTGGAACGAATCCACTACTCCAATCCCCCACCTCAGTATTTGCCACTAAACCAAAGCCCAAACACACAACCCCTTACCCATACTCTTACCCTGTTGATCACCGTAATCCTTTGCCCATACCCCGAGCGTTGAAATGTTGGCCTTCACCCGAGCCCTCGCTGCCGCCCTAAACAACACCCACCCCACAGCGCAAGCCCGTTCGCTAACACTGACCAGGCAGCACAACACCAAAACTACCACAGAAAACTTTGCCTGACCCCAACACAGAACGGCGAGCTCTAATGTCTAATTGTAAGCTGAACACCCACCCCCCAAAGCCCTCCTTCCCATGCTCTACCCCCTCACCTCGGTCCCCTCTCCTAGCCCTGACTCCAGCTGTTTGGCCCCTTGGGGGCAGGGCAGGGATCGTGAGGTCCCAGGGCGCTGCCGCGGCGTTGGAAGAGGAACGTGAGGTTACCCGCGTCTGAGCAGCTCTTAGGCCACAGGGAGGAGATGGGTGGGAGGGTGATGGTGAGGTCGGCTGTGCCGCAGGCTCTCATGGCACAGCAGAAGGCACGTGGCTGTGAGGTCACGTCTGTCTCTGGAGTTGAGAGGCCAGTGGCAGGAACGTGGCTGGGAAGGGACGGTGAGGTCCCTTCTTTCAGAAGCAGCTGGGGGTCAGCCCTTGAGTCAGGGCTGGGACATGTGCTGTGAGGCTCACAGCTGCCAGTGTCTCTGACAGGCCAGCAGAGGCAGCTGGTGGGCAAGTTGGTTGTGGGACTCCCTTTCCCCGAGGACCTGCGAGGCCCACCCAGGAAGAGGGCTTGGGTAGGGGTGGCCACGTCCTCTCCACACGAGTACCTGCTGGGACGGCAGTGCGCACACGGTGTGGGTGCTGATCCGAGAAGCTGAAAGGCCAGCAGCCGGCGTGTGCCTTGGAAGATCATGGTGAGGTTGTTCTGCCTGGTCAGCTCATGCAGCGAGTCTTGCAGATCCCATCTGTGGAAGGGTTATCCCCTTCTACAAGAATAAATTAAACTAGTCTTTCCCTGGGGACTAGCCTTTACCAAAGTTCTGTGTTCTCCAGAACACAACAGCAATGGTTAGAAGGTGCCGACTGATGTGGTGACAGCGCCCGAAAGCTTTCTTTGCAGAGCATCCAAACAGAAGCAATGACAGTATTTCTACACTCATGTCTCCAGATACGTCACTTGTGAAATAAAACAGTCATGCCACAAAGTGAATTAACAGCCACATTCTCATGAGGATATTAAGCAAAAAGTCACCATGTTTGTGCTAGTAAAAAAACCCATGAAATATTCCTCCAGTACTTATCTCCTAAACAGGACAATCACGCTCAGGGGTTTGTCTGAAAGCACAACGCAAACTCCTGTTCACAGCAAGGTATTTCAATGTGTAGAAAATTGTGAACCTTTTGCTCCTGTCATCACGTTCAGTGTTTTCTTAGAAGGGACGAAATTCGTGCCGTCATTTCTACTGCCCCCAGAAGAGGATGCTCCCGTGTGGATTGGTTGTAGCAGTTTTAGGCAAAGGTAAGGACAGTGCAGTTGGCCTACGGGTACCAGGTGGGAGCTTCCTGCAGACTGCTCATTGCCATCGACTTCCTTCTGCAGCCCAGGAATATGATCTGCAGAACACAGCCTGCAGGCCAAGCTGTACGTAGGGCACAGCACAGCTCAGGCCTGGCTTTACTCAGGAACACTCTTACATGGATCCCTAACTCCTGGAGGCACAATGGTTTTTTGGTCAGGATCGCTGAAGTGCCTGAGGAAGACTGGGAAGGTTACGAGTTGTCCTCTGGGCAGCTGGAGGAAGGCACACAGATTTAGACCCTGGTAATCACGGGGGACTTTGAAGACCACGGCCCTCTGCTAGAAGGCCTCAGTTACAGGGAAGGAGGAAGGTGATCCCTGACCTGACATGATGAGAATGCCCTCCTGGATAGGTTTTTCGCAAGATGACAAGTCAGGACTGGTGGAGGATGTGGAGGGCCGCTTTGGCTGCAGTGCCAGTGTGTTGGTATAGCAGAAAACGCTGAGCCAAGTCAGCAAGACAAAGTGTAGCAGTGCTGGGGAGACAGGACAGAGGACCTCCACCAACGCTTTGGCAGCGCTCTTCCGAAGGCAGCCCAGGATGACGTTGTCTGTCTTTGCTGCAAAGGTGCAAAGGCAGGAGAAGAGAAGGCTTTGGGGAGACCTAATCACAGCCTTCCCGTTCCTTCTTGGGTATCAGCAAGAACATGGAGCCAGGTTCTGCACTGTCATGCATGATGGGAGAAGGAGGGCCAATGGGCATCAGCTGAAACAAGGGAGGAGAAACTTTTGCCCCATCAAGACAGTCAAGCACTGAAGCAGATTTGCAGAGAGCTCGTGTCCTCTCCATCCCTGCAGCTTTTTGAGCCCTAAATGAACAAGCCCCTGAGCAACCTGCTCTGACCCCATAGCTGACCCTGCTGAGAGCAGGAGGATGGCCTAGACACATCCTGAGGTCCCTTTCGGCATGAAGGATTCTGCATTTCCATCCACAACAGGTCTTCTCTTCGTGACGGGAAGCAAAGCACTCGGGTTCCCAGTGACCACTGAAGTCAGCCACAAAGAAGTTGGGTCAGACGACCTGTGAACTTCTTGTCCCACTGCAGGCATTGTTGCTCAGATGCAGGGCTGCTTGGCAGGTCCCCCCGGGCAGCCCTGAGCATTTCCTTCACTTCACGTTTTCTTTCCTTTTTCCCTCTTTTCCTGCTCACAATTTCTTCCCCTTGGCCATCCTTGGACCCTCCCGTGCAAAGAGCCCACCTCTGTTTCCCCTTTCCTGCCTGGCCCTACTTTGGCTTCCTTTGTACCTTCCTTTGGCGCTTCTGAGCGAGTCACCATCGGAATGTGTACCTTGGTCAGCAATATCATCGAACCAGTGCTTCCTTCCCTTATGCGTAGTGTCCTGCAAGTCCTGGTGCTGCTATCTTGTTAGAGGCACATCCTGTCAACAGATTTGGTGGGCCACCTGTACGAACACACTAAAAGGTCTCAAAACAGAGCTTCACCCCTGGGGGAGACCTTGAGAACTCTCGGATTTGGCAGTAGAATCCTCATGAAATTTTACAAGGAGAAGTTGTGAGTCCTTTTCTGGGGGTAGAGGAACCCCAAACATGAGGGCAGGCTGTGACCTGAACAGCTGAGGAGTGACCCTGAGGAGAGAAGGGCCTGGGCGTTACGAGGGGTACCATATGAGTGAGTGGCGCATGCTCAAAGTTAATAAGGCCAACTGCCTACAGGGCTGCATGAGGAGGAGCGTGGCCACCCAGACAAGGGGGTTCTCATCCCCCTCGACTCAGCTCCGGTGTGGCCAGATCTGGGCTCATGTGTCACCTATGTGGGGCTCCCCAGTCTGGAGGAATGGGGAGGAACGGAAGAGGTTCTAGAGGAGATCTGCCCAGGATGGGGTTTGGGGCCTGTGTGGAGAGGCTGAGGGACCTGGGCTGCTTTAGCCTGGGGAAGTGGAGGCTTGGGGCACTACAGAAGTAGCCTACAACATCTTGAAGGGTGCTCTCAGAGGTGGTGGAGCTTTTCTTGGTAGTGGGAAGAGAAAGAGAACTCCAAAAAGTGCAGCTTGGAAGGTTCAGACTGGAGGTGAGGCAGAAGAAACCACAATCAAAGGGCAGCCTTGTGGTGCAAGAGGGCACCCAGAGGGCATCTGGATCAGCCCATGGCTTTGTGTTTCAAGGAATGGCCAGCGAGACCAGAGAGACATCCCTGAAGGTACAGAAATGCTGGGCTGAGAGCCAGGTGGGAAAGCAAGATGGTTGTCTGCAGCTGGAAGGGAAAGAGCTGCAGGCATGGGACAGTGCAGGACAGCCTGCGATGGAGGTGGCCAAGGGCTCTGCATAGACTAAAAGGCTCATCAGACGGAGGGCTTCGTCCCCTTGGCCATGGCCACTGCCTGCACCACGGAGGCCTACCAGAGGAAACCCTCTTTGGAGGCTCTGGACATTTTTTCCCCAGCATGGGGACACCAGGAGGGGTCATAGAATTCTCCTACACTTGGCACTGCTCACCCTCACATCCACCGCCCCCAGGAAGAGCCCCGAGCCACGCCTGAGGGACAGGATCTGTGGTCCCAGGGCCTGGGGGTCAGGGCTTGGCCCTTCTGCTTCGTAAAACAGACCGAGGGTTTCCTCAGCACGACAGCCGCCTGCACAGGGCCTTTGCCTACCTGCCCTCATGGCCTCCAGCCATCTGCTCTAACGAGTCCCTGGGGAGACGTTGTCAGTGATGGCCCTCAGTGGGGCCAATTAATACTTCAAGGTACTCTGAGTGGAGCTTCAGACTTCTTGAGCACTTTCTTCACTCTTCTCTCAGTACCTGAGGATCATGGGCTCAGCACCAAACACACCATGGGGCTCATTAAAACACAGAAAGCCCTAAGAAGCCATGGCTCTTCCTGTAATTTTCTTCAAGTCTTCAAGACTTGTGCAGCTAATTGGAGAGGTTTCATAGTGCAGCCAAGGAAGAAGATTTCAAAGTGCATCTAGTAAAAATTACTTTGTATTTTAAAGGATATTTTCAATTACTTTTCAGTCTGAAGAAGAGGTGATAGAAGCATTCTGCCAGTGGTATTGACCCAGGGTGTCCCCTCAGGAGGGCTGGACAGCTGGGAGAAGCAGTCCCCTAAGACCTGACACTGTATGGACACCTTTGCTCCTCACCGCTCCCCCCTCACCATTTCTGACATCGGCCACCTGGGGCTGACATCACCGTCCCTTGCACCAGACTTCTCCACTCATCTCTGCAGCTGGATGTGACAGCTCCATGGCACCATCTCCCCCCGCCCTCCTTAGAGAACTGGCTGCACACAGGCACGGAGGAATTGCTCCTATGTGTAAGGGCAGAAGAGTAAGCGTGATCAGTTCTCATAAACAATGCAACACACTCTGTAACGACGTGCTACGTACAAGCTGCCTCTCAGGAGGTCACCTGTCTACAAGGGATAATCTCCTGAGAAATGATTTAGGTACGTACGAGAAGAGAGATGTGGACATAATGAAAGAGTTGTCTAAGGAGACACTTAGACTGTTGAAAGACAGGAAAGCTTTTAACTCCCTGAAGCTCAAAGCAGCAGCTGGCAAGCTGAGAGGAATCTGAAGGAAAAAATCCTCGAATCATAGGATATCTCAAATAGGTTCAACAGGACGTTCCCTTTGTGAACCCGTGTTGACTGTTCCTGGTGATGACATTGTCCTTCAAATGCCTTTCAACAGCACCCAAGTCACAGAATCATCGAATACCTTGGGCTGGAGGGCACCCATAAGGATCATCGTGCCAACTCCCTGCTCCTGGCAGGACTACCTAAAACTAAACCAGATGACTAAAAGCATCATCCAGACGCTCCTTGAACTCTGACAGGCTTGGTGCCGTGACCACTTCTCTGGGGGGCCTGTTCCAGTGACCGACCAGCCTCTCAGTGAAGAACCTTTTCCCGATGGCCAGTGTGAACTTCCCCTGATGCAGCCTCCTTCCATTTCCTCGGGTCCTACTGCCAAGGAAAATCCCCATTGTGGATGGGGCATCCACAACTTCTTTGGGCAACCTGTTCCAATGTCTCCCTACCCTCACAATGAGGCGGCAGCGCTTTGTGGCCTCCTTTGGTGTTTTGGAGATTGTGTTCATGGCAATTCCTACCTGCGTCTTGTAGAGGCCTGCAGCTCCTCATGCTGTTATCTGCTCAGGCCACACCACTAGCATGGTGAGCCACCCGCACACCAATATGAACAACTGACCAAATGGAGCTTCCATCCAGAGGGACCTTGAGAATCTCAGGGACTGGGCCAACAGGAACCTCTGGAAGTTTACAAGGAGAACTGGCCAGTCTGGCCTCAGGAGGAATAATAAACCTCTACATCAGGGCCAGCTGGGAGCTGACGTGCTGAGCGTGACTCTGAGGAGAAGGGCCTGGAGCTACGAGGGACACCATACGAGCCAGTGGTTGATGCTCACCACGAGCAAGGCCAGCATTAGGATGAGTATGTTCACCCAGACCAGGAACGTTATTATTCCCCTTGGCACAGCACTGCTAGGGACCCCCCCACAGGCGTTCGTCCCTGTATTTTGATAGAGTTGGGATGAGCTGGAGAGTGCCCAGAGGAGACCTGGCAAGGCAGGTTTGGGGCCTTAAGCAGATGCCCTGTGTAGAGCGGCTCAGAGACCTGGTCTTCTTTGGCCCAGTGGTGGAGAGGCTCAGGGCAGTATAGGAGTAGCCTGAGACGGCTTGGAGGGTGGTTTCAGAGGTGGTGGAGCTTTTCTCAAAATTGGGAAACAGCATGAGAAAGAAAAAATGCCACAAATTGCAACTTGGGAGGTTGAGATTGGACACGAGGAGGAAGCAATGTCACTCCAAGGTCAGTTCTGTGGGACAATAGGCCACACGGAAAGAGTCTGAATTACCCAAACTTGGTATTTCAATGAACAGTCTGCGAGGATGGAGAGATATCAGTAAGGGCAGGCAGACGCTCAGGGGAGACCGGGCTTGGTAAGCAGGGGAGATGCCTCCAGAGTCCTGCCTCAAGGCGCAAAGGCTTGGTAGACCTTGCTGGACGAGCCTAAGGCAAAGAGGACAGAGAGGATCTCCGATCTATCTACACCTGCTCTTACTAAATCCTGCAGTGGCCACACATGATCTTTGGTGCTTTCTTTAGTTCTTTATGGATGCAGTAACAGCTCCTCTTGATGCCCTTGAACCTCTTGCAAGGGTCCCCACTCGGGAAGCTTTGGCTTCCCTAAAACCATCCCTATTTCTAAATTCCTCCTGCAGTCCCTGCATCCAGCTCTTGGCTGCTTTCTTTGTAATATGGAGCTTCTTGATGGGTTCCTTCTTTAGCCAAGTTGGTCTCCTGAAATGTCTCGTTGGTTTTCTGCTTATCGGTCTGGACAGTTCTCGTGCTTTTAGATGCTTTCCGAAAAGCCCAGCTGCACTGAGCTCTGCTGCCCGTGGGTGCTGCTGCCCATGGGACTACCACTGAAAGTCCCCTGAAGAGGTTAAATTTTTTTCACACTCTTTCATTATCACTGCAGCCAAGGCTGATGCCAGTTTTCACATCCCTGACCAGCACTGCCTCTTTGACAAGGACCAGATTCAGGTGAGCATCCCCTTTGTTGTCCTGGCACCGTGCAAAGGAATTGTCCCAAGAGACCCCAGACACCAGCGGGACAGTGTGCATCCTGCTGTGCTCCCCTTCCAGCGAGTGTCGGGGTCATTAAGTCCCCAAGAAGACCTGGGGCCATTCATCTGGGGATTACTTTGTCTTGCTGAAATAAACCTTTCTGCACTTCCTTGTCCTGACTGCAGCTTCTGAAGGCCTGTGGTGGAGGTGAAGCTGATCTCCAGGAAGACAAGGTGCTGCTGAAAATGTGCTGGTGTTTGGACATGTGGAGATCCAGGAACACTGTGAAAATCATTCACCTGTTCCTTGATTGTACCATCACGGGGCTGAGCAAAGGGTTTTCGAACGAAGAACCAGGAGAGTTTGGGAGTAGCCAAATGATTTGAGACCCTGGGGTGATGGGCTTCCTGTTCATGAGCTGCTGTGCATCGGCTGAATGAACTTGAGTCAGCCCTTGCCTCACCGCAGTGGTGGGATTCAGTGGCTGGCCAACAGAAACCAAATCTGCCTGAGATGCCACCTGGGCTTGCACAGAGGAACCGAACCTGCCTGCAACGCTCTCCGGGGTGTCTGTCAGGCATCCCCTCGCAAGAGCAGTGGTTTTCCTGCAGGCCCTGTGTGGTCCCTGACAGCAGCCTGTAGGTGTGCCGGGGAGCGCTGGCATCTCACGTAGCACCCCAGGCCTGTGCTTGGCCGTTGAGCAGCTGCCCTGACTTAGGTTAAGCAGTGTGGGATGTCCATGAGACAACGGCCATTACAGTCGATGAAGGTCTAGGAACTACAGCTGATGGAGAAGCGAAGGAGAGGGACTTAGCTCCATTTGGTCAGCTGAGTACCTCTGCAGGCTGCTGTGGACATGAGGAAAAGGGAAGGTTTTAGTTGTCCAACTGTAAACATCTGCTCTCGTTTCCCTCCACCAAAGGAATTCCCCACCGGGCTCCAACATGACCCCCCAGATGCTGCCCCGTCTCTCAGCGTTGCTCCATTAGAGCTTGCAGTCACCTGCACACATCTTGGAAAAGCTCTGGTGTCACCTCAGATGTCACCAGGTGTTCCCACCCGAACACCCTCAGTCACCATTAATTAGCACGAGAGCCGAGACGAGGAGCTGACGGGCAGGCGCCTGTTTTCTGCCCACGTGCACTGAGGCAAGGGGAATCCCCCCTGCTGTGGGTCTGTGGTCTGCACGAGAGGGAGCCGAGTCCTCTTCCAGCCCCAGGGCTTCACCCCCAGGGTGGCATTCGCTGAATGTCTCAGCCGAGTCCCTTCCCTCGGCAGGGGACAGGAGACCCCTCCCTGCCACGTTCTGCTGGTCCTGCCTAAGGACGGGACATGGAACGACAGTTCTCATGCCGAACTCTGTGTCTGAGAGGGGAAGCGACGCTGCTGGAGAGAAGTGTCCCTCCCCAGGTGAGGGAGGGCACCCCAGGGATGGCTTCAGCCTGTTTCCCAGCAGGTTCCCTGCAGCCCCAGGGACACCTGGAGGGAGCCCAGCGCGGGCAGAGAAAGTGCTGCCGTGGGCTGGTCCTCTGCTGCGGAGCTGGGCCGGGCTGCTGGGGTGGAGGGAGCTGGTGGCAAGCGGGCAGCGCTGCAGAGAGACAGCTCTGCCCAGGAGCAGCTCCTCTGCCCAGCGCAGCAGGGCTGGGGGCACTGCCTGCAGGCAGCGAGGGGAGCAGAGAGGAGTGGGAGAGAGGAGAAAGGCAGCCTGGGGTGGGAGGGTGGTGAGAGCTGAGTGTGGGGGACAGCTCTTCACAGCCCTCTGTACGGTAAGTCTGGGCGTGCCGGGCATTGAATTTGGTGATTCTGGAGGGATCTCCTCGAGCTGGCACATCCCACAGCTGTCGCATCTGCAGGAGGACTCACGGCTTCCCCAGTGTAGAAGAGGAGGACGTGCTCCTGCGCAGGGCTTCCCTGCTGCACGTCAGTGGGACAGGGAACGACGGTGTCCTTGTCCTGTGGAGGACCACAGGGACACAAAGCTGGGTGTGCGGCCAGGGCTGCCCAGGGCTGTCCTTCGGCGGGGGTCCCTGCGCCCCGGGGGATCTCTCCCTGGCTATTTCGCAGGAAACTACAAGAGGATGGAAAAAGTGGGGATTACCTGAAAGGGAAGGAATCTCTGCTTGAGACTGGTCCTCTTGGTTGTCTGGGGGGGAAGTGGGAGATGGGACTTTATTTTCCCCCTCTGGAGAAGGCACGGAGGTGCCCGTTCTCTTGAGGGGTCATGTGAGCTGCTCCTTTGCCCCTGTACGGACAGAGATGCCCCCGGAGCAGCTCCAGGAGGTGTTTGCAGGGCAGAGCCGGGCACCCCGTGGGTGGGATGGGGCTCTCTGTCTGTGAGCACTGACAGGGAGGAGGCTCGGGCACAGGGAAGTGGTTCCCAGCACAGACAGCGCCCGGCAGCAGAGACATTGTCCGAGCGGGAGAGGGAGGAGATCCCAGAAACGTGGTGGGAGGGGGGTTCGGGCACCTCCTGCCATCCCCTGCAGTGCCAGCTCCTTCCCCAGAGCAACCCCCCGCTCTCCCCTCCCTCACACCGTTGCTCCGCACCCTCAGCCTCACAAGCACTTGGCCATCAGTTGCCTTCCCAGCAGCCCCACCAAGAAACCGGGGGTGAGGAGTCGGGTTCAGCAGAGACACCAGCGCTCTGGGTCCTCTCCTGCAGCTTCTTCCATGGAGGAAAAGCAACCAACCCCCCTCCCACACTTTGGGGCTCTGGGCACTCCAGTGCGTGGGGCTGGAAAAGACCTGACCCTCCCTTGACGACACCCCAGCTTTGGGACACTTGACTCTTTCCCGGGGGGTCCTGCTGGGCTGCAGGCTGCCCTCCAGAAGGGCACAACTCGCCCATGGCAAGCCTGTGTTTCCCAGGTGCCCGAGAGAGAAGCCACCGCGGGCTGAGGCCAAGGAAATCCTGCGGGAGGGCGGAATGTGGGCAGCTGCAAGGACCCTCTGTGTCCCTGGCTGCGTGGGGAGAGCTGAGATCCTCCTCAGGCACCACGAGATGGGCTGAGCGGCTGGGAGAGCTGCACGTGGAACTGGGTTCCTCTGCTCTCAGCAGTGTCCGGGTTCTTTTGGGGAACAGCACAGTGTGATAGTCCTCCAGCTCAGAAAGGTGCCGGCACCGGGCAGCTGAGCCCGGGGCTGACGGACAGACCGGCTGTCCTCATGCTGCTCGAAGGGACAGTCCCTTTGCCGGCCAAGGTTTCACTTGGAGCGCAGCAGGAACGACAAAGATTTCTGCCCTAAAAGCACTCCTGCCCTCGGGTGTGGGGGGACAAGAACAGAACAAACAAAACAAAATCCCCACAGCTCTGCTCTGCCACCAGGTGAATTGGGAGCAACAAAGCTGCAAAGCTCTTTGATATCAAAAGTGAATTTAATCTGAGATCACCCCGTGCTCCTCCTGACCTACGGACACAGGGCAGGACTGAGTCCTCCAGAGCCCACAGCAGAGCCCCCTGCTCCTTGGGGCATCCTCAGCCAGCACCAACCACAGCTCATGAAAGGCACCGGCCAAAGGTCTTCCCGAAAGGGGACAGTCAGTCTTGGAGGTTTCTGTGAGAAACAGCACAGATTTTGCTCAGATAAATATGTCCTTAGTGATGCGTTTTCCTCCTTGGACAGGCTCCCATGCCCAGAGGAAGCAAATGTCCAACGGCAGCTCCATCACCCAGTTCCTCCTCCTGGCATTCGCAGAGACGCGGGAGCTGCAGCTCTTGCACTTCGGGCTCTTCTTGGGCATCTACCTGGCTGCCCTCCTGGGCAACGGCCTCGTCATCACCGCCATAGCCTGCGACCACCGCCTCCACACCCCCATGTACTTCTTCCTGCTCAACCTCTCCCTCCTCGACCTGGGCTCCATCTCCACCACTGTCCCCAAAGCCATGGCCAACTCCCTCTGGGACACCAGGGCCATCTCCTACCCAGGGTGTGCTGTACAGGTCTTTTTTTTTATCTTCTTGATGTCAGCTGAGTATTTTCTTCTCACCGTCATGGCCTACGACCGCTACGTTGCCATCTGCAAACCCCTGCACTACGGGACCCTCCTGGGCAGCAGAGCTTGTGCCCACATGGCAGCAGCTGCCTGGGGCAGTGGGTTTCTCCATGCTGTGGGGCACACGGCCAGCACATTTTCACTACCCTTCTGCCAAGGCAATGCCCTGGGTCAGTTCTTCTGTGAAATCCCCCAGATTCTCAAGCTCTCCTGCTCAGATGCCTACCTCAGGGAAGTTGGGTTTCTCCTGGCCAGTGCCTGTTTACTATTTGTCTGTTTTGTTTTCATCGTTGTGTCCTATGTGCAGATCTTCATGGCGGTGCTGAGGATCCCCTCTGAGCAGGGACGGCACAAAGCCTTTTCCACGTGCCTCCCTCACCTGGCCGTGGTCTGTCTCTTTGTCAGCACTGCCATCTTTGCCTACCTGAAGCCCCCCTCCATCTCCTACCCAGCTCTGGACCTGGTGATGGCAGTTCTGTATTCAGTGGTGCCTCCAGCAGTGAACCCCCTCATCTACAGCATGAGGAACCAGGAGCTCAAGGATGCCCTCAGGAAACTCACCCAATGGACGCTGTTTCCCTGACAATAGCCCGTCTCCTCTCCACATTTCCCAGAGTTTCTCTTAGGCCAGGAGTCTACTTTTTTTCCCTTGTGATAATCCTACTTGTAGAAATGTTTCTGGGCTTATGTTCCTTGGATTGAGGTGTGATCCAGTTGTGTCTGACCCTCGCACAACACTGTGTCAGGTGTGGCCTGTCCGATAGCAGCTCTTCAATCAAAGGGCATCTCCCAGCTGCAGTGCCTGAAGGCTGGGCTCTTCCTCCAAAGGTGCTGCCAATAAAATGTCTAAGGAACTGGTCTTTTAAAGGATCTGTTCTCCTTGTGTTGCGGGTTAAGCTCATGGCACCACTGGGTCCCATGGGAGCAAAAGTCCTGGTTTTAAAGGCTCTCTTCTTGGTGCCCAGTGGTAGTGGAGATGGTGCATGGGTCAACAAGTTTCCTTGATTGCACTGGGGAGCTGAGCACCGGACACAGCACTCCAGATGTCACCTCACCAGTGCCAAGTAGAGGGGAAGGGTCACCTCCCTGCATCGGCCAGCAATGCTTTTCCTAATGCAGCCCAGGAGGCTGTTGGCTTTGCCAAGACCATGCAGTGATGGCTCAAGCTCAGCTGCTTGTGCTCTGGGAATCACAGAATCGTAGAATCTTTGGGTTGGAAGGGACCTTCTCAGGTTGTCTAGTCCAACGCCCCTGCAGTGATCAGGGACATCTTCAACTAGAGCAGGTTGCTTAGAGCCCCATCCAACTTGACCTGGAATGTCCTCAGGGATGGGGCGTCTACCACCTCTCTGGGACACCTGTTCCCGTGTTTCACCACCTCATTTCTTCCTTCTATCTAGTCTAAATCTACCCTCTTTTAGTTTAAAACCGTTACCCCTTGCTCTGTCACTACAGGCCCTGCTAAAAAGTCTCTCTCCATCTTTCTTAGAAGCCCGCTTAAAGTCCTGAAGGGCTGCAATAATTTCTCCTGGAGCCTTCTCTTCTCCAGGCTGAGCAACCCCAGCTCTGCCAGCCTGTCCTCACAGCAGAGCTGGTCTAGCCCTCGGAGCATTGCTGCGGCCTCCTCTGGACCCACTCCAACAGCTCCAAGCCTTTCCAGTGCTGAGGGCTCCAGAGTTGGACACAGTGCTCCAGGTGGAGTCTCACCAGAGCGGAGCAGAGGGGCAGAATACCCTCCCTCGTCCTGCTGGCCACGCTGCTTTGGATACAACCCAGGATACGCTTGGCCTTTGGGCTGCGAGCGCACAGTGCTGGCTCATGTCCAGCTTTCCGTCCACCAGTAACCCCAAGTCCTTCTCAGCAGGGCTGCTCTCCATCCCTTCATCTCTCAGCCTGTTTCAATACTGGGGGTTGCCCCGACCCAGATGCAGGACCCTGCACTTGGCCTTGTTGAGCCTCATGAGGTTCACATGGGCCCATTCCTCAAGCATGTCCAGGTCCCTCTGGATGGCATCCCATCCCTCAGGCTTGTCAACCACACCGCTCAGCTTGGTGTCCTCTGCAAAACTGATGAGGGTGCACTCGATGCCGCTGCTTATGTCATTGATGAAGCTATTAAAGAGTACTGGTCCCTGAGGGACACTGCTCATCACTGATCTCCATGTGGACTTTGAGCTGTTGACCACTACCCTCTGCATGCGACCATCCGAATAATTCCTCATCTACCCAACAGTCCACCCAACAAACCCATCTCTCTCCACTTTAGAGAGAGGAATGTTGTGGGGGACCATGTCCAAGGCCTTATAGAAGTCCATATAGATGACAGCAGTAGGTCTTCCCTTGTCCACTGATGTGGTTACTCCATCATAGAAGGCCACTAGGTTGGTCAGGCAGGACTTGGCCTTGGTGAAGACATGTTGCCTGTCTCGAATCACCTCTCTGTCCCCCATGTGCCTTAGCATAGCTTCTAGGATGATCTGTTCCATGATCTTCCCAGGCACAGCGGGGAGGCTGACAGGTCACTAGTTCCCAGCGTCCTCCTTGCTTCCTTTTTTAAAAACGGGTGTAATGTTTCCCTTTTTCCAGTCTCCAGGGACTTCGCCTGGGTGCCAGGACTTTTCAAATATCATGGAGAGTGTCTTGGCAACTACATCAGCCAATTCCCTCAGGACTCTGGGATGCATCTCCTCAGGTCTCATAGACTTGAGCACATTCAGGTTCCTCAGGTGGTCTCAAACTTGATCACCCCTTGCAGTGGGAGGGACCTTGCTCCCCCATCCCCGTCTTGCAGTCCATCCACTCCAGGGATGTATGAAGAGACACTTCCAGTGAAGACCGAGGCAAAGATGTTGTTGAGTACCTCAGCCTTCTCCTCATCCGTTGTTGCCAGTTTGCCAGTCTTGCTCACCAAGGCAGGTACGCTTTCTGTGACCTTCCTTTTCTGGCTGACATACCTGTAGAAGCCCTTCTTATTATTCTTTGCATCCCTTGCCAAGCTCAGCTCCAGCCACGCCTTGGCCCTCCTGACCCCATCCTACACAACCGGGCAGCGTCCCCGGACTCATCCCAGGATCCCTGTCCCTGCCTCCACTGCCTGTGCAGTTCCTGCTTGCCCTGTGGTTTGCCCAGCAGGTCTCCACTCAGCCATACCAGCCTCTTGCCTTCCTCTCCTGATTTCTTACACCTGGGCATCGAGAGCTCTTGCGCTCTGTGGAAAGCGTCCGTAAAGATCTGCCAGCTCTGTTCTGCTCCCTTGTCCCGAGGGTGGTTTCCCAGGGGCTCCTGTTGACTGACTCCCTGGAGAGCTGGAATTTGGCTTTCCTACAATTCAGGGTCCTGCCTTTACTCTTCGCCTGCCCCCACTGGAAGCCACCGAGGCGAAGGGCTCTGGAGCAGAGGATCGCGCCGGGGGACCCTTCCTAACGCGGCAAAACGCGAAGGCGAAAGCGCAGGGAGAGCACAGGGCGGGCAAACAGGTCGTGGCGCGTCAGCAGGGCGCAGCGCGGCAGTTGGCGCAGGCAGGGCGCGCAGGGCAGGCGTGCGGGCAGGGCGCAGCCCCCCGGCACTAGAGGCTCTCTCGACGAGTGGCCATCGCCCTCCCAGGAGAGGCCCCGCCATGGTCTCCCCTCGGCCGAAAGCCGCGGCCAGAAGGAATGTGGCCACCCAGGCCGAGCTCCCGCTCAAGCACGCGGCTGTCCCGCTGCGCGGCTGCAGGCAGCGCCTGAGCCTGTCGCTGGTGCCGGAGGCCAGCGCAGACAACACCCGCGTGCGGTGCGACCGGGGAGCGACCTGCTCAGCCTGGGGCAGAGCTGGCAGAGGCCGTGGGGAGGCTGAGGGGCATCAGGGAGTGCGAGAGGGAGGTGGGCCGGTGGAGCCGCACCCGGCCGTCCCTGAGGCAGAGGCAGCCGGTGGAGGCTCCACAAGCAGCAGGGGATCCCCTGCCCTCCTGCTGCCGGGCAGAAGGAGGGGACCCAAGAGACGAGGGGGAAGGGAAACAGGTCCCTGCTCGGGGCGGCAGGCGAATCCCCTCCCGGCCTCCCTCACTGTCCCAGCTGCCCTCACACAACAGACATGGGCTCTGGAACCTGAGGGCCAGGGACAGGAGGACCTTGATGAAAGTCCATCCGGGGAGTTGCCCAGGCTGAGTCAGCCAGCCCCACACGTCAAGCCTTCCTCTGTTAAGAAGAAAAGGAGGGTAATTGTCGTAGGTGACTCCCTGCTGAGGGGAACGAACAGAGGGCCCAATATGACGACCAGACCCAACCGTGAGAGACTGGACCATGGGGCAAATCATGGGGCATTTGTCTCAAAGGTTGTTTGTCTGGGCAAGAATTCCTGTGGCTGGCCATGGGAGTGGCTGCAGGGCCACAGACACCTCCGATTGTTGCTACAAGGCCCAATCGTGCACCATGGAGTCACGCGATAGTCACGTGACAGTGACGTGATAGTCACGTGATAGTGACGTGAGGAGCGGGGCTGGAGCCGCATGAAGCGGATGCGCATGTGCAGACGGGAAAGTACATGTCGTTGTCATGGAAATTGCAGCCCTTGAGTGAGAATAAAACAGCCGGATGAATATGAGCTGGCAGTGCGCCCAGGTGGCCAAGAAGGCCAACGGCGTCCTGGCCTTATCACAAATAGTGTGGCCAGCAGGAGCAGGGCAGGGATCGTGCCCCTGTACTCGGCACTGGTGAGGCTGCACCTCGAATCCTGTGTTCAGTTTTGGGCCCCTCACTGCAAGAAGGACGTTGAGGTGCTGGAGCATGTCCAGAAAAGGACAACAACGCTGGGGAGGGGTCTGGAGCACAAGTCTGATGAGGAGCGGCTGAGGAAACTGGGGTTGTTCAGTCTGGAGAAGAGGAGGCTGAGGGGAGCCCTCATCGCTCTCTACAACCACCTGAAAGGGGGTAGTGGTGAGGTGGGTGTTGGTCTCTTCTCCCAAGTAACAAGCAACACGATGAGAGGAAATGGACTCAAGTTGTGCCAGGGGAGGTTTAGATTGGGTATTAGGAAAAATTTCTTTACACAGTGGTCAAGCATTGGAACAGGCTACCCAGGGAGGTGGTGGAGTCACCATCACTGGAAGTGTTCAAAAAACGTGGAGACATTGCACTTGGGACATGGTTTAGTGGGCATGGGGGTGTTGGGTTGATGGTTGGACTTGATGATCTTGAAGGTCTTTTCCAACCTTAATGATTCTGTGATTCTGTTACATGGGTAGCGAAAACAATAGAACACCTCCCAAATTTACATCCATTGGCTAGAAATTACCACATTGGTTATTACTGGTTACACAGAGCTATCACGCATGCTCCAAGAAAGAGTTGGGGGGTGTAATTTGCATAGTCCCTCAATTGAGTCGGTGGTCGCAATCTCCCCCTGCCAGCTTTACCTTTACCCCAGTTCCTGTGGATTCTGCTGATCTCCTGACAGCGACATTTTTCAAGAGGGAAAGAACAACTCAATCTTCATGGTTTACTGCTTAAGTACAATTCTTCCTCATCTTCTTGACCACTAAATCCACGTCCATTAATCTTTTTTTAATTGTGTTTTCTCCTACTGGCCTGTCCCCCCAGAATCTTTCATTTGTCTCCGACAACACTCTGAGCTTCCATCAGGGACGCTGCCAGAACCCGGCTGAGCCGGGGCGCCGCGGAAGGCTCCCTGCAGCTCGTGCTAACCGCTGGCATAGCCCTTGCACTCGCAGACCCCGCAGGGAAGGACGCCTGCCCGCCGCCCCACCACGCTGCCCTCGCCCGGGACAGACCCTCGGCCCGGCCCCACCGCTGCTCCTCAGGAAGGGGCACGTGAACGTCACAGAGCTTCGCTTCCCCGACAGCAAGACCAACACTCACCTCTGGCCTCCCGTCGCGAGTTCTGGACGCCAGGTCCACCACCAGGCCCAGTTCTGCCTTCTGCTCTCGCATGGTCTTCATGGGGTCACGAGGCAAACAGCTCTCCTCCGGACGGAGGCTCTGGCTGCAGCTCTGACAGGGAAGGATGTTGAACAGCGGCCATTCAACGCAGGCGCGCTGCGACGCCTGGACGGAGGGAGGAGGTGTGTGCTGCAGAACCTCCCGGAGACCATCCCTTCCAAGAGAAAGACGCAGGCAACGAGCACAGGCAGACGCGGACTGACGCACAAGTTACACCGAGCCAACCCAGCACGTGCTCAGGCCCTCGCTGCCCTCGCCCGCCCCAGCCCCCCACCTCAGGATGCTACCGGAATCCCCAGGAACAGCATCCCCCCCCACGCTGCTACCATCGCCCCCAGTGCCTGCATCCCCCAGCCCACTACGACCAACCCCCCACAAGTACCTCCTGGGGACCCCCACAAAGGGGCACCCCAGGGGTCTCTTCTGAAAATCTCATTCCCTGACTGTTGAACCACTTCTGTCACGAATGAGTAATTTAGGCCGCTTAAAGAATCACTGCCACAGATATCAGAAAGCAAATGATTTTAGTATAAAGTTGTAAAAAGCATGAATTAACAGAATTCGATGGCAAGGTCCACTCTATCCCTTATTCAACACCTCCCAAATTACCACTTAATTGGAATGATTTACTCATGGATCGAATTGGGTTAAAGTGGCTTATGTGTATATAGAGGCGAGGAAGTAGGGGAGACCCTCCCATTCATTCACGAAGTTCAGAGTGGACCAAAATCCACCCCTAATCCCGGACTTAGTCAACAGTTTATGACTAAGGTTAGGTAAGGAAAGTAAAGGAGTTCCCTCCTGTTGGGTCACAAGGTTCAGGGTGGACCCCCATGCTTTCTAAAGTCCTTCTCAGAGAGGAGTCTAGGTGCAGCTGAATCCACTCCTACTGCCAGACTTGGTCAACGGGTTTATGACTAAAGGAACAGGGTATCTGTTCCCCCTGCCCGGCAGAGGCTGCAGCCGCGGCGCCACCTGGCGGTTCCTGCGAGGAACCACCGCCGCGGAACCCGCCCCCCCACCGCGGCCTGGTACCAACACCCCTGGAGCCGCCATGTCTACCCCGTCCCGCTGCTGACAGCCCCACCACCAGCATCCCCACCCCAGGCGGTACCGGCGTCCCCAGGAAAAGCCACCTCAACCTGGGGCCAAGGATGCCCCGCACCGACCAGAGGGCACATTTCTCAACGCCATCGAGACATCCCTCCACGGGGGTGAGGAGTGAAGGTCGTGGGGCCGGTGCACCAACCGCCCAATCCAGAGCCCCAAGCCAGCCCCAGCGTGCCCCCCAGGGACCCTGGTCCCCTGCCGGCAGCCCCGAGACCCCAACTCATGGCAAGAAGGAGTCGGCACCGGCAGAGGCATTGAGCAGCAAGGCATGCACTGGTGCACGTCCCAAACCCAGGCAGCCCAGCTGGCTGCGCCTGTCCCCCACAGGGGGCCAAACCCCACTCCAGGGGCTGCCAGAGCAGCTGCACATGCCGCCGCACGTGCCGCAGCCTCCCGCCGACTCCCTGCTATCCCTCAGGCCCTGGCGGGGCCTCACCACTGCACCCATCCCACCGCAGGAGCAGGAGGACTCGGTGCCCATCACAGCCGAGCAGCAGCCAGAGCGGGAGCGCATGACCAGGCTGGCCCAGGAGGGGCGGGAGCGGGCGGCCCTGCAGATGCCACTGGGCCAGCTGCAGTTTTTTGTGCAGAGGGAGGCTGACATGGAGACAGCCAACGAGTACGGCTACCCCTAACCCACCGCTCCAGCATGGTTCCCCGTAGCCCCCACATGCAGAAAAGAACCAGAGACAGAGACCTGCACCCACCTGCTCCAGCCCCCACCCTCTCCCAGAACCCCATCTCTTCCTTAATTCCAGCCCCCACCCTCTCCCAGAACCCCATTTCTTCCTTAATTCATTACACAAGTTGGGTTTAATTCTTTACACAATATTGGAGTTTGTGTTTTCCCTCATGACAAGGATTTCGGTAACAATTCGTTCCAATTTGGGCTCTTGTAGGAGATTAATTTGCTTTATGGTCACCCAAAACAACAGGGAAAACCATTAACTTGAGTAGTCTTGTTCATGCACGTTTTGGAAGCAGGAAGTGATTTTGTTACTCTGAAAACACATAAAAACAGCTGGTAATGCTTTAGTAATTATATGATTTGTGACCATTATTTCAGCAACTGCTGTTATTCTGGACTTGACTGCATAACAGAGAGAAAACACAGACGTACATTACGTATAAAACGCTGTACTGAAAAGATCATTAAGGTTACAGAAACAAAAAAAAATACAACCGTAGCACTTCCTAGCTTATTGAATTTTGATTTTGCAATTTGAAAAATACATTCCCTAACACAGTTTAGATTGGCAATTACTTTGTGGGTTTGAAAAAACTAATCCATCGCATGGCATTTTATGGATACATCCTGGGCTCTAAGCAGAGCTTAGGGCTTTTAGACCCCATATAGACCTCTACCTAAGGGCAGTTACAAAGTGCCTCTGTCTAGTCCTGCTCTCGACGTGGCACGAAAGAGACCACCCCTCCGCTCCCATTCCTGGGTTTCTAGCCACATTTTCAGGCAGGGTTTGTATAGGTTCAAGACCGCTTGCCTTGGAAAAGGAAAGGAATGTGAAGAGGCCACTTTAAATCGGCCACTACAGGGACTGTCAAAGCTAACGCCGCTTTCCTTCTGACATCTTCAGGAACCAATGTGGACATGCCTGTAGTCCTACAGCCCCGGTGCTAAGTTACACGTGGCACAGCACAATTTAAAGGTTACAAATGACCCTGCTGTTTTGGTAAGTTGTCTTGGCGTTTTTCATTCTTGCTGAAAACAACTTATCCATGCCCATGCTTTGTCAAAGTCCAATTTTACAAAATGTCATGCTTGGATATATCGCTAGAGGTCACATCTAGTTGCTGGTTCATTGCTTTGGCATTGTATCTACAGTCATGGTAACAGTTAATTAAGCTAACAGGTGCCTACTGGCTACGTTAATTAACGCACATCAAAGGGCAAAGCCCACTGCATACTCTTGTTGGGAATTTGCCTTTGGAGAGATGGCTATTTGTTTCTTTACTGTTTTAGCCATGGGCTAATCATATTGCCTGTTTCCACGGTGCTCAACTTCCCTGTCTAAAAGCTCCTTTTTCAGCACCAACCTCCTCTTCACCTGCTCCTAAGTTCACACAGCGATCTTTCTCCTGTTTGCCTGTGTCTCACCGCAGCAGGAGCCCAGAGGGAATGCAGCCCTCTCGGCAGCAAGGCGCGTCCTGCCGACCTGCCCGGGGCTGCCAGGCAGGCATCCCGACTGCTCACCCGGGCTCCCGTTACAGGCAGCGGAGAATAAAAGCCACCGCCGGGGTGTTGGCAACGTCCGGCAGACTCCAGATGTGGGCCAGGCAAGGGAAGTCTGGCTGATCCGTTGGCTACGTGTAAACTGAAGCCTACAGTGCAGATCCTTGAAGTGCGGTGAGCTGAACCCCCCCACCAGTCCCAGCTGCGACGCAGACGCAGGGGGTTCTATCACCTTCTCACAAATTTATGTGCCTTAAGTCACCTGTACTTGGACACACTGTCACAGAGAGACACACGCACACAGACAGCGTCCTGTATTTTCTGAGAGACTCAGCGCCGTTGCCCAACGTGTAAAGAGAAACAGTGCAACAGGTACTGAACTGGCCAAAGGAGGGAGCGAGACGTCAGACATCCTGAACGTCGGATTAAGGGCCAACTCTCTCAAGCCAGGGGTGCCCTAATGGGAAGGGGAATGTTCCTTTGCCATGCGTTAGATCAGTGCATGGCTTTCCATGCATCGCTAGCACTTTGCTTACCTGGGGATAGAAGATGATTAAGGGAAAAATAAAGCAGGGAATAATCGCCCTCCTGTCATGTCAAATGCCTAGAACTATGTTTCCCACTGGGCTCCACGCTTCGTCTGACAGTGCTAAATTGTGCAGCTAAAACATTAGTAATGTCATCTTATTTCAGGCCAGGCTCCCATTAAGCAGTAGTCTTAAGGCAAACTTCTGCCTGCAAGAACAGACTTTCATCTGTTTTGATGTTTTTAAACAGAAAGCTAGAAAACAGCCCGTGATCCCTTTGCTGCTGCTGCAAAGACGCTACGGTTGACTTTCCTTCAGCCTGCAAGGCTGGCACTCTGTCACAAAAGGCAAATCTCACAGCTTGCTCCACCATTCTTAAATGCTAGGAAAGCTAAAGGTTACTTTCACACTCACCGAAGGATGGACTTCTACGTATCCATGGGCGACTTTACCAGCAATGTGCAAAGGAAAATTAACCAGATGCTGTTATAAAAATGCCTTTTGTGGGGAAACCCACAGAACAAGGAAATCCAAAGAGACGACATGTTTCTTTCACAACATCCCTCCAGTAGAAACAGCTATTTTACATAGAGAGGAGGGTAACAGGACAATAGATTAGGTTACTCTTTTTTCTACAGTTTCTTGTGTCTATTTTTTGCCCTGTTTTGCCAGTAACTAAAAGAATTGGAAACTTGGTCAGAAAAGTGCCAATTGGTCTTTAACTGTCAATGCTTCTGTTCCCCCATTAAAGCTTGCTGAAAATCCACCTTAGCTGTGGCAGTTCTATTCTGACAAACCACAGTCACAGCTCCTGAGTTCAGGAGCGTACACAAAGTGTTTTGAATTTTGCATTTCACCACAAAACTAATTGCTTTTTTAGCACACATTAAGTGTCAACTTAGACAGTCATATGTCTTCATTATGCAGGTTAAAAAAAAAAGATGCTTTCCCTCAAAAGAAGAGAAATGTCAGTAAATTCTGGAGATTAACCTCACAGTTTCTAGGACTTCCGAGAAGCTCTCCCAGTCCGCATTTTAGCAGTTGCACTGGTTGAACCAGCAAACTGAGGAAATTGCAGACCCCACTGCCACACACGATCATGTGTGGGGAACTGAACCACTGCAGGTTAAATCCCAAAAGCTGTCCACACCCGGTGGGATAGAGACACCCCCTTATTAGCTGAAGCTGTTGACAGAAGCTTTACCAAAGTCATGGTATCTTACTGGCATTTTTGTTTAAAAATCAACTCCGTTATTAAGGAACAGCCAAAGAACACATCGATACAGAAGCCAACTAGTAGTAAAAACCTCCACTTACTTGCTACATGTGTGGCCAGCCAGGGTCTGTCCGGCAAATACAATACAGAAAAAGCCAAAGAAAAGAAAACGCGAACTGCAGCACAGACTTGCTCTCTCATTTTTGCAACGATACGTCACAATTTTGCAGACTCTAGGCATCCAGGAGGATAAAGGACATCCCCATCACATCTGCAGGCTCTTGGACGGGAATGCCCACACCACGAGGGTCTTCCTGGAGGGAGCCTGCTATGGAGATTGCTCGGGACACTTATGCCTGCCTTCTCGCCCTCTGTGACACCGTTCCTGTTACAGCACAATGGCAGCCGTTCTGGGTTGGTTTGCGAGTTTATGCACGGCAACCTCGTCCTCTGCATGGGGTTTGCGTGGCAAGGTTGTGGCAGCAGGGCTGCAGGGGTGGCTTCTGTGAGAAGCTGCTAGAAGCTTCCCCTGTGTCCCATAGAGCCCGTGCCCGGCGGGGCCAAGCCAGGCAGCGACGGGGGCAGCACCTCTGGGATAACATATTTCAGAAGGGGACAAAACCGGCACGTGGCATTTGCAGCCGGAGAGAGGAGAACATGTGAAAACAGCCCTGCAGACACCAAGGTCCGTGCGGAAGGAGGGGCAGGAGGTGCTCCAGGCGCCGCAGCAGAGGTTCCCCTGCAGCCCCTGGTGAAGACCATGGTGAGGCAGGCTGTGCCCCTGCAGCCATGCAGCTCCACGCTGGAGCAGGTCTCCACCTGCCGCCTGGGAAGGACCCCCCGCCGGGGCAGGGGGATGCCCGAAGGAGGCCGTAACCCCGTGGGACACCCGCGCTGCAGCAGGATCCTGGCAGGACCTGCGGAAAAGACATCCGGAGCAAAGCTGAGACGGTGTGCTGGTGCACATCCCTCCCTTGAACCTGGGCCACTCTAAATTGCCTGACCAGCCTCCGCCTCTGAACAAAGGGTTTGGCAGAGAGAGGCCCTCAGCTGTACCAGGCGCTCTTGTGTAGACGAGGAGGAGAATGGCACTGAGGGTATCAGGGACGCAATCACCTGAACAAGGTACAGGACATGAACAGAACTAATCAATTATCTCCAGACAATCCTGGCAGCGGTAACGTCAAAACCTTCAGAAATCACCTGCCTGCATTGTGGAAACTCACTGATGCCTAAAGTCAGTCATCTCCCAGTCCTATAAAGAGTGGTCCCAAGTGAGACCCTTTGAGCTCTCCTGGACCGCAGCGGGCTGCAACTAGCACCTCCCTCTGAGTGGGACGCCTCTCAGAGCCCGTGAACCCTCAAGTTCACGATCAGCTCAGAGGCTCGACTGCAGCCATTGAGCGACACAAAGCATTCGATGTGAGTATTTGACTGAATTCCAGGGGGATATTGAATAGGTACCTTGGTACATCTCTCTCTCTTTTCTCTAGATCTCTTTATGGGTCTCTGTCTCTACACCTATAGGTGTGTGTGTGATTAAGGACTTCTAAGTTTCAGTGGATTATGCTGCTAAGTTTTATATGATTTGATACTGTGACTTATCTCGGCATTGTTAGTGAATGTGATTGCTGCTATTTTGTATTGGATAAATTGCCATCTTTAAGTGACAGGAAGCACAAAATCATAGTCTGTATCACTACACCAGAATCCCCGATACCCTGTCCCTTTAGTCATAAACTGTTGACCAAATCTGGGAATAGGAGTGGATTCAGTCGCACCTAGACTCCTCTCTGAAAACGACTTTAGAAAGCATGGGGGTCCTCTCTGAATCTCGTGACTCAATGGAAGGGTCTCTCCTACTTTCCCTCCTCAAATATACACATTAACTCGATTTGATAGACGAGTAAATCATTCCAGTTTAATTGTTCTATCTGCACAGCTTTTCCACCTTGAATAAGGAATAGAGTGGACCTTGCCATCGCCTTCTGCTAACTCATGCTTTTTACAAATCTAGATTAAAATCATGCACTTTCTGGTATCTTTGGTGGTGATTCTTCAAGCAGCCTAAATTATCCATTCGTGACAGCCCAGGAAGCAGGGAGGGATGGGGGGGATATGTTTTAAGATTTCATCTTATTTCTCATTATCCTACTCTGATTTTGGTTGGCAAGAATTTAAAATAATTTTCCCAAGTTGAGGCTGTTTAGCCTCTGATTGTAATTGCTGAATGACCTCTCCCTGTCCTCTGCTCTGAGTTGGTTTCTTTTGGATGGTCTTTCTTTGCCTTTTCCTCCACGACTGGTCTAGTTTCTGGGTGATCTTCTATCACTTTTGGATGAATTTTCTGTGGGGTACCAAGAGTCTTCGCATCCTTTTGAGAGGAAGATGTTTAAACATTGTCTGTCTTTGGCACGTCCTCCTTCACTTGTTTCACAGGAGGTTCCATTTGAGGAGATTTTTCACGCTCGCTGTCCACCTTCACTTGGGAAGCTTTAGCTCGTTTTCTTATATTGTCCTTCTGAGGAGGAACAGCCACTTCTGCTTCCCGCTTTGTCTTGCCAGGTTTTGCTTTTCGCTCATCCTTCTCTTTCTTCCTTTTAGACCCTGGCTTGAAAGCCATAGAATCTGCTCCCAAATGCTCATCCCTCATCTCAGGGGTGGCATCATCTCTGCTTGGGAGCATGAACAATGAGTCCCTTTGAACGACTTCTCCTGTAACTGGCTCTCTTGGTTTTCTCGCACCTTCTAGCAACTCAGCATTGAGAAAGCCTTCATTCACATCCTCTTTCCTTCTCTCCTGGTGTTTTTTAGGTTTATTTCCTTTGTCATCTCCACGTGGATTTTGCATCTTCCTCTCTTTGTTGCCACGGCTCTCTCTTCCGGAAGGTTGTTCAGGGTAATTTCCAGCTCTATTACAGCTGTGCTGCCTCTGCCCCACAGGATAATCCTCCCTATGTCCCCGAGCATATGGCGAATACTCTCGTCTGGTCCCAGGTGGACCAAAGCAGTCTGGAGAAAAGTTCCCTCTCTTTACTGGAGGATGAAGTTGAGCACCAACACCATTGCCCTTGTAAAACTTTTCACACCACTCTCTGTAGTTCCTTTCCCATTCTCCGTATCCTTGCTCTCCAAATGGATCTCCAAAGTCAATAGATCTGCCATCGGAAGCTTTCATATCATACGGTGGAACTTGTCTGTACCGGTTAAAATACTCCCTTCCTCCTTCCCCTTGAGATATAGTCCATTTCCTGGGAGATTGGCCTCGGACTACTGGAGACCTTGACCGTGAATGGTGTCTTCTGTGTGGGGGTGACTTTGACCTCGACCGGTGATAACCATGTGGCCTTGACCAGGAATGATAGTTCTTGTGACTCTTCCCTTTGCCTCTTCTTGGATATGGTGGTGATCGTGAGTAGGAGCGAGAATGGGAACGACTAAATGATCGAGAGTACGAGCAAGAGTAGGAAGAACCTGTTCTTGACTTGGAGTAGGTATGCGAACTTGTAGAGGAAGATGAAGTACTATAGGGAGAGTTGGACCTTAAAAAAAACACAACACAAAAAAATTGATCAAGTTAATTCAAAACAGTTACTCTCCTCAGCTTTTTGGAGAGTTGGACCTTAAAAAAACAAGAACACAAAAAACCAGATGAAGTTAATTCAAAACAGTTACTCTCCCCAGCTTTTTTCCTCCCAGATTTCCTTTGGCTATTGATTGATTTAAGGTGCTGTATACTGGCCTCTACTGGGACATGAACGTGCACATTTTTCACTCCTCAACCACTACACGCAGTGCAAATCCCTTTTGTTGCAGTCAGATGCAAAAAGAGCAAGTCTTTATGGCTACCGTGCAGTATCAAACATTGAGAGAACACGATGTAGCATTAATACAGTAAAGATCAATGTTAAAATGCTGCTTGGACTATTTAACTTCACTACTTCTTTGGCAATTTGTATGGGATGCAAAATTCTTACGTCCAGTCGTCTTTAATCAACACTTCTGGCCAGATGTGCTAGCAAAATCTTACACATACCTCTAGCTCTAACCAGGGATAGTGACTGCATTTCAAGAGAAATCATCTCGAAAAGCTTCTGAACTCAGCCTCGACTAGGATGACTCAATGCCATTACTCTAGGACAGATACTGGCAGCATGAGCAAGAGAGAGCTTTTCAGCACTCCTGCCCAAGTGACTTCTGGGAATAGAAAACATCAGCTACCCTGAGGTTTTTCTTCACAAGGAGTTCTTTTATTATTTTTTAAAGAACCCTTTCGCATCATTCCGCAGACGTTCATGAGCATCTTCCCTCCTCTATAAGTCCTTCAGCAATTCAAGATTTCCTTACAAACAAGTCTGAGTCATGAGACAAATTTTACAAGGTCAAAACCATACTAGCATAAGCCACCAGTTTGCAGTCCAGGTTGAAATCTCTCTGTGTACCCACATGTGGTAAACAGAAGAGGAGATGAAGACAACGTCTCTCACAGATCTCCTCCAAAGTGCTTTGAGGAAATGGTTACAAGCAGAATAGGGAGATGCAGAAAATCCAGCAACTCCACCTCTTCAATTTCTGGCCTCCTCAAGGCTGTCAGGCGGTGAAGGATTCCATTACAGAGAAGCTTTACTAAAAGAGAAACCTGTTCCTGAACAGCTGTTGCCAAATTATAACTGCCAGTCAACTGTAATCTCTGCCCTATTTAAGCTAGGAATGCACACATGAAACTCCTGTCGCTGCTAATCCCTGGGGTCATCCCATCCGTCTAGCAACAGAGCGGTGGAGTGGAATGCCTCCTGATTCTTCCAGACAATCTGCTTCTCCATAATGGACATGTAAAGCACGTACCTGGAAACCGAACGCTCCTTTCGAGACTTGTTATATTCCATCACTTCCTTAGCAAACTCATCCTTTGTAAACTCATCAGGTTTGGACTTTTTCTTGTCCCTGTGAAAACAAGTTTGACCTTTACTACCATTGTAGTTTGACCTTCGTTACCAAAAGACATCAAGAAACACAACATGGCCACTAGGAGAAAATGCCTACTGCATGCAAATGCAAAAGGTGAACAGCTAACATCGAAGGAAGACCAGTTTAGAATACCTACAACTTTTAGCCAATATTTTAGAACTACATTTGTCTTGTCTCAGTTTTGCATGTTTACCCTTTCAAAGAAAAAGGACATGACATTATGACATCGTGACGATTCTTGCATTTTGTTGATGTCAGGTGCACTGTGGTGTAACTGCAGTCTGATATGCTATTGAAATACAACAACGAAAACCAAGGCAACTTCATTGAGCCAAATACTTACTCCTCTTGCAGTCTCTGCTGTTCTCGGTAAAACTCCTCCCTGGATAAAGGAGGTGCTTGTGTCATGAGGATGGTATTTGCATGAGCCCTTGGCACTGCTGTTGCTACCCAAGCTGATGACATGTTGGCAGGAGCTGGAGGATATCCTGGAGGGGGAACAGCGTACCCAGCAGATGGAGGCTGACCAGGTGGAAAGTGAAGAGGAGACTGTGCTGGTGGTAGCCCTGAAGGAAGTGCATGGGGTGGTGGAGGGTACGAGGGAGCTGGAGGCACAGGCACGACGACGGATGTTGATGCTGCTTCTGTTGGGGCATGAGTCCTTTGGGAACGTCCACTGCGCAGGCGTCCTCGATTTGAACTTCTGAAGAAACCCAAAAACATGTGTCACTCTTTGTCACACTCTGCCCTGATTGTAAAGAGGAAAGCCAATGAAGCGGCAGCCTGGTGGCGAGCACTTCCTACCCTCAACTTCAGCATTTTTCTCCCTGCTTTCCCTTCACTTGAGACTACGCTCCCTTCTTGATCCTCATGCTTGCCTTCCAGACCCTCGCCCCCAACAGCTCCCGCAGTCTTCTCCCCTTATACTCCGCTTTGTGACCGTGGATGGAGGCTGCCCGTGCTTAAAAGACACTCCCATGTCCCATGTGCCAAGTGCCCACCGCTCCTCTGCCACTCCTTGATGTACTTACTGCTTATACTTACTACTGAAGATCACACTTCTGATCCTCAAAGTACTGCACAAATATTAACTAATCTTCTCTCAAACTTCTTTTAGCTTCTTCCACAGGCATCACCTGTGGTCTTGCCTCATGATGATGTCTTTGGCCTGTTCTTGTCCCTGAATTGTTATTTTCTTGCTTACTAAATTTGAGAGTTTTAGGAAATCTGTGGAATCGTCCTGGCTTTTGTTGTGCTTTATCTTTAAGACATTATAAACACAATGCACGCTTACAACCGATCTCTAACAGAGGCGTACCAAAAGGAAGGACTAACTTGACACAGCAATAATAGATCAAACAAACGCCTCTCTCTCCCACTGAGAGAAAGCACCTTGGCTCGTTGAGATGAGAACATTGAAGAAATTCAAAATTGTCATCAAATAACAGCCTTGACTTTTCCAAGAATTTGCTCCACCAGTATCCGCTAAGTTGTGAAATAAAGAATGTTGGAGGCTGATTTGTATTGGGGAATCAATGTCTTCAGGTCTGTTCAGCCAGTAATCAAAAGGGTGGCTTTCCACCCAATCCTTTAGTTATATTTCATTTTTAGATGTACTGCTGGTTCCCTCAAAAACTGCTCCTTTTTCAGAGTCCTCTTTTCAATCACGTACTGGAGTTTTACTTTAAATACTCTACTGCAAGCACAGATCCCCTTTGTCAAAGCCAAATCAAATTAAGCCCTTTAAAAATTAATCACCGCTTGTATTCTCCACAACTATCTGGGCATACTTACTCCATTATAAATCAGCTGTAGTCTAAGTTAAGTGTTACGGCCTCGTTGAACAGGTTACGGGTCGTAATATACCGGATTTCTGTAGAATACTTACCGTTGCCAGCCTGGTCTGCCACCAGCTGAGCCAACTGTGCTGCCTGTGATTGCATGAGCTTTTGGCGTAGGGAGAGGAAAAAGAGAAAAATCCCACTTAGTTTATCTCAAGACAGCTTTTTAAAAGAAATTCTAAAGTTATAGTGACTTACCGGTTGAGGGTACTGATTGCCCTTGGGGGCCCAGAAGACTTGGGATCGCTGGTTGCCTTAGTGCAGGAACGTGATCGCCCTTGTCAATACATGCAAACAGTTAGAAATTAAGCTCCACTAAAAGGCAACAGTCACTGCATCATTTGAAAGAAAACTGACCTCCTCTTCCAACAAGCTGCTGGTTGACAGAGAGGGAAATTTCAGAAGTTCAGTAGCAGTCACCAGAGCAGCAGGAGGTAACACAGTATCAGCATCACTACCAAAAAAAAAAAAAAAGTTATTATTCAAACAGCGTTTTCAAGTGCTACTGGAAATAGCAAGTCCAAGGTGAGAAAAGGCTGACTACTGTAAACGGGAAAAAAAATTAAAAAAAATCTTCATCAGATTTACAGATGTGAAGTTGGCCCATTCTTAAGGAAGCACTGGAAAGAAGTCAATTTGGACTACTGGCATGCCAAGAGAAAGCTCACTGGAAAAATATCTTCTTAAGCTAGCTGCACGTGAAAGGGTTAGAGCACATACAAGTCACACACTGAATCTCCGTTTTGGAAGACGCGAGAACTGAAATTCTATGAGGAAATGTTTATGTGCGAGTGCAGAGGCTGCCTTAGAGGTTCTTCTGAATTGCGGTTCTTTGCATTCAACGCTACAGCTGAGCCTGACAGTCTTCTGGACAGAGAGGCTATTTGCAGCCCAGGCATAAAGCTGAAAGGCCACAAGCCCTAAACAATCGTACAGATCTTTCACGTCTTTTCATGTGACTTCACCGGGCTGCAAACTCAGACTTTCATGTTTGTAAATACTTCAAAGTTACGGCGTTTCAGTGTTTATTAGCCAGGTCAGCACGCGTCACCGACTGCCCTTTGTGTTACTGAGGATGACTCTGACTTATCGTAAGATTGATGGTAGAAATACCGTAGAAAAACGTAATAGGAAAACACCTGCTCAGTTTTAGCTCTAATTGTGCTTTTACAGGTTTCATGAAACTGTTGCTTCCTCCGTACTAGAGAGAAATTAATGCACTCAAGAAGCTTTGACATAACTAGAGGGCTCCTTTAGGAATTGCTAGCCACATAAAACCAAAGGGCCCCTGGGCAAAATGTGCCTCTTTCAGGGTAAAACTCATAGACAATGACTGATAAGGGAACTGAGCAAGAAATACTTCTGAGACAATCCTTGCATGAGACACACTTCCAAGTTATCAAAGTGTCCTCATTCAAAGTAAATACAAAAACCAGAACTTCCACTAGTATCGGGAACTGTCACTACCGATAGATAAATAGCTAGTGGAGAAGCTCAACAAGAAGAAGAATCTAACTTGAGCATTTTAGTGTCCTTTATATCCCTGTTGATCTACAGATTTACTTACCAAAGAGGTCCGTCCGGCTGTTCAGCACAGAGAGACAGGGACACTGCTGGAGGGAGACCAGAGGTGACGACAGAAGACGGATTTACTGGCAGCCCAACGGCCACAGAGGACTGACCAGAGGCCAACGATGACAAAGCAGCAGCAGAATGAGGAGCCAGGGATGCTAATGGAGTCATTAGTGGGTCCTGCTGTCTGGAAACTGCTGGCCGGAGCTGAGGCTGCATGTTGTGCGCTCTTGTTTGTCTCGTTAGTGGTGGTGGAGGTGGTGGAGGTGGCGGCTGCTGCTCATGTTGCTGCTGAATCTGCTCTCTGTAGCCAGTTCCATTATTGAAGTTGTTCACAGCCTAGAGGCAGAAAAACACGTACAGAAAGGCACTATGAAACTTCAGTAGATGTACGAACAAAAGCCTCCCCAGAGCAAAATTACTTGTGTGTTCCTGTAAACATTATCAATCCTAAAATCAATCAACATACAGGTATAGGAAGACATCAGGTGAAACACTGACCCTAACGATGGGTAACGCAGAGTATCTCTATTTACAGTACCTCAGTGTTAACACCAAATTTGAAAGTGAGGCAATCATGTTAAGCAAAAGTGTGACCTGAATTTGCCAGATTCTCTCTAAAGAGTTGTAAGCTTCTCTAACACCAGATAACATCTCTGAAAAGTAAATTTAGCCTTATTCCATTTAGCCTTGCTTAAGGAGATGTAAACGAGTATTTTCTTCCCTTTCAGCTTTTCACAAATAGACCTGTCTAACAAACAGTTTACATAAATGTCAGCATGTCACCTGGCGTAACAACTTGTTGGCAGTCAAAGCATCGGGAGAAACATCTGTTTGATGACACGTTGGGCATGTATGTTCCTCAGATTCCAGTAACGCTGTTCTAATACCTGTGAATAACGAGAACCATCAAAAGAGTTTTCAGCAAAACTAAGGAAAATGTTGGGGTTCTAATCAATTATAAAAACACGTATATGATTAATGGGTGAATACAGTCTTGAACAGAGCCTGAAGCGGTAAATGTCCAATAGTGTAAAAAATGTCCAGCATGCAGCAAATAACTAAGCAGTGTTGATATTTCACTGTTGTTACTTGGAAGCTGTAGAGTAGGCTGTGTCTTGATGTTTGGACTGGTCTTTCCACTGTGCAGGACAGTGAGAAGTCACCAACCTCAAGGTTGATGAATAAAACACATCTCAAAAAACCGTTCATAGATTCAAGTTCTGAAGGATTTCACCAACTCTCCTGTGGAGAAGAATGTGGATTAAACGCCCAACTCTCCGTTTGTTGCAGACCACAATAAGTCACCAGAGCAGGCTATAGAATTTTGCATGAGAGAAAGGGCTGGGGACAAACTAAATGTATTCAGTATCTCATACTGTAATCACCTGCACGGTTACACATTCTTCTCAGAGTCATCCTTCCACATGTACAGAGGGTTTAACTAGACACGTAACCAGGGAAAAAAGCTTTCTGCCTTTTTTTTCTGCCCTTTGCATAAGAAGGGTCCTCTCCCGTTCTGGGTATACTCAGGTATCAAATAGAGCAGGTAACCAAGTAATTTCGTTCTCTCCCAGTTCTGCCTTCGGAAGGTCAGATGCCATGTTTTGAGTTAACAACCGTGGGAGTAAGACTTACATTCGTCACAGTAACTGTTTCCACAGCAGGGAGTAACAGCTGCGTCACTCATGACCTCTTTGCAAATGAGACATAACAACTCCTCTGGAACAGGAGCGTCTGAGGAGGAGGAGGAGGACGGCTCCTCTGGTGAAAAGGGAGGCTTTTCCTTCTTTCCTCTAGCATACGCTTCCCTGGAGGCGGGGCGGGGAAGGAAAAACAACAAGTGAAAGATGGGCAAAGGAGAACTTTTCCAAGCTTTGGATTTTCCGCAAGCTAGGTAAAATAGATGGCATTCTTCTCAGTCCACATTAGCCTTCTAAAGCGTAGGCATTTAGTTTCAACTACTTCTCTTTGGCCACCACACCAGAAGAGGGAGGGGGAACAATTTTCCTTCTGCAGAACTCTCCCATTCATGGGATCAACTAAGAGATTGGCTCAGACTAGAAAAATCATTTTTCGACATCCAGAAATCAGCTGAAATGAATCCCACCTCTCCTCTGCCAGAGGGTCAATGTAAATTGCAGGCTCAGGATCAAGTGAGTCTCCGATTAAATACACTTTATGAATAAAAGAAAACTATGTCTCAGCTTCTACACAAGGAGATCCATGACAGCCACAAACAGAAGTGCTACCAAGTGCATTTCTTCTCAGACACTCTTGTCACCACACAGTAGGATTTTCTTAGGGTAAAGCAAAACAGGAAAACATCCGTCTGGTTCACACATGAGATTTGATCAAAGCCAGAGGGGGAGGAAATCTCACTCACACAGCTATTTGCTAAATTGGGCAAGAAGCCTTTGAAACGTCAAAGAGAAGCAAAACGAGCTTTCGAGGAGAATGACTCCAACGGTAAGCACTAGTGAAATCTTCTGCAGACCTACAGATTCTAGGTGTACCACAAGTTGAACCAACTTCCAGGGGTGTGAACAGCAGGACCAGTCTATTTCCATATCAGAAAGTATCACAGATTTTAAGGCGACGATACAATGACGGTGCTTCCTCCCTCGTAATTACAGACGCTGGCCAACTTGCTTGCATTGCCACTCAGACACACACGCATGGTTTCTCTCGTTCCCTTTCTGCTCAGTCCCATTAATCCCATACTTACGCACTAATAATTGGTATGGCGTATTTCCCAGTGCTTGTCAGCATAGCACCCTTTATACTGGGATCTTTCACCTCCATCAGGAAACTCCTCGGAATTCCTGTGCTCCTTTTAATTCTGGGAACAGACTCAAAATTTCTGTCCTGTTAAGAAAAGAAGTGCAGATATCTCTCATCTTAAGACCCACCCTTAAAAGGACATTTCAATGATGATTTTCAGCAGCAAAAGCCTTTAATCCTCTCCTTTTACCCAGCATAAGGCTTGCTCAAGTAAAATACCCTTCTCCCTAAAGGAATATAGCCAGGATGTCCCAAAGGCTTGAGCAGCGTTTTGAACTCAGTCGACATCCTTTGGCTTAATGTCAAGTTCCTTAAGGGTGAAATATCCCTTGGCTCACCATCCACTCGGAGAGGAGACACAACCCCGCTCCTCCTCCAAAGCGCAGTTCAGAGTGAGAGCTTAACTCGGTGCTCTGAATCCGACACTGAGAAACTGAGATTCACCTTCTCTAGTGAAGGTGGAATTCATATCTCACGCATATACATTCAGCAACTGATGTCAAATGGCATGGCTACTCAGCCAGGTGCTTGTGTAACTAAAACATGCAAACATTGAACGGATGGGGTCGACCGAAACATCTTGGGTTTTTACAAACTACTGAAAACTGTGAACTGTCATTAAAAAGCGTTGAAACCAGAAAGATTTCCAATAAAATTGAAATGTATAAAAATATGCATGACAGTGTGCAGAGAAAGATCTATGGACATATGTAATGTCCATGGCCTGGAAGGAGAAAATGTTACATTTATAACTCCAGGTTTCCCGTGAATTGTAAAGGGCTTTGCAACATTGCCACATGACCTCTGCGTTTCACCCCAAAAGAAACAATTCTTAACATGAGTATTCATGTATTTGTTACGGAACTGCCAAGGGAAAACAATTTAAAAGTAAGTCACACCAGAAGTCCCCCACAATCTTACCCCCTTTGTTGGGCAGTTCTTTACACAGTGGCCAGGTTTTCCACAACCAAAGCAAGTATATGATGTCAGTGGTGGACCTAAGGCTTTCTTCGTGTAACTGAAGGTGTTTTGGGGAAAAAAAAGAAAAAGGATGCATGTGTTAAATCCATGTTTGTTAAAACCAACAAGTTTACAGGTTTTCCATCATCGCCAAAGATCGGATTTGACATTATCCACACTTACTTGGCTGGATCATATTCACGGCAAGACTGGATCATCATGGCTTTTATTTTATCTTCTTCGGCAGCATTGGCTTCAGCCAGATTGGCAGTCTGTTGTTTAACAAGTAATCGTTTGAGAGGCACATTAGAAACACATTGAAGCGCACACAGCCAAAGACAACACCACTCACCCAAGCCTGTACAGAGCAGCACAACACTAGCTGAGGTTGCCTGAAAACAGCTGCTTATATAAAAAATAGTTGTGCTGAAAGTGTTCTGGGGAGTCCTTACACCATGAAATGATGCTTATGTGCCTGTTAACCTACTTGAAAAGAGCATTCTTGGGCACTCAAAACCTTAGGCTCAGGTTGGACCTTATAAAGACTTGTGCACCTACTCCAGTTTTCTTCCAAGTGGACTGAAGCTATGCACAGAAAAAGTTAGACCTGCCGCTATTATTAAAGGGATCTTTAAGCTCCAGTCTATTTGAAGGAGAAGACAGCCACTGTACATTGAATTGAGAAAGATGAAGGCAAGTACCATTGTTTACATTTGCAGCATCAGAAGGATACACAACTTAAAGGTCAGGGAAGTTGGTTTTGCTTGCTGAAATTCAGCTTCAGACACAGAAGCATTACAGAGATTCAAGCTTTTTAGAGCCCCTCAGCAAGACAAAAGACTCTTTTCAGTAGAAATTGGACCACTCGTGCTGTAGGCAGTCCAAACTGCACGTTCCCCCCTGCTAAATTCTTCATATTAACTGATGTAACTAGGAACATTTTCACAATCTACACTGTCTGTGCCCCAACAAATTAGACCGTGTTGTCCACTCTAGATATACTGCAATTTATGAAATTGTGCAGCATTCCAAGAACGGATCTATAACTATAATGACTAGAAATTCAAAAATAGCCATGCCATTGCCCATGCGACAGAAACGCTTCTACTTTGGCTGTTGCAACCCCCCCCAAGATGTCCATAACCAACAGCCAATTCAGTTCTTCTGTGAACATTGTGTTCGTTTCCAATGTAAACCTAACGAAATGTGTGAACAAGTCAACAGCTTCTGCAAGGCTGCTGCTTTGTGTCTTGAAGCTGAGTCATACTGCAACACTATGTGGAGGCTGATAAGGTGCTCCCCTTCGATCTTCCCAAAGTGGGAACTGCTCTTCACAGGATACTATCAACAGCTACACAGGCTTTAAAGTTCAAATAAATAAATTATTAAAAACTACATTAAAGTTTTCTTCCCATTACAACAGTTATCCTGCTATAGATCACAGTGTACAATTTAAAAATTTGAAGCAAACACTTTTTTTTTTTATGTATTTGACAGGAAAAAAAAATATATATACCTTAATCAGCTGGGCCAGAGAAAGAGGTGCAGAAGAGTCATCACTCTGTTCACAAAAAATTAAAAACATCTTTAAGTTTTACAATCAAAACCTAGCAATAGTTAACCTCTACGGTAGTCGGAAATTCTGCACTATATCCTCTGAGCATCACTGAAATAGGCATTTCCAACCTAGTGTCATTTGCCTGTGTTCAAAATAAAGTCCAAAGCCACGACAGCTTAGGAGTGCCTATGTGGTTAAGGAGAAGAAACTAAAACAACCAAAGCCGCTTGAGATTATGTATTGCTCCAGAATGTCTCAGGGAGGGAGCCTTGTCAAATGCTCACAACTGCTTAAAAGTCCAAGGGGTAAGGAAGCTGTCAACTGTCCGCTAAAAGGGATTCTAAAACAATATTTATGTTTCTTGGAGAAGGAAGCATCACTACAGAAAACTTATTTTCAGTGTAGTTTGTAAATCAATCAGCGTCTCATCATTTATAAATGCACACGGCTATGCCTTTATGAACACAGCCTAGTTGCCTGTCAAAATCAAGCATGGGCACATCAGCCCTGAAACAGGAACTCTGCCTCTCCTCTCCATAAGTTTAAAAATGCCAGGCTCACCACACCCCACAAAACCCAAATGCAAACACCACTCCAAAGCATCCGCCATAAAAGTAAACCACCACTTTATCAAGAAAAAAAATAAGCTGCTCAAATTATTGAAATTAAGGTGTCTGCCATGACAGAGTAGCCTATAAAAACTGAGAAAATGGATTTCTTGTCGTGTATTAGACCGCAGGCCACACTACGCAAATTAGTTTGGGAAGTGTGAGAATTTAATATTCTTCTCCTTGCCAGCAGACCAAAACCAAGTCTTAATGATGACAAAAACATGGATTCAGAGCACAATCCTGGGATTTTTTTTTTTCTCCTTTGCAACCACACTCCTCCCTCCCAGCTACCTCCTGCAACAGCTTGCAGGAATGAAGTCCTCAGGCCACCAGTCAGCAACGGACTGCAGCATTTACTGGGAACTAAGATGACATGCGGTTTTTCCACAAGTCAAAAGGGTAGCTCTCATCTGGTTCCTTTTCCAGGATATTGAATTCTATGATGCCACAAGCAGCAGTTAAGCTGACACTAGTAAAACATCATCAGAAAGACATCCGAATCACTGCTTAGTTTTTTAGAAACGTAGAATAAAATTTCTATGATGCTGAATCAAATACATTGTACATACAGCATCTATGTTTTAGTGGAAAATATATTAGGTTAATGTTGGGGAAATTAACACAAGGCTACATTGATCGGAATTAAGTGCAGTGTGTAGAAAAAAGTGTGAGATGGTGTTTTACATACGCCTCTTGATATTCCACTCACTGGCTCAGTTTGACATCTGGAAGAAGAAATAAAAGTGATCAGAACTTAAAAGAAAGCCCTTGTGCCCAACATACAGCAGTGACGACAGATTACAGAACTTGAACATCAAAACGTGATGTGCTGATAGTCTAGTGCATGTGGAAACGTATTCATATACATAAACGGCTCTCTCTTGGTACCTTCAGTGCAACTAAAAAAAGCCCAAAAAGCCCATTTCTACTTTGTCAGAAAATTACTCTAAGACTTACAGAAATAGAACACCAAAGTGCCTCAGATATTTTGTCTCTGCTACGTAAGTATCAAAAATATGAAGTCTGTACTACAGTTTTGTGTCTTAAACATGGTGACTAAAAATAGTAGTAGAAATGTCACCTGAAGGCAGTGCCTAGGATTTTCTGTGATTTAGGAGTCCTGTGGGGAAATAAAAAAAAAAAAAAGGACTTAATTGCCAGAATTTGCTTTAAGATAACCTTGAAAATGCTACAGTATTTGGGGAAATATTTATTACATCTGGGAACTCGCTGAGATTCCACATACTCATTGATCTGTATCTGCATGTAGATCATCATGAATGAGACATGCAGCCATCGATGTAGTTAACAAATAATTCCAGCATCATCCCAAGTGTCCCATCAGCAGAGCTGGCAAGCCTTGGTCTTTCCCCTCTAGCTAGTATGCAAAAACACCAGATTTGGGGCATAAGGATACCTGCCATATGCCACCCCCCCTGCCCCAAATGCAAAGAATAGACGGATTCGCAGAAACACTGAGAATCAGACTCTTCTGAGATGGGAACAAATTCTAAGTTTACACTCCAGTGCGTACCTGTCTTCACTCTAAAAGCAAGACAAGCAAACACGTGTAACAAGGAATCTCTCCACGTAGAGGAAACAGCATCAAAAACTTGGCGCTCAGAAAAAACAACCCCAAGATCAAACCAAATAGAATCATTCTTAACAGTTACCGTTGTTGGAGTTTGAACCCCATGTCCCAGCAGGCCGAAAAGCATAAGTTTACTTTGGGACAGGAACAATAAAATCTACCCCATTACTACAAAAAGTAACAGCAGCTTTAACCAGAAAGATACAATCTGAGTGCCTCTGGAAATGAACATCAATTAGAAAAGGTAACACACCCAAACCACTAACACAGAACACAGTGCTTTATGGATACCTACAGAATGTATGTTTTGCTGGTAGCTTTAACTCCTCCGACAGGGATTCTTCTCACAATTACTGATGAGTTCTTAGGAATCAGGGCATTAGCCTCTGTGTATTCTGAAAACAACATAAATGCAGAAAAAAACATTAGTCAATTCATAAGAATGTATATGAATATGTAATTACACAGCGCGGCAGAGAGGGAAGCCCTTTGCAGATAGAAAAGCCAGATTTCAGATGTAACGGTGCATTTTTATCGTCTCAGCACACTAGTAGTACATTCCAAGAAATCTTCAGGTTTGAGAACCAAACGCAAGCAGCACAATCTTTTCCAGTTTTTTTTGAGAGAGCGTGAATGCCAACAGCAAAATGCTCCCAAAGGTCACTAAAGGAGAGTCTGCTAGCGCATGAGGTTCTGTCCTGATCTAGCTTAAGTGGCTTTTGCTTCTGTTAGGCTACAAAACCAAGAGATCTTTGGAGAAAAACAAAGCACAGCCAAGTCTCACCTGTGTAAAGCAGATCTGAAGTCAGACAAGCTTGCCCTGCAACAAAACAGGCCCTTAGCTAAAGCATGAAATCTCTGCGCCGTTGCTTTCATAGCTGTTCACTAAAAGCGATTCGGCCACGCTGCTGGTGCTCAAGGCCGACAGAACACAGAAGACAGCCGGCCACCTCTGCGTATGGCTTGCAGCTTAAGACTGCAGACTTAACACTTAAGGGATGTGGTACCAGTTGGCTTTAATACATTTCTATTTCCTTCGCCTCGATTAATTGAATTCATTTTGGTTGATGGCACCTTAATAAAGGTGAAGTCAAACAACGCAGACTAAAAAGTTAACTTTCTTTTTCTTCTTTTAATAGGAAAGGATTAAAGCTGGAGCACTATTCCTGAAGTGCCTGGAAATTTTTGTTTGCTTGATTTGAATTTAACAGATGCCAGCTTAGTCTAGCAGCTCTCGGACAAAACTGGCATCTCCCAGCAGGAACCTTTTCCTCCTGGGCAGCAATATCCCCGAGCAGAGACTTGGCAACAAATCTTTCTATTTCTGAAAAGTCACACCCCAAGGCCTGTAATCACATTCAAACTTGTCAAGACAGCAGCTTACCAAACTGAAATATCATACTAAGTACCACGAAACCATTATCATCTCTGAGAATCAAGCACCACTTTTTAGGTTTAAAAGAATTTATGACTTCTCTAAGAACGTTTCTTACGTATAGTCACCATAAATGTTCTGCCGGAAAACTTCAGTAGTGCCCTGATACGGTTCACACGTAGTACCAGGGAAAAAAAATGCTTAGAGACATATGGTGAAATGATGCTCGATAGCACCTGAACGACAATGTCTTTGGTGTAGAAAAGAAGCGATATTAACAAGAAATTCCAAGGTGTCATTTAGATACGGAGAACATCCATGGCAGAGGGGCCATTAGAGGGTCTGCACAGATGGTAACTCACAGCTACACTCTTGATCCAAAGTGTTGCTAGCGAGCAGTTGCTGCAACAGCCACCAAGCCAGTTTTCCAGTGCAGTGGAGTAAAGCAAGGTGATCACAAAACGAAGTCACCAAAGACAATTTATTTCTTCAAAGTAGCCACCTGTTCTCTTCCCATCCCTTTCAGCTTTCTCCACCTGATTTCCAAGACATCTGGAGAGGTTATTAATATAAGATATCCTCCCATATTTCCTTATCATTTTACCTAGCAGAATTCCAGGAAAGCAAAAATTTCTAAGCCCTGTACATCACACATCAACCACACATTCTTCTATGCCTGCTCCGCGCCCAAAGCACAGATCTGAAGGTAGTTGTCAGAACAGCAACTACAAAAGAACAGCCCTGAGGCCCCCAACACAAGCCACAGCTACCGAGCGTGGCCAAATCACATTATCGCTTCCCACCCCGTGTAAGCCCCCGCGCCGCTTGCCCTCCCAGTCCCGCCGCAGGCCGGCAAGATGGGCCTCAGGCTGACTTAGGCTACGTGGGGACGAGCCACAAAGAGCAGAGCGTGGCTCCCACAGGCCATGGCCATCACAGGGTGGTCTGTGACACTGCCAGCCGGGCAGTCCCCGAGCCCCCACGCCCGCCGCCCCCACGCACCTTCTTTGGTCTGGGCGTTGGTGATCTGCAGGTCACAGGTGGCCGCCTTCAGCTTCTCCCGGCCCATGATCTGGCGCTTGAGGTCGCACAGGGAGATGTGGAGGCCGGTGAAGGTGACTGTGTCATAGCTCAGCTTGGAGGAGAACTTGTAGTGGACGCACGACATGGTCGGGGCCTGCTCCCCGACGGTGTCTACTACAGCGGACCGAGGGGGCTGAGCTCACCCCCGCAACAAGTCCGGCCTGCGGCCCTCAGCGACGGGCGGGCGGGCGGATGACGGGGAGAGGCCCCCGCGGCCCCGGCTCGGCCTCTGCTCCCTCTCTCACGCAGCGCTCCCAGGCCCAACCACTCGCTGTGGGCACTCGGGCACCTCTGCCTCAGCGTTCCGTTGGGGGTTTAACGGACGCCAGCCGCAGGGGCTGCCCTGATCGCATCACTGCGCATGCCCAACGGAACACTGCACCCCCCCGCGCCTCACCTGGCCTGTGGTGTCCCTCCTGTCACCGCCCTGGGCCTGCCACTGCCTGGTGTCCTGTCACACCCCAGGCCTGTGGTGTCCCTCCTGTCACCGCCCTGGGCCTGCCACTGCCTGGTGTCCTGTCACACCCCAGGCCTATGGTGTCCCTCCTGTCACCCCCCTGGGCCTGCCACTGCCTGGTGTCCTGTCACACCCCAGGCCTGTGCTGTCCCTCCTGTCACCCCCCTGGGCCTGCCACTGCCTGGTGTCCTGTCACACCCCAGGCCTGTGGTGACCCTCCTGTCACCCCCCTGGGCCTGCCACTGCCTGGTGTCCTGTCACACCCCAGGCCTGTGGTGTCCCTCCTGTCACCCCCCTGGGCCTGCCACTGCCTGGTGTCCTGTCACACCCCAGGCCTGTGGTGTCCCTCCTGTCACCCCCCTGGGCCTACCACTGCCTGGTGTCCTGTCACACCCCAGGCCTGTGGTGGCCCTCCTGTCACCCTGAAGGCCTGTCACCACCTGCTGTCCCTCCTGTCACCCCCAGGCTGTCACCACCCGCTGTCCCCTCCTGGCAGCAGCCGGACAGGACAAGACAGCCTGGGGAAGATGCAGTGGGCTTTGCCGTGCGGCACTTGGCTGCCCGTGCCCAGGCCCAGCGAAGGGAGGGGACATCTCAGGGTGTCCGAGTGTCTCTTCTTGCATTTACGGGAAGTTCGGTCAAAGAGCCAATGGCCATTGATGGTTATTGCCATAAACCCATCTGCTTGTACTGGTACCGCTTCCACAAAAAGAAGACGACAGGTCATTGTCAGAGGAGACTCCCTTCTGAAGGGCACAGAAGGCCCCATATGCAGACCGGACCCACTTCTTAGGGAAGTCTGCTGCCTCCCTGGGGCCCCAGTTAAAGCTGTGAAGAATAAGCTTCCTACCCTGGTACGGCCTCAGATTATTCTCCATTATTGATTTTTCATGTAGGTAGTGACAAAGTTGCAGCAAGAAGTCCAAGGGCAATCAAGAGAGACTTCGGGGCCTTGGCACGACTGGCTAAGGGATCAGGAGCACAAGTAGGTTCTCCTCGGTTCTTCCAGTTGCAGGAATGCTGACGGAAGGAACAGGAAGAGCCAGCAGCTTGAGCCCGGTGACACCGGCAGAATTGGGAGGTTTTTGATCATGAGCTGGTCCACACGACACCAGGCCTGCTGGTGACAGGTGGGGTACACGTGTCTCAAAGGGGGAAAAGGGTCTTTGCACAGGACTTAGCAGGGCTGAATGAAAGAGCCTTAAACTAGATTCGAAGGGGGAAGGGGATAAAACCAGGCTCGCTAGAGATGAGCCTGGGGGCGGCACGCCGATGTTTGAGGGATGGTGCTAGCGAGGTGCTGCAGTCTGCCAGCTCAGTGGAGGTAGGGAGCATGGAGAGCTGTGTGACAGCAAAGACGCAAGGGTTATTGATGTGTTAGAAACCACAGCAGAACTGCCCCTTTGGACTTCCGGAGGGCATACTGGAGTCACTGTGTTCAGCCAGCTGGGCAGAGGATAGGGAATCCCCCATATGATGCGTCCCGTCTGCCTGGTGGGCCTGTCCCAGGGAAGGCAGGGTGCAGTTCTAAGAGTCTCTCGCTTGCTCGCTCTCCCTGATAGCCTCAATCTAGTCACCTCCTCCCGCAGCTCGGTCACTACGTGGAAGATTTCCTCTCCCTGGGCGCACCTCCCACAGCTGTGCTCACTGCTGCCGTCCATCAGCATTGCATCCGTCCGTTGCCTCAGCCGAGGACACTGGGACGGACAGAGCGAGCGACAGTAGGTCAGTTGAGGTATGAATGACAGTGGCAACACAAAGACTGGAACTAAACAAGAAGCCAAAGCCAAACAAGCCAATGGCCTAATCCAAGAACAACCCAAGCATCCTGCCTTCCTACTGCCAAAACAGGATGGTGGTTCATACCTTAAAGGGTACTTAGCCCTTTGCAGGACCAGGCCTAGACATGAAGACTACAGCGCTAAGCTGTTTTACAGGGTTTTTTCCTTTTTTTTTTTTTTTTTAAACACTGGGTGGCTGTTGCTTCACTTGCTCTTTTGACTGTCACAATTTCAAAGTGAGTGTACAGCTTATTCACAGGGTGAGAAGGAAGGGGACCTTCCAAATGAATTTGCTTTCCCTTGGAAATGGCTGAGGCAGGCAAGCATTTGTGGTTGTTACCTCTCTGTCTTAAGCCCTGTTTCGTCTTAAAAATAAATTCAGGAGCCAGAAGGCAGGAAGAAGAGAAACGGTCATATTTTACTCCTTGAGGGGCTGGGTTGTTCTCCCTCCTACCACCATGACTGTGACCATTGGCTTCTTTATCCATCCACCTGTCCCACAGCACAAGCGTTGAGGTTCTATAGAGTTTTATTCTCAGTCCTGCTCTGAGCTGGCATGGGAGAAAGCCGGCTTGAAGCACTAGTGGCTGCTGCCGTTCTTATTCGCTTCCTTTGCTTCCGTGATCAGCGGCGTCAGGCTGGAGAGAGGCTTGGCTAATTTTAGGAATGGATGCTGTGCAAAGGAAAAAAAGAAATGAACCATTACTTTCCAAACTCAGGTACTCACAGCCTCAAGCAGCATTTCTCTGGTTATGGGGAATACGCTGAAACAGGACTGAGGGGACCATCTGCACCTGCGTCTTCATGTCCAGTACCTTGCTATCACAGGCAAACAGGGCCCAAAATCCCATTAATCCCTTTATCAAGTTGTCTTCAGCGTGCTGGCATTTCTGCCCTGCCAGCACTCTGGGAATGCTGTTTGCTCTCCCAGGGCCTTGTTCCTTTCAGGAAACGCAAGTTACTTACTTAGGTTCCTGTTTTTTAAAGACATGGGCTATCTGAGTTGTCAGAAAAGAGCAGAGGCATAAACTGTTCCTTAGGGAACTCCAATACCTCTAGGAAATGTTTATGCCAGGAGTATTTAGGCCCATGTGTTCTTCTGAAGGCCACGGAGGTACAGGTTTTCAGCACCAAGACAAGAGCAGGGACACCAGTGACAGAGCGCTGACGGACTCAGCTCTGGCTTGCAGCGAGAGCAGTGGCTACCATCCCATTTGCCACTATGAGAGCTGAATATACTACCAAAATTCAACACAGGGCCGCAAAAATGATCAGAGGGACAGAATACCTCTCCTAGGAGGACAGGCTGAGAGAGTTGGGGTTGTTCAGCCTGGAGAAGAGGAGGCTCCGGAGAGACCTTTTTGCAGCCTTCCAGTACTTAAAGGGGGCTTCTAAAGAAAGATGGGGACAGGTTTTTTAGCAGGGTCTCTTGCAACAGGACAAGGGGTCATGGTTTTAAACGACAAGAGGGTAGATTCAGGCTGGATCTAAGGAAGAATTTTTTTGCAATGAGGTGGTGAAACACTGGCACAGGTTGCCCGGAGAGGTGGTAGATGCCCCATCCCTGGGAACATTCCAGGCCAGGTTGGACGGGGCTCTGAGCAACCTGCTCTAGTCGAAGATGTCCCTGATCAGTGTACGGGGGTTGGACTAGATGACCTTTAAAGATCCCTTCCAACCCAAACCGTTCTATGATTCCACTTCTTTTCCTTTTGAAAAGCACCAAGACTGGAGACTAATATGAGGGGGTTCCGTCTCATGCCTTTGAGTTTAGCTGGTGAGAAAACCATTCCATAGAACAGCTGTTCCGCTTGCAGCCGTGTCCCCTTTTACCTGCAGAAGTTCCTTGGCAGACCCTCGCCTGTCCACATCCACCTCCAGGCAGCAGCTCAGAAAGTCGCGAAACACCGCGGACAATCGCTCAGGGTTCTGCAGCTCTGGTGTCCCGTTCGTAGCGATCAGATGCAGCGCCTAGAGAAAAAGGGAACATGAGACTCCACCTGTTTCCTTCATATCCATAACTGCCCAGATAGACCCCATTTTTTAAGGTTCAGTCTCCAGTGGCAGTTTCTTCCCTGGCAGGGGGTCAGACAGGATTTTTCTATAGCTACATAAAAAACCTGGAGGCAGCCACAGCTCTTCCAATATCAAAATGATCTTGCCTTGACAGCTGATTTCACGGACTGACCTGGTTAGTATGAACTACATCGGCAAAAGCACATTTTGCTTCTCCAAGTAGTGACAGGCTTGTGACAGTGACAGTTTACAGCCTCTTTTAAAGAGTGAATTTGGCCTAACGCTATTATTTCAGAGGATTACTACAGAAAATGCATCTCGGCGGGGCTCACTGTTCCCTAAAGTACAGCTTCCATAAAGCAAAGGTAGCCAAGTTTTTTGCTCTGCTCTTGATAAAAATGGTAACCAGATGGGAAAAAAGGAAATCCATCAGCTTAGTCCTTGGATAAAGAAACAGAAACATTGGGAACCTTTTTTTCAACACAGGCACATAAGTTGCATGCACAAATATCTTAGGAAGAAAATGCATCTTTGGGCAGATGGGAGCCAAGCTGCAACAACGTCTTTCAGCAGTCTCCAAATTCCAGATCAGCGTCACTTATGTGTTAAGAAGAAAACGTTTAATGCTTGCTATCAGAAAAACAAGTAATTCCATCGCTATGGTAACACTCCGCTACCTCAGAATTGGGAGTATTCACCTGTGTTAAGGGTTGAGTCCTCTGTGGATTCCCCTCCATGTTGTGCATAAATGTCCAGCTGCTCATCTGAATGCACAGTCATTCTGTGCACACAAGCCTAGCCAAACACTTGAAAATTCCAGCCTTTCTCCTCTTCAACAGCATCCAGCCAAAGCTAAGCTCAAGTTTCCTAAGCAAAGCCAAGGATGTTCACTGTCAAGTAGCTGACGGAGTTCATGCAGCTGAGCAAGTCTTCCTGATATTCCTCAGGCCAAGGGAGTACAACGTCATTTTGCAAAACACAGGGTGAGCAGTATCCAGTGTGGTTCGCTTGTAACCAAGGTCTAACATGCTGAGAAGCCAGCGAGATGAGTTCATTGCGCTTTTGCAAGATGTTATGTAGAAACGGAAGACAAACCTTTTGAACTATTCAGACATAAACTTCCAGAATACGTCTAAACTACACAGCAATAATGATAGAAATAGGCCATGGGGTCTTCCATTAAAACGTCTGCCATTACAACAGCTCTGTTCTACTGGCACTTAACTAGACCGGGACCACATTGACTTTGCTATTGTCCTCTTAAATACAGAGGACAATTTCCAAGCCTAAAAAGGCAAAGAAACGATCCTAGAGTAAAAACAATAAAAGGAAGCTTCTTTCCTTTTCCCACAACATAAATGTCACAACATCAGTCTGGTCCTGTCCATCTGCAGCTGACCTCAGCCACCGGACACAGTGGTGAGCTGGAGTGCCTGTCCTCACTACGCTTCAATTGCGCTACCCGAGGGATGATACTTCTCCTGCGGGAAAGGACTACAGCACCAACGGCAGCTTTGGGGATTTTACTGCAGCCACATTCACCTGAGTGTGAAACAGGAGTGCCAGGACAAATGGAGCTCTTTTAGTTACTTGTTTCTTCTCAGAACATGAATCCCAAAGAAGAGTCATCTTCAGCTCAGTACGTCCCCTTTTCAGTATTTCCACCAGAACAGGGAAAGGTCTACGGGAAGCTGAAGTACCTTCTTATCACATATCTTTTGGTCTCCTATGATATGCAGCTGGCAAAGAAAAGCAAGTACGGTACAAAGGAAAGGAGCGTTCGCAGTAGCTGCAAAGGGGCAATAAGCTCATTAATTTGTTTCACATGCCAAGAAACAAGAAAGGCTTCAGCAGACCATTACAGCTGCAGTCTGTGAAAGCAAGATCCTAAAGGTATCCAGGCCACCCAGATACGTGACAGAACAACATACAGATCATTAAGAAGCCTGAAACTGTAGAAGATGTGCAGCATTTGAAAAAAATGCTACAGTTTTGAGACAAATTGATGCGCTGTGGTTAAGAAATGAAAAAGAAATGCTTAAGGGTTTGTTTTGTTTCTGTGGTTTTCTGTTTGTTTTTTTTTTTAATTGAAATCAGGAGGAGGTCCAACCTGAATTTCAAAGGGTTTTTATCACACCAGTGTTTGTCCCCCAGGCCCTCGGCATGTGCCGGATGGAAGGAAATCACAGTGAGAGGAAACAAATACCATCACAGACACATCCAAGACACACATGGCTCGAAAATTGTTCATTCCTGTGAGTTCTGCATCAGCTGGAAAGAACGTGAGCAGCATGGGATGCGCGTGCTCTACACGTGGAAAACAACACTGCATCTACATGAAGACTGCTGCTAACTCTAGGACTAATGAGCCTTTCATGCCCTTACAATTTATTTAGGTGTTTAAGTAACGGAAGCTCCTGTGTGCCTTCCATTATTAAAACAATCCTTCATAAAAAACAAATCAATCCTGTCGGGGTTGATTGACCTTAATAAAACTAGCTGATAACTGGGGAACTTCAGGCAGTCCATCACAGGCTGTTCACTGTTCCTAGCTCAGGGGCAACAACCGCTGAAAAAGAGCCCAGGAAGCCAATGCAGATGGAAGCAACTTCAGGTGCCTGATTTTCATCTACCACAGTTTTACTAAGACACCTGAAGATGCCTTGAAGCTCTAAGTGTCCAAGCTGATCGTATCTCCAGCAGGAGATGAGGCATATATGGAGAAAAAGAGCATCTCAAAGAATCTGGGTGAGGGCAGGAAGAGCTGAGTTTGGTCAGAGAGAAGAAATCCAGTGATCTTTCTAACAAACAGTTGACCTGAGGCTTCTCGAGGAGCCCTAATCAGCATTTGAGGTTAAGGAGGCAGGGAACCTTCAGCATCCCGACCAGTCACGCTAATGCTCTTCACGGGTTTTTGCTGCCTTATGCAAATGCATTTTTTGCAAGGGTCTCCCAGGGAAGCAGGTGGAGTGTGGGCTCCTCTCTTTGCTTGGCCGGGGGTATTTCCTGACCATTCTCTTGTTTCTTCTTTCAGTCTGCAGTACGCAGTCGGGGTGCCACAGACCAGAGAGAGCACAGCCTTACTGCTATGAGAAAAGCTAAAGGTCAGGCTCTATTTTAATTCTAGCCTTAATAAGAATTGCGTATGTATACGCATAGAGCAAACTTAATTTCCTCCTGAATTCCTGCATCCTGTCAGGAATTAACTGTGCAGCACTGAGCTCTGTTTCAGCTCTCAGTCATGAGGTGTTATCTTGGCAGACATTCCTCCACTATGACACGCTCCTTTGGTATAAGAACTGGTCATTTCATTTTAAGGAATTAGGACAAAACTGGAAACTTCAAAACATCAAAATACACTAGTGTACTACAAGTACCTGTGCCAAAACAGACTTGTAGAAAAGCATTTGCTAAGAAGTGATTATGGCATTACTAGAACCAGTGACACTTCCTGAAAGGCGCAGGTGAGCAATCGGCACTGATCTGAGTTTGGAAAGACTTCTCCTGCACGTACAGTTGAAATATTTTTCATAAAAATTCCCCAACTGGAGGATCTTGCTGCTGAAAAATTCTTGTCATTCAGAGATACAGCTCAAAGAGAGTTCTAAAAGCACATGAGAAATCTCAAGCGTGGTTGAGGGCAAAAATGACACATTTCTGAACAGTCTACATGTCACTTCTCTTTTAAGGTCCCCCTATTGACATAACGACAGCTACAATATATGCCGATATGCTCCAGCGACATATTTAGAAGCAGCCCTTGGTGGAACTAGTTCAAGCTGGTGTAACTGGGATTTTGTCTCATGGGAGACAAAACATGGGGCAGGTTAGAAAGACGGTGGTCTCTGGTTTTATTCGCACCTTACCCTGAGAGGATGAGCATTAACGTAAGGAGGTTCTCCTTGCGCCATTTCAATTGCCGTGATCCCAAGCGACCAGATGTCCACTTTGGGCCCGTATGCGTTTCCCGACACCACTTCTGGTGCCATCCAGTAAGGAGACCCGACCATCGTGCTCCGTTGACTCTGCTCAGGGGTGATCTGAGCACACAAGCCAAAATCAGCTGAGGAGAAAAACAAGTACTGTTAAAGGCAGCTTGATTTATGAAACCAAGCAAAAGAAATCCCTTCCAGATGCCTCAGAAGGCGTTGTTGAATCTATCTGGTAAAGCGGCCATGCTCTGTTTACTCAGTGCTCGAGCCAAGGAAATACTGAAGTGGCCACTTAAAAACCCCTCAAGTTTCATGCAGTGGCTTTTATTCACTTGAAGCTTTAGATTATTCTTTATTACTATCCCTTCTGGAAGGGACCTACACAAACCGAAACCACTCTTTACACCTTTTTCCTTTCTGTACCTCTCTGGACGCTGGCACTGTGCTCTTAGCTCGCAGCAGTGGTCTGCCAGTGCACTACCACAGGCATCGCTTTTGGGTAACAGGCAGTCAGTCAAAAGCAGCCCCACACCACATCCTGGGAATGCTGCACCTGACCAAGGATACCTACTCAGTTTGACAGATCCATCCATTCCGAGGAGGATATTGTCGCTTTTGATGTCTCTGTGGATCACTTGGTTGGAATGAAGGCAATCCAGAGCTTGTAGGCACTCATAGATCAAAAAGAAACATGAGGGTAAAACTTACTTAGTGACCAGATTTCATCACACAAGAAAAGAAATGGCTCTAAAGGATTTAATTTCTAGTTGAATTGAGAGTAATGGCAGAGTATTGTGCTCTCAAGAGGAAGAGCTTGCTGCTTCAACACAGAGTAATAACTTCCTAAACAAAGGCGTAGTAGCTTTTGAAACAGAAATGTCAATTCTTGGCACAGACTGTCCCCTGAAAGCACACACGGAATGACTGCTGCTGCAGGAATGTGCTATCTCCACCCAGGTGACAAACTATGGTTTGCCAAAAACCAAAAAGTCCCTTCCTTCGGTATAAGATGGATCACTTTTGAGTCGGAGGTCGCATGAGAAAGATTTTATTGTTAGGCTTGACGGCAGATCTGGAAATAGCGTGTTAGGCATTTTTCAGGAGCAACCACCGTTTTGGGTGGAGTGCTATTCTTTTAAGCCGAGGACTGGGATGAAGGAGCCCCTATTTTTCTTTGCTGGTATTTTAAAATTCTGCCACCAGCATATTTGCTTGTACACGAAAGGAATGCAGTACAGGCATGCTCCAGGCAAAGGTTTAGAGAGGCAAAGTTGAGAAGAGTAAAACTAAAAACAACAAAAAAAGAAATAGTACAATAAAATTCTATGAGTAAAACAACAGAGTGTAATAAGTGCAGCGATACTGGCAGGCAGTTCACTTAAGATGCTCTTTCTTCTCCGTATCATAAAAGCAACACAGAAACAAAGCTCTGAACATGAAACCTCTCATCTTCTTACCACCTGCTTAGAAGTACCATCCTGTCCCAGTAATGGGAAGCACAGGCGGGATCCCTTACCTCCCTACAGACAGCTGCTATCTGTCCTTCATCCATACATGTCTCCTCAAGAACATCATTTAAAGAGCCTCCAGCTAGGTATTCCATAACCACCCACAGTGTGTCACCGACGAGGTAGCTGAAAGATGAAAACAATGGCACTGAGATGAGTGTGCACGGCTAAATTACCTCAGGAAAAAGGCTACAGCTGATTTTGTTTCCAAGTCATTCTTACATGAGGACAGGACAACATGAATAGACATTCCCTCTAGGCTATACAGGACTTAGAACCTGTGCGGTCTAAATGAGGAAGGCCCATAAGTGAACAATTAGAGGTCCGAGTTGGCAAGCAAGTGAAAAATTGAAGTTCAGTAATGGCAAAGATAAATCTTGGACCAGGAGGATGTGTACCAGTGAGGACAGGAATTGGTCAACAGTTTGGAAAACCTACCAGAAAATACATCCAGGAACAGGCGAAACAATTTAAAAAGTGGCAAATTACGTGTTTCTGCAAACAAGAACTTCACCTTCCTGATATCCACAGCAATGGAAAAGAGCAGGAACAGCCCAAAGGAAGTAATTTCGAGGAGGATTTACCAGCACTTATGATAAGACACAGAAAAGATGATCAACTTAAACAACCACAAAACCAATCAAGCCAACAACAAAAAAACATGGAGGTAGGCTGAGATGGCTGTGCCAGGTCCTTGAAAACAGTCTTAAGCAATATATGCCAGAAAAGATTAATGCAGACAAAATGCAGTCTCCTCCCATACACTGGCTATGAGTAGATAAACAATAGAGGTCAATTTTCTGCCAGTGACCAAAGGGGTTTTTAAAAAGGTTTGGCTTGCAGCATGTAAATGAACATTCACGTGATCATACCAGAACTACTCACCTCTCTAAATAGTTCACAATATTGGAGCTCTTGTTTTCTCTCATGAACAGGATTTCGTTAACTATTAGTTCCTTTTTGGGCTGTTGTTGGAGAGTAATTTGCTTTATGGCCACCTAAAACGACAGGGAAAGCCATTAACTTGAGTAGCCTGTTGCACAAGGTCCCAATGAACATGGAGCGCGTGTTTTTGGAATGACATAGCAGAGCTGTGCCAAACTGTCTTGGTATCAGACCAAAGAGCTCAGTAACTTATATTACAACACCCAATTTCTCTGCTAGCCTGGGTGCTAGTTACAGGACACACGGCCATATACATTTTGTCTTGTAAAATCTGTACAAATGCTCTTTAAACTATCAAGCACGCATCTCTAACAACACTCTCTGGACCGACATTCTTCTCAGATGGTCTTAGTTTACCACCACTATTATTGTTGATGCACAGTTTGCAAGCAGGAAGTGATTTTGTTACTGCCAAGATACACAAAAACTGCTGGTAATGCTTTAGTAATTGTACGATTTGTCATCATTATTTCAGCAACTGCTGTTACTCTTGACTTGACGGCATAACAGAGAGAAAACACAGACGTACATTACATTTCAAAAGCCATACTAAAACAATCATTAAGGTTACACACACAAAAAATACAGTCCTGGCTGTTGCCTTCGCAGGCGTGGCGACCTGGTTCAGGAACGGCACGGTGACCAACCCCAGGCCGCTCGGGCCATCAGCTCGCTGACACCAATGTGGTAGACGGCAAATGGCGTTTATTAGTGTGTGACACGGCGTTATATAGCTTAGGTTTATAACCTCACTTCCGTCTGCTTGCATCATAAATTAAACGCTATTGGCTTTCAGGAGAGGGGCCCTAACTTTCCGTACAGCGCGATATCTTCCGGCCGCCAGACCCTAGCTATCTACACCTGGCACTTCCTAGCTTCTTGAATCTTGATTTTGCAACTCGAAATACACATTCCTTAACACAGTTCAGATTGGCAATTACTTTGAGGGTTTCAAAAAAATAATCCATTCTATGTCATTTGATGGATACACCCCGGGTTCTAAGCAGGGCTAGACCTCTACCTAAGAGCAGTTATAAAGTGCCTCTGTCTAGTCCTGCTCTCAACATGGCACGAAAGAGACCACCCCTCCGCTCCCATTCCTGGGTTTCTAGCCACATTTTCAGGCAGGGTTTGTATAGATTCAAGACCGCTTGCCTTGGAAAAGGAAAGGAATGTGAAGAGGCCACTTTAAATTGGTCACTACAGGGGCTGTCAAAGCTAACGCCGCTTTCCTTCAAGATTCGTTTCTCACCCTCCTGGCCCCCACTTCCCTGCGAGCACTTCACGGGCTGTAATGGGCTGTCACCGACACCAGACTTAAACACGACTGTTTGGTTTGGGAGAGATCTTTGCTCTTGATATACTTCTTCTACACTGACAGACATGAGAATGATTTCTAAACCAACACATTGACGCTGGCAATAAAAATGATACTGTTTTTATCAGTCCCAAAAGCTTGCTGGGATTTCTGAAGGCTGAAGACAGCAGATGATGCATTTTGCCAGCTGACACTAGCCTGTGCTTCAGAGGAACCGCCTTGGCAGTAAAGATTTACTGGCCACCCAAAAGCCCCATCCACCCTTCGCACCAGAGGGGAGAGCACTAAAGACCTGCAAAATCGGCTGGGACTGTGGACACTTACCTCTTGTCCTGTGGTGATGTCCATCGCCATGTAAACAGTTCCTGACGCCCTAGAAGCAAAACAGCAGCAAAGAAAGGAGCACTTTAGTCCCTAGGAGTGAAAGCAAGCCCAGACAGGAGATCGCTGCTGCCTGTAGGGTTTAAAAAACACCTTTGTTCACCCACTCCTTCAGGCAGCAGCGCACAGCGCAGCAGCCCACCAGCCCTCTGCCACGCAGGGTATCCAAGAGAAAACTTATGCCCAACGTGAAGAACAAGGGATGTCCAACATGAGGAAAGGATCCACACACAGCTTTCTCCAGCATAGCAAAGCAAGGAAGCTATTCTCCAGCCATCCTACAAGGTCACAGCTAGAGCAGGTTAAGGCATGTTGTGCTCCAAACAGGGGATCCTTAGACAGCTTCTTTAGGTGTCAAGAGCCATCAGCAGCTGCTTCTGTTAGGTGCACCGGACACGTGAAGGACTCTTCATGGTATCTGTATTTTCCTCCTGTGGCAGACACGGGTTGTGTTGTAGAGCCACCAGAAAGAAATGGTGCTCTCATCTGCGGACTAGGCAGTGTGGCGTTTTGTTTGCCATCTGCCTCTTGTTAAAAGAGGTTCTTCCCCTGTAATGATGTGAAGGGCCTGAAAGGCCACGGTCAGAGGAAACCCCTTTGGGTTTAAAGTAACTGCAGGCTTGTAAACCCCATTAGTGTTCCTTCTGAGCTAAGCACAGGTTTACACTGCCATCATGTCAAAGCTGACGTCTGCACGGGCAGTGAGGCAACGGAGAGCCAGCGAGGGAATTCTGAGAAGTGGGAACACCCATCTGGCAAGTGTCCCACTGACTGACAATGCCAAAATCAGTTTGCTCCTTTTCACCTGATCCCCTGGCTTGTTTGTGTACCTGCAGGCTGAAATATGTCTGAAGCACTGCTATCCAACAGGCACCAGGGACGATTTTTTTCTGGAGGATTTTTCCCCATCACTACAAATTGACCTGCAGCATGACAGTCACGAGCTGGTGACAGCAGCACGCTCACTGCTCTGTAAGAAGGGCGTGCCATCTTCAGGCTGCACTAAAAGCTGGAGGAAATCAGTTCAGAGACCCTTTCAGGCCAGATATTAGCCACTTCTCTTCCCACCAGCTGCTGAGGCACCTTTGTACAAGCTCACTCCTAGGATGGGCAAAACAAAAGACGGTGAGGGCGATGGTCATACTGTCACGGTCACACGTGCGTCACACGCATGTTTCTTCTGGCTCTCACTTCTTCAGTCGACACATATCTTTTGAGAGCCTGGCACAGCTCTAAGTGTCCACTGACATTTTACAAATGACAATGAGAACCAAACCTTCGGGTACAACGCAAGCGGCAATCCCAGAAAGGGTTTTTATACAACGAATGGAGCAGAAACACCTTCCCACAAGCGCCCCACCAAACAAGAAGTGTCTACGATAAAGCCTGCCAGAGAAAGAGCGTGAGTGCGTCTGGCTTTCTGCAGCATCTATCAGTTCTAGGTCAGCAACGTTCTACCCTGACTCCAAACCTCACAAGCAGTCACGGTTTCTTTACAAACACTACGGTCACCTGCCTTAACAGGCAGGAAAACATCTCCCGATGTCAGTGAACAGCTTCTGTCAGACACTGACAGCAGCGTGATCCTGGTGCTACACAATGGCGCTGGCCCTCCCGGAACTACGACACAGCCACCGAAACTTTGACCGAGCAGGGAGTCTGTCTGTATTTAAAACGCAAGTCAGGTACCTAATTTTGATGCCATTTCTTCTTGCCTCCTCACATCAGAACCATTTCAAATCAATCCTAGTTACAGTAAGCATGGTTGGGCTTCAAAGGGAAATAGCCTGATGGTTTTTTTTTCTGTAAACTCCTAAAACCTGCAGGATCCACAAGTGGTCTGCCATGAGGCAGATGATGCATGTTCTCATCAAGTACTTTGTGCTTCAACTCTCTGTTTATTACTGAATTTTTGTTCTTTTCTGCCTCTGCTAGAAAAGAGAGCTTATTATTTAATCTCTGGGTTCTGTTGCTAAACTATGTGGTTATAATCCAGATCACTGAATATCTTTTTAGAGCAAAATATTCGAAAGAAATGGTATTGAGAACTGGTATCTCTCTCACAACTAGCAGGTGCTAAGTTGCTCTTTTAGGCAACAAAGTTTTTTCGCCATTCTTTAGCGTGGCCAGATTATTTTGCGACATACAAAAAACTATTCCCCCTTCTCCCCCTAAGAACATAAGCAAATAGGGGCCACACACTTGAGGGACAGTAGACCTTCCCGGTCCTGCTCCTTGCTGCAGACAAGACATTGGCTCCATCAGGTTGTCTTTGGCCGTGCCTTCCGACCGCACTTATAAATTTGATCGGTACTGAGAGACAGGAGAATCTAAATCCAGGGTTGTCTGAACATGTCTGGAGCTTGCCCGACTTCACGCTTGATATTACACCAGCAAAATACCTGGCCCATTTTTCGTGTCAGTAACTGTGGTCAGACTCACCCTTGGCCAATTTGCTCCAATTCAGTATATTTCTTCTTAGGATCTCCCATGCTCACAACGCTCCCTGAAAGAAACAAAATTAAAGATGCTCACTGCAAACTGGAGATACCAACTTCTAGCAGGTCAGAAATGCAGCTCCACTGTCTGGGCTTCTGAGTCGTTTGTAGCCACTTGGGCAACAACAACAACAACAACTTCGTCATACAGGCAGCTCCACAGCACAGACAGCCTCCACAAAGACGGATTTTCTACAGTCCTTTGGAGAGTTACCTTGACAGCAAACTAAGAGCATGGAGAAACATTCACAGCAGACAGGTATCAGAAAAGAACAAGCACCAATGCAAGTGTTTGTTGTCGAGAAACACTAACAAGCGCTGGAACAACAGAGCCTTTATTTCCTTAGGAATAAATACTCTGTGTGATTCAACAGAAGGTTTAATGCTACCAAAGATTACATGCACCTTGGGTTCTGGAATCAATTTTGATGAACAGGTGCCATTTTCAGAACAGGAAAAATACTGCAGAGTGTTTCCAGGAGGGGATCTTCTCAACCTTTCAGCAGTTTGCCGGAAGAATGCCTTTATGTTTTTAAAGAACAGCTTCTCATGTTCATTCACCAGGAATGATGGGGTTTTAAGAACTATCACCATCATCCACTCATTACCGGGCTAAGTTCTGAAGACCTTGCTTATGCCACTCTAAGAACCACACTGCTTGTCTGCAACCTGACTGGGATTGACACGCACTTGTCCTGCACTCTCAACACTGCACGCATGTTGATCTCCACAGAATCACAGAATGGTAGAGGTTGGAAGGGACCTCTGAAGATCATCTGGTCCAACCCCCCTGCCAAGGCAGGATCACCGAGGGCAGCTTGCACAGGAACGCGTCCAGTGGGGTTTGGAAGGTCTCCAGAGAAGGAGCCTCCAACAACCTCTCTGGGCAGCCTGTTCCAGTGCTCCATCACCCTCACAGTAAAGAAGTTTTCCTCATGCTGAGGTGGGACTCCTGTGCTGCAGTTTATGCCCATTGCCCCTCGTCCTGTCACTGGGCACTACTGAAAAGAGACTGGCTCCATCCTCCTGACAGCCACCCTGCAGATATTGATAGACATTGAAAAGGTCCCCTCTCAGTCTTCTCTTCTCCAGACTAAACAGCCCCAGGTCTCTCAGCCTTTCCTCATACAAGAGATATTCCAGTCCCTTAATCATCCTCGTAGCCCTCCGTTGGACTCGCTCCAGGAGTTCCCTGTCTCTCTTGAACTGGGGAGCCCACAACCGGACGCAATAGTCCAGATGAGGCCTCAACAGCGCAGAGTAGATGGGGAGGATAACCTCTCTCAACCTGCTGGCCACACTCTTCTTAATGCACCCCAGGATACCACTGGCCCTCTTGGCCACCAGGGCACAGTGCTGTCCCATGGATAACTTACTGTCTACCAATATTATGCTTATTCACAAATAAGCACAGCCGTGGTGGACAGCACGAACAGCATTATTCCTCAGGCTGCCGCGTTACACAGGCAGCTGCACAAACGAGATGCTGATCATTCCAGCAATAACGCTCAGAAGCCAGGCCAGATGGGGTGCTGCTGCCTCCCGGCAGCTCTGCGCTGCAGCAGCGGGAAGGCAGGGCCGGCACATCTGGCACAGGGCATGGGACAGAAAGAAATACCGAATACGTACTCAGTTTCTCTAGGATCTCCTCATCTGTCAGCCCAGATTTTGTCTCCTGCCCGTCTGTGTTTCTGGACAAAGCGTTTGATTGTCCACATTGCAGAGTGGTGGCCACTTTAGCTGGTGCCAGCGCAGCGGCAGGTTCAGTTACAGAGCATGAGTAGATCTGTGACAAGAAAAGGCTTTGTATCAGAAAGCTGGCTTGCAGAGATGCCCCTAAGATCATATTGCAAATGCAAATGCTTACGAAGATGCCTCTTCTCTGCTACTAAGATAAATTCACGGACCCTATCAGAATCACAGGAAACTCATGACTAAATGGGAAAGTTCAAACCCGATTGTCGGGGTGTCAGTGGCCTGGGTGAAGCACTGTCATGGTAGGACTGCGGCCCGCAGAGTCTTCACCCGCAAGTGCTGTCTGACCAGAAACATGCAGCTCTGAATTACCCCAAATACAGTGCTATCCAACGCTGGGACTTACTGGTTTTGTATGTTCAGGCCAGGGTGCGGGAACAGCGGGAGGTTCAATGCCTTCTTCCTCCTCCTCATCACCTTCATCCGCTTCTTCAGAAACAGGCAGAGCTGGTGGGGGTTCACATGCTGGTTTTGTGCCCTGTGGACAGACGGGAGCATGAGCGACAGTCACCACTTTGGCACTTGGGAGCTTTGACAATTACACACCACTTGGGTCTGCTCAGACAGCTTCAGGAACCAATCTGGACATGCCTGTAGTCCTACAGGCCCCGGTGCTAAGTTACACGTGGCACAGCACAATTTAAAGGTTACAAATGACCCTGCTGTTTTGTTAAGTTGTCTTGGCGTTTTTCATTCTTGCTGAAAACAACTTATCCATGCCCGTGCTTAGTCAAAGTCCAATTTTACAAAATGTCATGCTTGGATATATCGCTAGAAGTCACATCTAGTTGCTGGTTCATTGCTTTGGCATTGTATCTACAGTCATGGTAACAGTTAATTAAGCTAACAGGTATCTACTTATTTGAATGTGGTTAAATACAAGGGTTTAAGAACCCTCCTATTTAACCCCAACCTTTGCTGCTGCTGCAAAGATGCTACGGTTGACTTTCCTTCAGCCTGCAAGGCTGGCACTCTGTCACAAAAGGCAAATCTCACAGCTTGCTCCACCATTCTTAAATGCTAGGAAAGCTAAAGGTTACTTTCACACTCACCGAAGGATGGGTTTCTCGGTATCCACGGGCGATTTTACCTGCAATGCGCAAAGGAAAATTAACCAGATGCTGTTATAAAAATGCCTTTTGTGGGGAAACCCACAGAACAAGGAAATCCAAAGAGACGACATGTTTCTTTCACAACATCCCTCCAGGAGCAACAGCTATTTTACATAGAGAGGAGGGTAACAGGACAATAGACAATTCTACACTTTCTTGTGTCTATTTTTTGCCCTGTTTTGCCAGTAACTAAAAGAATTGGAAACTTATTCAAGAAAATGCAGATTGGTCTTTAACTGTCAATGCTTCTGTTCCCCCATTAAAGCTTGCCAAAATTCCACCTTAGCTGTGCCACTTCTATTCTGACAAACCACAGTCACAGCTCCTGAGTTCAGGAGCGTACACAAAGTGTTTTGAATTTTGCATTTCACCACAAAACTAATTGCTTTTTTAGCACACATTAAGTGTCAACTTAGACAGTCAAACCTCTTCATTATGCAAGTTAAAAAAAAAAAGATGCTTTCCCTCAAAAGAAGAGAAACGGTAATACATTCTGGAGATTAACCTCACAGTTTCTCTCTCACAGAAGCTCTCCCAGTCCGCATTTTAGCAGTTGCACTGGTTGAACCAGCAAACTGAGGAAATTGCAGACCCCACTGCCACATACTACCAGGCGTGGGGAACTGAACCACTGCAGGTAAATCTGTCCAAAAGCTGTCCAAACCCAGTGGGATAGAGACACCCCCTTATTAGCTGAAGCTGTTGACAGAAGCTTTACCAAAGTCATGGTATCTTACTGGCATTTTTGTTTAAAAATCAACTCCGTTATTAAGAAACAGCCAAAGAACACATCGATACAGAAGCCAACTAGTAGTAAAAACCTCCACTTACTTGCTACATGTGTGGCCAGCCAGGGTCTGTCTGGCAAATACAATACAGAAAAAGCCAAAGAAAAGAAAACGCGAACTGCAGCACAGACTTGCTCTCTCATTTTTGCAACGGTACGCCACAATTTTGCAGACTCTAGGCAACCAGGAGGATAAAGGACATCCCCATCACATCTGCAGGCTCTTGGACGGGAATGCCCACACCACGAGGGTCTTCCTGGAGTGAGCCTGCTATGGAGATTGCTCGGGACACTTATGCCTGCCTTCTCGCCCTCTGTGACACCGTTCCTGTTACATCACAATGGCAGCCGTTCTGGGTTGGTTTGCGAGTTTATGCACAGCAACCTCGTCCTCTGCATGGGGTTTGCGTGGCAAGGTTGTGGCAGCAGGGCTGCAGGGGTGGCTTCTGTGAGAAGCTGCTAGAAGCTGCCCCTGTGTCCCATAGAGCCCGTGCCCGCCGGCTCCAAGACGGACCCGCCGCTGGCCAAGGCCAAGCCAGGCAGCGACGGGGGCAGCACCTCTGGGATAACATATTTCAGAAGGGGACAAAACCGGCACGTGGCATTTGCAGCCGGAGAGAGGAGTGAGAACATGTGAAAAGAGCTCTGCAGACACCAAGGTCCGTGCGGAAGGAGGGGCAGGAGGTGCTCCAGGCGCCGCAGCAGAGGTTCCCCTGCAGCCCCTGCTGAAGACCATGGTGAGGCAGGCTGTGCCCCTGCAGCCATGCAGCTCCACGCTGGAGCAGATCTCCACCTGCAGCCCGGGGAGGACCCCCCGCCGGGGCAGGGGGATGCCCGAAGGAGGCCGTGACCCCGTGGCAGGCCCGTGCTGGAGCAGCCTGTTTCTGGAGGATGGCACCCCGTGGCTGGGGCCCAGGCTGGAGGATGCCGACACAGTCTCACGTAGCCTGACGTGATCCTGCCCTGCTGTGCCAGCCTGCAAGAGTTAGAGGAACTGGATTGTCCGGACTCCAAGCCAAGGGCCGTACGCTTTCAGGACCTGGTTAACGTTTTGTAGTTTCATCTCACTCAAACCTATAGCGTAAGATGAAGCTTTCCTTCTGTTTCTCTATGGTGGGTCTCCACTACAAAAGAACCCTTCAGTCCAGAAGAATATGCCCAGAGGACTCTGGGACTCCCTCGTAACTGACTGGAAGAAGGGACGTGAGATGAGAAAGCGCACCCTCCTGCGCACACTGCCGAGCTTAACCAGCCCCCAGACAGGGATCCCCATGGGACCCTGCAGTACTAAACCAACCACTGCCGTAATCCTGGGCTGGGCTGGGCAGCAGGAAAAACACCGTGTTGTCGGTGTCTGGTAGGTGCTATTTTCAGCTTGTTACTGGAACTGTGTACCTATCCAAACAGGTATCACAAGTTCATGGAAGCTCTTGTTAGAAAAGAATAAAGAAAAAGACTGCAGAACAAATATTTTGAAAAAGAATTCTCGTAGTAAGTTTCAGTGGATTATGCTGCTAAGTTTTATATGATTTGATACTGTGACTTATCTCGGCATTGTTAGTGAATGTGATTGCTGCTATTTTGTATTGGATAAATTGCCATCTTTAAGTGACAGGAAGCACAAAATCATAGTCTGTATCACTACACCAGAATCCCCGATACCCTGTCCCTTTAGTCATAAACTGTTGACCAAATCTGGGAATAGGAGTGGATTCAGTCGCACCTAGACTCCTCTCTGAAAACGACTTTAGAAAGCATGGGGGTCCTCTCTGAACCTCGTGACTCAATGGGAGGGTCTCTCCTACTTTCCCTCCTCAAATATACACATTAACTCGATTTGATAGACGAGTAAATCATTCCAGTTTAATTGTTCTATCTGCACAGCTTTTCCACGTTGAATAAGGAATAGAGTGGACCTTGCCATCGCCTTCTGCTAACTCATGCTTTTTACAAATCTAGATTAAAATCATGCGCTTTCTGGTATCTTTGGTGGTGATTCTTCAAACAGCCTAAATTATCCATTCGTGACAGCCCAGGAAGCAGGGAGGGATGGGGGGGATATGTTTTAAGATTTCGTCTTATTTCTCATTATCCTACTCTGATTTTGGTTGGCAAGAATGTAAAATAATTTTCCCAAGTTGAGGCTGTTTAGCCTCTGATTGTAATTGCTGAATGACCTCTCCCTGTCCTCTGCTCTGAGTTGGTTTCTTTTGGATGGTCTTTCTTTGCCTTTTCCTCCACGACTGGTCTAGTTTCTGGGTGATCTTCTATCACTTTTGGATGAATTTTCTGTGGGGTACCAAGAGTCTTCGCATCCTTTTGAGAGGAAGATGTTTAAACATTGTCTGTCTTTGGCATGTCCTCCTTCACTTGTTTCACAGGAGGTTCCATTTGAGGAGATTTTTCACGCTCGCTGTCCACCTTCACTTGGGAAGCTTTAGCTCGTTTTCTTATATTGTCCTTCTGAGGAGGAACAGCCACTTCTGCTTCCCGCTTTGTCTTGCCAGGTTTTGCTTTTCGCTCATCCTTCTCTTTCTTCCTTTTAGACCCTGGCTTGAAAGCCATAGAATCTGCTCCCAAATGCTCATCCCTCCTCTCAGGGGTGGCATCATCTCTGCTTGGGAGCATGAACAATGAGTCCCTTTGAACGACTTCTCCTGTAACTGGCTCTCTTGGTTTTCTCGCACCTTCTAGCAACTCAGCATTGAGAAAGCCTTCATTCGCATCCTCTTTCCTTCTCTCCTGGTGTTTTTTAGGTTTATTTCCTTTGTCATCTCCACGTGGATTTTGCATCTCCCTCTCTTTGTTGCCACGGCTCTCTCTTCCGGAAGGTTGTTCAGGGTAATTTCCAGCTCTATTACAGCTGCGCTGCCTATGCCCCACAGGATAATCCTCCCTATGTCCCCGAGCATATGGCGAATACTCTCGTCTGGTCCCAGGTGGACCAAAGCAGTCTGGAGAAAAGTTCCCTCTCTTTACTGGAGGATGAAGTTGAGCACCAACACCATTGCCCTTGTAAAACTTTTCACACCACTCTCTGTAGTTCCTTTCCCATTCTCCGTATCCTTGCTCTCCAAATGGATCTCCAAAGTCAATAGATCTGCCATCGGAAGCTTTCATATCATACGGTGGAACTTGTCTGTACCGGTTAAAATACTCCCTTCCTCCTTCCCCTTGAGATATAGTCCATTTCCTGGGAGATTGGCCTCGGACTACTGGAGACCTTGACCGTGAATGGTGTCTTCTGTGTGGGGGTGACTTTGACCTCGACCGGTGATAACCATGTGGCCTTGACCAGGAATGACAGTTCTTGTGACTCTTCCCTTTGCCTCTTCTTGGATATGGTGGTGATCGTGAGTAGGAGCGAGAATGGGAACGACTAAATGATCGAGAGTACGAGCAAGAGTAGGAAGAACCTGTTCTTGACTTGGAGTAGGTATGCGAACTTGTAGAGGAAGATGAAGTACTATAGGGAGAGTTGGACCTTAAAAAAAACACAACACAAAAAAATTGATCAAGTTAATTCAAAACAGTTACTCTCCTCAGCTTTTTGGAGAGTTGGACCTTAAAAAAACAAGAACACAAAAAACCAGATGAAGTTAATTCAAAACAGTTACTCTCCCCAGCTTTTTTCCTCCCAGATTTCCTTTGGCTATTGATTGATTTAAGGTGCTGTATACTGGCCTCTACTGGGACATGAACGTGCACATTTTTCACTCCTCAACCACTACACGCAGTGCAAATCCCTTTTGTTGCAGTCAGATGCAAAAAGAGCAAGTCTTTATGGCTACCGTGCAGTATCAAACATCGAGAGAACACGATGTAGCATTAATACAGTAAAGATCAATGTTAAAATGCTGCTTGGACTATTTAACTTCACTACTTCTTTGGCAATTTGTATGGGATGCAAAATTCTTACGTCCAGTTGTCTTTAATCAACACTTCTGGCCAGATGTGCTAGCAAAATCTTACACATACCTCTAGCTCTAACCAGGGATAGTGACTGCATTTCAAGAGAAATCATCTCGAAAAGCTTCTGAACTCAGCCTCGACTAGGATGACTCAATGCCATTACTCTAGGACAGATACTGGCAGCATGAGCAAGAGAGAGCTTTTCAGCACTCCTGCCCAAGTGACTTTTGGGGATAGAAAACATCAGCTACCCTGAGGTTTTTCTTCACAAGGAGTTCTTTTATTATTTTTTAAAGAACCCTTTCGCATCATTCCGCAGACGTTCATGAGCATCTTCCCTCCTCTATAAGTCCTTCAGCAATTCAAGATTTCCTTACAAACAAGTCTGAGTCATGAGACAAATTTTACAAGGTCAAAACCATACTAGCATAAGCCACCAGTTTGCAGTCCAGGTTGAAATCTCTCTGTGTACCCACATGTGGTAAACAGAAGAGGAGATGAAGACAACGTCTCTCACAGATCTCCTCCAAAGTGCTTTGAGGAAATGGTTACAAGCAGAATAGGGAGATGCAGAAAATCCAGCAACTGCACCTCTTCAATTTCTGGCCTCCTCAAGGCTGTCAGGCGGTGAAGGATGCCATTACAGAGAAGCTTTACTAAAAGAGAAACCTGTTCCTGAACAGCTGTTGCCAAATTATAACTGCCAGTCAACTGTAATCTCTGCCCTATTTAAGCTAGGAATGCACACATGAAACTCCTGTCGCTGCTAATCCCTGGGATCATCCCATCCGTCTAGCAACAGAGCGGTGGAGTGGAATGCCTCCTGATTCTTCCAGACAATCTGCTTCTCCATAATGGACATGTAAAGCACGTACCTGGAAACCGAACGCTCCTTTCGAGACTTGTTATATTCCATCACTTCCTTAGCAAACTCATCCTTTGTAAACTCATCGGGTTTGGACTTTTTCTTTTCCCTGTGAAAACAAGTTTGACCTTTACTACCATTGTAGTTTGACCTTCGTTACCAAAAGACATCAAGAAACACAACATGGCCACTAGGAGAAAATGCCTACTGCATGCAAATGCAAAAGGTGAACAGCTAACATCGAAGGAAGACCAGTTTAGAATGCCTACAACTTTTAGCCAATATTTTAGAACTACATTTGTCTTGTCTCAGTTTTGCATGTTTACCCTTTGCAAAGAAAAAGGACATGACATTATGACACCGTGACGATTCTTGCATTTTGTTGATGTCAGGTGCACTGTGGTGTAACTGCAGTCTGATATGCTATTGAAATACAACAACAAAAACCAAGGCAACTTCATTGAGCCAAATACTTACTCCTCTTGCAGTCTCTGCTGTTCTCGGTAAAACTCCTCCCTGGATAAAGGAGGTGCTTGTGTCATGAGGATGGTATTTGCATGAGCCCTTGGCACTGCTGTTGCTACCCAAGCTGATGACATGTTGGCAGGAGCTGGAGGATATCCTGGAGGGGGAACAGCGTACCCAGCAGATGGAGGCTGACCAGGTGGAAAGTGAAGAGGAGACTGTGCTGGTGGTAGCCCTGAAGGAAGTGCATGGGGTGGTGGAGGGTACGAGGGAGCTGGAGGCACAGGCACGACGACGGATGTTGATGCTGCTTCTGTTGGGGCATGAGTCCTTTGGGAACGTCCACTGCGCAGGCGTCCTCGATTTGAACTTCTGAAGAAACCCAAAAACATGTGTCACTCTTTGTCACACTCTGCCCTGATTGTAAAGAGGAAAGCCAATGAAGCGGCAGCCTGGTGGCGAGCACTTCCTACCCTCAACTTCAGCATTTTTCTCCCTGCTTTCCCTTCACTTGAGACTACGCTCCCTTCTTGATCCTCATGCTTGCCTTCCAGACCCTCGCCCCCAACAGCTCCCGCAGTCTTCTCCCCTTATACTCTGCTTTGTGACCGTGGATGGAGGCTGCCCGTGCTTAAAAGACACTCCCATGTCCCATGTGCCAAGCGCCCACCGCTCCTCTGCCACTCCTTGATGTACTTACTGCTTATACTTACTACTGAAGATCACACTTCTGATCCTCAAAGTACTGCACAAATATTAACTAATCTTCTCTCAAACTTCTTTTAGCTTCTTCCACAGGCATCACCTGTGGTCTTGCCTCATGATGATGTCTTTGGCCTGTTCTTGTCCCTGAATTGTTATTTTCTTGCTTACTAAATTTGAGAGTTTTAGGAAATCTGTGGAATCGTCCTGGCTTTTGTTGTGCTTTATCTTTAAGACATTATAAACACAATGCACGCTTACAACCGATCTCTAACAAAGGCGTACCAAAAGGAAGGACTAACTTGACACGGCAATAATAGATCAAACAAACGCCTCTCTCTCCCACTGAGAGAAAGCACCTTGGCTCGTTGAGATGAGAACATTGAAGAAATTCAAAATTGTCATCAAATAACAGCCTTGACTTTTCCAAGAATTTGCTCCACCAGTATCCGCTAAGTTGTGAAATAAAGAATGTTGGAGGCTGATTTGTATTGGGGAATCAATGTCTTCAGGTCTGTTCAGCCAGTAATCAAAAGGGTGGCTTTCCACCCAATCCTTTAGTTATATTTCATTTTTAGATGTACTGCTGGTTCCCTCAAAAACTGCTCCTTTTTCAGAGTCCTCTTTTCAATCACGTACTGGAGTTTTACTTTAAATACTCTACTGCAAGCACAGATCCCCTTTGTCAAAGCCAAATCAAATTAAGCCCTTTAAAAATTAATCACCGCTTCTATTCTCCACAACTATCTGGGCATACTTACTCCATTATAAATCAGCTGTAGTCTAAGTTAAGTGTTACGGCCTCGTTGAACAGGTTACGGGTCGTAATATACCGGATTTCTGTAGAATACTTACCGTTGCCAGCCTGGTCTGCCACCAGCTGAGCCAACTGTGCTGCCTGTGATTGCATGAGCTTTTGGCGTAGGGAGAGGAAAAAGAGAAAAATCCCACTTAGTTTATCTCAAGACAGCTTTTTAAAAGAAATTCTAAAGTTATAGTGACTTACCGGTTGAGGGTACTGATTGCCCTTGGGGGCCCAGAAGACTTGGGATCGCTGGTTGCCTTAGTGCAGGAACATGATCGCCCTTGTCAATACATGCAAACAGTTAGAAATTAAGCTCCACTAAAAGGCAACAGTCACTGCATCATTTGAAAGAAAACTGACCTCCTCTTCCAACAAGCTGCTGGTTGACAGAGAGGGAAATTTCAGAAGTTCAGTAGCAGTCACCAGAGCAGCAGGAGGTAACACAGTATCAGCATCACTACAAAAAAAAAAAAAAAAGTTATTATTCAAACAGCGTTTTCAAGTGCTACTGGAAATAGCAAGTCCAAGGTGAGAAAAGGCTGACTACTGCAAACAGGAAAAAAAAATTTAAAAAATCTTCATCAGATTTACAGATGTGAAGTTGGCCCATTCTTAATGAAGACTGGAAAGAAGTCGATTTGGACTACTGGCATGCCAAGAGAAAGCTCACTGGAAAAATATCTTCTTAAGCTAGCTGCACGTGAAAGGGTTAGAGCACATACAAGTCACACACTGAATCTCAGTTTTGGAAGACGCAAGAACTGAAATTCTATGAGGAAATGTTTATGTGCGAGTGCAGAGGCTGCCTTAGAGGTTCTTCTGAATTGCGGTTCTTTGCATTCAACGCTACAGCTGAGCCTGACAGTCTTCTGGACAGAGAGGCTATTTGCAGCCCAGGCATAAAGCTGAAAGGCCACAAGGCCTAAACAATCGTACAGATCTTTCACGTCTTTTCATGTGACTTCACCGGGCTGCAAACTCAGACTTTCATGTTTGTAAATACTTCAAAGTTACGGCGTTTCAGTGTTTATTAGCCAGGTCAGCACGCGTCACCGACTGCCCTTTGTGTTACTGAGGATGACTCTGACTTATCGTAAGATTGATGGTAGAAATACCGTAGAAAAACGTAATAGGAAAACACCTGCTCAGTTTTAGCTCTAATTGTGCTTTTACAGGTTTCATGAAACTGTTGCTTCCTCCGTACTAGAGAGAAATTAATGCACTCAAGAAGCTTTGACGTAACTAGAGGGCTCCTTTAGGAATTGCTAGCCACATAAATCCAAAGGGCCCCTGGGCAAAATGTGCCTCTTTCAGGGTAAAACTCATAGACAATGACTGATAAGGGAACTGAGCAAGAAATACTTCTGAGACAATCCTTGCATGAGACACACTTCCGAGTTATCAAAGTGTCCTCATTCAAAGTAAATACAAAACCCAGAACTTCCACTAGTATCGGGAACTGTCACTACCGATAGATAAATAGCTAGTGGAGAAGCTCAACAAGAAGAAGAATCTAACTTGAGCATTTTAGTGTCCTTTATATCCCTGTTGATCTACAGATTTACTTACCAAAGAGGTCCGTCCGGCTGTTCAGCACAGAGAGACAGGGACACTGCTGGAGGGAGACCAGAGGTGACGACAGAAGACGGATTTACTGGCAGCCCAACGGCCACAGAGGACTGACCAGAGGCCAACGATGACAAAGCAGCAGCAGAATGAGGAGCCAGGGATGCTAATGGAGTCATTAGTGGGTCCTGCTGTCTGGAAACTGCTGGCCGGAGCTGAGGCTGCATGTTGTGCGCTCTTGTTTGTCTCGTTAGTGGTGGTGGAGGTGGTGGAGGTGGCGGCTGCTGCTCATGTTGCTGCTGAATCTGCTCTCTGTAGCCAGTTCCATTATTGAAGTTGTTCACAGCCTAGAGGCAGAAAAACACGTACAGAAAGGCACTATGAAACTTCAGTAGATGTACGAACAAAAGCCTCCCCAGAGCAAAATTACTTGTGTGTTCCTGTAAACATTATCAATCCTAAAATCAATCAACATACAGGTATAGGAAGACATCAGGTGAAACACTGACCCTAACGATGGGTAACGCAGAGTATCTCTATTTACAGTACCTCAGTGTTAACACCAAATTTGAAAGTGAGGCAATCACGTTAAGCAAAAGTGTGACCTGAATTTGCCAGATTCTCTCTAAAGAGTTGTAAGCTTCTCTAACACCAGATAACGTCTCTGAAAAGTAAATTTAGCCTTATTCCATTTAGCCTTGCTTAAGGAGATGTAAACGAGTATTTTCTTCCCTTTCAGCTTTTCGCAAATAGACCTGTCTAACAAACAGTTTACATAAATGTCAGCATGTCACCTGGCGTAACAACTTGTTGGCAGTCAAAGCATCGGGAGAAACGTCTGTTTGATGACACGTTGGGCATGTATGTTCCTCAGATTCCAGTAACGCTGTTCTAATACCTGTGAATAACGAGAACCGTCAAAAGAGTTTTCAGCAAAACTAAGGAAAATGTTGGGGTTCTAATCAATTATAAAAACACGTATATGATTAATGGGTGAATACGGTCTTGAACTGAGAGCCTGAAGCGGTAAATGTCCAATAGTGTAAAAAATGTCCAGCATGCAGCAAATAACTAAGCAGTGTTGATATTTCACTGTTGTTACTTGGAAGCTGTAGAGTAGGCTGTGTCTTGATGTTTGGACTGGTCTTTCCACTGTGCAGGACAGTGAGAAGTCACCAACCTCAAGGTTGATGAATAAAACACATCTCAAAAAACCGTTCATAGATTCAAGTTCTGAAGGATTTCACCAACTCTCCTGTGGAGAAGAATGTGGATTAAACGCCCAACTCTCCGTTTGTTGCAGACCACAATAAGTCACCAGAGCAGGCTATAGAATTTTGCATGAGAGAAAGGGCTGGGGACAAACTAAATGCATTCAGTATCTCATACTGTAATCACCTGCACGGTTACACATTCTTCTCAGAGTCATCCTTCCACATGTACAGAGGGTTTAACTAGACACGTAACCAGGGAAAAAAGCTTTCTGCCTTTTTTTTCTGCCCTTTGCATAAGGGGGGGTCCTCTCCCGTTCTGGGTATACTCAGGTATCAAATAGAACGGGTAACCAAGTAATTTCGTTCTCTCCCAGTTCTGCCTTCGGAAGGTCAGATGCCATGTTTTGAGTTAACAACCGTGGGAGTAAGACTTACATTCGTCACAGTAACTGTTTCCACAGCAGGGAGTAACAGCTGCGTCACTCATGACCTCTTTGCAAATGAGACATAACAACTCCTCCGGAATAGGAGCGTCTGAGGAGGAGGAGGAGGACGGCTCCTCTGGTGAAAAGGGAGGCTTTTCCTTCTTTCCTCTAGCATACGCTTCCCTGGAGGCGGGGCGGGGAAGGAAAAACAACAAGTGAAAGATGGGCAAAGGAGAACTTTTCCAAGCTTTGGATTTCCTGCAAGGAAGGTAAAATAGAAGGCATTCTTCTCAGTCCACATTAGCCTTCTAAAGCGTAGGCATTTAGTTTCAACTACTTCTCTTTGGCCACCACACCAGAAGAGGGAGGGGGAACAATTTTCCTTCTGCAGAACTCTCCCATTCATGGGATCAACTAAGAGATTGGCTCAGACTAGAAAAATCATTTTTCGACATCCAGAAATCAGCTGAAATGAATCCCACCTCTCCTCTGCCAGAGGGTCAATGTAAATTGCAGGCTCAGGATCAAGTGAGTCTCCGATTAAATACACTTTATGAATAAAAGAAAACTATGTCTCAGCTTCTACACAAGGAGATCCATGACAGCCACAAACAGAAGTGCTATCAAGTGCATTTCTTCTCAGACACTCTTGTCACCACACAGTAGGATTTTCTTAGGGTAAAGCAAAACAGGAAAACATCCGTCTGGTTCACACATGAGATTTGATCAAAGCCAGAGGGGGAGGAAATCTCACTCACACAGCTATTTGCTAAATTGGGCAAGAAGCCTTTGAAACGTCAAAGAGAAGCAAAACGAGCTTTCGAGGAGAATGACTCCAACGGTAAGCACTAGTGAAATCTTTTGCAGACCTACAGATTCTAGTATACCACAAGTTGAACCAACTTCCAGGGGCGTGAACAGCAGGACCAGCCTATTTCCGTATTAGAAAGTATCACAGATTTTAAGGCAACGATACAATGACGGTGCTTCCTCCTTCGTAATTACAGACGCTGGCCAACTTGCTTGCATTGCCACTCAGACACACACGCATGGTTTCTCTCGTTCCCTTTCTGCTCAGTCCCATTAATCCCATACTTACGCACTAATAATTGGTATGGCGTATTTCCCAGTGCTTGTCAGCATAGCACCCTTTATACTGGGATCTTTCACCTCCATCAGGAAACTCCTCGGAATTCCTGTGCTCCTTTTAATTCTGGGAACAGACTCAAAATTTCTGTCCTGTTAAGAAAAGAAGTGCAGATATCTCTCATCTTAAGACCCACCCTTAAAAGGACATTTCAATGATGATTTTCAGCAGCAAAAGCCTTTAATCCTCTCCTTTTACCCAGCATAAGGCTTGCTCAACTAAAATACCCTTCTCCCTAAAGGAATATAGCCAGGATGTCCCAAAGGCTTGAGCAGCGTTTTGAACTCAGTCGACATCCTTTGGCTTAATGTCAAGTTCCTTAAGGGTGAAATATCCCTTGGCTCACCATCCACTCGGAGAGGAGACACAACCCCGCTCCTCCTCCAAAGCGCAGTTCAGAGTGAGAGCTTAACTCGGTGCTCTGAATCCGACACTGAGAAACTGAGATTCACCTTCTCTAGTGAAGGTGGAATTCATATCTCACGCATATACATTCAGCAACTGATGTCAAATGGCATGGCTACTCAGCCAGGTGCTTGTGTAACTAAAACACGCAAACATTGAACGGATGGGGTCGACCGAAACATCTTGGGTTTTTACAAACTACTGAAAACTGTGAACTGTCATTAAAAAGCGTTGCAACCAGAAAAATTTCCAATAAAATTGAAATGTATAAAATATGCCTGACAGTGTGTGGAGAAAGATCTATGGACATATGTAATGTCCATGGCCTAGAAGGAAGAAAATGTTACATTTATAACTCCAGGTTTCCCGTGAATTGTAAAGGGCTTTGCAACATTGCCACATGACCTCTGCGTTTCACCCCAAAAGAAACAATTCTTAACATGAGTATTCATGTATTTGTTACGGAACTGCCAAGGGAAAACAATTTAAAAGTAAGTCACACCAGAAGTCCCCCACAATCTTACCCCCTTTGTTGGGCAGTTCTTTACACAGTGGCCAGGTTTTCCACAACCAAAGCAAGTATATGATGTTGGAGGTGGACCCAAGGCTTTCTTCGTGTAACTGAAGGTGTTTTGGGGAAAAAAAAGAAAAAGGATGCATGTGTTAAATCCATGTTTGTTAAAACCAACAAGTTTACAGGTTTTCCATCATCGCCAAAGATCGGATTTGACATTATCCACACTTACTTGGCTGGATCATATTCACGGCAAGACTGGATCATCATGGCTTTTATTTTATCTTCTTCGGCAGCATTGGCTTCAGCCAGATTGGCAGTCTGTTGTTTAACAAGTAATCGTTTGAGAGGCACATTAGAAACACATTGAAGCGCACACAGCCAAAGACAACACCACTCACCCAAGCCTGTACAGAGCAGCACAACACTAGCTGAGGTTGCCTGAAAACAGCTGCTTATATAAAAAATAGTTGTGCTGAAAGTGTTCTGGGGAGTCCTTACACCATGAAATGATGCTTATGTGCCTGTTAACCTACTTGAAAAGAGCATTCTTGGGCACTCAAAACCTTAGGCTCAGGTTGGACCTTATAAAGACTTGTGCACCTACTCCAGTTTTCTTCCAAGTGGACTGAAGCTATGCACAGAAAAAGTTAGACCTGCCGCTATTATTAAAGGGATCTTTAAGCTCCAGTCTATTTGAAGGAGAAGACAGCCACTGTACATTGAATTGAGAAAGATGAAGGCAAGTACCATTGTTTACATTTGCAGCATCAGAAGGATACACAACTTAAAGGTCAGGGAAGTTGGTTTTGCTTGCTGAAATTCAGCTTCACACACAGAAGCATTACAGAGATTCAAGCTTTTTAGAGCCCCTCAGCAAGACAAAAGACTCTTTTCAGTAGAAATTGGACCACTCATGTGCTGTAGGCAGTCCAAACTGCACGTTCCCCCCTGCTAAATTCTTCATATTAACTGATGTAACTAGGAACATTTTCACAATCTACACTGTGTCCCAACAAATTAGACCGTGTTGTCCACTCTAGATATACTGCAATTTATGAAATTGTGCAGCATTCCAAGAACAGATCTATAACTATAATGACTAGAAATTCAAAAATAGCCATGCCATTGCCCATGTGACAGAAACGCTTCTACTTTGGCTGTTGCAACCCCCCCCAAGATGTCCATAACCAACAGCCAATTCAGTTCTTCTGTGAACATTGTGTTCGTTTCCAATGTAAACCTAACGAAATGTGTGAACAAGTCAACAGCTTCTGCAAGGCTGCTGCTTTGTGTCTTGAAGCTGAGTCATACTGCAACACTATGTGGAGGCTGATAAGGTGCTCCCCTTCGATCTTCCCAAAGTGGGAACTGCTCTTCACAGGATACTATCAACAGCTACACAGGCTTTAAAGTTAAAATAAATAAATTATTAAAAACTACATTAAAGTTTTCTTCCCATTACAACAGTTATCCTGCTATAGATCACAGTGTACAATTTAAAAATTTGAAGCAAACACTTTTTTTTTTTATGTATTTGACAGGAAAAAAAAATATATATACCTTAATCAGCTGGGCCAGAGAAAGAGGTGCAGAAGAGTCATCACTCTGTTCACAAAAAATTAAAAACATCTTTAAGTTTTACAATCAAAACCTAGCAATAGTTAACCTCTACGGTAGTCGGAAATTCTGCGCTATATCCTCTGAGCATCACTGAAATAGGCATTTCCAACCTAGTGTCATTTGCCTGTGTTCAAAACAAAGTCCAAAGCCACGACAGCTTAGGAGTGCCTATGTGGTTAAGGAGAAGAAACTAAAACAACCAAAGCCGCTTGAGATTATGTATTGCTCCAGAATGTCTCAGGGAGGGAGCCTTGTCAAATGCTCACAACTGCTTAAAAGTCCAAGGGGTAAGGAAGCTGTCAACTGTCCGCTAAAAGGGATTCTAAAACAATATTTATGTTTCTTGGAGAAGGAAGCATCACTACAGAAAACTTATTTTCAGTGTAGTTTGTAAATCAATCAGCGTCTCATCATTTATAAATGCACACGGCTATGCCTTTATGAACACAGCCTAGTTGCCTGTCAAAATCAAGCATGGGCACATCAGCCCTGAAACAGGAACTCTGCCTCTCCTCTCCATAAGTTTAAAAATGCCAGGCCCACCACACCCCACAAAACCCAAATGCAAACACCACTCCAAAGCATCCACCATAAAAGAAACCCACCACTTTATCAAGAAAAAAAATAAGCTGCTCAAATTATTGAAATTAAGGTGTCTGCCATGACAGAGTAGCCTATAAAAACTGAGAAAATGGATTTCTTGTCGTGTATTAGACCGCAGGCCACACTACGCAAATTAGTTTGGGAAGTGTGAGAATTTAATATTCTTCTCCTTGCCAGCAGACCAAAACCAAGTCTTAATGATGACAAAAACATGGATTCAGAGCACAATCCTGGGATTTTTTTTTTTCTCCTTTGCAACCACACTCCTCCCTCCCAGCTACCTCCTGCAACAGCTTGCAGGAATGAAGTCCTCAGGCCACCAGTCAGCAACGGACTGCGGCATTTACTGGGAACTAAGATGACATGCGGTTTTTCCACAAGTCAAAAGGGTAGCTCTCATCTGGTTCCTTTTCCAGGATATTGAATTCTATGATGCCACAAGCAGCAGTTAAGCTGACACTAGTAAAACATCATCAGAAAGACATCCGAATCACTGCTTAGTTTTTTAGAAACGTAGAATAAAATTTCTATGATGCTGAATCAAATACATTGTACATACAGCATCTATGTTTTAGTGGAAAATATATTAGGTTAATGTTGGGGAAATTAACACAAGGCTACATTGATTGGAATTAAGTGCAGTGTGTAGAAAAAAGTGTGAGATGGTGTTTTACATACGCCTCTTGATATTCCACTCACTGGCTCAGTTTGACATCTGGAAGAAGAAATAAAAGTGATCAGAACTTAAAAGAAAGCCCTTGTGCCCAACATACAGCAGCGACAACAGATTACAGAACTTGAACATCAAAACGTGATGTGCTGATAGTCTAGTGCATGTGGAAACGTATTCATATACATAAACGGCTCTCTCTTGGTACCTTCAGTGCAGCTAAAAAAACCCCAAAAAGCCCATTTCTACTTTGTCAGAAAATTACTCTAAGACTTACAGAAATAGAACACCAAAGTGCCTCAGATATTTTGTCTCTGCTACGTAAGTATCAAAAATATGAAGTCTGTACTACAGTTTTGTGTCTTAAACATGGTGACTAAAAATAGTAGTAGAAATGTCACCTGAAGGCAGTGCCTAGGATTTTCTGTGATTTAGGAGTCCTGTGGGGAAATAAAAAAAAAAAAAAGGACTTAATTGCCAGAATTTGCTTTAAGATAACCTTGAAAATGCTACAGTATTTGGGGAAATATTTATTACATCTGGGAACTCGCTGAGATTCCACATACTCATTGATCTGTATCTGCATGTAGATCATCATGAATGAGACATGCAGCCATCGATGTAGTGAACAAATAATTCCAGCATCATCCCAAGTGTCCCATCAGCAGAGCTGGTGACCCTTGGTCTTTCCCCTCTAGCTAGTATGCAAAAACATCAGATTTGGGGCATAAGGATACCTGCCATATGCCACCCCCCCTGCCCCAAATGCAAAGAATAGACGGATTCGCAGAAACACTGAGAATCAGACTCTTCTGAGATGGGAACAAATTCTAAGTTTACACTCCAGTGCGTACCTGTCTTCACTCTAAAAGCAAGACAAGCAAACACATGTAACAAGGAATCTCTCCACGTAGAGGAAACAGCATCAAAAACTTGGCGCTCAGAAAAAACAACCCCAAGATCAAACCAAATAGAATCATTCTTAACAGTTACCGTTGTTGGAGTTTGAACCCCATGTCCCAGCAGGCCGAAAAGCATAAGTTTACTTTGGGACAGGAACAATAAAATCTACCCCATTACAACAAAAAGTAACAGCAGCTTTAACCAGAAAGATACAATCTGAGTGCCTCTGGAAATGAACATCAATTAGAAAAGGTAACACACCCAAACCACTAGCACAGAACACAGTGCTTTATGGATACCTACAGAACGTATGTTTTGCTGGTAGCTTTAACTCCTCCGACAGGGATTCTTCTCACAATTACTGATGAGTTCTTAGGAATCAGGGCATTAGCCTCTGTGTATTCTGAAAACAACATAAATGCAGAAAAAAACATTAGTCAATTCATAAGAATGTATATGAATATGTAATTACACAGCGCGGCAGAGAGGGAAGCCCTTTGCAGATAGAAAAGCCAGATTTCAGGTATAACGGTGCATTTTTATCGTCTCAGCACACTAGCAGTACATTCCAAGAAATCTTCAGGTTTGAGAACCAAACGCAAGCAGCACAATCTTTTCCAGTTTTTTTTGAGAGAGCGTGAATGCCAACAGCAAAATGCTCCCAAAGGTCACTAAAGGAGAGTCTGCTAGCGCATGAGGTTCTGTCCTGATCTAGCTTAAGTGGCTTTTGCTTCTGTTAGGCTACAAAACCAAGAGATCTTTGGAGAAAAACAAAGCACAGCCAAGTCTCACCTGTGTAAAGCAGATCTGAAGTCAGACAAGCTTGCCCTGCAACAAAACAGGCCCTTAGCTAAAGCATGAAATCTCTGCGCCGTTGCTTTCATAGCTGTTCACTAAAAGCGATTCGGCCACGCTGCTGGTGCTCAAGGCCGACAGAACACAGAAGACAGCCGGCCACCTCTGCGTATGGCTTGCAGCTTAAGACTGCAGACTTAACACTTAAGGGATGTGGTACCAGTTGGCTTTAATACATTTCTATTTCCTTCGCCTCGATTAATTGAATTCATTTTGGTTGATGGCACCTTAATAAAGGTGAAGTCAAACAACGCAGACTAAAAAGTTAACTTTCTTTTTCTTCTTTTAATAGGAAAGGATTAAAGCTGGAGCACTATTCCTGAAGTGCCTGGAAATTTTTGTTTGCTTGATTTGAATTTAACAGATGCCAGCTTAGTCTAGCAGCTCTCGGACAAAACTGGCATCTCCCAGCAGGAACCTTTTCCTCCTGGGCAGCAATATCCCCAAGCAGAGACTTGGCAACAAATCTTTCTATTTCTGAAAAGTCACACCCCAAGGCCTGTAATCACATTCAAACTTGTCAAGACAGCAGCTTACCAAACTGAAATATCATACTAAGTACCACGAAACCATTATCATCTCTGAGAAACAAGCACCACTTTTTAGGTTTAAAAGAATTTATGACTTCTCTAAGAACGTTTCTTACGTATAGTCACCATAAATGTTCTGCCGGAAAACTTCAGTAGTGCCCTGATACGGTTCACACGTAGTACCAGGGAAAAAAAATGCTTAGAGACATATGGTGAAATGATGCTCGATAGCACCTGAACGACAATGTCTTTGGTGTAGAAAAGAAGCGATATTAACAAGAAATTCCAAGGTGTCATTTAGATACGGAGAACATCCATGGCAGAGGGGCCATTAGAGGGTCTGCACAGATGGTAACTCACAGCTACACTCTTGATCCAAAGTGTTGCTAGCGAGCAGTTGCTGCAACAGCCACCAAGCCAGTTTTCCAGTGCAGTGGAGTAAAGCAAGGTGATCACAAAACGAAGTCACCAAAGACAATTTATTTCTTCAAAGTAGCCACCTGTTGTCTTCCCATCACATTATCGCTTCCCACCCCGTGTAAGCCCCCGCGCCGCTTGCCCTCCCAGTCCCCCCGCAGGCCGGCAAGATGGGCCTCAGGCTGACTCAGGCTACGTGGGGATGAGCCACAAAGAGCAGAGCGTGGCTCCCACAGGCCATGGCCATCACAGGGTGGTCTGTGACACTGCCAGCCGGGCAGTCCCTAAGCCCCCACGCCCGCTGCCCCCACGCACCTTCTTTGGTCTGGGCGTTGGTGATCTGCAGGTCACAGGTGGCCGCCTTCAGCTTCTCCCGGCCCATGATCTGGCGCTTGAGGTCGCACAGGGAGATGTGGAGGCCGGTGAAGGTGACCGTGTCATAGCTCAGCTTGGAGGAGAACTTGTAGTGGACGCACGACATGGTCGGGGCCTGCTCCCCGACGGCGTCTACCACAGTGGACCGAGGGGGCTGAGCTCACCCCCGCAACAAGTCCGGCCTGCGGCCCTCAGCGACGGGCGGGCGGGCGGATGACGGGGAGAGGCCCCCGCGGCCCCGGCTCGGCCTCTGCTCCCTCTCTCACGCAGCGCTCCCAGGCCCAACCACTCGCTGTGGGCACTCGGGCACCTCTGCCTCAGCGTTCCGTTGGGGGTTTAACGGACGCCAGCCGCAGGGGCTGCCCTGATCGCATCACTGCGCGTGCCCAACGGAACACTGCACCCCCCTGCGCCTCACCTGGCCTGTGGTGTCCCTCCTGTCACCCCCCTGGGCCTGCCACTGCCTGGTGTCCTGTCACACCCCAGGCCTGTGGTGTCCCTCCTGCCACCCCCCTGGGCCTGCCACTGCCTGGTGTCCTGTCACACCCCAGGCCTGTGCTGTCCCTCCTGTTATCCCCCTGGCTGCTCATTGCCCGGTGTCTTGTCACCCCCCAGGCCTGTGGTGACCCTCCTGTCACCCCAAAGGCCTGTCACCGCCTGCTGTCCCTCCTGTCACCCCCAGGCTGTCACTACCCGCTGTCCCCTCCTGGCAGCAGCCGGCCAGGACAAGCCAGCCTGGGGAAGATGCAGTGGGCTTTGCCGTGCGGCACTTGGCTGCCCGTGCCCAGGCCCAGCGAAGGGAGGGGACATCTCAGGGTGTCCGAGTGTCTCTTCTTGCATTTACGGGAAGTTCGGTCAAAGAGCCAATGGCCATTGATGGTTATTGCCATAAACCCATCTGCTTGTACTGGTACCGCTTCCACAAAAAGAAGACGACAGGTCATTGTCAGAGGAGACTCCCTTCTGAAGGGCACAGAAGGCCCCATATGCAGACCGGACCCACTTCTTAGGGAAGTCTGCTGCCTCCCTGGGGCCCCAGTTAAAGCTGTGAAGAATAAGCTTCCTACCCTGGTACGGCCTCAGATTATTCTCCATTATTGATTTTTCATGTAGGTAGTGACAAAGTTGCAGTAAGAAGTCCAAGGGCAATCAAGAGAGACTTCGGGGCCTTGGCACGACTGGCTAAGGGATCAGGAGCACAAGTAGGTTCTCCTCGGTCCTTCCAGTTGCAGGAATGCTGACGGAAGGAACAGGAAGAGCCAGCAGCTTGAGCCCGGTGACACCGGCAGAATTGGGAGGTTTTTGATCATGAGCTGGTCCACACGACACCAGGCCTGCTGGTGACAGGTGGGGTACACGTGTCTCAAAGGGGGAAAAGGGTCTTTGCACAGGACTTAGCAGGGCTGAATGAAAGAGCCTTAAACTAGATTCGAAGGGGGAAGGGGATAAAACCAGGCTCGCTAGAGATGAGCCTGGGGGCGGCACGCCGATGTTTGAGGGATGGTGCTAGCGAGGTGCTGCAGTCTGCCAGCTCAGTGGAGGTAGGGAGCATGGAGAGCTGTGTGACAGCAAAGACGCAAGGGTTATTGATGTGTTAGAAACCACAGCAGAACTGCCCCTTTGGACTTCCGGAGGGCATACTGGAGTCACTGTGTTCAGCCAGCTGGGCAGAGGATAGGGAATCCCCCATATGATGCGTCCCGTCTGCCTGGTGGGCCTGTCCCAGGGAAGGCAGGGTGCAGTTCTAAGAGTCTCTCGCTTGCTCGCTCTCCCTGATAGCCTCAATCTAGTCACCTCCTCCCGCAGCTCGGTCACTACGTGGAAGATTTCCTCTCCCTGGGCGCACCTCCCACAGCTGTGCTCACTGCTGCCGTCCATCAGCATTGCATCCGTCCGTTGCCTCAGCCGAGGACACTGGGACGGACAGAGCGAGCGAGAGTAGGTCAGTTGAGGTATGAATGACAGTGGCAACACAAAGACTGGAACTAAACAAGAAGCCAAAGCCAAACAAGCCAATGGCCTAATCCAAGAACAACCCAAGCATCCTGCCTTCCTACTGCCAAAACAGGATGGTGGTTCATACCTTAAAGGGTACTTAGCCCTTTGCAGGACCAGGCCTAGACATGAAGACTACAGCGCTAAGCTGTTTTACAGGGTTTTTTCCTTTTTTTTTTTTTTTAAACACTGGGTGGCTGTTGCTTCACTTGCTGTTTTGACTGTCACAATTTCAAAGTGAGTGTACAGCTTATTCACAGGGTGAGAAGGAAGGGGACCTTCCAACTGAATTTGCTTTCCCTTGGAAATGGCTGAGGCAGGCAAGCATTTGTGGTTGTTACCTCTCTGTCTTAAGCCCTGTTTCGTCTTCAAAATAAATTCAGGAGCCAGAAGGCAGGAAGAAGAGAAACGGTCATATTTTACTCCTTGAGGGGCTGGGTTGTTCTCCCTCCTACCACCATGACTGTGACCATTGGCTTCTTTATCCATCCACCTGTCCCACAGCACAAGCGTTGAGGTTCTATAGAGTTTTATTCTCAGTCCTGCTCTGAGCTGGCATGGGAGAAAGCCGGCTTGAAGCACTAGTGGCTGCTGCCGTTCTTATTCGCTTCCTTTGCTTCCGTGATCAGCGGCGTCAGGCTGGAGAGAGGCTTGGCTAATTTTAGGAATGGATGCTGTGCAAAGGAAAAAAAGAAATGAACCATTACTTTCCAAACTCAGGTACTCACAGGCTCAAGCAGCATTTCTCTGGTTATGGGGAATACGCTGAAACAGGACTGAGGGGACCATCTGCACCTGCGTCTTCATGTCCAGTACCTTGCTATCACAGGCAAACAGGGCCCAAAATCCCATTAATCCCTTTATCAAGTTGTCTTCAGCGTGCTGGCATTTCTGCCCTGCCAGCACTCTGGGAATGCTGTTTGCTCTCCCAGGGCCTTGTTCCTTTCAGGAAACGCAAGTTACTTACTTAGGTTCCTGTTTTTTAAAGACATGGGCTATCTGAGTTGTCAGAAAAGAGCAGAGGCATAAACTGTTCCTTAGGGAACTCCAATACCTCTAGGAAATGTTTATGCCAGGAGTATTTAGGCCCATGTGTTCTTCTGAAGGCCACGGAGGTACAGGTTTTCAGCACCAAGACAAGAGCAGGGACACCAGTGACAGAGCGCTGACGGACTCAGCTCTGGCTTGCAGCGAGAGCAGTGGCTACCATCCCATTTGCCACTATGTAGAGCTGAATATACTACCAAAATTCAACACAGGGCCGCAAAAATGATCAGAGGGACAGAATACCTCTCCTATGAGGACAGGCTGAGAGAGTTGGGGTTGTTCAGCCTGGAGAAGAGGAGGCTCCGGAGAGACCTTTTTGCAGCCTTCCAGTACTTAAAGGGGGCTTCTAAAGAAAGATGGGGACAGGTTTTTTAGCAGGGTCTCTTGCAACAGGACAAGGGGTCATGGTTTTAAACGACAAGAGGGTAGATTCAGGCTGGATCTAAGGAAGAATTTTTTTGCAATGAGGTGGTGAAACACTGGCACAGGTTGCCCGGAGAGGTGGTAGATGCCCCATCCCTGGGAACATTCCAGGCCAGGTTGGACGGGGCTCTGAGCAACCTGCTCTAGTTGAAGATGTCCCTGATCACTGTACGGGGGTTGGACTAGATGACCTTTAAAGATCCCTTCCAACCCAAACCGTTCTATGATTCCACTTCTTTTCCTTTTGAAAAGCACCAAGACTGGAGACTAATATGAGGGGGTTCCGTCTCATGCCTTTGAGTTTAGCTGGTGAGAAAACCATTCCATAGAACAGCTGTTCCGCTTGCAGCCGTGTCCCCTTTTACCTGCAGAAGTTCCTTGGCAGACCCTCGCCTGTCCACATCCACCTCCAGGCAGCAGCTCAGAAAGTCGCGAAACACCGCGGACAATCGCTCAGGGTTCTGCAGCTCTGGTGTCCCGTTCGTAGCGATCAGATGCAGCGCCTAGAGAAAAAGGGAACATGAGACTCCACCTGTTTCCTTCATATCCATAACTGCCCAGATAGACCCCATTTTTTAAGGTTCAGTCTCCAGTGGCAGTTTCTTCCCTGGCAGGGGGTCAGACAGGATTTTTCTATAGCTACATAAAAAACCTGGAGGCAGCCACAGCTCTTCCAATATCAAAATGATCTTGCCTTGACAGCTGATTTCACGGACTGACCTGGTTAGTATGAACTACATCGGCAAAAGCACATTTTGCTTCTCCAAGTAGTGACAGGCTTGTGACAGTGACAGTTTACAGCCTCTTTTAAAGAGTGAATTTGGCCTAACGCTATTATTTCAGAGGATTACTACAGAAAATGCATCTCGGCGGGGCTCACTGTTCCCTAAAGTACAGCTTCCATAAAGCAAAGGTAGCCAAGTTTTTTGCTCTGCTCTTGATAAAAATGGTAACCAGATGGGAAAAAAGGAAATCCATCAGCTTAGTCCTTGGATAAAGAAACAGAAACATTGGGAACCTTTTTTTCAACACAGGCACATAAGTTGCATGCACAAATATCTTATGAAGAAAATGCATCTTTGGGCAGATGGGAGCCAAGCTGCAACAACGTCTTTCAGCAGTCTCCAAATTCCAGATCAGCGTCACTTATGTGTTAAGAAGAAAACGTTTAATGCTTGCTATCAGAAAAACAAGTAATTCCATCGCTATGGTAACACTCCGCTACCTCAGAATTGGGAGTATTCACCTGTGTTAAGGGTTGAGTCCTCTGTGGATTCCCCTCCATGTTGTGCATAAATGTCCAGCTGCTCATCTGAATGCACAGTCATTCTGTGCACACAAGCCTAGCCAAACACTTGAAAATTCCAGCCTTTCTCCTCTTCAACAGCATCCAGCCAAAGCTAAGCTCAAGTTTCCTAAGCAAAGCCAAGGATGTTCACTGTCAAGTAGCTGACGGAGTTCATGCAGCTGAGCAAGTCTTCCTGATATTCCTCAGGCCAAGGGAGTACAACGTCATTTTGCAAAACACAGGGTGAGCAGTATCCAGTGTGGTTCGCTTGTAACCAAGGTCTAACATGCTGAGAAGCCAGCGAGATGAGTTCATTGCGCTTTTGCAAGATGTTATGTAGAAACGGAAGACAAACCTTTTGAACTATTCAGACATAAACTTCCAGAATACGTCTAAACTACACAGCAATAATGATAGAAATAGGCCATGGGGTCTTCCATTAAAACGTCTGCCATTACAACAGCTCTGTTCTACTGGCACTTAACTAGACCGGGACCACATTGACTTTGCTATTGTCCTCTTAAATACAGAGGACAATTTCCAAGCCTAAAAAGGCAAAGAAACGATCCTAGAGTAAAAACAACAAAAGGAAGCTTCTTTCCTTTTCCCACAACATAAATGTCACAAAATCAGTCTGATCCTGTCCCTCTGCAGCTGACCTCAGCCACCGGACACAGTGGTGAGCTGGAGTGCCTGTCCTCACTACGCTTCAATTGCGCTACCCGAGGGATGATACTTCTCCTGCGGGAAAGGACTACAGCACCAACGGCAGCTTTGGGGATTTTACTGCAGCCACATTCACCTGAGTGTGAAACAGGAGTGCCAGGACAAATGGAGCTCTTTTAGTTACTTGTTTCTTCTCAGAACATGAATCCCAAAGAAGAGTCATCTTCAGCTCGGTACGTCCCCTTTTCAGTATTTCCACCAGAACAGGGAAAGGTCTACGGGAAGCTGAAGTACCTTCTTATCACATATCTTTTGGTCTCCTATGATATGCAGCTGGCAAAGAAAAGCAAGTACGGTACAAAGGAAAGGAGCGTTCGCAGTAGCTGCAAAGGGGCAATAAGCTCATTAATTTGTTTCACATGCCAAGAAACAAGAAAGGCTTCAGCAGACCATTACAGCTGCAGTCTGTGAAAGCAAGATCCTAAAGGTATCCAGGCCACCCAGATACGTGACAGAACAACATACAGATCATTAAGAAGCCTGAAACTGTAGAAGATGTGCAGCATTTGAAAAAAATGCTACAGTTTTGAGACAAATTGATGCGCTGTGGTTAAGAAATGAAAAAGAAATGCTTAAGGGTTTGTTTTGTTTCTGTGGTTTTCTGTTTGTTTTTTTTTTTAATTGAAATCAGGAGGAGGTCCAACCTGAATTTCAAAGGGTTTTTATCACACCAGTGTTTGTCCCCCAGGCCCTCGGCATGTGCCGGATGGAAGGAAATCACAGTGAGAGGAAACAAATACCATCACAGACACATCCAAGACACACATGGCTCGAAAATTGTTCATTCCTGTGAGTTCTGCATCAGCTGGAAAGAACGTGAGCAGCATGGGATGCGCGTGCTCTACACGTGGAAAACAACACTGCATCTACATGAAGACTGCTGCTAACTCTAGGACTAATGAGCCTTTCATGCCCTTACAATTTATTTAGGTGTTTAAGTAACGGAAGCTCCTGTGTGCCTTCCATTATTAAAACAATCCTTCATAAAAAACAAATCAATCCTGTCGGGGTTGATTGACCTTAATAAAACTAGCTGATAACTGGGGAACTTCAGGCAGTCCATCACAGGCTGTTCACTGTTCCTAGCTCAGGGGCAACAACCGCTGAAAAAGAGCCCAGGAAGCCAATGCAGATGGAAGCAACTTCAGGTGCCTGATTTTCATCTACCACAGTTTTACTAAGACACCTGAAGATGCCTTGAAGCTCTAAGTGTCCAAGCTGATCGTATCTCCAGCAGGAGATGAGGCATATATGGAGAAAAAGAGCATCTCAAAGAATCTGGGTGAGGGCAGGAAGAGCTGAGTTTGGTCAGAGAGAAGAAATCCAGTGATCTTTCTAACAAACAGTTGACCTGAGGCTTCTCGAGGAGCCCTAATCAGCATTTGAGGTTAAGGAGGCAGGGAACCTTCAGCATCCCGACCAGTCACGCTAATGCTCTTCACGGGTTTTTGCTGCCTTATGCAAATGCATTTTTTGCAAGGGTCTCCCAGGGAATCAGGTGGAGTGTGGGCTCCTCTCTTTGCTTGGCCGGGGGTATTTCCTGACCATTCTCTTGTTTCTTCTTTCAGTCTGCAGTACGCAGTCGGGGTGCCACAGACCAGAGAGAGCACAGCCTTACTGCTATGAGAAAAGCTAAAGGTCAGGCTCTATTTTAATTCTAGCCTTAATAAGAATTGTGTATGTATACGCATAGAGCAAACTTAATTTCCTCCTGAATTCCTGCATCCTGTCAGGAATTAACTGTGCAGCACTGAGCTCTGTTTCAGCTCTCAGTCATGAGGTGTTATCTTGGCAGACATTCCTCCACTATGACACGCTCCTTTGGTATAAGAACTGGTCATTTCATTTTAAGGAATTAGGACAAAACTGGAAACTTCAAAACATCAAAATACACTAGTGTACTACAAGTACCTGTGCCAAAACATACTTGTAGAAAAGCATTTGCTAAGAAGTGATTATGGCATTACTAGAACCAGTGACACTTCCTGAAAGGCGCAGGTGAGCAATCGGCACTGATCTGAGTTTGGAAAGACTTCTCCTGCACGTACAGTTGAAATATTTTTCATAAAAATTCCCCAACTGGAGGATCTTGCTGCTGAAAAATTCTTGTCATTCAGAGATACAACTCAAAGAGAGTTCTAAAAGCACATGAGAAATCTCAAGCGTGGTTGAGGGCAAAAATGACACATTTCTGAACAGTCTACATGTCACTTCTCTTTTAAGGTCCCCCTATTGACATAACGACAGCTACAATATATGCCGATATGCTCCAGCGACATATTTAGAAGCAGCCCTTGGTGGAACTAGTTCAAGCTGGTGTAACTGGGATTTTGTCTCATGGGAGACAAAACATGGGGCAGGTTAGAAAGACGGTGGTCTCTGGTTTTATTCGCACCTTACCCTGAGAGGATGAGCATTAACGTAAGGAGGTTCTCCTTGCGCCATTTCAATTGCCGTGATCCCAAGCGACCAGATGTCCACTTTGGGCCCGTATGCGTTTCCCGACACCACTTCTGGTGCCATCCAGTAAGGAGACCCGACCATCGTGCTCCGTTGACTCTGCTCAGGGGTGATCTGAGCACACAAGCCAAAATCAGCTGAGGAGAAAAACAAGTACTGTTAAAGGCAGCTTGATTTATGAAACCAAGCAAAAGAAATCCCTTCCAGATGCCTCAGAAGGCGTTGTTGAATCTATCTGGTAAAGCGGCCATGCTCTGTTTACTCAGTGCTCGAGCCAAGGAAATACTGAAGTGGCCACTTAAAAACCCCTCAAGTTTCATGCAGTGGCTTTTATTCACTTGAAGCTTTAGATTATTCTTTATTACTATCCCTTCTGGAAGGGACCTACACAAACCGAAACCACTCTTTACACCTTTTTCCTTTCTGTACCTCTCTGGACGCTGGCACTGTGCTCTTAGCTCGCAGCAGTGGTCTGCCAGTGCACTACCACAGGCATCGCTTTTGGGTAACAGGCAGTCAGTCAAAAGCAGCCCCACACCACATCCTGGGAATGCTGCACCTGACCAAGGATACCTACTCAGTTTGACAGATCCATCCATTCCGAGGAGGATATTGTCGCTTTTGATGTCTCTGTGGATCACTTGGTTGGAATGAAGGCAATCCAGAGCTTGTAGGCACTCATAGATCAAAAAGAAACATGAGGGTAAAACTTACTTAGTGACCAGATTTCATCACACAAGAAAAGAAATGGCTCTAAAGGATTTAATTTCTAGTTGAATTGAGAGTAATGGCAGAATATTGTGCTCTCAAGAGGAAGAGCTTGCTGCTTCAACACAGAGTAATAACTTCCTAAACAAAGGCGTAGTAGCTTTTGAAACAGAAATGTCAATTCTTGGCACAGACTGTCCCCTGAAAGCACGCACGGAATGACTGCTGCTGCAGGGAATGTGCTATCTCCACCCAGGTGACAAACTATGGTTTGCCAAAAACCAAAAAGTCCCTTCCTTCGGTATAAGATGGATCACTTTTGAGTCGGAGGTCGCATGAGAAAGATTTTATTGTTAGGCTTGACGGCAGATCTGGAAATAGCGTGTTAGGCATTTTTCAGGAGCAATCACCGTTTTGGGTGGAGTGCTATTCTTTTAAGCCGAGGACTGTGATGAAGGAGCCCCTATTTTTCTTTGCTGGTATTTTAAAATTCTGCCACCAGCATATTTGCTTGTACACGAAAGGAATGCAGTACAGGCATGCTCCAGGCAAAGGTTTAGAGAGGCAAAGTTGAGAAGAGTAAAACTAAAAACAACGAAAAAAGAAATAGTACAATAAAATTCTATGAGTAAAACAAAAGAGTGTAATAAGTGCAGCGATACTGGCAGGCAGTTCACTTAAGATGCTCTTTCTTCTCCGTATCATAAAAGCAACACAGAAACAAAGCTCTGAACATGAAACCTCTCATCTTCTTACCACCTGCTTAGAAGTACCATCCTGTCCCAGTAATGGGAAGCACAGGCGGGATCCCTTACCTCCCTACAGACAGCTGCTATCTGTCCTTCATCCATACATGTCTCCTCAAGAACATCATTTAAAGAGCCTCCAGCTAGGTATTCCATAACCACCCACAGTGTGTCACCGACGAGGTAGCTGAAAGAAGAAAACAATGGCACTGAGATGAGTGTGCACGGCTAAATTACCTCTGGAAAAAGGCTACAGCTGATTTTGTTTCCAAGTCATTCTTACATGAGGACAGGACAACATGAATAGACATTCCCTCTAGGCTATACAGGACTTAGAACCTGTGCGGTCTAAATGAGGAAGGCCCATAAGTGAACAATTAGACGTCCGAGCTGGCAAGCAAGTGAAAAATTGAAGTTCAGTAATGGCAAAGATAAATCTTGGACCAGGAGGATGTGTACCAGTGAGGACAGGAATTGGTCAACAGTTTGGAAAACCTACCAGAAAATACATCCAGGAACAGGAGAAACAATTTAAAAAGTGGCAAATTACGTGTTTCTGCAAACAAGAACTTCACCTTCCTGATATCCACAGCAATGGAAAAGAGCAGGAACAGCCCAAAGGAAGTAATTTCGAGGAGGATTTACCAGCACTTATGATAAGACACAGAAAAGATGATCAACTTAAACAACCACAAAACCAATCAAGCCAACAACAAAAAAACATGGAGGTAGGCTGAGATGGCTGTGCCAGGTCCTTGAAAACAGTCTTAAGCAATATATGCCAGAAAAGATTAATGCAGACAAAATGCAGTCTCCTCCCATACACTGGCTATGAGTAGATAAACAATAGAGGTCAATTTTCTGCCAGTGACCAAAGGGGTTTTTAAAAAGGTTTGGCTTGCAGCATGTAAATGAACATTCACGTGATCATACCAGAACTACTCACCTCTCTAAATAGTTCACAATATTGGAGCTCTTGTTTTCTCTCATGAACAGGATTTCGTTAACTATTAGTTCCTTTTTGGGCTGTTGTTGGAGAGTAATTTGCTTTATGGCCACCTAAAACGACAGGGAAAGCCATTAACTTGAGTAGCCTGTTGCACAAGGTCCCAATGAACATGGAGCACGTGTTTTTGGAATGACATAGCAGAGCTGTGCCAAACTGTCTTGGTATCAGACCAAAGAGCTCAGTAACTTATATTACAACACCCAATTTCTCTGCTAGCCTGGGTGCTAGTTACAGGACACACGGCCATATACATTTTGTCTTGTAAAATCTGTACAAATGCTCTTTAAACTATCAAGCACGCATCTCTAACAACACTCTCTGGACCGACATTCTTCTCAGATGGTCTTAGTTTACCACCACTATTATTGTTGATGCACAGTTTGCAAGCAGGAAGTGATTTTGTTACTGCCAAGATACACAAAAACTGCTGGTAATGCTTTAGTAATTGTACGATTTGTCTTCATTATTTCAGCAACTGCTGTTACTCTTGACTTGACGGCATAACAGAGAGAAAACACAGACGTACATTACATTTCAAAAGCCATACTAAAACAATCATTAAGGTTACACACACAAAAAATACAGTCCTGGCTGTTGCCTTCGCAGGCGTGGCGATCTGGTTCAGGAACGGCATGGTGACCAACCCCAGGCCGCTCGGGCCATCAGCTCGCTGACACCAATGTGGTAGATGGCAAATGGCGTTTATTAGTGTGTGACACGGCGTTATATAGCTTAGGTTTATAACCTCACTTCCGTCTGCTTGCATCATAAATTAAACGCTATTGGCTTTCAGGAGAGGGGCCCTAACTTTCCGTACAGCGCGATATCTTCCGGCCGCCAGACCCTAGCTATCTACACCTGGCACTTCCTAGCTTCTTGAATCTTGATTTTGCAACTCGAAATACACATTCCTTAACACAGTTCAGATTGGCAGTTACTTTGAGGGTTTCAAAAAAATAATCCATTCTATGTCATTTGATGGATACACCCCGGGTTCTAAGCAGGGCTAGACCTCTACCTAAGAGCAGTTATAAAGCGCCTCTGTCTAGTCCTGCTCTCAACATGGCACGAAAGAGACCACCCCTCCGCTCCCATTCCTGGGTTTCTAGCCACATTTTCAGGCAGGGTTTGTATAGATTCAAGACCGCTTGCCTTGGAAAAGGAAAGGAATGTGAAGAGGCCACTTTAAATTGGTCACTACAGGGGCTGTCAAAGCTAACGCCGCTTTCCTTCAAGATTCGTTTCTCACCCTCCTGGCCCCCACTTCCCTGCGAGCACTTCACGGGCTGTAATGGGCTGTCACCGACACCAGACTTAAACACGACTGTTTGGTTTGGGAGAGATCTTTGCTCTTGATATACTTCTTCTACACTGACAGACATGAGAATGATTTCTAAACCAACACATTGACGCTGGCAATAAAAATGATACTGTTTTTATCAGTCCCAAAAGCTTGCTGGGATTTCTGAAGGCTGAAGACAGCAGATGATGCATTTTGCCAGCTGACACTAGCCTGTGCTTCAGAGGAACCGCCTTGGCAGTAAAGATCTACTGGCCACCCAAAAGCCCCATCCACCCTTCGCACCAGAGGGGAGAGCACTAAAGACCTGCAAAATCGGCTGGGACTGTGGACACTTACCTCTTGTCCTGTGGTGATGTCCATCGCCATGTAAACAGTTCCTGACGCCCTAGAAGCAAAACAGCAGCAAAGAAAGGAGCACTTTAGTCCCTAGGAGTGAAAGCAAGCCCAGACAGGAGATCGCTGCTGCCTGTAGGGTTTAAAAAACACCTTTGTTCACCCACTCCTTCAGGCAGCAGCGCACAGCGCAGCAGCCCACCAGCCCTCTGCCACGCAGGGTATCCAAGAGAAAACTTATGCCCAACGTGAAGAACAAGGGATGTCCAACATGAGGAAAGGATCCACACACAGCTTTCTCCAGCATAGCAAAGCAAGGAAACTATTCTCCAGCCATCCTACAAGGTCACAGCTAGAGCAGGTTAAGGCATGTTGTGCTCCAAACAGGGGATCCTTAGACAGCTTCTTTAGGTGTCAAGAGCCCTCAGCAGCTGCTTCTGTTAGGTGCACCGGACACGTGAAGGACTCTTCATGGTATCTGTATTTTCCTCCTGTGGCAGACACGGGTTGTGTTGTAGAGCCACCAGAAAGAAATGGTGCTCTCATCTGCGGACTAGGCAGTGTGGCGTTTTGTTTGCCATCTGCCTCTTGTTAAAAGAGGTTCTTCCCCTGTAATGATGTGAAGGGCCTGAAAGGCCACGGTCAGAGGAAACCCCTTTGGGTTTAAAGTAACTGCAGGCTTGTAAACCCCATTAGTGTTCCTTCTGAGCTAAGCACAGGTTTACACTGCCATCATGTCAAAGCTGACGTCTGCACGGGCAGTGAGGCAAGGGAGAGCCAGCGAGGGAATTCTGAGAAGTGGGAACACCCATCCGGCAAGTGTCCCACTGACTGACAATGCCAAAATCAGTTTGCTCCTTTTCACCTGATCCCCTGGCTTGTTTGTGTACCTGCAGGCTGAAATATGTCTGAAGCACTGCTATCCAACAGGCACCAGGGACGATTTTTTTCTGGAGGATTTTTCCCCATCACTACAAATTGACCTGCAGCATGACAGTCACGAGCTGGTGACGGCAGCACGCTCACTGCTCTGTAAGAAGGGCGTGCCATCTTCAGGCTGCACTAAAAGCTGGAGGAAATCAGTTCAGAGACCCTTTCAGGCCAGATATTAGCCACTTCTCTTCCCACCAGCTGCTGAGGCACCTTTGTATAAGCTCACTCCTAGGATGGGCAAAACAAAAGACGGTGAGGGCGATGGTCATACTGTCACGGTCACACGTGCGTCACACGCATGTTTCTTCTGGCTCTCACTTCTTCAGTCGACACATATCTTGTGAGAGCCTGGCACAGCTCTAAGTGTCCACTGACATTTTACAAATGACAATGAGAACCAAACCTTCGGGTACAACGCAAGCGGCAATCCCAGAAAGGGTTTTTATACAACGAATGGAGCAGAAACACCTTCCCACAAGCGCGCCACCAAACAAGAAGTGTCTACGATAAAGCCTGCCAGAGAAAGAGCGTGAGTGCGTCTGGCTTTCTGCAGCATCTATCAGTTCTAGGTCAGCAACGTGCTACCCTGACTCCAAACCTCACAAGCAGTCACAGTTTCTTTACAAACACTACGGTCACCTGCCTTAACAGGCAGGAAAACATCTCCCGATGTCAGTGAACAGCTTCTGTCAGACACTGACAGCAGCGTGATCCTGGTGCTACACAATGGCGCTGGCCCTCCCGGAACTACGACACAGCCACCGAAACTTTGACCGAGCAGGGAGTCTGTCTGTATTTAAAACGCAAGTCAGGTACCTAATTTTGATGCCATTTCTTCTTGCCTCCTCACATCAGAACCATTTCAAATCAATCCTAGTTACAGTAAGCATGGTTGGGCTTCAAAGGGAAATAGCCTGATGGTTTTTTTTTCTGTAAACTCCTAAAACCTGCAGGATCCACAAGTGGTCTGCCATGAGGCAGATGATGCATGTTCTCATCAAGTACTTTGTGCTTCAACTCTCTGTTTATTACTGAATTTTTGTTCTTTTCTGCCTCTGCTAGAAAAGAGAGCTTATTATTTAATCTCTGGGTTCTGTTGCTAAACTATGTGGTTATAATCCAGATCACTGAATATCTTTTTAGAGCAAAATATTCGAAAGAAATGGTATTGAGAACTGGTATCTCTCTCACAACTAGCAGGTGCTAAGTTGCTCTTTTAGGCAACAAAGTTTTTTCGCCATTCTTTAGCGTGGCCAGATTATTTTGCGACATACAAAAAACTATTCCCCCTTCTCCCCCTAAGAACATAAGCAAATAGGGGCCACACACTTGAGGGACAGTAGACCTTCCCGGTCCTGCTCCTTGCTGCAGACAAGACATTGGCTCCATCAGGTTGTCTTTGGCCGTGCCTTCCGACCGCACTTATAAATTTGATCGGTACTGAGAGACAGGAGAATCTAAATCCAGGGTTGTCTGAACATGTCTGGAGCTTGCCCGACTTCACGCTTGATATTACACCAGCAAAATACCTGGCCCATTTTTCGTGTCAGTAACTGTGGTCAGACTCACCCTTGGCCAATTTGCTCCAATTCAGTATATTTCTTCTTAGGATCTCCCATGCTCACAACGCTCCCTGAAAGAAACAAAATTAAAGATGCTCACTGCAAACTGGAGATACCAACTTCCAGCAGGTCAGAAATGCAGCTCCACTGTCTGGGCTTGTCAGTCGTTTGTAGCCACTTGGGCAACAACAACAACAACAACTTCAGGCAGCTCCACAGCACAGACAGCCTCCACAAAGACGGATTTTCTACAGTCCTTTGGAGAGTTACCTTGACAGCAAACTAAGAGCATGGAGAAACATTCACAGCAGACAGGTATCAGAAAAGAACAAGCACCAATGCAAGTGTTTGTTGTCGAGAAACACTAACGAGCGCTGGAACAACAGAGCCTTTATTTCCTTAGGAATAAATACTCTGTGTGATTCAACAGAAGGTTTAATGCTACCAAAGATTACATGCACCTTGGGTTCTGGAATCAATTTTGATGAACAGGTGCCATTTTCAGAACAGGAAAAATACTGCAGAGTGTTTCCAGGAGGGGATCTTCTCAACCTTTCAGCAGTTTGCCGGAAGAATGCCTTTATGTTTTTAAAGAACAGCTTCTCATGTTCATTCACCAGGAATGATGGGGTTTTAAGAACTATCACCATCATCCACTCATTACCGGGCTAAGTTCTGAAGACCTTGCTTATGCCACTCTAAGAACCACACTGCTTGTCTGCAACCTGACTGGGATTGACACGCACTTGTCCTGCACTCTCAACACTGCACGCATGTTGATCTCCACAGAATCACAGAATGGTAGAGGTTGGAAGGGACCTCTGAAGATCATCTGGTCCAACCCCCCTGCCAAGGCAGGATCACCGAGGGCAGCTTGCACAGGAACGCGTCCAGTCGGGTTTGGAAGGTCTCCAGAGAAGGAGCCTCCAACAACCTCTCTGGGCAGCCTGTTCCAGTGCTCCATCACCCTCACAGTAAAGAAGTTTTCCTCATGCTGAGGTGGGACTCCTGTGCTGCAGTTTATGCCCATTGCCCCTCGTCCTGTCACTGGGCACTACTGAAAAGAGACTGGCTCCATCCTCCTGACAGCCACCCTGCAGATATTGATAGACATTGAAAAGGTCCCCTCTCAGTCTTCTCTTCTCCAGACTAAACAGCCCCAGGTCTCTCAGCCTTTCCTCATACAAGAGATGCTCCAGTCCCTTAATCATCCTCGTAGCCCTCCGTTGGACTCGCTCCAGGAGTTCCCTGTCTCTCTTGAACTGGGGAGCCCACAACCGGACGCAATAGTCCAGATGAGGCCTCACCAGCGCAGAGTAGATGGGGAGGATAACCTCTCTCAACCTGCTGGCCACACTCTTCTTAATGCACCCCAGGATACCACTGGCCCTCTTGGCCACCAGGGCACAGTGCTGTCCCATGGATAACTTACTGTCTACCAATATTATGCTTATTCACAAATAAGCACAGCCGTGGTGGACAGCACGAACAGCATTATTCCTCAGGCTGCCGCGTTACACAGGCAGCTGCACAAACGAGATGCTGATCATTCCAGCAATAAGGCTCAGAAGCCAGGCCAGATGGGGTGCTGCTGCCTCCCGGCAGCTCTGCGCTGCAGCAGCGGGAAGGCAGGGCCGGCACATCTGGCACAGGGCATGGGACAGAAAGAAATACCGAATACGTACTCAGTTTCTCTAGGATCTCCTCATCTGTCAGCCCAGATTTTGTCTCCTGCCCGTCTGTGTTTCTGGACAAAGTGTTTGATTGTCCACATTGCAGAGTGGTGGCCACTTTAGCTGGTGCCAGCGCAGCAGCAGGTTCAGTTACAGAGCATGAGTAGATCTGTGACAAGAAAAGGCGTTGTATCAGAAAGCTGGCTTGCAGAGATGCCCCTAAGATCATATTGCAAATGCAAATGCTTACGAAGATGCCTCTTCTCTGCTACTAAGATAAATTCACGGACCCTATCAGAATCACAGGAAACTCATGACTAAATGGGAAAGTTCAAACCCGATTGTCGGGGTGTCAGTGGCCTGGGTGAAGCACTGTCATGGTAGGACTGCGGCCCGCAGAGTCTTCACCCGCAAGTGCTGTCTGACCAGAAACATGCAGCTCTGAATTACCCCAAATACAGTGCTATCCAACGCTGGGACTTACTGGTTTTGTATGTTCAGGCCAGGGTGCGGGAACAGGAGGAGGTTCAATGCCTTCTTCCTCCTCCTCATCACCTTCATCCGCTTCTTCAGAAACAGGCAGAGCTGGTGGGGGTTCACATGCTGGTTTTGTGCCCTGTGGACAGACGGGAGCATGAGCGACAGTCACCACTTTGGCACTTGGGAGCTTTGACAATTACACACCACTTGGGTCTGCTCAGACAGCTTCAGGAACCAATCTGGACATGCCTGTAGTCCTACAGGCCCCGGTGCTAAGTTACACGTGGCACAGCACAATTTAAAGGTTACAAATGACCCTGCTGTTTTGTTAAGTTGTCTTGGCGTTTTTCATTCTTGCTGAAAACAACTTATCCATGCCCGTGCTTAGTCAAAAAATGTCATGCCTGGATATATCGCTAGAGGTCACATCTAGTTGCTGGTTCATTGCTTTGGCATTGTATCTACAGACATGGTAACAGTTAATTAAGCTAACAGGTGCCTACTGGCTACGTTAATTAACGCACATCAAAGGGCAAAGCCCGCTGCCTAGTCTTGTTGGGAATTTGCCTTTGGAGAGATGGCTATTTGTATCTTTACTGTTTTAGCCATGGGCTAATCATATTGCCTGTTTCCACGGTGCTCAACTTCCCTGTCTAAAAGCTCCTTTTTCAGCACCAACCTCCTCTTCACCTGCTCCTAAGTTCACACAGGGATCTTTCTCCTGTTTGCCTGTGTCTCACCGCAGCAGGAGCCCAGAGGGAATGCAGCCCTCTCGGCAGCAAGGCGCGTCCTGCCGACCTGCCCGGGGCTGCCAGGCAGGCATCCCGACTGCTCACCCGGGCTCCCGTTACAGGCAGCGGAGAATAAAAGCCACCGCCGGGGTGTTGGCAACCGTCCGGCAGACTCCAGATGTGGGGCAGGCAAGGGAAGTCTGGCTGATCCGTTGGCTACGTGTAAACTGAAGCCTACAGTGCAGATCCTTGAAGTGCGGTGAGCTGAACCCCCCCACCAGTCCCAGCTGCGACGCAGACGCAGGGGGTTCTATCACCTTCTCACAAATTTATGTGCCTTAAGTCACCTGTACTTGGACACACTGTCACAGAGAGACACACGCACACAGACAGCGCCCTGTATTTTCTGAGAGACTCAGCGCCATTGCCCAACGCGTAAAGAGAAACAGTGCAACAGGTACTGAACTGGCCAAAGGAGGGAGCGAGACGTCAGACATCCTGAACGTCGGATTAAGGGCCAACTCTCTCAAGCCAGGGGTGCCCTAATGGGAAGGGGAATGTTCCTTTGCCATGCGTTAGATCAGTGCATGGCTTTCCATGCATCGCTAGCACTTTGCTTACCTGGGGATAGAAGGTGATTAAGGGAAAAATAAAGCAGGGAATAATTGCCCTCCTGTCATGTCAAATGCCTAGAACTATGTTTCCCACTGGGCCCTACGCTTGGTCTGACAGTGCTAAATTGTGCAGCTAAAACATAAGCAATGTCATCTTATTTCAGGCCAGCCGCCCGTTGAGGAGTCATCTTAACTTATAGACAGGCAAGCTTCTCTCTGCAAAAGCAGATTTTCATCTGTTTAAAAGTGCTGAACTAGTAAGGTAGAATACAGCCTGTTGCAAAGACACTACGGTTGATTTTCCTTCAGCCTACAAGGGTGGCACTCTGTCACACTGGCACACTGTGTTCCTCACTGAGTATGGTCTAGAGCTGCTCGCTTTTCGACATGTACAGGCTGTGCAGAGGGACAGGGACCTCCAGGGGACAGTTTGTCCTGCAAGTAGCCTGCAACGGTGTGAACTGTGCCTGACGACCGCTCTCTCCACTGATGACAGAGAGCCTACACACTTTGGGCAAAGCTGCTCACTGTTACAGCAGTAGCGGTAAAAGACACAACGCTATCTCTTCTCTGCTACTAAGATAAATTCACGGACCCTATTAGAATCACAGGAAACTCATGACTAAATGGGAAAGTTCAAACCCGATTGTCGGGGTGTCAGTGGCCTGGGTGAAGCACTGTCATGGTAGGACTGCGGCCCGCAGAGTCTTCACCCGCAAGTGCTGTCTGACCAGAAACATGCAGCTCTGAATTACCCCAAATACAGTGCTATCCAACGCTGGGACTTACTGGTTTTGTATGTTCAGGCCAGGGTGCGGGAACAGGGGGAGGTTCAATGCCTTCTTCCTCCTCCTCATCACCTTCATCCGCTTCTTCAGAAACAGGCAGAGCTGGTGGGGGTTCACATGCTGGTTTTGTGCCCTGTGGACAGACGGGAGCATGAGCGACAGTCACCACTTTGGCACTTGGGAGCTTTGACAATTACACACCACTTGGGTCTGCTCAGACAGCTTCAGGAACCAATCTGGACATGCCTGTAGTCCTACAGGCCCCGGTGCTAAGTTACACGTGGCACAGCACAATTTAAAGGTTACAAATGACCCTGCTGTTTTGTTAAGTTGTCTTGGCGTTTTTCATTCTTGCTGAAAACAACTTATCCATGCCCGTGCTTAGTCAAAGTCCAATTTTACAAAATGTCATGCTTGGATATATCGCTAGAAGTCACATCTAGTTGCTGGTTCATTGCTTTGGCATTGTATCTACAGTCATGGTAACAGTTAATTAAGCTAACAGGTATCTACTTATTCGAATGTGGTTAAATACAAGGGTTTAAGAACCCTCCTATTTAACCCCAACCTTTGCTGCTGCTGCAAAGACGCTACGGTTGACTTTCCTTCAGCCTGCAAGGCTGGCACTCTGTCACAAAAGGCAAATCTCACAGCTTGCTCCACCATTCTTAAATGCTAGGAAAGCTAAAGGTTACTTTCACACTCACCGAAGGATGGGTTTCTCGGTATCCACGGGCGATTTTACCTGCAATGCGCAAAGGAAAATTAACCAGATGCTGTTATAAAAATGCCTTTTGTGGGGAAACCCACAGAACAAGGAAATCCAAAGAGACGACATGTTTCTTTCACAACATCCCTCCAGGAGCAACAGCTATTTTACATAGAGAGGAGGGTAACAGGACAATAGACAATTCTACACTTTCTTGTGTCTCTTTTTTGCCCTGTTTTGCCAGTAACTAAAAGAATTGGAAACTTATTCAAGAAAATGCAGATTGGTCTTTAACTGTCAATGCTTCTGTTCCCCCATTAAAGCTTGCCAAAATTCCACCTTAGCTGTGCCACTTCTATTCTGACAAACCACAGTCACAGCTCCTGAGTTCAGGAGCGTACACAAAGTGTTTTGAATTTTGCATTTCACCACAAAACTAATTGCTTTTTTAGCACACATTAAGTGTCAACTTAGACAGTCAAACCTCTTCATTATGCAAGTTAAAAAAAAAAAGATGCTTTCCCTCAAAAGAAGAGAAACGGTAATACATTCTGGAGATTAACCTCACAGTTTCTCTCTCACAGAAGCTCTCCCAGTCCGCATTTTAGCAGTTGCACTGGTTGAACCAGCAAACTGAGGAAATTGCAGACCCCACTGCCACATACTACCAGGCGTGGGGAACTGAACCACTGCAGGTAAATCTGTCCAAAAGCTGTCCAAACCCAGTGGGATAGAGACACCCCCTTATTAGCTGAAGCTGTTGACAGAAGCTTTACCAAAGTCATGGTATCTTACTGGCATTTTTGTTTAAAAATCAACTCCGTTATTAAGAAACAGCCAAAGAACACATCGATACAGAAGCCAACTAGTAGTAAAAACCTCCACTTACTTGCTACATGTGTGGCCAGCCAGGGTCTGTCTGGCAAATACAATACAGAAAAAGCCAAAGAAAAGAAAACGCGAACTGCAGCACAGACTTGCTCTCTCATTTTTGCAACGGTACGCCACAATTTTGCAGACTCTAGGCAACCAGGAGGATAAAGGACATCCCCATCACATCTGCAGGCTCTTGGACGGGAATGCCCACACCACGAGGGTCTTCCTGGAGTGAGCCTGCTATGGAGATTGCTCGGGACACTTATGCCTGCCTTCTCGCCCTCTGTGACACCGTTCCTGTTACATCACAATGGCAGCCGTTCTGGGTTGGTTTGCGAGTTTATGCACAGCAACCTCGTCCTCTGCATGGGGTTTGCGTGGCAAGGTTGTGGCAGCAGGGCTGCAGGGGTGGCTTCTGTGAGAAGCTGCTAGAAGCTGCCCCTGTGTCCCATAGAGCCCGTGCCCGCCGGCTCCAAGACGGACCCGCCGCTGGCCAAGGCCAAGCCAGGCAGCGACGGGGGCAGCACCTCTGGGATAACATATTTCAGAAGGGGACAAAACCGGCACGTGGCATTTGCAGCCGGAGAGAGGAGTGAGAACATGTGAAAAGAGCTCTGCAGACACCAAGGTCCGTGCGGAAGAAGGGGCAGGAGGTGCTCCAGGCGCCGCAGCAGAGGTTCCCCTGCAGCCCCTGGTGAAGACCATGGTGAGGCAGGCTGTGCCCCTGCAGCCATGCAGCTCCACGCTGGAGCAGATCTCCACCTGCAGCCCGGGGAGGACCCCCCGCCGGGGCAGGGGGATGCCCGAAGGAGGCCGTGACCCCGTGGCAGGCCCGTGCTGGAGCAGCCTGTTTCTGGAGGATGGCACCCCGTGGCTGGGGCCCAGGCTGGAGGATGCCGACACAGTCTCACGTAGCCTGACGTGATCCTGCCCTGCTGTGCCAGCCTGCAAGAGTTAGAGGAACTGGATTGTCCGGACTCCAAGCCAAGGGCCGTACGCTTTCAGGACCTGGTTAACGTTTTGTAGTTTCATCTCACTCAAACCTATAGCGTAAGATGAAGCTTTCCTTCTGTTTCTCTATGGTGGGTCTCCACTACAAAAGAACTCTTCAGTCCAGAAGAATATGCCCAGAGGACTCTGGGACTCCCTCGTAACTGACTGGAAGAAGGGACGTGAGATGAGAAAGCGTACCCTCCTGCGCACACTGCCGAGCTTAACCAGCCCCCAGACAGGGATCCCCATGGGACCCTGCAGTACTAAACCAACCACTGCCGTAATCCTGGGCTGGGCTGGGCAGCAGGAAAAACACCGTGTTGTCGGTGTCTGGTAGGTGCTATTTTCAGCTTGTTAGTGGAACTGTGTACCTATCCAAACAGGTATCACAAGTTCATGGAAGCTCTTGTTAGAAAAGAATAAAGAAAAAGACTGCAGAACAAATATTTTGAAAAAGAATTCTCGTAGTAAGTTTCAGTGGATTATGCTGCTAAGTTTTATATGATTTGATACTGTGACTTATCTCGGCATTGTTAGTGAATGTGATTGCTGCTATTTTGTATTGGATAAATTGCCATCTTTAAGTGACAGGAAGCACAAAATCATAGTCTGTATCACTACACCAGAATCCCCGATACCCTGTCCCTTTAGTCATAAACTGTTGACCAAATCTGGGAATAGGAGTGGATTCAGTCGCACCTAGACTCCTCTCTGAAAACGACTTTAGAAAGCATGGGGGTCCTCTCTGAACCTCGTGACTCAATGGGAGGGTCTCTCCTACTTTCCCTCCTCAAATATACACATTAACTTGATTTGATAGACGAGTAAATCATTCCAGTTTAATTGTTCTATCTGCACAGCTTTTCCACGTTGAATAAGGAATAGAGTGGACCTTGCCATCGCCTTCTGCTAACTCATGCTTTTTACAAATCTAGATTAAAATCATGCGCTTTCTGGTATCTTTGGTGGTGATTCTTCAAACAGCCTAAATTATCCATTCGTGACAGCCCAGGAAGCAGGGAGGGATGGGGGGGATATGTTTTAAGATTTCGTCTTATTTCTCATTATCCTACTCTGATTTTGGTTGGCAAGAATGTAAAATAATTTTCCCAAGTTGAGGCTGTTTAGCCTCTGATTGTAATTGCTGAATGACCTCTCCCTGTCCTCTGCTCTGAGTTGGTTTCTTTTGGATGGTCTTTCTTTGCCTTTTCCTCCACGACTGGTCTAGTTTCTGGGTGATCTTCTATCACTTTTGGATGAATTTTCTGTGGGGTACCAAGAGTCTTCGCATCCTTTTGAGAGGAAGATGTTTAAACATTGTCTGTCTTTGGCATGTCCTCCTTCACTTGTTTCACAGGAGGTTCCATTTGAGGAGATTTTTCACGCTCGCTGTCCACCTTCACTTGGGAAGCTTTAGCTCGTTTTCTTATATTGTCCTTCTGAGGAGGAACAGCCACTTCTGCTTCCCGCTTTGTCTTGCCAGGTTTTGCTTTTCGCTCATCCTTCTCTTTCTTCCTTTTAGACCCTGGCTTGAAAGCCATAGAATCTGCTCCCAAATGCTCATCCCTCCTCTCAGGGGTGGCATCATCTCTGCTTGGGAGCATGAACAATGAGTCCCTTTGAACGACTTCTCCTGTAACTGGCTCTCTTGGTTTTCTCGCACCTTCTAGCAACTCAGCATTGAGAAAGCCTTCATTCGCATCCTCTTTCCTTCTCTCCTGGTGTTTTTTAGGTTTATTTCCTTTGTCATCTCCACGTGGATTTTGCATCTCCCTCTCTTTGTTGCCACGGCTCTCTCTTCCGGAAGGTTGTTCAGGGTAATTTCCAGCTCTATTACAGCTGCGCTGCCTATGCCCCACAGGATAATCCTCCCTATGTCCCCGAGCATATGGCGAATACTCTCGTCTGGTCCCAGGTGGACCAAAGCAGTCTGGAGAAAAGTTCCCTCTCTTTACTGGAGGATGAAGTTGAGCACCAACACCATTGCCCTTGTAAAACTTTTCACACCACTCTCTGTAGTTCCTTTCCCATTCTCCGTATCCTTGCTCTCCAAATGGATCTCCAAAGTCAATAGATCTGCCATCGGAAGCTTTCATATCATACGGTGGAACTTGTCTGTACCGGTTAAAATACTCCCTTCCTCCTTCCCCTTGAGATATAGTCCATTTCCTGGGAGATTGGCCTCGGACTACTGGAGACCTTGACCGTGAATGGTGTCTTCTGTGTGGGGGTGACTTTGACCTCGACCGGTGATAACCATGTGGCCTTGACCAGGAATGACAGTTCTTGTGACTCTTCCCTTTGCCTCTTCTTGGATATGGTGGTGATCGTGAGTAGGAGCGAGAATGGGAACGACTAAATGATCGAGAGTACGAGCAAGAGTAGGAAGAACCTGTTCTTGACTTGGAGTAGGTATGCGAACTTGTAGAGGAAGATGAAGTACTATAGGGAGAGTTGGACCTTAAAAAAAACACAACACAAAAAAATTGATCAAGTTAATTCAAAACAGTTACTCTCCTCAGCTTTTTGGAGAGTTGGACCTTAAAAAAACAAGAACACAAAAAACCAGATGAAGTTAATTCAAAACAGTTACTCTCCCCAGCTTTTTTCCTCCCAGATTTCCTTTGGCTATTGATTGATTTAAGGTGCTGTATACTGGCCTCTACTGGGACATGAACGTGCACATTTTTCACTCCTCAACCACTACACGCAGTGCAAATCCCTTTTGTTGCAGTCAGATGCAAAAAGAGCAAGTCTTTATGGCTACCGTGCAGTATCAAACATCGAGAGAACACGATGTAGCATTAATACAGTAAAGATCAATGTTAAAATGCTGCTTGGACTATTTAACTTCACTACTTCTTTGGCAATTTGTATGGGATGCAAAATTCTTACGTCCAGTTGTCTTTAATCAACACTTCTGGCCAGATGTGCTAGCAAAATCTTACACATACCTCTAGCTCTAACCAGGGATAGTGACTGCATTTCAAGAGAAATCATCTCGAAAAGCTTCTGAACTCAGCCTCGACTAGGATGACTCAATGCCATTACTCTAGGACAGATACTGGCAGCATGAGCAAGAGAGAGCTTTTCAGCACTCCCGCCCAAGTGACTTTTGGGGATAGAAAACATCAGCTACCCTGAGGTTTTTCTTCACAAGGAGTTCTTTCATTATTTTTTAAAGAACCCTTTCGCATCATTCCGCAGACGTTCATGAGCATCTTCCCTCCTCTATAAGTCCTTCAGCAATTCAAGATTTCCTTACAAACAAGTCTGAGTCATGAGACAAATTTTACAAGGTCAAAACCATACTAGCATAAGCCACCAGTTTGCAGTCCAGCTTGAAATCTCTCTGTGTACCCACATGTGGTAAACAGAAGAGGAGATGAAGACAACGTCTCTCACAGATCTCCTCCAAAGTGCTTTGAGGAAATGGTTACAAGCAGAATAGGGAGATGCAGAAAATCCAGCAACTGTACCTCTTCAATTTCTGGCCTCCTCAAGGCTGTCAGGCGGTGAAGGATGCCATTACAGAGAAGCTTTACTAAAAGAGAAACCTGTTCCTGAACAGCTGTTGCCAAATTATAACTGCCAGTCAACTGTAATCTCTGCCCTATTTAAGCTAGGAATGCACACATGAAACTCCTGTCGCTGCTAATCCCAGGGATCATCCCATCCGTCTAGCAACAGAGCGGTGGAGTGGAATGCCTCCTGATTCTTCCAGACAATCTGCTTCTCCATAATGGACATGTAAAGCACGTACCTGGAAACCGAACGCTCCTTTCGAGACTTGTTATATTCCATCACTTCCTTAGCAAACTCATCCTTTGTAAACTCATCAGGTTTGGACTTTTTCTTTTCCCTGTGAAAACAAGTTTGACCTTTACTACCATTGTAGTTTGACCTTTGTTACCAAAAGACATCAAGAAACACAACATGGCCACTAGGAGAAAATGCCTACTGCATGCAAATGCAAAAGGTGAACAGCTAACATCGAAGGAAGACCAGTTTAGAATGCCTACAACTTTTAGCCAATATTTTAGAACTACATTTGTCTTGTCTCAGTTTTGCATGTTTACCCTTTGCAAAGAAAAAGGACATGACATTATGACACCGTGACGATTCTTGCATTTTGTTGATGTCAGGTGCACTGTGGTGTAACTGCAGTCTGATATGCTATTGAAATACAACAACAAAAACCAAGGCAACTTCATTGAGCCAAATACTTACTCCTCTTGCAGTCTCTGCTGTTCTCGGTAAAACTCCTCCCTGGATAAAGGAGGTGCTTGTGTCATGAGGATGGTATTTGCATGAGCCCTTGGCACTGCTGTTGCTACCCAAGCTGATGACATGTTGGCAGGAGCTGGAGGATATCCTGGAGGGGGAACAGCGTACCCAGCAGATGGAGGCTGACCAGGTGGAAAGTGAAGAGGAGACTGTGCTGGTGGTAGCCCTGAAGGAAGTGCATGGGGTGGTGGAGGGTACGAGGGAGCTGGAGGCACAGGCACGACGACGGATGTTGATGCTGCTTCTGTTGGGGCATGAGTCCTTTGGGAACGTCCACTGCGCAGGCGTCCTCGATTTGAACTTCTGAAGAAACCCAAAAACATGTGTCACTCTTTGTCACACTCTGCCCTGATTGTAAAGAGGAAAGCCAATGAAGCGGCAGCCTGGTGGCGAGCACTTCCTACCCTCAACTTCAGCATTTTTCTCCCTGCTTTCCCTTCACTTGAGACTACGCTCCCTTCTTGATCCTCATGCTTGCCTTCCAGACCCTCGCCCCCAACAGCTCCCGCAGTCTTCTCCCCTTATACTCCGCTTTGTGACCGTGGATGGAGGCTGCCCGTGCTTAAAAGACACTCCCATGTCCCATGTGCCAAGCGCCCACCGCTCCTCTGCCACTCCTTGATGTACTTACTGCTTATACTTACTACTGAAGATCACACTTCTGATCCTCAAAGTACTGCACAAATATTAACTAATCTTCTCTCAAACTTCTTTTAGCTTCTTCCACAGGCATCACCTGTGGTCTTGCCTCATGATGATGTCTTTGGCCTGTTCTTGTCCCTGAATTGTTATTTTCTTGCTTACTAAATTTGAGAGTTTTAGGAAATCTGTGGAATCGTCCTGGCTTTTGTTGTGCTTTATCTTTAAGACATTATAAACACAATGCACGCTTACAACCGATCTCTAACAAAGGCGTACCAAAAGGAAGGACTAACTTGACACGGCAATAATAGATCAAACAAACGCCTCTCTCTCCCACTGAGAGAAAGCACCTTGGCTCGTTGAGATGAGAACATTGAAGAAATTCAAAATTGTCATCAAATAACAGCCTTGACTTTTCCAAGAATTTGCTCCACCAGTATCCGCTAAGTTGTGAAATAAAGAATGTTGGAGGCTGATTTGTATTGGGGAATCAATGTCTTCAGGTCTGTTCAGCCAGTAATCAAAAGGGTGGCTTTCCACCCAATCCTTTAGTTATATTTCATTTTTAGATGTACTGCTGGTTCCCTCAAAAACTGCTCCTTTTTCAGAGTCCTCTTTTCAATCACGTACTGGAGTTTTACTTTAAATACTCTACTGCAAGCACAGATCCCCTTTGTCAAAGCCAAATCAAATTAAGCCCTTTAAAAATTAATCACCGCTTGTATTCTCCACAACTATCTGGGCATACTTACTCCATTATAAATCAGCTGTAGTCTAAGTTAAGTGTTACGGCCTCGTTGAACAGGTTACGGGTCGTAATATACCGGATTTCTGTAGAATACTTACCGTTGCCAGCCTGGTCTGCCACCAGCTGAGCCAACTGTGCTGCCTGTGATTGCATGAGCTTTTGGCGTAGGGAGAGGAAAAAGAGAAAAATCCCACTTAGTTTATCTCAAGACAGCTTTTTAAAAGAAATTCTAAAGTTATAGTGACTTACCGGTTGAGGGTACTGATTGCCCTTGGGGGCCCAGAAGACTTGGAATCGCTGGTTGCCTTAGTGCAGGAACATGATCGCCCTTGTCAATACATGCAAACAGTTAGAAATTAAGCTCCACTAAAAGGCAACAGTCACTGCATCATTTGAAAGAAAACTGACCTCCTCTTCCAACAAGCTGCTGGTTGACAGAGAGGGAAATTTCAGAAGTTCAGTAGCAGTCACCAGAGCAGCAGGAGGTAACACAGTATCAGCATCACTACAAAAAAAAAAAAAAAAGTTATTATTCAAACAGCGTTTTCAAGTGCTACTGGAAATAGCAAGTCCAAGGTGAGAAAAGGCTGACTACTGCAAACAGGAAAAAAAAATTTAAAAAATCTTCATCAGATTTACAGATGTGAAGTTGGCCCATTCTTACTGAAGACTGGAAAGAAGTCGATTTGGACTACTGGCATGCCAAGAGAAAGCTCACTGGAAAAATATCTTCTTAAGCTAGCTGCACGTGAAAGGGTTAGAGCACATACAAGTCACACACTGAATCTCAGTTTTGGAAGACGCAAGAACTGAAATTCTATGAGGAAATGTTTATGTGCGAGTGCAGAGGCTGCCTTAGAGGTTCTTCTGAATTGCGGTTCTTTGCATTCAACGCTACAGCTGAGCCTGACAGTCTTCTGGACAGAGAGGCTATTTGCAGCCCAGGCATAAAGCTGAAAGGCCACAAGGCCTAAACAATCGTACAGATCTTTCACGTCTTTTCATGTGACTTCACCGGGCTGCAAACTCAGACTTTCATGTTTGTAAATACTTCAAAGTTACGGCGTTTCAGTGTTTATTAGCCAGGTCAGCACGCGTCACCGACTGCCCTTTGTGTTACTGAGGATGACTCTGACTTATCGTAAGATTGATGGTAGAAATACCGTAGAAAAACGTAATAGGAAAACACCTGCTCAGTTTTAGCTCTAATTGTGCTTTTACAGGTTTCATGAAACTGTTGCTTCCTCCGTACTAGAGAGAAATTAATGCACTCAAGAAGCTTTGACGTAACTAGAGGGCTCCTTTAGGAATTGCTAGCCACATAAATCCAAAGGGCCCCTGGGCAAAATGTGCCTCTTTCAGGGTAAAACTCATAGACAATGACTGATAAGGGAACTGAGCAAGAAATACTTCTGAGACAATCCTTGCATGAGACACACTTCCGAGTTATCAAAGTGTCCTCATTCAAAGTAAATACAAAACCCAGAACTTCCACTAGTATCGGGAACTGTCACTACCGATAGATAAATAGCTAGTGGAGAAGCTCAACAAGAAGAAGAATCTAACTTGAGCATTTTAGTGTCCTTTATATCCCTGTTGATCTACAGATTTACTTACCAAAGAGGTCCGTCCGGCTGTTCAGCACAGAGAGACAGGGACACTGCTGGAGGGAGACCAGAGGTGACGACAGAAGATGGATTTACTGGCAGCCCAACGGCCACAGAGGACTGACCAGAGGCCAACGATGACAAAGCAGCAGCAGAATGAGGAGCCAGGGATGCTAATGGAGTCATTAGTGGGTCCTGCTGTCTGGAAACTGCTGGCCGGAGCTGAGGCTGCATGTTGTGCGCTCTTGTTTGTCTCGTTAGTGGTGGTGGAGGTGGTGGAGGTGGCGGCTGCTGCTCATGTTGCTGCTGAATCTGCTCTCTGTAGCCAGTTCCATTATTGAAGTTGTTCACAGCCTAGAGGCAGAAAAACACGTACAGAAAGGCACTATGAAACTTCAGTAGATGTACGAACAAAAGCCTCCCCAGAGCAAAATTACTTGTGTGTTCCTGTAAACATTATCAATCCTAAAATCAATCAACATACAGGTATAGGAAGACATCAGGTGAAACACTGACCCTAACGATGGGTAACGCAGAGTATCTCTATTTACAGTACCTCAGTGTTAACACCAAATTTGAAAGTGAGGCAATCACGTTAAGCAAAAGTGTGACCTGAATTTGCCAGATTCTCTCTAAAGAGTTGTAAGCTTCTCTAACACCAGATAACGTCTCTGAAAAGTAAATTTAGCCTTATTCCATTTAGCCTTGCTTAAGGAGATGTAAACGAGTATTTTCTTCCCTTTCAGCTTTTCGCAAATAGACCTGTCTAACAAACAGTTTACATAAATGTCAGCATGTCACCTGGCGTAACAACTTGTTGGCAGTCAAAGCATCGGGAGAAACGTCTGTTTGATGACACGTTGGGCATGTATGTTCCTCAGATTCCAGTAACGCTGTTCTAATACCTGTGAATAACGAGAACCGTCAAAAGAGTTTTCAGCAAAACTAAGGAAAATGTTGGGGTTCTAATCAATTATAAAAACACGTATATGATTAATGGGTGAATACGGTCTTGAACTGAGAGCCTGAAGCGGTAAATGTCCAATAGTGTAAAAAATGTCCAGCATGCAGCAAATAACTAAGCAGTGTTGATATTTCACTGTTGTTACTTGGAAGCTGTAGAGTAGGCTGTGTCTTGATGTTTGGACTGGTCTTTCCACTGTGCAGGACAGTGAGAAGTCACCAACCTCAAGGTTGATGAATAAAACACATCTCAAAAAACCGTTCATAGATTCAAGTTCTGAAGGATTTCACCAACTCTCCTGTGGAGAAGAATGTGGATTAAACGCCCAACTCTCCGTTTGTTGCAGACCACAATAAGTCACCAGAGCAGGCTATAGAATTTTGCATGAGAGAAAGGGCTGGGGACAAACTAAATGCATTCAGTATCTCATACTGTAATCACCTGCACGGTTACACATTCTTCTCAGAGTCATCCTTCCACATGTACAGAGGGTTTAACTAGACACGTAACCAGGGAAAAAAGCTTTCTGCCTTTTTTTTCTGCCCTTTGCATAAGGGGGGGTCCTCTCCCGTTCTGGGTATACTCAGGTATCAAATAGAACGGGTAACCAAGTAATTTCGTTCTCTCCCAGTTCTGCCTTCGGAAGGTCAGATGCCATGTTTTGAGTTAACAACCGTGGGAGTAAGACTTACATTCGTCACAGTAACTGTTTCCACAGCAGGGAGTAACAGCTGCGTCACTCATGACCTCTTTGCAAATGAGACATAACAACTCCTCCGGAATAGGAGCATCTGAGGAGGAGGAGGAGGACGGCTCCTCTGGTGAAAAGGGAGGCTTTTCCTTCTTTCCTCTAGCATACGCTTCCCTGGAGGCGGGGCGGGGAAGGAAAAACAACAAGTGAAAGATGGGCAAAGGAGAACTTTTCCAAGCTTTGGATTTCCTGCAAGGAAGGTAAAATAGATGGCATTCTTCTCACTCCACATTAGCCTTCTAAAGCGTAGGCATTTAGTTTCAACTACTTCTCTTTGGCCACCACACCAGAAGAGGGAGGGGGAACAATTTTCCTTCTGCAGAACTCTCCCATTCATGGGATCAACTAAGAGATTGGCTCAGACTAGAAAAATCATTTTTCGACATCCAGAAATCAGCTGAAATGAATCCCACCTCTCCTCTGCCAGAGGGTCAATGTAAATTGCAGGCTCAGGATCAAGTGAGTCTCCGATTAAATACACTTTATGAATAAAAGAAAACTATGTCTCAGCTTCTACACAAGGAGATCCATGACAGCCACAAACAGAAGTGCTATCAAGTGCATTTCTTCTCAGACACTCTTGTCACCACACAGTAGGATTTTCTTAGGGTAAAGCAAAACAGGAAAACATCCGTCTGGTTCACACATGAGATTTGATCAAAGCCAGAGGGGGAGGAAATCTCACTCACACAGCTATTTGCTAAATTGGGCAAGAAGCCTTTGAAACGTCAAAGAGAAGCAAAACGAGCTTTCGAGGAGAATGACTCCAACGGTAAGCACTAGTGAAATCTTTTGCAGACCTACAGATTCTAGTATACCACAAGTTGAACCAACTTCCAGGGGCGTGAACAGCAGGACCAGCCTATTTCCGTATTAGAAAGTATCACAGATTTTAAGGCAACGATACAATGACGGTGCTTCCTCCTTCGTAATTACAGACGCTGGCCAACTTGCTTGCATTGCCACTCAGACACACACGCATGGTTTCTCTCATTCCCTTTCTGCTCAGTCCCATTAATCCCATACTTACGCACTAATAATTGGTATGGCGTATTTCCCAGTGCTTGTCAGCATAGCACCCTTTATACTGGGATCTTTCACCTCCATCAGGAAACTCCTCGGAATTCCTGTGCTCCTTTTAATTCTGGGAACAGACTCAAAATTTCTGTCCTGTTAAGAAAAGAAGTGCAGATATCTCTCATCTTAAGACCCACCCTTAAAAGGACATTTCAATGATGATTTTCAGCAGCAAAAGCCTTTAATCCTCTCCTTTTACCCAGCATAAGGCTTGCTCAACTAAAATACCCTTCTCCCTAAAGGAATATAGCCAGGATGTCCCAAAGGCTTGAGCAGCGTTTTGAACTCAGTCGACATCCTTTGGCTTAATGTCAAGTTCCTTAAGGGTGAAATATCCCTTGGCTCACCATCCACTCGGAGAGGAGACACAACCCCGCTCCTCCTCCAAAGCGCAGTTCAGAGTGAGAGCTTAACTCGGTGCTCTGAATCCGACACTGAGAAACTGAGATTCACCTTCTCTAGTGAAGGTGGAATTCATATCTCACGCATATACATTCAGCAACTGATGTCAAATGGCATGGCTACTCAGCCAGGTGCTTGTGTAACTAAAACACGCAAACATTGAACGGATGGGGTCGACCGAAACATCTTGGGTTTTTACAAACTACTGAAAACTGTGAACTGTCATTAAAAAGCGTTGAAACCAGAAAGATTTCCAATAAAATTGAAATGTATAAAAATATGCATGACAGTGTGCAGAGAAAGATCTATGGACATATGTAATGTCCATGGCCTGGAAGGAGAAAATGTTACATTTATAACTCCAGGTTTCCCGTGAATTGTAAAGGGCTTTGCAACATTGCCACATGACCTCTGCGTTTCACCCCAAAAGAAACAATTCTTAACATGAGTATTCATGTATTTGTTACGGAACTGCCAAGGGAAAACAATTTAAAAGTAAGTCACACCAGAAGTCCCCCACAATCTTACCCCCTTTGTTGGGCAGTTCTTTACACAGTGGCCAGGTTTTCCACAACCAAAGCAAGTATATGATGTTGGAGGTGGACCCAAGGCTTTCTTCGTGTAACTGAAGGTGTTTTGGGGAAAAAAAACAAAAAGGATGCATGTGTTAAATCCATGTTTGTTAAAACCAACAAGTTTACAGGTTTTCCATCATCGCCAAAGATTGGATTTGACATTATCCACACTTACTTGGCTGGATCATATTCACGGCAAGACTGGATCATCATGGCTTTTATTTTATCTTCTTCGGCAGCATTGGCTTCAGCCAGATTGGCAGTCTGTTGTTTAATAGGTAATCATTTGAGAGACACATTAGAAACACATTGAAGCGCACACAGCCAAACACAACACCACTCACCCAAGCCTGTACAGAGCAGCACAACACTAGCTGAGGTTGCCTGAAAACAGCTGCTTATATAAAAAATAGTTGTGCTGAAAGTGTTCTGGGGAGTCCTTACACCATGAAATGATGCTTATGTGCCTGTTAACCTACTTGAAAAGAGCATTCTTGGGCACTCAAAACCTTAGGCTCAGGTTGGACCTTATAAAGACTTGTGCACCTACTCCAGTTTTCTTCCAAGTGGACTGAAGCTATGCACAGAAAAAGTTAGACCTGCCGCTATTATTAAAGGGATCTTTAAGCTCCAGTCTATTTGAAGGAGAAGACAGCCACTGTACATTGAATTGAGAAAGATGAAGGCAAGTACCATTGTTTACATTTGCAGCATCAGAAGGATACACAACTTAAAGGTCAGGGAAGTTGGTTTTGCTTGCTGAAATTCAGCTTCACACACAGAAGCATTACAGAGATTCAAGCTTTTTAGAGCCCCTCAGCAAGACAAAAGACTCTTTTCAGTAGAAATTGGACCACTCATGTGCTGTAGGCAGTCCAAACTGCACGTTCCCCCCTGCTAAATTCTTCATATTAACTGATGTAACTAGGAACATTTTCACAATCTACACTGTGTCCCAACAAATTAGACCGTGTTGTCCACTCTAGATATACTGCAATTTATGAAATTGTGCAGCATTCCAAGAACGGATCTATAACTATAATGACTAGAAATTCAAAAATAGCCATGCCATTGCCCATGCGACAGAAACGCTTCTACTTTGGCTGTTGCAACCCCCCCCAAGATGTCCATAACCAACAGCCAATTCAGTTCTTCTGTGAACATTGTGTTCGTTTCCAATGTAAACCTAACGAAATGTGTGAACAAGTCAACAGCTTCTGCAGGGCTGCTGCTTTGTGTCTTGAAGCTGAGTCATACTGCAACACTATGTGGAGGCTGATAAGGTGCTCCCCTTCGATCTTCCCAAAGTGGGAACTGCTCTTCACAGGATACTATCAACAGCTACACAGGCTTTAGAGTTCAAATAAATAAATTATTAAAAACTACATTAAAGTTTTCTTCCCATTACAACAGTTATCCTGCTATAGATCACAGTGTACAATTTAAAAATTTGAAGCAAACACTTTTTTTTTTTATGTATTTGACAGGAAAAAAAAATATATATACCTTAATCAGCTGGGCCAGAGAAAGAGGTGCAGAAGAGTCATCACTCTGTTCACAAAAAATTAAAAACATCTTTAAGTTTTACAATCAAAACCTAGCAATAGTTAACCTCTACGGTAGTCGGAAATTCTGCGCTATATCCTCTGAGCATCACTGAAATAGGCATTTCCAACCTAGTGTCATTTGCCTGTGTTCAAAACAAAGTCCAAACCCACGACAGCTTAGGAGTGCCTATGTGGTTAAGGAGAAGAAACTAAAACAACCAAAGCCGCTTGAGATTATGTATTGCTCCAGAATGTCTCAGGGAGGGAGCCTTGTCAAATGCTCACAACTGCTTAAAAGTCCAAGGGGTAAGGAAGCTGTCAACTGTCCGCTAAAAGGGATTCTAAAACAATATTTATGTTTCTTGGAGAAGGAAGCATCACTACAGAAAACTTATTTTCAGTGTAGTTTGTAAATCAATCAGCGTCTCATCATTTATAAATGCACACGGCTATGCCTTTATGAACACAGCCTAGTTGCCTGTCAAAATCAAGCATGGGCACATCAGCCCTGAAACAGGAACTCTGCCTCTCCTCTCCATAAGTTTAAAAATGCCAGGCTCACCACACCCCACAAAACCCAAATGCAAACACCACTCCAAAGCATCCGCCATAAAAGAAACCCACCACTTTATCAAGAAAAAAAATAAGCTGCTCAAATTATTGAAATTAAGGTGTCTGCCATGACAGAGTAGCCTATAAAAACTGAGAAAATGGATTTCTTGTCGTGTATTAGACCGCAGGCCACACTACGCAAATTAGTTTGGGAAGTGTGAGAATTTAATATTCTTCTCCTTGCCAGCAGACCAAAACCAAGTCTTAATGATGACAAAAACATGGATTCAGAGCACAATCCTGGGATTTTTTTTTTTCTCCTTTGCAACCACACTCCTCCCTCCCAGCTACCTCCTGCAACAGCTTGCAGGAATGAAGTCCTCAGGCCACCAGTCAGCAACGGACTGCGGCATTTACTGGGATCTAAGATGACATGCGGTTTTTCCACAAGTCAAAAGGGTAGCTCTCATCTGGTTCCTTTTCCAGGATATTGAATTCTATGATGCCACAAGCAGCAGTTAAGCTGACACTAGTAAAACATCATCAAGAAAGACATCCGAATCACTGCTTAGTTTTTTAGAAACGTAGAATAAAATTTCTATGATGCTGAATCAAATACATTGTACATACAGCATCTATGTTTTAGTGGAAAATATATTAGGTTAATGTTGGGGAAATTAACACAAGGCTACATTGATTGGAATTAAGTGCAGTGTGTAGAAAAAAGTGTGAGATGGTGTTTTACATACGCCTCTTGATATTCCACTCACTGGCTCAGTTTGACATCTGGAAGAAGAAATAAAAGTGATCAGAACTTAAAAGAAAGCCCTTGTGCCCAACATACAGCAGCGACGACAGATTACAGAACTTGAACATCAAAACGTGATGTGCTGATAGTCTAATGCATGTGGAAACGTATTCATATACATAAACGGCTCTCTCTTGGTACCTTCAGTGCAACTAAAAAAACCCCCAGAAGCCCATTTCTACTTTGTCAGAAAATTACTCTAAGACTTACAGAAATAGAACACCAAAGTGCCTCAGATATTTTGTCTCTGCTACGTAAGTATCAAAAATATGTGGTCTGTACTACAGTTTTTTGTCTTAAACATGGTGACTAAAAATAGTAGTAGAAATGTCACCTGAAGGCAGTGCCTAGGATTTTCTGCGATTTAGGAGTCCTGTAGGGAAATAAAAAAAAAAAAAAAAGGACTTAATTGCCAGAATTTGCTTTAAGATAACCTTGAAAATGCTACAGTATTTGGGGAAATATTTATTACATCTGGGAACTCGCTGAGATTCCACATACTCATTGATCTGTATCTGCATGTAGATCATCATGAATGAGACATGCAGCCATCGATGTAGTTAACAAATAATTCCAGCATCATCCCAAGTGTCCCATCAGCAGAGCTGGCAAGCCTTGGTCTTTCCCCTCTAGCTAGTATGCAAAACCACCAGATTTGGGGCATAAGGATACCTGCCATATGCCACCCCCCTGCCCCAAATGCAAAGAATAGACGGATTCGCAGAAACACTGAGAATCAGACTCTTCTGAGATGGGAACAAATTCTAAGTTTACACTCCAGTGCGTACCTGTCTTCACTCTAAAAGCAAGACAAGCAAACACGTGTAACAAGGAATCTCTCCACGTAGAGGAAACAGCATCGAAAACTTGGCGCTCAGAAAAAACAACCCCAAGATCAAACCAAATAGAATCATTCTTAACAGTTACCGTTGTTGGAGTTTGAATCCCATGTCCCAGCAGGCCGAAAAGCATAAGTTTACTTTGGGACAGGAACAATAAAATCTACCCCATTACAACAAAAAGTAACAGCAGCTTTAACCAGAAAGATACAATCTGAGTGCCTCTGGAAATGAACATCAATTAGAAAAGGTAACACACCCAAACCACTAGCACAGAACACAGTGCTTTATGGATACCTACAGAACGTATGTTTTGCTGGTAGCTTTAACTCCTCCGACAGGGATTCTTCTCACAATTACTGATGAGTTCTTAGGAATCAGGGCATTAGCCTCTGTGTATTCTGAAAACAACATAAATGCAGAAAAAAACATTAGTCAATTCATAAGAATGTATATGAATATGTAATTACACAGCGCGGCAGAGAGGGAAGCCCTTTGCAGATAGAAAAGCCAGATTTCAGGTATAACGGTGCATTTTTATCGTCTCAGCACACTAGCAGTACATTCCAAGAAATCTTCAGGTTTGAGAACCAAACGCAAGCAGCACAATCTTTTCCAGTTTTTTTTGAGAGAGCGTGAATGCCAACAGCAAAATGCTCCCAAAGGTCACTAAAGGAGAGTCTGCTAGCGCATGAGGTTCTGTCCTGATCTAGCTTAAGTGGCTTTTGCTTCTGTTAGGCTACAAAACCAAGAGATCTTTGGAGAAAAACAAAGCACAGCCAAGTCTCACCTGTGTAAAGCAGATCTGAAGTCAGACAAGCTTGCCCTGCAACAAAACAGGCCCTTAGCTAAAGCATGAAATCTCTGCGCCGTTGCTTTCATAGCTGTTCACTAAAAGCGATTCGGCCACGCTGCTGGTGCTCAAGGCCGACAGAACACAGAAGACAGCCGGCCACCTCTGCGTATGGCTTGCAGCTTAAGACTGCAGACTTAACACTTAAGGGATGTGGTACCAGTTGGCTTTAATACATTTCTATTTCCTTCGCCTCGATTAATTGAATTCATTTTGGTTGATGGCACCTTAATAAAGGTGAAGTCAAACAACGCAGACTAAAAAGTTAACTTTCTTTTTCTTCTTTTAATAGGAAAGGATTAAAGCTGGAGCACTATTCCTGAAGTGCCTGGAAATTTTTGTTTGCTTGATTTGAATTTAACAGATGCCAGCTTAGTTTAGCAGCTCTCGGACAAAACTGGCATCTCCCAGCAGGAACCTTTTCCTCCTGGGCAGCAATATCCCCGAGCAGAGACTTGGCAACAAATCTTTCTATTTCTGAAAAGTCACACCCCAAGGCCTGTAATCACATTCAAACTTGTCAAGACAGCAGCTTACCAAACTGAAATATCATACTAAGTACCACGAAACCATTATCATCTCTGAGAAACAAGCACCACTTTTTAGGTTTAAAAGAATTTATGACTTCTCTAAGAACGTTTCTTACGTATAGTCACCATAAATGTTCTGCCGGAAAACTTCAGTAGTGCCCTGATATGGTTCACACGTAGTACCAGGGAAAAAAAAGGCTTAGAGACATATGGTGAAATGATGCTCGATAGCACCTGAACGACAATGTCTTTGGTGTAGAAAAGAAGCGATATTAACAAGAAATTCCAAGGTGTCATTTAGATACGGAGAACACCCATGGCAGAGGGGCCATTAGAGGGTCTGCACAGATGGTAACTCACAGCTACCCTCTTGATCCAAAGTGTTGCTAGCGAGCAGTTGCTGCAACAGCCACCAAGCCAGTTTTCCAGTGCAGTGGAGTAAAGCAAGGTGATCACAAAACGAAGTCACCAAAGACAATTTATTTCTTCAAAGTAGCCACCTGTTCTCTTCCCATCCCTTTCAGCTTTCTCCACCTGATTTCCAAGACATCTGGAGAGGTTATTAATATAAGATATCCTCCCATATTTCCTTATCATTTTACCTAGCAGAATTCCAGGAAAGCAAAAATTTCTAAGCCCTGTACATCACACATCAACCACACATTCTTCTATGCCTGCTCCGCGCCCAAAGCACAGATCTGAAGGTAGTTGTCAGAACAGCAACCACAAAAGAACAGCCCTGAGGCCCCCAACACAAGCCACAGCTACCGAGCGTGGCCGAATCACATTATGGCTTCCCACCCCGTGTAAGCCCCCGCGCCGCTTGCCCTCCCAGTCCCCCCGCAGGCCGGCAAGATGGGCCTCAGGCTGACTCAGGCTACGTGGGGACGAGCCACAAAGAGCAGAGCGTGGCTCCCACAGGCCATGGCCATCACAGGGTGGTCTGTGACACTGCCAGCCGGGCAGTCCCCGAGCCCCCACGCCCGCCGCCCCCACGCACCTTCTTTGGTCTGGGCGTTGGTGATCTGCAGGTCACAGGTGGCCGCCTTCAGCTTCTCCCGGCCCATGATCTGGCGCTTGAGGTCGCACAGGGAGATGTGGAGGCCGGTGAAGGTGACTGTGTCATAGCTCAGCTTGGAGGAGAACTTGTAGTGGACGCACGACATGGTCGGGGCCTGCTCCCCGACGGCGTCTACTACAGCGGACCGAGGGGGCTGAGCTCAGCCCCGCAACAAGTCCGGCCTGCGGCCCTCAGCGACGGGCGGGCGGGCGGATGACGGGGAGAGGCCCCCGCGGCCCCGGCTCGGCCTCTGCTCCCTCTCTCACGCAGCGCTCCCAGGCCCAACCACTCGCTGTGGGCACTCGGGCACCTCTGCCTCAGCGTTCCGTTGGGGGTTTAACGGACGCCAGCCGCAGGGGCTGCCCTGATCGCATCACTGCGCGTGCCCAACGGAACACTGCACCCCCCTGCGCCTCACCTGGCCTGTGGTGTCCCTCCTGTCACCCCCCTGGGCCTGCCACTGCCTGGTGTCCTGTCACACCCCAGGCCTGTGCTGTCCCTCCTGTCACCCCCCTGGGCCTGCCACTGCCTGGTGTCCTGTCACACCCCAGGCCTGTGCTGTCCCTCCTGTCACCCCCCTGGGCCTGCCACTGCCTGGTGTCCTGTCACACCCCAGGCCTGTGCTGACCCTCCTGTCACCCCCCTGGGCCTGCCACTGCCTGGTGTCCTGTCACACCCCAGGCCTGTGCTGTCCCTCCTGTCACCCCCCTGGGCCTACCACTGCCTGGTGTCCTGTCACACCCCAGGCCTGTGGGGACCCTCCTGTCACCCCGAAGGCCTGTCACCGCCTGCTGTCCCTCCTGTCACCCCCAGGCTGTAACTACCCGCTGTCCCCTCCTGGCAGCAGCCGGCCAGGACAAGACAGCCTGGGGAAGATGCAGTGGGCTTTGCCGTGCGGCACTTGGCTGCCCGTGCCCAGGCCCAGCGAAGGGAGGGGACATCTCAGGGTGTCCGAGTGTCTCTTCTTGCATTTACGGGAAGTTCGGTCAAAGAGCCAATGGCCATTGATGGTTATTGCCATAAACCCATCTGCTTGTACTGGTACCGCTTCCACAAAAAGAAGACGACAGGTCATTGTCAGAGGAGACTCCCTTCTGAAGGGCACAGAAGGCCCCATATGCAGACCGGACCCACTTCTTAGGGAAGTCTGCTGCCTCCCTGGGGCCCCTCTTAAAGGTGTGAAGAATAAGCTTCCTACCCTGGTACGGCCTCAGATTATTCTCCATTATTGATTTTTCATGTAGGTAGTGACAAAGTTGCAGTAAGAAGTCCAAGGGCAATCAAGAGAGACTTCAGGGCCTTGGCACGACTGGCTAAGGGATCAGGAGCACAAGTAGGTTCTCCTCGGTTCTTCCAGTTGCAGGAATGCTGACGGAAGGAACAGGAAGAGCCAGCAGCTTGAGCCCGGTGACACCGGCAGAATTGGGAGGTTTTTGATCATGAGCTGGTCCACACGACACCAGGCCTGCTGGTGACAGGTGGGGTACACGTGTCTCAAAGGGGGAAAAGGGTCTTTGCACAGGACTTAGCAGGGCTGAATGAAAGAGCCTTAAACTAGATTCGAAGGGGGAAGGGGATAAAACCAGGCTCGCTAGAGATGAGCCTGGGGGTGGCACGCCGATGTTTGAGGGATGGTGCTAGCGAGGTGCTGCAGTCTGCCAGCTCAGTGGAGGTAGGGAGGATGGAGAGCTGTGTGACAGCAAAGACGCAAGGGTTATTGATGTGTTAGAAACCACAGCAGAACTGTCCCTTTGGACTTCCGGAGGGCATACTGGAGTCACTGTGTTCAGCCAGCTGGGCAGAGGATAGGGAATCCCCCATATGATGCGTCCCGTCTTTTGTGAGAAAGAAGGGGACCTTCTGACTGAATTTGCTTTCCCTTGGAAATGGCTGAGGCAGGCAAGCATTTGTGGTCGTTACCTCTCTGTCTTAAGCCCTGTTTCATCTTCAAAATAAATTCAGGAGCCAGAAGGCAGGAAGAAGAGAAACGGTCATATTTTACTCCTTGAGGGGCTGGGTTGTTCTCCCTCCTACCACCATGACTGTGACCATTGGCTTCTTTATCCATCCACCTGTCCCACAGCACAAGCGTTGAGGTTCTATAGAGTTTTATTCTCAGTCCTGCTCTGAGCTGGCATGGGAGAAAGCCGGCTTGAAGCACTAGTGGCTGCTGCCGTTCTTATTCGCTTCCTTTGCTTCCGTGATCAGCGGCGTCAGGCTGGAGAGAGGCTTGGCTAATTTTAGGAATGGATGCTGTGCAAAGGAAAAAAAGAAATGAACCATTACTTTCCAAACTCAGGTACTCACAGCCTCAAGCAGCATTTCTCTGGTTATGGGGAATACGCTGAAACAGGACTGAGGGGACCATCTGCACCTGCGTCTTCATGTCCAGTACCTTGCTATCACAGGCAAACAGGGCCCAAAATCCCATTAATCCCTTTATCAAGTTGTCTTCAGCGTGCTGGCATTTCTGCCCTGCCAGCACTCTGGGAATGCTGTTTGCTCTCCCAGGGCCTTGTTCCTTTCAGGAAACGCAAGTTACTTACTTAGGTTCCTGTTTTTTAAAGACATGGGCTATCTGAGTTGTCAGAAAAGAGCAGAGGCATAAACCGTTCCTTAGGGAACTCCAATACCTCTAGGAAATGTTTATGCCAGGAGTATTTAGGCCCATGTGTTCTTCTGAAGGCCACGGAGGTACAGGTTTTCAGCACCAAGACAAGAGCAGGGACACCAGTGACAGAGCGCTGACGGACTCAGCTCTGGCTTGCAGCGAGAGCAGTGGCTACCATCCCATTTGCCACTATGTAGAGCTGAATATACTACCAAAATTCAACACAGGGCCGCAAAAATGATCAGAGGGACAGAATACCTCTCCTATGAGGACAGGCTGAGAGAGTTGGGGTTGTTCAGCCTGGAGAAGAGGAGGCTCCGGAGAGACCTTTTTGCAGCCTTCCAGTACTTAAAGGGGGCTTCTAAAGAAAGATGGGGACAGGTTTTTTAGCAGGGTCTCTTGCAACAGGACAAGGGGTCATGGTTTTAAACGACAAGAGGGTAGATTCAGGCTGGATCTAAGGAAGAATTTTTTTGCAATGAGGTGGTGAAACACTGGTACAGGTTGCCCGGAGAGGTGGTAGATGCCCCATCCCTGGGAACATTCCAGGCCAGGTTGGACGGGGCTCTGAGCAACCTGCTCTAGTTGAAGATGTCCCTGATCACTGTACGGGGGTTGGACTAGATGACCTTTAAAGATCCCTTCCAACCCAAACCGTTCTATGATTCCACTTCTTTTCCTTTTGAAAAGTACCAAGACTGGAGACTAATATGAGGGGGTTCCGTCTCATGCCTTTGAGTTTAGCTGGTGAGAAAACCATTCCATAGAACAGCTGTTCCGCTTGCAGCCGTGTCCCCTTTTACCTGCAGAAGTTCCTTGGCAGACCCTCGCCTGTCCACATCCACCTCCAGGCAGCAGCTCAGAAAGTCGCGAAACACCGCGGACAATCGCTCAGGGTTCTGCAGCTCTGGTGTCCCGTTCGTAGCGATCAGATGCAGCGCCTAGAGAAAAAGGGAACATGAGACTCCACCTGTTTCCTTCATATCCATAACTGCCCAGATAGACCCCATTTTTTAAGGTTCAGTCTCCAGTGGCAGTTTCTTCCCTGGCAGGGGGTCAGACAGGATTTTTCTATAGCTACATAAAAAACCTGGAGGCAGCCACAGCTCTTCCAATATCAAAATGATCTTGCCTTGACAGCTGATTTCACGGACTGACCTGGTTAGTATGAACTACATCAGCAAAAGCACATTTTGCTTCTCCAAGTAGTGACAGGCTTGTGACAGTGACAGTTTACAGCCTCTTTTAAAGAGTGAATTTGGCCTAACGCTATTATTTCTGAGGATTACTACTGAAAATGCATCTCGGCGGGGCTCACTGTTCCCTAAAGTACAGCTTCCATAAAGCAAAGGTAGCCAAGTTTTTTGCTCTGCTCTTGATAAAAATGGTAACCAGATGGGAAAAAAGGAAATCCATCAGCTTAGTCCTTGGATAAAGAAACAGAAACATTGGGAACCTTTTTTTCAACACAGGCACATAAGTTGCATGCACAAATATCTTATGAAGAAAATGCATCTTTGGGCAGATGGGAGCCAAGCTGCAACAACGTCTTTCAGCAGTCTCCAAATTCCAGATCAGCGTCACTTATGTGTTAAGAAGAAAACGTTTAATGCTTGCTATCAGAAAAACGAGTAATTCCATCGCTATGGTAACACTCCGCTACCTCAGAATTGGGAGTATTCACCTGTGTTAAGGGTTGAGTCCTCTGTGGATTCCCCTCCATGTTGTGCATAAATGTCCAGCTGCTCATCTGAATGCACAGTCATTCTGTGCACACAAGCCTAGCCAAACACTTGAAAATTCCAGCCTTTCTCCTCTTCAACAGCATCCAGCCAAAGCTAAGCTCAAGTTTCCTAAGCAAAGCCAAGGATGTTCACTGTCAAGTAGCTGACGGAGTTCATGCAGCTGAGCAAGTCTTCCTGATATTCCTCAGGCCAAGGGAGTACAACGTCATTTTGCAAAACACAGGGTGAGCAGTATCCAGTGTGGTTCGCTTGTAACCAAGGTCTAACATGCTGAGAAGCCAGCGAGATGAGTTCATTGCGCTTTTGCAAGATGTTATGTAGAAACGGAAGACAAACCTTTTGAACTATTCAGACATAAACTTCCAGAATACGTCTAAACTACACAGCAATAATGATAGAAATAGGCCATGGGGTCTTCCATTAAAACGTCTGCCATTACAACAGCTCTGTTCTACTGGCACTTAACTAGACCGGGACCACATTGACTTTGCTATTGTCCTCTTAAATACAGAGGACAATTTCCAAGCCTAAAAAGGCAAAGAAACGATCCTAGAGTAAAAACAATAAAAGGAAGCTTCTTTCCTTTTCCCACAACATAAATGTCACAAAATCAGTCTGATCCTGTCCATCTGCAGCTGACCTCAGCCACCGGACACAGTGGTGAGCTGGAGTGCCTGTCCTCACTACGCTTCAATTGCGCTACCCGAGGGATGATACTTCTCCTGCGGGAAAGGACTACAGCACCAACGGCAGCTTTGGGGATTTTACTGCAGCCACATTCACCTGAGTGTGAAACAGGAGTGCCAGGACAAATGGAGCTCTTTTAGTTACTTGTTTCTTCTCAGAACATGAATCCCAAAGAAGAGTCATCTTCAGCTCAGTACGTCCCCTTTTCAGTATTTCCACCAGAACAGGGAAAGGTCTACGGGAAGCTGAAGTACCTTCTTATCACATATCTTTTGGTCTCCTATGATATGCAGCTGGCAAAGAAAAGCAAGTACGGTACAAAGGAAAGGAGCGTTCGCAGTAGCTGCAAAGGGGCAATAAGCTCATTAATTTGTTTCACATGCCAAGAAACAAGAAAGGCTTCAGCAGACCATTACAGCTGCAGTCTGTGAAAGCAAGATCCTAAAGGTATCCAGGCCACCCAGATACGTGACAGAACAACATACAGGTGATTAAGAAGCCTGAAACTGTAGAAGATGTGCAGCATTTGAAAAAAATGCTACAGTTTTGAGACAAATTGATGCGCTGTGGTTAAGAAATGAAAAAGAAATGCTTAAGGCTTTGTTTTGTTTCTGTGGTTTTCTGTTTGGTTTTTTTTTTAATTGAAATCAGGAGGAGGTCCAACCTGAATTTCAAAGGGTTTTTATCACACCAGTGTTTGTCCCCCAGGCCCTCGGCATGCGCCGGATGGAAGGAAATCACAGTGAGAGGAAACAAATACCATCACAGACACATCCAGCACACACATGGCTCAAAAATTGTTCATTCCCGTGAGTTCTGCATCAGCTGGAAAGAACGTGAGCAGCATGGGATGCGCGTGCTCTACACGTGGAAAACAACACTGCATCTACATGAAGACTGCTGCTAACTCTAGGACTAATGAGCCTTTCATGCCCTTACAATTTATTTAGGTGTTTAAGTAACGGAAGCTCCTGTGTGCCTTCCATTATTAAAACAATCCTTCATAAAAAACAAATCAATCCTGTCGGGGTTGATTGACCTTAATAAAACTAGCTGATAACTGGGGAACTTCAGGCAGTCCATCACAGGCTGTTCACTGTTCCTAGCTCAGGGGCAACAACCGCTGAAAAAGAGCCCAGGAAGCCAATGCAGATGGAAGCAACTTCAGGTGCCTGATTTTCATCTACCACAGTTTTACTAAGACACCTGAAGATGCCTTGAAGCTCTAAGTGTCCAAGCTGATCGTATCTCCAGCAGGAGATGAGGCATATATGGAGAAAAAGAGCATCTCAAAGAATCTGGGTGAGGGCAGGAAGAGCTGAGTTTGGTCAGAGAGAAGAAATCCAGTGATCTTTCTAACAAACAGTTGACCTGAGGCTTCTTGAGGAGCCCTAATCAGCATTTGAGGCAGGGAACCTTCAGCATCCCGACCAGTCACGCTAATGCTCTTCATGGGTTTTTGCTGCCTTATGCAAGGCAAATGCATTTTTTGCAAGGGTCTCCCAGGGAAGCAGGTGGAGTATGGGCTCCTCTCTTTGCTTGGCCGGGGGTATTTCCTGACCATTCTCTTGTTTCTTCTTTCAGTCTGCAGTACGCAGTCGGGGTGCCACAGACCAGAGAGAGCACAGCCTTACTGCTATGAGAGAAGCTAAAGGTCAGGCTCTATTTTAATTCTAGCCTTAATAAGAATTGCGTATGTATACGCATAGAGCAAACTTAATTTCCTCCTGAATTCCTGCATCCTGTCAGGAATTAACTGTGCAGCATTGAGCTCTGTTTCAGCTCTCAGTCATGAGGTGTTATCTTGGCAGACATTCCTCCACTATGACACGCTCCTTTGGTATAAGAACTGGTCATTTCATTTTAAGGAATTAGGACAAAACTGGAAACTTCAAAACATCAAAATACACTAGTGTACTACAAGTACCTGTGCCAAAACAGACTTGTAGAAAAGCATTTGCTAAGAAGTGATTATGGCATTACTAGAACCAGTGACACTTCCTGAAAGGCGCAGGTGAGCAATCGGCACTGATCTGAGTTTGGAAAGACTTCTCCTGCACGTACAGTTGAAATATTTGTCATAAAAATTCCCCAACTGGCGGATCTTGCTGCTGAAAAATTCTTGTCATTCAGAGATACAACTCAAAGAGAGTTCTAAAAGCACATGAGAAATCTCAAGCATTGTTGAGGGCAAAAATGACACATTTCTGAACAGTCTACATGTCACTTCTCTTTTAAGGTCCCCCTATTGACATAACGACAGCTACAATATATGCCGATATGCTCCAGCGACATATTTAGAAGCAGCCCTTGGTGGAACTAGTTCAAGCTGGTGTAACTGGGATTTTGTCTCATGGGAGACAAAACATGGGGCAGGTTAGAAAGACGGTGGTCTCTGGTTTTATTCGCACCTTACCCTGAGAGGATGAGCATTAACGTAAGGAGGTTCTCCTTGCGCCATTTCAATTGCCGTGATCCCAAGCGACCAGATGTCCACTTTGGGCCCGTATGCGTTTCCCGACACCACTTCTGGTGCCATCCAGTAAGGAGACCCGACCATCGTGCTCCGTTGACTCTGCTCAGGGGTGATCTGAGCACACAAGCCAAAATCAGCTGAGGAGAAAAACAAGTACTGTTAAAGGCAGCTTGATTTATGAAACCAAGCAAAAGAAATCCCTTCCAGATGCCTCAGAAGGCGTTGTTGAATCTATCTGGTAAAGCGGCCATGCTCTGTTTACTCAGTGCTCGAGCCAAGGAAATACTGAAGTGGCCACTTAAAAACCCCTCAAGTTTCATGCAGTGGCTTTTATTCACTTGAAGCTTTAGATTATTCTTTATTACTATCCCTTCTGGAAGGGACCTACACAAACCGAAACCACTCTTTACACCTTTTTCCTTTCTGTACCTCTCTGGACGCTGGCACTGTGCTCTTAGCTCGCAGCAGTGGTCTGCCAGTGCACTACCACAGGCATCGCTTTTGGGTAACAGGCAGTCAGTCAAAAGCAGCCCCACACCACATCCTGGGAATGCTGCACCTGACCAAGGATACCTACTCAGTTTGACAGATCCATCCATTCCGAGGAGGATATTGTCGCTTTTGATGTCTCTGTGGATCACTTGGTTGGAATGAAGGCAATCCAGAGCTTGTAGGCACTCATAGATCAAAAAGAAACATGAGGGTAAAACTTACTTAGTGACCAGATTTCATCACACAAGAAAAGAAATGGCTCTAAAGGATTTAATTTCTAGTTGAATTGAGAGTAATGGCAGAGTATTGTGCTCTCAAGAGGAAGAGCTTGCTGCTTCAACACAGAGTAATAACTTCCTAAACAAAGGCGTAGTAGCTTTTGAAACAGAAATGTCAATTCTTGGCACAGACTGTCCCCTGAAAGCACACACGGAATGACTGCTGCTGCAGGAATGTGCTATCTCCACCCAGGTGACAAACTATGGTTTGCCAAAAACCAAAAAGTCCCTTCCTTCGGTATAAGATGGATCACTTTTGAGTCGGAGGTCGCATGAGAAAGATTTTATTGTTAGGCTTGACGGCAGATCTGGAAATAGCGTGTTAGGCATTTTTCAGGAGCAACCACCGTTTTGGGTGGAGTGCTATTCTTTTAAGCCGAGGACTGGGATGAAGGAGCCCCTATTTTTCTTTGCTGGTATTTTAAAATTCTGCCACCAGCATATTTGCTTGTACACGAAAGGAATGCAGTACAGGCATGCTCCAGGCAAAGGTTTAGAGAGGCAAAGTTGAGAAGAGTAAAACTAAAAACAACAAAAAAAGAAATAGTACAATAAAATTCTATGAGTAAAACAACAGAGTGTAATAAGTGCAGCGATACTGGCAGGCAGTTCACTTAAGATGCTCTTTCTTCTCCGTATCATAAAAGCAACACAGAAACAAAGCTCTGAACATGAAACCTCTCATCTTCTTACCACCTGCTTAGAAGTACCATCCTGTCCCAGTAATGGGAAGCACAGGCGGGATCCCTTACCTCCCTACAGACAGCTGCTATCTGTCCTTCATCCATACATGTCTCCTCAAGAACATCATTTAAAGAGCCTCCAGCTAGGTATTCCATAACCACCCACAGTGTGTCACCGACGAGGTAGCTGAAAGATGAAAACAATGGCACTGAGATGAGTGTGCACGGCTAAATTACCTCAGGAAAAAGGCTACAGCTGATTTTGTTTCCAAGTCATTCTTACATGAGGACAGGACAACATGAATAGACATTCCCTCTAGGCTATACAGGACTTAGAACCTGTGCGGTCTAAATGAGGAAGGCCCATAAGTGAACAATTAGAGGTCCGAGTTGGCAAGCAAGTGAAAAATTGAAGTTCAGTAATGGCAAAGATAAATCTTGGACCAGGAGGATGTGTACCAGTGAGGACAGGAATTGGTCAACAGTTTGGAAAACCTACCAGAAAATACATCCAGGAACAGGAGAAACAATTTAAAAAGTGGCAAATTACGTGTTTCTGCAAACAAGAACTTCACCTTCCTGATATCCACAGCAATGGAAAAGAGCAGGAACAGCCCAAAGGAAGGAATTTCGAGGAGGATTTACCAGCACTTATGATAAGACACAGAAAAGATGATCAACTTAACCACAAAACCCATCAAGCCAACAACAAAACAACATGGAAGTAGGCTGAGATGGCCGTGCCAGGTCCTTGAAAACAGTCTTAAGCAATATATGCCAGAAAAGATTAATGCAGACAAAATGCAGTCTCCTCCCATACACTGGCTATGAGTAGATAAACAATAGAGGTCAATTTTCTGCCAGTGACCAAAGGGGTTTTTAAAAAGGTTTGGCTTGCAGCATGTAAATGAACATTCACGTGATCATACCAGAACTACTCACCTGTCTAAATAGTTCACAATATTGGAGCTCTTGTTTTCTCTCATGAACAGGATTTCGTTAACTATTAGCTCCTTTTTGGGCTGTTGTTGGAGATTAATTTGCTTTATGGCCACCTAAAACGACAGGGAAAGCCATTAACTTGAGTAGCCTGTTGCACAAGGTCCCAATGAACATGGAGCACGTGTTTTTGGAATGACATAGCAGAGCTGTGCCAAACTGTCTTGGTATCAGACCAAAGAGCTCAGTAACTTATATTACAACACCCAATTTCTCTGCTAGCCTGGGTGCTAGTTACAGGACACACGGCCATATACATTTTGTCTTGTAAAATCTGTACAAATGCTCTTTAAACTATCAAGCACGCATCTCTAACAACACTCTCTGGACCGACATTCTTCTCAGATGGTCTTAGTTTACCACCACTATTATTGTTGATGCACAGTTTGCAAGCAGGAAGTGATTTTGTTACTGCCAAGATACACAAAAACTGCTGGTAATGCTTTAGTAATTGTACGATTTGTCATCATTATTTCAGCAACTGCTGTTACTCTTGACTTGACGGCATAACAGAGAGAAAACACAGACGTACATTACATTTCAAAAGCCATACTAAAACAATCATTAAGGTTACACACACAAAAAATACAGTCCTGGCTGTTGCCTTCGCAGGCGTGGCGACCTGGTTCAGGAACGGCACGGAGACCAACCCCAGGCCGCTCGGGCCATCGGCTCGCTGACACCAATGTGGTAGACGGCAAATGGCGTTTATTAGTGTGTGACACGGCGTTATATAGCTTAGGTTTATAACCTCACTTCCGTCTGCTTGCATCATAAATTAAACGCTATTGGCTTTCAGGAGAGGGGCCCTAACTTTCCGTACAGCGCGATATCTTCCGGCCGCCAGACCCTAGCTATCTACACCTGGCACTTCCTAGCTTCTTGAATCTTGATTTTGCAACTCGAAATACACATTCCTTAACACAGTTCAGATTGGCAATTACTTTGAGGGTTTCAAAAAAATAATCCATTCTATGTCATTTGATGGATACACCCCGGGTCCTAAGCAGGGCTAGACCTCTACCTAAGAGCAGTTATAAAGCGCCTCTGTCTAGTCCTGCTCTCAACATGGCACGAAAGAGACCACCCCTCCGCTCCCATTACTGGGTTTCTAGCCACATTTTCAGGCAGGGTTTGTATAGATTCAAGACCGCTTGCCTTGGAAAAGGAAAGGAATGTGAAGAGGCCACTTTAAACTGGTCACTACAGGGGCTGTCAAAGCTAACGCCGCTTTCCTTCAAGATTCATTTCTCACCCTCCTGGACCCCACTTCCCTGCGAGCACTTCACGGGCTGTAATGGGCTGTCACCGACACCAGACTTAAACACGACTGTTTGGTTTGGGAGAGATCTTTGCTCTTGATATACTTCTTCTACACTGACAGACAAGAGAATGATTTCTAAACCAACACATTGACGCTGGCAATAAAAATGATACTGTTTTTATCAGTCCCAAAAGCTTGCTGGGATTTCTGAAGGCTGAAGACAGCAGATGATGCATTTTGCCAGCTGACACTAGCCTGTGCTTCAGAGGAACCGCCTTGGCAGTAAAGATCTACTGGCCACCCAAAAGCCCCATCCACCCTTCGCACCAGAGGGGAGAGCACTAAAGACCTGCAAAATCGGCTGGGACTGTGGACACTTACCTCTTGTCCTGTGGTGATGTCCATCGCCATGTAAACAGTTCCTGACGCCCTAGAAACAAAACAGCAGCAAAGAAAGGAGCACTTTAGTCCCTAGGAGTGAAAGCAAGCCCAGACAGAAGATCTCTGCTGCCTGTAGGGTTTAAAAAACACCTTTGTTCACCCACTCCTTCAGGCAGCAGCACACAGCGCAGTAGCCCACCAGCCCTCTGCCACGCAGGGTATCCAAGAGAAAACTTATGCCCAACGTGAAGAACAAGGGATGTCCAACATGAGGAAGGGATCCACACACAGCTTTCTCCAGCATAGCAAAGCAAGGAAACTATTCTCCAGCCATCCTACAAGGTCACAGCTAGAGCAGGTTAAGGCATGTTGTGCTCCAAACAGGGGATCCTTAGACAGCTTCTTTAGGTGTCAAGAGCCCTCAGCAGCTGCTTCTGTTAGGTGCACCGGACACGTGAAGGACTCTTCATGGTATCTGTATTTTCCTCCTGTGGCAGACACGGGTTGTGTTGTAGAGCCACCAGAAAGAAATGGTGCTCTCATCTGCGGACTAGGCAGTGTGGCGTTTTGTTTGCCATCTGCCTCTTGTTAAAAGAGGTTCTTCCCCTGTAATGATGTGAAGGGCCTGAAAGGCCACGGTCAGAGGAAACCCCTTTGGGTTTAAAGTAACTGCAGGCTTGTAAACCCCATTAGTGTTCCTTCTGAGCTAAGCACAGGTTTACACTGCCATCATGTCAAAGCTGACGTCTGCACGGGCAGTGAGGCAAGGGAGAGCCAGCGAGGGAATTCTGAGAAGTGGGAACACCCATCCGGCAAGTGTCCCACTGACTGACAATGCCAAAATCAGTTTGCTCCTTTTCACCTGATCCCCTGGCTTGTTTGTGTACCTGCAGGCTGAAATATGTCTGAAGCACTGCTATCCAACAGGCACCAGGGACGATTTTTTTCTGGAGGATTTTTCCCCATCACTACAAATTGACCTGCAGCATGACAGTCACGAGCTGGTGACGGCAGCACGCTCACTGCTCTGTAAGAAGGGTGTGCCATCTTCAGGCTGCACTAAAAGCTGGAGGAAATCAGTTCAGAGACTCTTTCAGGCCAGATATTAGCCACTTCTCTTCCCACCAGCTGCTGAGGCACCTTTGTACAAGCTCACTCCTAGGATGGGCAAAACAAAAGACGGTGAGGGCGATGGTCATACTGTCACGGTCACACGTGCGTCACACGTGTCACACGCATGTTTCTTCTGGCTCTCACTTCTTCAGTCGACACATATCTTTTGAGAGCCTGGCACAGCTCTAAGTGTCCACTGACATTTTACAAATGACAATGAGAACCAAACCTTCGGGTACAACGCATGCGGCAATCCCAGAAAGGGTTTTTATACAACGAATGGAGCAGAAACACCTTCCCACAAGTGCCCCACCAAACAAGAAGTGTCTACGATAAAGCCTGCCAGAGAAAGAGCGTGAGTGCGTCTGGCTTTCTGCAGCATCTATCAGTTCTAGGTCAGCAACGTGCTACCCTGACTCCAAACCTCACAAGCAGTCACGGTTTCTTTACAAACACTAAGGTCACCTGCCTTAACAGGCAGGAAAACATCTCCCGATGTCAGTGAACAGCTTCTGTCAGACACTGACAGCAGCGTGATCCTGGTGCTACACAATGGCGCTGGCCCTCCCGGAACGACGACACAGCCACGGAAACTTTGACCGAGCAGGGAGTCTGTCTGTATTTAAAACGCAAGTCAGATACCTAATTTTGATGCCATTTCTTCTTGCCTCCTCACATCGGAACCATTTCAAATCAATCCTAGTTACAGTAAGCATGGTTGGGCTTCAAAGGGAAATAGCCTGATGGTTTTTTTTCTGTAAACTCCTAAAACCTGCAGGATCCACAAGTGGTCTGCCATGAGGCAGATGATGCATGTTCTCATCAAGTACTTTGTGCTTCAACTCTCTGTTTATTACTGAATTTTTGTTCTTTTCTGCCTCTGCTAGAAAAGAGAGCTTATTATTTAATCTCTGGGTTCTGTTGCTAAACTATGTGGTTATAATCCAGATCACTGAATATCTTTTTAGAGCAAAATATTCGAAAGAAATGGTATTGAGAACTGGTATCTCTCTCACAACTAGCAGGTGCTAAGTTGCTCTTTTAGGCAACAAAGTTTTTTCGCCATTCTTTAGCGTGGCCAGATTATTTTGCGACATACAAAAAACTATTCCCCCTTCTCCCCCTAAGAACATAAGCAAATAGGGGCCACACACTTGAGGGACAGTAGACCTTCCCGGTCCTGCTCCTTGCTGCAGACAAGACATTGGCTCCACCAGGTTGTCTTTGGCCGTGCCTTCCGACCGCACTTATAAATTTGATCGGTACTGAGAGACAGGAGAATCTAAATCCAGGGTTGTCTGAACATGTCTGGAGCTTGCCCGACTTCACGCTTGATATTACACCAGCAAAATACCTGGCCCATTTTTCGTGTCAGTAACTGTGGTTGGACTTACCCTTGGCCAATTTGCTCCAATTCAGTATATTTCTTCTTAGGATCTCCCATGCTCACAACGCTCCCTGAAAGAAACAAAATTAAAGATGCTCACTGCAAACTGGAGATACCAACTTCCAGCAGGTCAGAAATGCAGCTCCACTGTCTGGGCTTCTGAGTCGTTTGTAGCCACTTGGGCAACAACAACAACAACAACTTCGTCATACAGGCAGCTCCACAGCACAGACAGCCTCCACAAAGACGGATTTTCTACAGTCCTTTGGAGAGCTACCTTGACAGCAAACTAAGAGCATGGAGAAACATTCACAGCAGACAGGTATCAGAAAAGAACAAGCACCAATGCAAGTGTTTGTTGTCGAGGAACACTAGCGAGTGCTGGAACAACAGAGCCTTTATTTTCTTAGGAATAAATACTCTGTGTGATTCAACAGAAGGTTTAATGCTACCAAAGATTACATGCACCTTGGGTTCTGGAATCAATTTTGATGAACAGGTGCCATTTTCAGAACAGGAAAAATACTGCAGAGTGTTTCCAGGAGGGGATCTTCTCAACCTTTCAGCAGTTTGCCAGAAGAATGCCTTTATGTTTTTAAAGAACAGCTTCTCATGTTCATTCACGAGGAATGATGGGGTTTTAAGAACTATCACCATCATCCACTCATTACCAGGCTAAGTTCTGAAGACCTTGCTTATGCCACTCTAAGAACCACACTGCTTGTCTGCAACCTGACTGGGATTGACACGCACTTGTCCTGCACTCTCAACACTGCACGCATGTTGATCTCCACAGAATCACAGAATGGTAGAGGTTGGAAGGGACCTCTGAAGATCATCTGGTCCAACCCCTCTGCCAAGGCAGGATCACCGAGGGCAGCTTGCACAGGAACGCGTCCAGTCGGGTTTGGAAGGTCTCCAGAGAAGGAGCCTCCAACAACCTCTCTGGGCAGCCTGTTCCAGTGCTCCATCACCCTCACAGTAAAGAAGTTTTTCCTCATGCTGAGGTGGGACTCCTGTGCTGCAGTTTATGCCCATTGCCCCTCGTCCTGTCACTGGGCACTACTGAAAAGAGAGTGGCTCCATCCTCCTGACAGCCACCCTGCAGATATTGATAGACATTGAAAAGGTCCCCTCTCAGTCTTCTCTTCTCCAGACTAAACAGCCCCAGGTCTCTCAGCCTTTCCTCATACAAGAGATGCTCCAGTCCCTTAATCATCCTCGTAGCCCTCCGTTGGACTTGCTCCAGGAGTTCCCTGTCTCACTTGAACTGGGGAGCCCACAACCGGACGCAATAGTCCAGATGAGGCCTCACCAGCGCAGAGTAGACGGGGAGGATAACCTCTCTCGACCTGCTGGCCACACTCTTCTTAATGCACCCCAGGATACCATTGGCCCTCTTGGCCACCAGGGCACAGTGCTGTCCCATGGATAACTTACTGTCTGCCAATATTATGCTTATTCACAAATAAGCACAGGCGTGGTGGACAGCACGAACAGCATTATTCCTCAGGCTGCCGCGTTACACAGGCAGCTGCACAAACGAGATGCTGATCATTCCAGCAGTAAGGCTCAGAAGCCAGGCCAGATGGGGTGCTGCCGCCTCCCGGCAGCTCTGCGCTGCAGCAGCGGGAAGGCAGGGCCGGCACATCTGGCACAGGGCATGGGACAGAAAGAAATACCGAATACGTACTCAGTTTCTCTAGGATCTCCTCATCTGTCAGCCCAGATTTTGTCTCCTGCCCGTCTGTGTTTCTGGACAAAGCGTTTGATTGTCCACATTGCAGAGTGGTGGCCACTTTAGCTGGTGCCAGCGCAGCGGCAGGTTCAGTTACAGAGCATGAGTAGATCTGTGACAAGAAAAGGCGTTGTATCAGAAAGCTGGCTTGCAGAGATGCCCCTAAGATCATATTGCAAATGCAAATGCTTACGAAGATGCCTCTTCTCTGCTACTAAGATAAATTCACGGACCCTATCAGAATCACAGGAAACTCATGACTAAATGGGAAAGTTCAAACCCGATTGTCGTGGTGTCAGTGGCCTGGGTGAAGCACTGTCATGGTAGGACTGTGGCCCGCAGAGTCTTCACCCGCAAGTGCCGTCTGACCAGAAACATGCAGCTCTGAATTACCCCAAATACAGTGCTATGCAGCGCTGGGACTTACTGGTTTTGTATGTTCAGGCCAGGGTGCGGGAACCGGGGGAGGTTCAATGCCTTCTTCCTCCTCCTCATCACCTTCATCCGCTTCTTCAGAAACAGGCAGAGCTGGTGGGGGTTCACATGCTGGTTTTGTGCCCTGTGGACAGACGGGAGCATGAGCGACAGTCACCACTTTGGCACGTGGGAGCTTTGACAATTACACACCACTTGGGTCTGCTCAGACAGCTTCAGGAACCAATCTGGACATGCCTGTAGTCCTACAGGCCCCGGTGCTAAGTTACACGTGGCACAGCACAATTTAAAGGTTACAAATGACCCTGCTGTTTTGTTAAGTTGTCTTGGCGTTTTTCATTCTTGCTGAAAACAACTTATCCATGCCCATGCTTAGTCAAAGTCCAATTTTACAAAATGTCATGCTTGAATATATCGCTAGAAGTCACATCTAGTTGCTGGTTCATTGCTTTGGCATTGTATCTACAGTCATGGTAACAGTTAATTAAGCTAACAGGTATCTACTTATTCGAATGTGGTTAAATACAAGGGTTTAAGAACCCTCCTATTTAACCCCAACCTTTGCTGCTGCTGCAAAGACGCTACGGTTGACTTTCCTTCAGCCTGCAAGGCTGGCACTCTGTCACAAAAGGCAAATCTCACAGCTTGCTCCACCATTCTTAAATGCTAGGAAAGCTAAAGGTTACTTTCACACTCACCGAAGGATGGGTTTCTCGGTATGCACGGGCGATTTTACCTGCAATGCGCAAAGGAAAATTAACCAGATGCTGTTATAAAAATGCCTTTTGTGGGGAAACCCACAGAACAAGGAAATCCAAAGAGACGACATGTTTCTTTCACAACATCCCTCCAGGAGCAACAGCTATTTTACATAGAGAGGAGGGTAACAGGACAATAGACAATTCTACATTTTCTTGTGTCTATTTTTTGCCCTGTTTTGCCAGTAACTAAAAGAATTGGAAACTTATTCAAGAAAATGCAGATTGGTCTTTAACTGTCCATGCTTCTGTTCCCCCATTAAAGCTTGCCAAAATTCCACCTTAGCTGTGCCACTTCTATTCTGACAAACCACAGTCACAGCTCCTGAGTTCAGGAGCGTACACAAAGTGTTTTGTATTTTGCATTTCACCACAAAACTAATTGCTTTTTTAGCAAACATTAAGTGTCAACTTAGACAGTCAAATCTCTTCATTATGCAAGTTAAAAAAAAAAAGATGCTTTCCCTCAAAAGAAGAGAAACGGTAATACATTCTGGAGATTAACCTCACAGTTTCTCTCTCACAGAAGCTCTCCCAGTCCGCATTTTAGCAGTTGCACTGGTTGAACCAGCAAACTGAGGAAATTGCAGACCCCACTGCCACACACTACCAGGCGTGGGGAACTGAACCACTGCAGGTAAATCTGTCCAAAAGCTGTCCACACCCGGTGGGATAGAGACACCCCCTTATTAGCTGCAGCTCTTGACAGAAGCTTTACCAAAGTCATGGTATCTTACTGGCATTTTTGTTTAAAAATCAACTCCGTTATTAAGGAACAGCCAAAGAACACATCGATACAGAAGCCAACTAGTAGTAAAAACCTCCACTTACTTGCTACATGTGTGGCCAGCCAGGGTCTGTCTGGCAAATACAATACAGAAAAAGCCAAAGAAAAGAAAACGCGAACTGCAGCACAGACTTGCTCTCTCATTTTTGCAACGGTACGTCACAATTTTGCAGACTCTAGGCATCCAGGAGGATAAAGGACATCCCCATCACATCTGCAGGCTCTTGGACGGGAATGCCCACACCACGAGGGTCTTCCTGGAGTGAGCCTGCTATGGAGATTGCTCGGGACACTTATGCCTGCCTTCTCGCCCTCTGTGACACCGTTCCTGTTACAGCACAATGGCAGCCGTTCTGGGTTGGTTTGTGAGTTTATGCACAGCAACCTTGTCCTCTGCATGGGGTTTACGTGGAAGGTTGTGGCAGCAGGGCTGCAGGGGTGGCTTCTGTGAGAAGCTTCTAGAAGCTGCCCCTGTGTCCCATAGAGCCCGTGCCTGTCGGCTCCAAGACGGACCCGCCGCTGGCCAAGGCCAAGCCAGGCAGCGATGGGGGCAGCACCTCTGGGATAACATATTTCAGAAGGGGACAAAACCGGCGCGTGGCATTTGCAGCCGGAGAGAGGAGTGAGAACATGTGAAAAGAGCTCTGCAGACACCAAGGTCCGTGCGGAAGGAGGGGCAGGAGGTGCTCCAGGCGCCGCAGCAGAGGTTCCCCTGCAGCCCCTGCTGAAGACCATGGTGAGGCAGGCTGTGCCCCTGCAGCCATGCAGCTCCACGCTGGAGCAGATCTCCACCTGCAGCCTGGGGAGGACCCCATGCCGGGGCAGGGGGATGCCCGAAGGAGGCCGTGACCCCGTGGCAGGCCCGTGCTGGAGCAGCCTGTTTCTGGAGGATGGCACCCCGTGGCTGGGGCCCAGGCTGGAGCCTGCCTGAGGATGCTGACACAGTCTCACGTAGCCTGACGTGATCCTGCCCTGCTGTGCCAGCCTGCAAGAGTTAGGGGAACTGGATTGTCCGGACTCCAAGCCAAGGGCCGTACGCTTTCAGGACCTGGTTAACGTTTTGTAGTTTCATCTCACTCAAACCTATAGCGTAAGATGAAGCTTTCCTTCTGTTTCTCTATGGTGGGTCTCCACTACAAAAGAACCCTTCAGTCCAGAAGAATATGCCCAGAGGACTCTGGGACTCCCTCGTAACTGACTGGAAGAAGGGACGTGAGATGAGAAAGCGTACCCTCCTGCTCACACTGCTGAGCTTAACCAGCCCCCAGACAGGGATCCCCATGGGACCCTGCAGTACTAAACCAACCACTGCCGTAATCCTGGGCTGGGCTGGGCAGCAGGAAAAACACTGTGTTGTCGGTGTCTGGTAGGTGCTATTTTCAGCTTGTTAGTGGAACTGTGTACCTATCCAAACAGGTATCACAAGTTCATGGAAGCTCTTGTTAGAAAAGAATAAAGAAAAAGACTGCAGAACAAATATTTTGAAAAAGAATTCTCGTAGTAAGTTTCAGTGGATTATGCTGCTAAGTTTTATATGATTTGATACTGTGACTTATCTCGGCATTGTTAGTGAATGTGATTGCTGCTATTTTGTATTGGATAAATTGCCATCTTTAAGTGACAGGAAGCACAAAATCATGGACTATATCACTACACCAGAATCCCTGATACTCTATCCCTTTAGTCATAAACCGTTGACCAAGTCTGGGACTAGGAGTGGATTCAGCCGCACCTAGACTCCCCTCTGAAAAGGACTTTAGAAAGCATGGGGGTCCACCCTGATCCTCGTGACTCAACGGGAGGGCATTCCTTTACTTTCCTTACCTAACCTTAGTCATAAACCGTTGACCAAGTCCAGGACTAGGGGTGGATTTTGGTCCACTCTGAGCCTCGTGTCTCAAGAGGAGGGTCTCCCCTAGTTTCTCTCCTCAAGATACACATTAACTCGATCCGATAGACACGTAAATCATTCGAGTTTAATTGTAATCTGGCTTCTCTCTGCATAGCTTTTCCACGTTGAATATGGAATAGAGTGGACCTTGCCAGCAACTTCTGTTAATTCGCGCTTTTTACAAATCTAGATTAAAATCATTCGCTTTCTGATATCTTCGGCAGTGATTCTTTAAGCAGCCTAAATTACCCATCCGTGACAGCCCAGGACGAAGGGAGGGGTGCCAGGAAGGTGTTTTAAGATTTCACCATATTTCCCATTATCCTACTCTGATTTTGATTGGCAAGAACTTAAACAAATTTCCCCAAGTTGAGTCTGTTTTGCCCGTGATGGGAATTGCTGAATGATCTCTCCCTGTCCTTATCTCGAGCCACAGGCTTGTCCTTATATTTTCTCTCCCCTGTCCAGCTGAGGAGGGGGAGTGACAGAGCAGCTTTGGTGGGCACCTGGCGTCTAGCCAAGGTCAGCCCACCACATCTTCTCTACAGCTAATGCAAGAAATCCTTGAAAATTCCCCTCTATCACAAAACACCACAAAAAAATCCTCAGGGTCCATAACCTGTTGCTCAAAGGATCCAAGAATAACTCATAAAACGCACAAAACAAGTATACCCTGTACCCCAATCTGAACAGCGTGAAGGAGCAAGGATGCAAAGAAACAAAAGTAAACATGACCTTTGGCCACTAATGCTTCTCCGGAAAAATGGTCATGATTGCTCCATCTACTGTCTGCTTTAGTTGTAAAAACAAGCAAGAGAAGAAAAGTCACAGTTTCAATGCCATTTAGGGGACAAAAGCAGAAAGAGAATTCATTTCAGGAGTATTCCACAAGGTGGAAGTTTTTAAGGCTGCTGCTTGACCACCTGATTTTTGAACGTGGGTCTGACTCATTTTGGGGCCTGACACTGCCTCTTTCGCAGTGAGATGTCAACTTACCTCCCGACAGGGAGGCGATTCGAGACAGTCAGCACGGCTTCACCTAGGACAACCGACGTCGTCTATCCAGAGTTCTGTAAGGCCTTTGAGACAGTCCCCCACAACAGCCTTCTCTCTAAGTTGGAGAGAGAGAGATTTGATGGACTGTGGACTGTGCTGAGTGGTGCGGTTGATACGCCTGAGGGATGGGATGCCGTCCAGAGGGACCTGGATAAGCTCGAGGAATGGGCTCGTGTGAACCTCTAAGGTTCAGCATGGCCAAGTGCAGGGTCCTGACACAGTACTCCAGCTGGGGTCTTGCCACAGCGGAGTGGAGGGGCAGAGTTCATGTACTTCACGGCATCCTTCGAATTTATGAAGGACTATCAACAGAGATGGGGTTGTCCATGAGCATGAGAACCACATGAAGTCTAAAAGTCAGCAAAGGCACCTGCTCTGAGCCCACCAGAGCATGTCTGCTCCAAAGCGTGGCAGCCTCCTGTCACACCGGAGGCAGCTCTACCTTCCACTGTCTCCAGATGTCAGGGCTCCGGTGGGTCACTCTTGGGGTAGCAGCAGGAACACTTTGGCACAGGTAAAAAGCGTTCCCAGAGCTTCCTGCAAGCATTTGCACAGCTCACAGCCCAGGACAGCCGTGCCTGTGACGGCCACACCGTTTTTACCCTGCCTCCCCAGAACAAGGACAACATTCTGGACATCTCACTCCTGGGCAGAAAGCCCAGAGACTTCCTTTAATGACAGAAATCCAAAGAGCTACAAGAAGCTTTTTAAATCAAGTACAGCCAATAAAAAGCAGACAAACCCACCAAAAATGATGGGTAATCCTCTGAGGCACTACTGAGGAAGAAAAGCTCTCCCGTTAAGTCCACTGCCCCTCACAAAACAGACAAGTGGCTTAAAGAGATGCCTTCAAAGAAACTGCAGATGGAAGAGAACCCTGGTAACTCTAGTACAAGAAACTGCCCAACCTGCTGTAGACATATTAGACCAGAAAAGTGGCTTACAAGACACAAAACACAGTACAATCCACCAGAGCAGCAAAAAAGTCAACCAGAAGAAACATCGTACACAAACCAAAGGTGCCTGTCCAACCACTAAAAAGACAAGCTGAAAAAGGACTCTCCACAAAAAAAGGCTACACAGAACACAACGCAAGGCAGAAATAACCTAACCCCAGGAACCCAGGGCAACAAACCCAGATTCTGTCCATAGCAAGAACACGCTTTAATCCTACCTCGCTGAAACTCTGGCATGCCATAACCCTGCCACCCCATCAACCTAGCAAACTGTAGCCCTAGCTTCCCATAACCCTCGCCCACTGTAGCTCTAGGATGTCAACAAAATGAACACAAACTCTCTGGAAATCTCTGCCGGGACCTTCAGGTGGCCCCGGATTTCAGACATCACAACTTGGAAGTGGGAGCAGGACTAGAGCCACAGGGATGTCACCAGCATCCATCTTTACATCATCCGTCACACCCTGATAACGGGCCCAGGTTAAACACTCCCAGGGAGAAAGGCTGAGGCACTCAGAGACATTGAACCAGACAGCCACAGCCACGGGGCTTCAGCTCATCTTTGCTGTGTCAGAGCCACCAGGCAGATGACCCCATCCTCCTGGAGACACTCCTCAGGGCAGACGTACCCAGTGCCAGGTGGCTGGATATGGCCTTTGCTCTATGGGGAGGCGCCTTCTGGGAGCAGGATCCCTCACAGGGGCACTGGGAAGCCCTCCTGGATCCCAGAGAAACATCTCTGTGCTGCTCCGTATCTCACCAAAACCAGGGGTGGAGGAAGGCTGCTTTCATAGCCTCCAAGACAACCAGCTCACCTGGGCCGCTCTGTGGCCACCTTTGCTGTCAGGCAGGTCTCAGCACTGCTCTGCAAGCAGCTGTCTCCTCCCTGCAGGGCACTCTCCAGCACAGGGTACATCTCCACTTGCTCAGTCTGTGGGCAAAGATCGAAAGGGAGGGATGGGTTTGCTTTGCCCTCATTCCCAGGGTGCCACAAGAGAGACCTGCCACCCCCAAATCAGCCGTGTGACGTGGACACCACATACGAGCTGCAGACGTGGGTCAGGACGGCTGTGGGGAGCTGGCAAGCCAATCTGCGGTGCCCTCGGTGCTGGCTGAAAGCAGAGCTGGAGGCAACGGGGCGAAGCCCAGGGCAGCCGGCAGCAGGGCCCGGCAGGGTGCAGTGCCCGCAGAAATGCCCGGCTCCTGGAGCCTTAGCCCTGGGGCTGCAGCACGGGGACGGCACCAGCTGGGGCTTCGCCGGGAAAAACCAGGCAGGGGTGACCCTGACATCCCACATATGCACCTGGCCTTGGGACTTGACAACCTGGCCCTCTGCCCATCGCCACCAGGGGATCCAGAAAGCAGCGCCACTGGCCATGAAGTGGTCCTGAGACATCGCTCCATGGGTGAGTCTTTAACCAGCGGGCCTAAAATGAGGACAAAGCCTGGAGGCCATCGCTGTTCTGTCCTTCTCCATCCCCCTGTCCTCATCTACATCCCTCTGTCACCCCTCTCTGCCCCTCTGTGCCCCTCTCCTCCTCTTCCCTGCTCCGCCTGGGCCTGGGCCTGGGCCCAGGCCCGGGCCTGGGCAACCCCAGGCAGACGGCCATGAGGCTGTGGGCGGGCGGGGCCTGGCTGGGGGGCGGGATGCAGGCTCAGGCAGCAGGAGGGCGTGCCCCAGGGCATGCCGGGAGCTGTAGTCCTGGGCTCGGGGCTGCCAGGCGGCCATCTTGGTCTTGGAGGCCCAGTCTCTCTGCTCCAGCTGCAGCGAGGCTGCCCTGAGGGCCGGGGCCTCTCAGCCTGCATCTGGCTCGGGTTTGCGTGGGCTGTCTCTGGCCTTGCTCTCCTGGTGACGTGGATGCAGAGGGGCAGATGGACACTTAGTGCCTCTGGAGAGGAGCTGCCGTGGCTGAAGCTGAAGCTGAAGAGCTCAGCAGAAGGTGAAGCAGCTGGAGAATGAGATGAAGAGGATCCCAGCAGCTGCTGCCTCCAGCTGCAGACAAGAGACAGCCGGCCTCTCCAGGTGAGGAAGGGTCCCTCTCAGTAGTCCTCAGCAGACCAGATCTCCAATGTGCACCGCGGGGTCTGTATAAATAAGGAAAAGTGCAGTACGGCCACGTAGCGTGTGTTGGCGGGGGCGTGGGGGGGGGGGTTGGTGTGGGTGCGTGCGTGCGTGCGGGTGCGTGGCTGTGCATCTAGGCAGCCTCATGTTGTCGGAGCTGTAAGGCACCAATGTGTTCTCTTAGGTGGACAGTCAAGTGAGTGGAGCTACAGCAGAGGAAGGGAGGAAAGGGCAGACAGAGACAGAAGTGCCTGAATTCTCTAACTGGCCTGGCAGTGCAGAGGGCAGGAATTCCGGTGAGTGCTGGGTCCATGGGGTCATGTCACCCCTCTTCTGTGTCCCAGTCCCTCCCTGCCCGCTCCCCTTTCCCTCTGTGTAATTTTTTTTTTTTTTGGTTCTGTTTCCCTCCTCTATTACCGTGCTCTGCTCCCTACCTCCCCTTTCTCTTTTCTCCAAGTCTTTCTCTTTCTCTCTCATCTCCCTCTCCCTTTACTTTCCCTCTTGCCCCTCTTTCCTGCTCCCTGTGCTTCTTTTTTTCTGTCTCTCTCTGTCTGCAGGCCAGTGCAGGTTTTTCCTTCTCCATCTCTTTGAATCATAGACTAGTTTGGGTTGGAAGGGATCTTTAAAGGTCGTCCAGTCCAACCCCCCTGCACTGAGCAAGGACATCCTCAACTAGAGCAGGTTGCTCAGAGGCCTGTCCATCCTGGCCTGGAATGTTCCCAGGGATGGGGCATCTACCACCTCTCTGGGCAACCTGTGCCTGTCTTTCACCACCCTCATTGTGAAAAATTTCTTCCTTAGATCTAGCCTTTACCTACCCTCTTATAGTTTTAAACCATGAGCCCTTGTTCTGTCACAGCAGGGCCAGCTAAAAAGCCTGTCCCCATCTTTCTTATAGATCCCCTGTAATTACTGGAAGGCTGCAAAAAGGTCTCCTCGGAGCCTCCTCTTCTCCAGACTGAACAACCCCAACTCTCTCAGCCTGTCCTCATAGGAGAAGTGTTCTATCCCTCGGATCATTTTGGTGGCCCTCCTCCTGACCACTCCAACAGGTCCATGTCTTATCCTGTGCGGAGGGCTCCAGAGCTGGACACAGTGCTCCAGGTGGGTCTCACCAGAGCGTAGTAGAGGGGCAGCATCCCCTCTCTCGACCTGCTGGCCACGCTGCTTTGGATGCAGCCCAGGATACCGTTGGTCTGCTGCTTCTCTTTTGTTCTCTCTCTTTCTCGCTCTGTCCTGTTCACAGTCACTGTGTTTTTCCATTCTCTATCCCACCGTCCCTGTCCTTCTTCCTGCTCATCTCTTCTCTCTCTGTCCCTCTCTGCTGCTTCCTGAGCCTTCCACCTGCCCTCCTCCATCTCTTGGCAAGGTTCCCAATACCTCTCTCTCTTTCTCCATTCCGCTGTGCTGCTCACTGTCCCTGGTTTTCTCTTTCTTTCTGTTGTCTCTCTCGTCTGGCGCTCTGTCCTCCTCCCTGCCCCAACTTTTCTCACTATGTCCTTCTGTCCTGCCTCTGTCCCTGCCCCTGTTCTTTTTCAGCCCCCCTCCATCTTGCTGCGTCCCCAGGCTTGTTTTGCAGTCTCTGTTCTGGCCCCAGCCCTTATTTTGCTTTCCCTCTCCTGCTCCCTCCCCCTCCTTCTGCCTCTCTTCCTCTTGCCCTGCTGCTGCTTTCTCCCTCTCTTCCCAGATCCCTGTCCCTTTTTCCCTCTTGCTGTCCTTCTTTCCCCTCTCTTTGTTCTGTCTCTTTCTGTCCCGTTCCCTGCCCCATCCTTTCTCACTGTATCCCCCTGTCCAGCTGGCTGCCCCTTCTTTCCCTCTCTCTTGCTCTATGTTTTCTTTCTCCAGGTCTCTGTCCTGCTGCCCATCACAGTTGCTTTTTTCCACCAGTGCTGTCCTGCCCCCTGTTCCTTTTCTCTCTCTCTGTCACTCTGTGAATTCTCTCTGAATTTGTTTGCAGTGTAACAAAATTGAACAAAGATGACTTAGGATGAATTAAGTCTTTTTTTATTACCTGTGATTCCGTGTAGTGACAGGTTTCACTTTTGCATCACTTTTCTCTTTATATTTGCTCTTCTTCAATTTCCTCTTCTTGTGTTCGTGCTTTTGGCTCTTTTCCAAATCCGTTTGGTTTCCAATGTGTTTCTTTGGCTTCTTGTGCTTCTTCTTCTCTTGGTTCTTTTTTTTCTTGCTCTCTTGACTCTCTCCTGAGCTGGCACTGCTGCTGTGGCTTTGAGTCTGCCTCTCAGAAGGGCTTCGCCTATGGCTGCAGCTAACACTGGGACTGCTTTGACTTTCACGTCTGCTTGCTTCAGGGTGGTCAACTGCAGCAGGTGCTGCTGTATCGTCTTCCACCTTACCAACAGCCTTTTCTTTTGGCTCTTTAGGATTTTTTTCCTGCAGTGTTTCCTCTGAAGGCTCCAACTCTTTTTCATGCTGTTTTACAGGGTTTGGTGGCTTAGCACTCATGTTTTTATAGCACTAGCAGGTTTTCCTACGTTTGCGGGCACTGGCTAGATTTAACATCTTCCTCTTCAGACTCAGAGTCAACTCTATCCCACTTTGACGGAGGGACCTGCATCATAATATTGACATCTTTATCAGGGGCTGTTATATCATTATTAGACTCCTCTCTGGTCTTAAGGAGTTTAGTGCCTGGCTTTTCTTCAGTCTTTCTAATGGGGCTTCCCTCAGTAGAACTAGTGCTCAGAGAAGAAAAGCGCATGTTAGTACTGGGTGAGATCCACACACTGCCATTTTCTGTAACGTTTTCTAAAATGGCTTTTGTTTCAATTCTAAATCTTCAGGAGTTTTTCAAAAGATGTTCAATTAAGGGAACAGGCAAGAGAACGGATGTGCCCACTAGCTGTGACTATGAGCAACCAATGGATTTAGTATCTTCCTACTCTACATGTAATTAACAATGACACGAGATTATCAGATTGGGGCCCATCTGATCTGGTAATACCTTCAGGTCCTACTTCTACCAATGGTGGATACATGAGACATGCACTCTTGTTTCATTCTTGTAAGCAAGCAATTATGGAGAGGTATACACAACCAAAGCTCTGTCCCACTGTTCTTCCTTAGAAAAATGTACAGTTTTGAACCTTCTTAGAACACCAAGACACTACCTTATGTCTCCAGCCATGTCTTAAATGTTTTGAGTTTGCTTTGTCCTCCTTCTTTAGGCACTGAAATCTAAATCCTAACAGTTCCACACTAGATCACTTTTCTGTTTTTCACGTGTCATACAATGGAACCTAGAAGAGAGGTCTCCAAGGGAAGTGCCAAACACGGAGGCACTGAGCTGGGAGCAGTGTAGCTGTGTCGATATGGCGCTGTGCTCAAAGCCAAAATCAGTACAACCTATTGTCAGCCAAGCTGCTCTCTCTGCAAGGTATAATTTCATGTCCTACTGACAAAAGTAGAACATGACAGTGCCTTGCAATTTTTGAAACGCAAAATATTGCATGAGATAGACATGTCTGTTGTCCTTGCCGTTCGCAGTAGCGTGGATTTGAAGGAAGACCGAGATGGCACTCCTCAAAGAGTCAACATGTAATGAATAAGAAGAGGGGAAAACGAAGTCCCAGAAGTAAGGGTCAAACATGTTATTAGCTTTCTGCGCAGTACAGACTGCTTGTTTCCTTTAACAAAATTTGGTTCTGACACAAGTACACTTGAACAGGAGAGATCACAGATTATTCACTCATTTAGCAGGGATTTAGCTGTTCCTTCCATTAGTCACCATAAAGAATTCTGCAGCTTTTGGGGTGGGGGGAGGAAGGAAAGAATAGGAAAAGAAGTGATGAGGTACCTGGTGTAATCTACGAGAGTTGAATGAGAGCCATCAGCTCCTGTTACTTCTCACTTTTCCCTTTGCTTTTTCTTGTTTCACGTTGCTGCTGCTCGGCTCATGTTTCTCAAGAGGTTCTTTTGCGGGTGGCACATTTTCTCCACTCACCATCTTTTTGCCAGTTTCTTAGTTAAATTGAATCTTATTGAAGATTGTTAAGGCTTCAGGTTGTTAAGAAAAGCAGATTTATCCTTTGCTGGAGTTCATTCTCCTTTTTCACCATCAGGCTTGGTCTTCCCCTTCCGTGATGTGTTTGATTCAGCACTTTCTGCTTTAGAGGCCTTCATGGAAGTGGCTTCACGTTCTTTGTCAACCTTTTCATCACCTTTTATTTCTTTTTTTTCAGGTTTCGCGTCAGAAGTTTTGCTTTTTTCAGTAGGTTTTTTTGGCTGCCCCTCTTTGTTGGAGAGCTGCTCTGACTTGATTTCTTTTGGATGGTCTTTCTTTGCCTTTTCCTCCACGGCTGGTCTAGTTTCTGGGTGATCTTCTATCACTTTTGGATGAATTTTCTGTGGGGTACCAAGAGCCTTCTCATCCTTTTGAGAGGAAGATGTTTAAACATTGTCTGTCTTTGGCACGTCCTCCTTCACTTGTTTCACAGGAGGTTCCATTGGAGGAGACTTTTCACGCTCGCTGTCCACCTTCACTTGGGAAGCTTTAGCTGGTTTTCTTATATTGTCTTTCTGAGGAGGAACAGCCACTTCTGCTTCCCGCTTTGTCTTGCCAGTTTTTGACTTTGGCTCCTTCTCTTTCTTCTCCTTTTCAGACACCGGTTTGAACGTGTCGTGGTTTAGCCCCAGCTGGCAACTAAGCGCCATGCAGCCGCCCGCTCACTCCCCTCTCCCCCAGTGCGACGGGGGAGAGCATTCGGAAAAAACTCGTGGGTTGAGTTAAAAACAGTTTAATAGGACAGCAAGAGAGAAGGAAACAACAATGATAACAACCATAATAATACCGACAAAGGAACATAGAAGAACAAGTGATGCCCAATGCAGCAATTACTCAGCAGCCGGCAATCCATAACCCATCCCCGAGCAGCGATTTCTGCCCCCCCGGCTAACTCCAATTTGTATACTGGGCATGATGTTGTATGGTAGGGAATATCTCTTTGGCCAGCCTGGGTTAGCTGTGCTGACTGTGTCCCCTCGCAGCTTCCCGTACACTCCCAGCCTTCTTGCTGGGGCCAGCACGAGAAGCTGGACTGTCCTTGACTACTTAGCAACAACTCAAAACATCAGCACATTATCAACATTTTCTCATCCCAAATCCAAAATATAGCCTCACGCTAGCATCTGTGAAGAAAACCAGCTCTATCCTGCCTGAAACCAGGACAGATATGCATCTAGTGAGGATGAAAGTACCTACTTTGACTTTTTTGGGTTGTTTTTGCACTTTTTGTCAATATCTCCTTAAAAGTCTACTTCAGCAAAAGAAGAAGAAATCGCTTCTCGTTTCTGTGTCTGACTAAGAACTAACCTGATCATACAGAGAACCAATGTGAAGAGCCATTGGTTGTCGTTACTGGGTACCCTATCTGACTTGTCGTGCTTTCCCTGTGCGTCGGGTGGTGGTTTCTGCGTGGCACTGGTCTGTGCTGCTGGGTCCACATCCCTGTTGGTTGCCAGATGCAAGGCAAAGGGCTTATCCTCGTTTAAAATTACTGGTCTACTTTCAGAAACTGTCTCCACAGACTTAAAAAAGAAATTCTTCCTCATCTCTTTGTGCTCTAGGAGAGAAGCAGTGGGGGGGTTTCAGGGCAGTGCCCATAAAAGAGCCTTTAGGAGATCCTGTCCCTTGCCCGTCAGATGGTGCAATGAAGAGTTTGAGAAAGTCATGAGTGTTTTGGTGTCCACCAAAGCAGGTGGGTTTGGGTTTTTTGTTGTTTTGTAGCATTTATAGCTTGTGTTTCTTACATAGGAGAGCTGGGAGGCTGGGAGGAAAGCCTGTGGGTAGCAGAGGATGTGCTTAGTTACATATCAAAGGAAGATGAAATAAATAACTATGTAAGGGTCAGCATAAGTATTGAGATGTTTTGCTGTTTAAATGTCGACCTGAACTTTGACTGAAATGGATTCGCTGGCACTTTTCTTCTCTCCTAGTTCATGTGTGGGTAGAAGAAAGAAGGCAGCAGACATACACACTGGCTAAAACCGCTTTTTATTGCCGGCTGTAAAGGTGCCTCTTGGCTGTAAGCCTGAGAAGGACCCCACATTACAATTCTCGATGCCTCATATGCAATTTTAAGGGTACTCACATATTCATTTTTGCAGGCTGAAAAACCCATTGGCTTTGGCCACGACATGTTACTGTTTGCTTTTGTGTATTTGTAGACACAACCTGCCCTGTGCAAGCATGCTTAATGCATATTTATTAGCTGAGTTGGCACTATCTCGTTGCACCTTTGCCGCATTCAGCTGGTTTCTGTCTGTTTTTTTCTAATGCTAAGCCCACTTGTATAGGTGAGGCCACTGTCAGTCAAGTTCTCTTGCGCATGTCTTTGAAGCTAGCTTTACACAGGAGCTTTTTCTTATGAAGCACAATTGGCTGATCAGCTTTGTCACCAGGGCTAGTTCAAAGCCTACGCAGCAGGAAGCAACTGCTGCCAGACAAGGCTTCTTTATATCCCACGGGAGCTCAATGGTTGTAACACACTTTCTGGTTTTCCTTGGGAGACAGGGGGGACCAAAGCTCTTGCATCAGAGCGTACCTTGGTCGGGGGAGGCAGGGTAAAAACGGTGTGGCCGTCACAGGCACGGCTGTCCTGGGCTGTGAGCTGTGCAAATGCTTGCAGGAAGCTCTGGGAACGCTTTTTACCTGTGCCAAAGTGTTCCTGCTGCTACCCCAAGAGTGACCCACCGGAGCCCTGACATCTGGAGACAGTGGAAGGTAGAGCTGCCTCCAGTGTGACAGGAGGCTGCCACGCTTTGGAGCAGGTGCTTTTGCTGACTTTTAGACTTCATGTGGTTCTCATGCTCATGGACAACCCCATCTCTGTTGATAGTCCTTCATAAATTCGAAGGATGCCGTGAAGTACCTGAACTCTGCCCCTCCACTCCGCTGTGGCAAGACCCCAGCTGGAGTACTGTGTCAGGACCCTGCACTTGGCCATGCTGAACCTTAGAGGTTCACACGAGCCCATTCCTCGAGCTTATCCAGGTCCCTCTGGACGGCATCCCATCCCTCAGGCGTGTCAACCGCACCACTCAGCACAGTCCACAGTCCATCAAATCTCTCTCTCTCCAACTTAGAGAGAAGGCTGTTGTGGGGGACTGTCTCAAAGGCCTTACAGAACTCTGGATAGACGACGTCGGTTGCTCTTCCCTTGCCCACTGATGCGGTCGCTGCATCACAGAAGGCCACTAGGTTGGTCAGGCAGGACTTGTCCTAGGTGAAGCCGTGCTGACTGTCTCGAATCGCCTCCCTGTCGGGAGGTAAGTTGACATCTCACTGCGAAAGAGGCAGTGTCAGGCCCCAAAATGAGTCAGACCCACGTTCAAAAATCAGGTGGTCAAGCAGCAGCCTTAAAAACTTCCACCTTGTGGAATACTCCTGAAATGAATTCTCTTTCTGCTTTTGTCCCGTAAATGGCATTGAAACTGTGACTTTTCTTCTCTTGCTTGTTTTTACAACTAAAGCAGACAGTAGATGGAGCAATCATGACCATTTTTCTGGAGAAGCATTAGTGGCCAAAGGTCATGTTTACTTTTGTTTCTTTGCATCCTTGCTCCTTCACGCTGTTCAGATTGGGGTACAGGGTATACCTGTTTTGTGCGTTTTATGAGTTATTCTTGGATCCTTTGAGCAACAGGTTCATCACGGCATTTTGCATCACGGGCAAAACAGACTCAACTTGGGGAAATTTGTTTAAGTTCTTGCCAATCAAAATCAGAGTAGGATAATGGGAAATATGGTGAAATCTTAAAACACCTTCCTGGCACCCCTCCCTTCGTCCTGGGCTGTCACGGATGGATAATTTAGGCTGCTTAAAGAATCACTGCCGAAGATATCAGAAAGCGAATGATTTTAATCTAGATTTGTAAAAAGCGCGAATTAACAGAAGTTGCTGGCAAGGTCCACTCTATTCCATATTCAACGTGGAAAAGCTATGCAGAGAGAAGCCAGATTACAATTAAACTCGAATGATTTACGTGTCTATCGGATCGAGTTAATGTGTATCTTGAGGAGAGAAACTAGGGGAGACCCTCCTCTTGAGACACGAGGCTCAGAGTGGACGAAAATCCACCCCTAGTCCTGGACTTGGTCAACGGTTTATGACTAAGGTTAGGTAAGGAAAGTAAAGGAATGCCCTCCCGTTGAGTCACGAGGATCAGGGTGGACCCCCATGCTTTCTAAAGTCCTTTTCAGAGGGGAGTCTAGGTGCGGCTGAATCCACTCCTAGTCCCAGACTTGGTCAACGGTTTATGACTAAAGGGATAGAGTATCAGGGATTCTGGTGTAGTGATATAGTCCATGATTTTGTGCTTCCTGTCACTTAAAGATGGCAATTTATCCAATACAAAATAGCAGCAATCACATTCACTAACAATGCCGAGATAAGTCACAGTATCAAATCATATAAAACTTAGCAGCATAATCCACTGAAACTTACTACGAGAATTCTTTTTCAAAATATTTGTTCTGCAGTCTTTTTCTTTATTCTTTTCTAACAAGAGCTTCCATGAACTTGTGATACCTGTTTGGATAGGTACACAGTTCCACTAACAAGCTGAAAATAGCACCTACCAGACACCGACAACACGGTGTTTTTCCTGCTGCCCAGCCCAGCCCAGGATTACGGCAGTGGTTGGTTTAGTACTGCAGGGTCCCATGGGGATCCCTGTCTGGGGGCTGGTTAAGCTCGGCAGTGTGCGCAGGAGGGCACGCTTTCTCATCTCACGTCCCTTCTTCCAGTCAGTTACGAGGGAGTCCCAGAGTCCTCTGGGCATATTCTTCTGGACTGAAGGGTTCTTTTGTAGTGGAGACCCACCATAGAGAAACAGAAGGAAAGCTTCATCTTACGCTATAGGTTTGAGTGAGATGAAACTACAAAACGTTAACCAGGTCCTGAAAGCGTACGGCCCTTGGCTTGGAGTCCGGACAATCCGGTTCCTCTAACTCTTGCAGGCTGGCACAGCAGGGCAGGATCACGTCAGGCTACGTGAGACTGTGTCGGCATCCTCCAGCCTGGGCCCCAGCCACGGGGTGCCATCCTCCAGAAACAGGCTGCTCCAGCACGGGCCTGCCACGGGGTCACGGCCTCCTTCGGGCATCCCCCTGCCCCGGCGGGGGGTCCTCCCCGGGCTGCAGGTGGAGATCTGCTCCAGCGTGGAGCTGCATGGCTGCAGGGGCACAGCCTGCCTCACCATGGTCTTCACCAGGGGCTGCAGGGGAACCTCTGCTGCGGCGCCTGGAGCACCTCCTGCCCCTCCTTCCGCACGGACCTTGGTGTCTGCAGAGCTCTTTTCACATGTTCTCACTCCTCTCTCCGGCTGCAAATGCCACGTGCCGGTTTTGTCCCCTTCTGAAATATGTTATCCCAGAGGTGCTGCCCCCGTCGCTGCCTGGCTTGGCCTTGGCCAGCGGCGGGTCCGTCTTGGAGCCGCCGGGCACGGGCTCTATGGGACACAGGGGCAGCTTCTAGCAGCTTCTCACAGAAGCCACCCCTGCAGCCCTGCTGCCACAACCTTGCCACGCAAACCCCATGCAGAGGACGAGGTTGCTGTGCATAAACTCGCAAACCAACCCAGAACGGCTGCCATTGTGATGTAACAGGAACGGTGTCACAGAGGGCGAGAAGGCAGGCATAAGTGTCCCGAGCAATCTCCATAGCAGGCTCCCTCCAGGAAGACCCTCGTGGTGTGGGCATTCCCGTCCAAGAGCCTGCAGATGTGATGGGGATGTCCTTTATCCTCCTGGATGCCTAGAGTCTGCAAAATTGTGGCGTACCGTTGCAAAAATGAGAGAGCAAGTCTGTGCTGCAGTTCGCGTTTTCTTTTCTTTGGCTTTTTCTGTATTGTATTTGCCAGACAGACCCTGGCTGGCCACACATGTAGCAAGTAAGTGGAGGTTTTTACTACTAGTTGGCTTCTGTATCGATGTGTTCTTTGGCTGTTCCTTAATAACGGAGTTGATTTTTAAACAAAAATGCCAGTAAGATACCATGACTTTGGTAAAGCTTCTGTCAAGAGCTGCAGCTAATAAGGGGGTGTCTCTATCCCACCGGGTGTGGACAGCTTTTGGACAGATTTACCTGCAGTGGTTCAGTTCCCCACGCCTGGTAGTATGTGGCAGTGGGGTCTGCAATTTCCTCAGTTTGCTGGTTCAACCAGTGCAACTGCTAAAATGCGGACTGGGAGAGCTTCTGTGAGAGAGAAACTGTGAGGTTAATCTCCAGAATGTATTACCGTTTCTCTTCTTTTGAGGGAAAGCATCTTTTTTTTTTTAACTTGCATAATGAAGAGATTTGACTGTCTAAGTTGACACTTAATGTTTGCTAAAAAAGCAATTAGTTTTGTGGTGAAATGCAAAATTCAAAACACTTTGTGTACGCTCCTGAACTCAGGAGCTGTGACTGTGGTTTGTCAGAATAGAAGTGGCACAGCTAAGGTGGAATTTTGGCAAGCTTTAATGGGGGAACAGAAGCATTGACAGTTAAAGACCAATCTGCATTTTCTTGAATAAGTTTCCAATTCTTTTAGTTACTGGCAAAACAGGGCAAAAAATAGACACAAGAAAGTGTAGAATTGTCTATTGTCCTGTTACCCTCCTCTCTATGTAAAATAGCTGTTGCTCCTGGAGGGATGTTGTGAAAGAACAAGTCTCTTTGGATTTCCTTGTTCTGTGGGTTTCCCCACAAAAGGCATTTTTATAACAGCATCTGGTTAATTTTCCTTTGCGCATTGCAGGTAAAATCGCCCGTGGATACCGAGAAACCCATCCTTCGGTGAGTGTGAAAGTAACCTTTAGCTTTCCTAGCATTTAAGAATGGTGGAGCAAGCTGTGAGATTTGCCTTTTGTGACAGAGTGCCAGCCTTGCAGGCTGAAGGAAAGTCAACCGTAGCGTCTTTGCAGCAGCAGCAAAGGTTGGGGTTAAATAGGAGGGTTCTTAAACCCTTGTATTTAACCACATTCGAATAAGTAGATACCTGTTAGCTTAATTAACTGTTACCATGACTGTAGATACAATGCCAAAGCAATGAACCAGCAACTAGATGTGACTTCTAGCGATATATCCAAGCATGACATTTTGTAAAATTGGACTTTGACTAAGCATGGGCATGGATAAGTTGTTTTCAGCAAGAATGAAAAACGCCAAGACAACTTAACAAAACAGCAGGGTCATTTGTAACCTTTAAATTGTGCTGTGCCACGTGTAACTTAGCACCGGGGCCTGTAGGACTACAGGCATGTCCAGATTGGTTCCTGAAGCTGTCTGAGCAGACCCAAGTGGTGTGTAATTGTCAAAGCTCCCAAGTGCCAAAGTGGTGACTGTCGCTCATGCTCCCGTCTGTCCACAGGGCACAAAACCAGCATGTGAACCCCCACCAGCTCTGCCTGTTTCTGAAGAAGCGGATGAAGGTGATGAGGAGGAGGAAGAAGGCATTGAACCTCCCCCTGTTCCCGCACCCTGGCCTGAACATACAAAACCAGTAAGTCCCAGCGTTGGATAGCACTGTATTTGGGGTAATTCAGAGCTGCATGTTTCTGGTCAGACGGCACTTGCGGGTGAAGACTCTGCGGGCCGCAGTCCTACCATGACAGTGCTTCACCCAGGCCACTGACACCCCGACAATCGGGTTTGAACTTTCCCATTTAGTCATGAGTTTCCTGTGATTCTGATAGGGTCCGTGAATTTATCTTAGTAGCAGAGAAGAGGCATCTTCGTAAGCATTTGCATTTGCAATATGATCTTAGGGGCATCTCTGCAAGCCAGCTTTCTGATACAACGCCTTTTCTTGTCACAGATCTACTCATGCTCTGTAACTGAACCTGCTGCTGCGCTGGCACCAGCTAAAGTGGCCACCACTCTGCAATGTGGACAATCAAACACTTTGTCCAGAAACACAGACGGGCAGGAGACAAAATCTGGGCTGACAGATGAGGAGATCCTAGAGAAACTGAGTACGTATTCGGTATTTCTTTCTGTCCCATGCCCTGTGCCAGATGTGCCGGCCCTGCCTTCCCGCTGCTGCAGCGCAGAGCTGCCGGGAGGCAGCAGCACCCCATCTGGCCTGGCTTCTGAGCCTTACTGCTGGAATGATCAGCATCTCGTTTGTGCAGCTGCCTGTGTAACGCGGCAGCCTGAGGAATAATGCTGTTCGTGCTGTCCACCACGGCTGTGCTTATTTGTGAATAAGCATAATATTGGTAGACAGTAAGTTATCCATGGGACAGCACTGTGCCCTGGTGGCCAAGAGGGCCAATGGTATCCTGGGGTGCATTAAGAAGAGTGTGGCCAGCAGGTTGAGAGAGGTTATCCTCCCCATCTACTCTGCGCTGGTGAGGCCTCATCTGGACTATTGCGTCCGGTTGTGGGCTCCCCAGTTCAAGAGAGACAGGGAACTCCTGGAGCGAGTCCAACGGAGGGCTACGAGGATGATTAAGGGACTGGAGCATCTCTTGTATGAGGAAAGGCTGAGAGACCTGGGGCTGTTTAGTCTGGAGAAGAGAAGACTGATAGGGGACCTTTTCAATGTCTATCAATATCTGCAGGGTGGCTGTCAGGAGGATGGAGCCAGTCTCTTTTCAGTAGTGCCCAGTGACAGGACGAGGGGCAATGGGCATAAACTGCAGCACAGGAGTCCCACCTCAGCATGAGGAAAAACTTCTTTACTGTGAGGGTGATGGAGCACTGGAACAGGCTGCCCAGAGAGGTTGTTGGAGGCTCCTTCTCTGGAGACCTTCCAAACCCGACTGGACGCGTTCCTGTGCAAGCTGCCCTCGGTGATCCTGCCTTGGCAGGGGGGTTGGACCAGATGATCTTCAGAGGTCCCTTCCAACCTCTACCATTCTGTGATTCTGTGGAGATCAACATGCGTGCAGTGTTGAGAGTGCAGGACAAGTGCGTGTCCTTCCAGAGTTCAAAACGCTGCTCAAGCCTTTGGGACATCCTGGCTATATTCCTTTGGGGAGAAGGGTATTTTAGTCGAGCAAGCCTTATGCTGGGTAAAAGGAGAGGATTAAAGGCTTTTGCTGCTGAAAATCATCATTGAAATGTCCTTTTAAGGGTGGGTCTTAAGATGAGAGATATCTGCACTTCTTTTCTTAACAGGACAGAATTTTTGAGTCTGTTCCGAGAATTAAAAGGAGCACAGGAATTCTGAGGAGTTTCCTGATGGAGGTGAAAGATCCCAGTATAAAGGGTGCTATGCTGACAAGCACTGGGAAATACGCCATACCAATTATTAGTGCGTAAGTATGGGATTAATGGGACTGAGCAGAAAGGGAACGAGAGAAACCATGCGTGTGTGTCCGAGTGGCAATGCAAGCAAGTTGGCCAGCGTCTGTAATTACGAAGGAGGAAGCACCGTCATTGTATCGTTGCCTTAAAATCTGTGATACTTTCTAATATGGAAATAGACTGGTCCTGCTGTTCACGCCCCTGGAAGTTGGTTCAACTTGTGGAACACCTAGAATCTGTAGGTCTGCAAAAGATTTCACTAGTGCTTACCGTTGGAGTCATTCTCCTCGAAAGCTCGTTTTGCTTCTCTTTGACGTTTCAAAGGCTTCTTGCCAAATTTAGCAAATAGCTGTGTGACTGAGATTTCCTCCCCCTCTGGCTTTGATCAAATCTCATGTGTGAACCAGACGGATGTTTTCCTGTTTTGCTTTACCCTAAGAAAATCCTACTGTGTGGTGACAAGAGTGGCTGGGAAGAAATGCACTTGGTAGCACTTCTGTTTGTGGCTGTCATGGATCTCCTTGTGTAGAAGCTGAGACATAGTTTTCTTTTATTCATAAAGTGTATTTAATCGGAGACTCACTTGATCCTGAGCCTGCAATTTACATTGACCCTCTGGCAGAGGAGAGGTGGGATTCATTTCAGCTGATTTCTGGATGTCGAAAAATGATTTTTCTAGTCTGAGCCAATCTCTTAGTTGATCCCATGAATGGGAGAGTTCTGCAGAAGGAAAATTGTTCCCCCTCCCTCTTCTGGTGTGGTGGCCAAAGAGAAGTAGTTGAAACTAAATGCCTACGCTTTAGAAAGCTAATGTGGAGTGAGAAGAATGCCATCTATTTTACCTTCCTTGCGGAAAATCCAAAGCTTGGAAAAGTTCTCCTTTGCCCATCTTTCACTTGTTGTTTTTCCTTCCCCGCCCCGCCTCCAGGGAAGCGTATGCTAGAGGAAAGAAGGAAAAGCCTCCCTTTTCACCAGAGGAGCCGTCCTCCTCCTCCTCCTCAGACGCTCCTATTCCAGAGGAGTTGTTATGTCTCATTTGCAAAGAGGTCATGAGTGACGCAGCTGTTACTCCCTGCTGTGGAAACAGTTACTGTGACGAATGTAAGTCTTACTCCCACGGTTGTTAACTCAAAACATGGCATCTGACCTTCCGAAGGCAGAACTGGGAGAGAACGAAATTACTTGGTTACCCGTTCTGTTTGATACCTGAGTATACCCAGAACGGGAGAGGACCCTTCTTATGCAAAGGGCAGAAAAAAAAGGCAGAAAGCTTTTTTCCCTGGTTACGTGTCTAGTTAAACCCTCTGTACATGTGGAAGGATGACTTTGAGAAGAATGTGTAACCGTGCAGGTGATTACAGTATGAGATACTGAATGCATTTAGTTTGTCCCCAGCCCTTTCTCTCATGCAAAATTCTATAGCCTGCTCTGGTGACTTATTGTGGTCTGCAACAAACGGAGAGTTGGGCGTTTAATCCACATTCTTCTCCACAGGAGAGTTGGTGAAATCCTTCAGAACTTGAATCTATGAACGGTTTTTTGAGATGTGTTTTATTCATCAACCTTGAGGTTGGTGACTTCTCGCTGTCCTGCACAGTGGAAAGACCAGTCCAAACATCAAGACACAGCCTACTCTACAGCTTCCAAGTAACAACAGTGAAATATCAACACTGCTTAGTTATTTGCTGCATGCTGGACATTTTTTACACTATTGGACATTTACCGCTTCAGGCTCTGTTCAAGACCGTATTCACCCATTAATCATATACGTGTTTTTATAATTGATTAGAACCCCAACATTTTCCTTAGTTTTGCTGAAAACTCTTTTGATGGTTCTCGTTATTCACAGGTATTAGAACAGCGTTACTGGAATCTGAGGAACATACATGCCCAACGTGTCATCAAACAGATGTTTCTCCCGATGCTTTGACTGCCAACAAGTTGTTACGCCAGGTGACATGCTGACATTTATGTAAACTGTTTGTTAGACAGGTCTATTTGCGAAAAGCTGAAAGGGAAGAAAATACTCGTTTACATCTCCTTAAGCAAGGCTAAATGGAATAAGGCTGAATTTACTTTTCAGAGACGTTATCTGGTGTTAGAGAAGCTTACAACTCTTTAGAGAGAATCTGGCAAATTCAGGTCACACTTTTGCTTAACGTGATTGCCTCACTTTCAAATTTGGTGTTAACACTGAGGTACTGTAAATAGAGATACTCTGCGTTACCCATCGTTAGGGTCAGTGTTTCACCTGATGTCTTCCTATACCTGTATGTTGATTGATTTTAGGATTGATAAAGTTTACAGGAACACACAAGTAATTTTGCTCTGCGGAGGCTTTTGTTCGTACATCTACTGAAGTTTCATAGTGCCTTTCTGTATGTGTTTTTCTGCCTCTAGGCTGTGAACAACTTCAATAATGGAACTGGCTACAGAGAGCAGATTCAGCAGCAACATGAGCAGCAGCCGCCACCTCCACCACCTCCACCACCACTAACGAGACAAACAAGAGCGCACAACATGCAGCCTCAGCTCCGGCCAGCAGTTTCCAGACAGCAGGACCCACTAATGACTCCATTAGCATCCCTGGCTCCTCATTCTGCTGCTGCTTTGTCATCGTTGGCCTCTGGTCAGTCCTCTGTGGCCGTTGGGCTGCCAGTAAATCCGTCTTCTGTCGTCACCTCTGGTCTCCCTCCAGCAGTGTCCCTGTCTCTCTGTGCTGAACAGCCGGACGGACCTCTTTGGTAAGTAAATCTGTAGATCAACAGGGATATAAAGGACACTAAAATGCTCAAGTTAGATTCTTCTTCTTGTTGAGCTTCTCCACTAGCTATTTATCTATCGGTAGTGACAGTTCCCGATACTAGTGGAAGTTCTGGTTTTTGTATTTACTTTGAATGAGGACACTTTGATAACTCGGAAGTGTGTCTCATGCAAGGATTGTCTCAGAAGTATTTCTTGCTCAGTTCCCTTATCAGTCATTGTCTATGAGTTTTACCCTGAAAGAGGCACATTTTGCCCAGGGGCCCTTTGGTTTTATGTGGCTAGCAATTCCTAAAGGAGCCCTCTAGTTATGTCAAAGCTTCTTGAGTGCATTAATTTCTCTCTAGTACGGAGGAAGCAACAGTTTCATGAAACCTGTAAAAGCACAATTAGAGCTAAAACTGAGCTGGTGTTTTCCTATTACTTTTTTCTACGGTATTTCTACCATCAATCTTACGATAAGTCAGAGTCATCCTCAGTAACACAAAGGGCAGTCGGTGACGCGTGCTGACCTGGCTAATAAACACTGAAACGCCGTAACTTTGAAGTATTTACAAACATGAAAGTCTGAGTTTGCAGCCCGGTGAAGTCACATGAAAAGACGTGAAAGATCTGTACGATTGTTTAGGCCTTGTGGCCTTTCAGCTTTATGCCTGGGCTGCAAATAGCCTCTCTGTCCAGAAGACTGTCAGGCTCAGCTGTAGCGTTGAATGCAAAGAACCGCAATTCAGAAGAACCTCTAAGGCAGCCTCTGCACTCGCACATAAACATTTCCTCATAGAATTTCAGTTCTCGCGTCTTCCAAAACGGAGATTCAGTGTGTGACTTGTATGTGCTCTAATCCTTTCACGTGCAGCTAGCTTAAGAAGATATTTTTCCAGTGAGCTTTCTCTTGGCATGCCAGTAGTCCAAATCGACTTCTTTCCAGTCTTCATTAAGAATGGGCCAACTTCACATCTGTAAATCTGATGAAGATTTTTTAAATTTTTTTTTCCTGTTTGCAGTAGTCAGCCTTTTCTCACCTTGGACTTGCTATTTCCAGTAGCACTTGAAAACGCTGTTTGAATAATAACTTTTTTTTTTTTTTTTGTAGTGATGCTGATACTGTGTTACCTCCTGCTGCTCTGGTGACTGCTACTGAACTTCTGAAATTTCCCTCTCTGTCAACCAGCAGCTTGTTGGAAGAGGAGGTCAGTTTTCTTTCAAATGATGCAGTGACTGTTGCCTTTTAGTGGAGCTTAATTTCTAACTGTTTGCATGTATTGACAAGGGCGATCACGTTCCTGCACTAAGGCAACCAGCGATCCCAAGTCTTCTGGGCCCCGAAGGGCAATCAGTACCCTCAACCGGTAAGTCACTATAACTTTAGAATTTCTTTTAAAAAGCTGTCTTGAGATAAACTAAATGGGATTTTTCTCTTTTTCCTCTCCCTACGCCAAAAGCTCATGCAATCACAGGCAGCACAGTTGGCTCAGCTGGTGGCAGACCAGGCTGGCAACGGTAAGTATTCTACAGAAATCCGGTATATTACGACCCGTAACCTGTTCAACGAGGCCGTAACACTTAACTTAGACTACAGCTGATTTATAATGGAGTAAGTATGCCCAGATAGTTGTGGAGAATAGAAGCGGTGATTAATTTTTAAAGGGCTTAATTTGATTTGGCTTTGACAAAGGGGATCTGTGCTTGCAGTAGAGTATTTAAAGTAAAACTCCAGTACGTGATTGAAAAGAGGACTCTGAAAAAGGAACAGTTTTTGAGGGAACCAGCAGTACATCTAAAAATGAAATATAACTAAAGGATTGGGTGGAAAGCCACCCTTTTGATTACTGGCTGAACAGACCTGAAGACATTGATTCCCCAATACAAATCAGCCTCCAACATTCTTTATTTCACAACTTAGCGGATACTGGTGGAGCAAATTCTTCGAAAAGTCAAGGCTGTTATTTGATGACAATTTTGAATTTCTTCAATGTTCTCATCTCAACAAGCCAAGGTGCTTTCTCTCAGTGGGAGAGAGAGGCGTTTGTTTGATCTATTATTGCCGTGTCAAGTTAGTCCTTCCTTTTGGTACGCCTTTGTTAGAGATCGGTTGTAAGCGTGCATTGTGTTTATAATGTCTTAAAGATAAAGCACAACAAAAGCCAGGACGATTCCACAGATTTCCTAAAACTCTCAAATTTAGTAAGCAAGAAAATAACAATTCAGGGACAAGAACAGGCCAAAGACATCATCATGAGGCAAGACCACAGGTGATGCCTGTGGAAGAAGCTAAAAGAAGTTTGAGAGAAGATTAGTTAATATTTGTGCAGTACTTTGAGGATCAGAAGTGTGATCTTCAGTAGTAAGTATAAGCAGTAAGTACATCAAGGAGTGGCAGAGGAGCGGTGGGCGCTTGGCACATGGGACATGGGAGTGTCTTTTAAGCACGGGCAGCCTCCATCCACGGTCACAAAGCGGAGTATAAGGGGAGAAGACTGCGGGAGCTGTTGGGGGCGAGGGTCTGGAAGGCAAGCATGAGGATCAAGAAGGGAGCGTAGTCTCAAGTGAAGGGAAAGCAGGGAGAAAAATGCTGAAGTTGAGGGTAGGAAGTGCTCGCCACCAGGCTGCCGCTTCATTCGCTTTCCTCTTTACAATCAGGGCAGAGTGTGACAAAGAGTGACACATGATTTTGGGTTTCTTCAGAAGTTCAAATCGAGGACGCCTGCGCAGTGGACGTTCCCAAAGGACTCACGCCCCAACAGAAGCAGCATCAACATCCGTCGTCGTGCCTGTGCCTCCAGCTCCCTCGTACCCTCCACCACCCCATGCACTTCCTTCAGGGCTACCACCAGCACAGTCTCCTCTTCACTTTCCACCTGGTCAGCCTCCATCTGCTGGGTACGCTGTTCCCCCTCCAGGATATCCTCCAGCTCCTGCCAACATGTCATCAGCTTGGGTAGCAACAGCAGTGCCAAGGGCTCATGCAAATACCATCCTCATGACACAAGCACCTCCTTTATCCAGGGAGGAGTTTTACGGAGAACAGCAGAGACTGCAAGAGGAGTAAGTATTTGGCTCAATGAAGTTGCCTGGGTTTTCATTGTTGTATTTCAATAGCATATCAGACTGCAGTTACACCACAGTGCACCTGACATCAACAAAATGCAAGAATCGTCACGGTGTCATAATGTCATGTCCTTTTTCTTTGCAAAGGGTAAACATGCAAAACTGAGACAAGACAAATGTAGTTCTAAAATATTGGCTAAAAGTTGTAGATATTCTAAGCTGGTCTTCCTTCGATGTTAGCTGTTCACCTTTTGCATTTGCATGCAGTAGGCATTTTCTCCTAGTGGCCATGTTGTGTTTTTTGATGTCTTTTGGTAACGAAGGTCAAACTACAATGGTAGTGAAGGTCAAACTTGTTTTCACAGGGACAAGAAAAAGTCCAAACCTGATGAGTTTACAAAGGATGAGTTTGCTAAGGAAGTGATGGAATATAACAAGTCTCGAAAGGAGCGTTCGGTTTCCAGGTACGTGCTTTACATGTCCATTATGGAGAAGCAGATTGTCTGGAAGAATCAGGAGGCATTCCACTCCACCTCTCTGTTGCTAGACGGATGGGATGATCCCAGGGATTAGCAGCGACAGGAATTTCATGTGTGCATTCCTAGCTTAAATAGGGCAGAGATTACAGTTGACTGGCAGTTATAATTTGGCAACAGCTGTTCAGGAACAGGTTTCTCTTTTAGTAAAGCTTCTCTGTAATGGCATCCTTCACCACCTGACAGCCTTGAGGAGGCCAGAAATTGAAGAGGTGTAGTTGCTGGATTTTCTGCATCTCCCTATTCTGCTTGTAACCATTTCCTCAAAGCACTTTGGAGGAGATCTGTGAGAGACGTTGTCTTCATCTCCTCTTCTGTTTACCACATGTGGGTACACAGAGAGATTTCAACCTGGACTGCAAACTGGTGGCTTATGCTAGTATGTTTTTGACCTTGTAAAATTTGTCTCATGACTCAGACTTGTTTGTAAGGAAATCTTGAATTGCTGAAGGACTTATAGAGGAGGGAAGATGCTCATGAACGTCTGCGGAATGATGCGAAAGGGTTCTTTAAAAAATAAAAAAAGAACTCCTTGTGAAGAATAACCTCAGGGTAGCTGATGTTTTCTATCCCCAAAAGTCACTTGGGCAGGAGTGCTGAAAAGCTCTCTCTTGCTCATGCTGCCAGTATCTGTCCTAGAGTAATGGCATTGAGTCATCCTAGTCAAGGCTGAGTTCAGAAGCTTTTCGAGATGATTTCTCTTGAAATGCAGTCACTATCCCTGGTTAGAGCTAGAGGTATGTGTAAGATTTTGCTAGCACATCTGGCCAGAAGTGTTGATTAATGACAACTGGACGTAAGAATTTTGCATCCCATACAAATTGCCAAAGAAGTAGTGAAGTTAAATAGTCCAAGCAGCATTTTAACATTGATCTTTACTGTATTAATGCTACATCGTGTTCTCTCGATGTTTGATACTGCACGGTAGCCATGAAGACTTGCTCTTTTTGCATCTGACTGCAACAAAAGGGATTTGCACTGCGTGTAGTGGTTGACGAGTGAAAAATGTGCACGTTCATGTCCCAGTAGAGGCCAGTATACAGCACCTTAAATCAATCAATAGCCAAAGGAAATCTGGGAGGAAAAAAGCTGGGGAGAGTAACTGTTTTGAATTAACTTCATCTGTTTTTTTGTGTTCTTGTTTTTTTAAGGTCCAACTCTCCAAAAAGCTGAGGAGAGTAACTGTTTTGAATTAACTTGATCAATTTTTTTGTGTTGTGTTTTTTTTAAGGTCCAACTCTCCCTATAGTACTTCATCTTCCTCTACAAGTTCGCATACCTACTCCAAGTCAAGAACAGGTTCTTCCTACTCTTGCTCGTACTCTCGATCATTTAGTCGTTCCCATTCTCGCTCCTACTCACGATCACCACCATATCCAAGAAGAGGCAAAGGGAAGAGTCACAAGAACTATCATTCCTGGTCAAGGCCACATGGTTATCACCGGTCGAGGTCAAAGTCACCCCCACACAGAAGACACCGTTCACGGTCAAGGTCTCCAGTAGTCCGAGGCCAATCTCCCAGGAAATGGACTATATCTCAAGGGGAAGGAGGAAGGGAGTATTTTAACCGATACAGACAAGTTCCACCGTATGATATGAAAGCTTCCGATGGCAGATCTATTGACTTTGGAGATCCATTTGGAGAGCAAGGATACGGAGAATGGGAAAGGAACTACAGAGAGTGGTGTGAAACGTTTTACAAGGGCAATGCTGTTGGTGCTCAACTTCATCCTCCAGTAAAGAGAGGGAACTTTTCTCCAGACTGCTTTGGTCCACCTGGGACCAGACGAGAGTATTCGCCATATGCTCGGGGACATAGGGAGGATTATCCTGTGGGGCATAGGCAGCGCAGCTGTAATAGAGCTGGAAATTACCCTGAACAACCTTCCGGAAGAGAGAGCCGTGGCAACAAAGAGAGGGAGATGCAAAATCCACGTGGAGATGACAAAGGAAATAAACCTAAAGAACACCAGGAGGGAAGGAAAGAGGATGTGAATGAAGGCTTTCTCAATGCTGAGTTGCTAGAAGGTGCGAGAAAACCAAGAGAGCCAGTTACAGGAGAAGTCGTTCAAAGGGACTCATTGTTCATGCTCCCAAGCAGAGATGATGCCACCCCTGAGATGAGGGATGAGCATTTGGGAGCAGATTCTATGGCTTTCAAGCCAGGGTCTAAAAAGAAGAAAGAGAAGGATGAGCGAAAAGCAAAACCTGGCAAGACAAAGCGGGAAGCAGAAGTGGCTGTCCCTCCTCAGAAGGACAATATAAGAAAACGAGCTAAAGCTTTCCAAGTGAAGGTGGACAGCGAGCGTGAAAAATCTCCTCAAATGGAACCTCCTGTGAAACAAGTGAAGGAGGACGTGCCAAAGACAGACAATGTTTAAACATCTTCCTCTCAAAAGGATGCGAAGACTCTTGGTACCCCACAGAAAATTCATCCAAAAGTGATAGAAGATCACCCAGAAACTAGACCAGTCGTGGAGGAAAAGGCAAAGAAAGACCATCCAAAAGAAACCAACTCAGAGCAGAGGACAGGGAGAGGTCATTCAGCAATTACAATCAGAGGCTAAACAGCCTCAACTTGGGAAAATTATTTTAAATTCTTGCCAACCAAAATCAGAGTAGGATAATGAGAAATAAGACGAAATCTTAAAACATATCCCCCCCATCCCTCCCTGCTTCCTGGGCTGTCACGAATGGATAATTTAGGCTGTTTGAAGAATCACCACCAAAGATACCAGAAAGCGCATGATTTTAATCTAGATTTGTAAAAAGGATGACTTAACAGAAGGCGATGGCAAGGTCCACTCTATTCCTTATTCAAGGTGGAAAAGCTGTGCAGATAGAACAATTAAACTGGAATGATTTACTCGTCTATCAAATCGAGTTAATGTGTATATTTGAGGAGGGAAAGTAGGAGAGACCCTTCCATTGAGTCACGAGGTTCAGAGAGGACCCCCATGCTTTCTAAAGTCCTTTTCAGAGAGGAGTCTAGGTGCGACTGAATCCACTCCTATTCCCAGATTTGGTCAACAGTTTATGACTAAAGGGACAGGGTATCGGAGATTCTGGTGTAGTGATACAGACTATGATTTTGTGCTTTCTGTAACTTAAAGATGGCAATTTATCCAATACAAAATAGCAGCAATCACATTCACTAACAATGCCGAGATAAGTCACAGTATCAAATCATATAAAACTTAGCAGCGTAATCCACTGAAACTTAGAAGTCCTTAATCACACACACACCTATAGGTGTAGAGACAGAGACCCATAAAGAGATCTAGAGAAAAGAGATAGAGATGTACCAAGGTACCTATTCAATATCCCTCTGGAATTCAGTCAAATACTCACATCGAATGCTTTGTGTCGCTCAATGGCTGCACAGTCGAGCCTCTGAGCTGATCGTGAACTTGAGGGTTCACGGGCTCTGAGAGGCGTCCCACTCAGAGGGAGGTGCTAGTTGCAGCCCGCTGCGGTCCAGGAGAGCTCAAAGGGTCTCACTTGGGACCACTCTTTATAGGACTGGGAGATGACTGACTTTAGGCATCAGTGAGTTTCCACAATGCAGGCAGGTGATTTCTCAAGGTTTTGACGTTACCGCTGCCAGGATTGTCTGGAGATAATTGATTAGTTCTGTTCATGTTCCTGTACCTTGTTCAGGTGATTGCGTCCCTGATACCCTCAGTGCCATTCTCCTCCTCATCTACACAAGAGCGCCTGGTACAGCTGAGGGCCTCTCTCTGCCAAACCCTTTGTTCAGAGGCCGAGGCTGGTCAGGCAATTTAGAGTGGCCCAGGTACAAGGCAAAGGGCTGGGATGTGCACCAGCACACGGGCTCAGCTTTGCTCCGGATGTCTTTTCCGCAGGTCCTGCCAGGATCCTGCTGCAGCGCGGGTGTCCCACGGGGTTACGGCCTCCTTCGGGCATCCCCCTGCCCCGGCGGGGGGTCCTCCCCGGGCTGCAGGTGGAGATCTGCTCCAGCGTGGAGCTGCATGGCTGCAGGGGCACAGCCTGCCTCACCATGGTCTTCAGCAGGGGCTGCAGGGGAACCTCTGCTGCGGCGCCTGGAGCACCTCCTGCCCCTCCTTCCGCACGGACCTTGGTGTCTGCAGGGCTGTTTTCACATGTTCTCCTCTCTCCGGCTGCAAATGCCACGTGCCGGTTTTGTCCCCTTCTGAAATATGTTATCCCAGAGGTGCTGCCCCCGTTGCTGCCTGGCTTGGCCCCGGCGGGCACGGGCTCTATGGGACACAGGGGCAGCTTCTAGCAGCTTCTCACAGAAGCCACCCCTGCAGCCCTGCTGCCACAACCTTGCCACGCAAACCCCATGCAGAGGACGAGGTTGCTGTGCATAAACTCGCAAACCAACCCAGAACGGCTGCCATTGTGATGTAACAGGAACGGTGTCACAGAGGGCAAGAAGGCAGGCATAAGTGTCCCGAGCAATCTCCATAGCAGGCTCACTCCAGGAAGACCCTCGTGGTGTGGGCATTCCCGTCCAAGAGCCTGCAGATGTGGTGGGGATGTCCTTTATCCTCCTGGATGCCTAGAGTCTGCAAAATTGTGACCTATCGTTGCAAAAATGAGAGAGCAAGTCTGTGCTGCAGTTCGCGTTTTCTTTTCTTTGGCTTTTTCTGTATTGTATTTGCCAGACAGACCCTGGCTGGCCACACATGTAGCAAGTAAGTGGAGGTTTTTACTACTAGTTGGCTTCTGTATCGATGTGTTCTTTGGCTGTTCCTTAATAACGGAGTTGATTTTTAAACAAAAATGCCAGTAAGATACCATGACTTTGGTAAAGCTTCTGTCAACAGCTTCAGCTAATAAGGGGGTGTCTCTATCCCACCGGGTGTGGACAGCTTTTGGGATTTAACCTGCAGTGGTTCAGTTCCCCACACATGATCGTGTGTGGCAGTGGGGTCTGCAATTTCCTCAGTTTGCTGGTTCAACCAGTGCAACTGCTAAAATGCGGACTGGGAGAGCTTCTCGGAAGTCCTAGAAACTGTGAGGTTAATCTCCAGAATTTACTGACATTTCTCTTCTTTTGAGGGGAAGCATCTTTTTTTTTTAACCTGCATAATGAAGACACATGACTGTCTAAGTTGACATTTAATGTGTGCTAGAAAAGCAATTAGTTTTGTGGTGAAATGCAAAATTCAAAACACTTTGTGTACGCTCCTGAACTCAGGAGCTGTGACTGTGGTTTGTCGGAATAGAACTGCCACAGCTAAGGTGGATTTTCAGCAAGCTTTAATGGGGGAACAGAAGCATTGACAGTTAAAGACCAATTGGCACTTTCCTGACCAAGTTTCCAATTCTTTTAGTTACTGGCAAAACAGGGCAAAAAATAGACACAAGAAACTGTAGAAAAAAGAGTAACCTAATCTATTGTCCTGTTACCCTCCTCTCTATGTAAAATAGCTGTTTTTACTGGAGGGATGTTGTGAAAGAACCATGCTGTCTCTCTGGATTTCCTTGTTCTGTGGGTTTCCCCACAACAGGCAGTTTTATAACAGCATCTGGTTAATTTTCCTTTGCACATTGCTGGTAAAGTCGCCCATGGATACGTAGAAGTCCATCCTTCGGTGAGTGTGAAAGTAACCTTTAGCTTTCCTAGCATTTAAGAATGGTGGAGCAAGCTGTGAGATTTGCCTTTTGTGACAGAGTGCCAGCCTTGCAGGCTGAAGGAAAGTCAACCGTAGCGTCTTTGCAGCAGCAGCAAAGGGATCACGGGCTGTTTTCTAGCTTTCTGTTTAAAAACATCAAAACAGATGAAAGTCTGTTCTTGCAGGCAGAAGTTTGCCTTAAGACTACTGCTTAATGGGAGCCTGGCCTGAAATAAGATGACATTACTAATGTTTTAGCTGCACAATTTAGCACTGTCAGACCAAGCGTGGAGCCCAGTGGGAAACATAGTTCTAGGCATTTGACATGACAGGAGGGCGATTATTCCCTGCTTTATTTTTCCCTTAATCATCTTCTATCCCCAGGTAAGCAAAGTGCTAGCGATGCATGGAAAGCCATGCACTGATCTAACGCATGGCAAAGGAACATTCCCCTTCCCATTAGGCACCCCTGGCTTGAGAGAGTTGGCCCTTAATCCGACGTTCAGGATGTCTGACGTCTCGCTCCCTCCTTTGGCCAGTTCAGTACCTGTTGCACTGTTTCTCTTTACATGTTGGGCAACGGCGCTGAGTGTCTCAGAAAATACAGGACGCTGTCTGTGTGCGTGTATCTCTCTGTGACAGTGTGTCCAAGTACAGGTGACTTAAGGCACATAAATTTGTGAGAAGGTGATAGAACCCGCTGCGTCTGCGTCGCAGCCTGGACTGGTGGGGGGTTCAGCTCACCGCACTTCAAGGATCTGCACTGTAGGCTTCAGTTTACACGTAGCCAACGGATCAGCCAGACTTCCCTTGCCTGCCCCACATCTGGAGTCTGCCGGACGGTTGCCAACACCCCGGCGGTGGCTTTTATTCTCCGCTGCCTGTAACGGGAGCCCGGGTGAGCAGTCGGGATGCCTGCCTGGATGGATTATGGACTACAGGCATGTCCAGATTGGTTCCTGAAGCTGTCAGAAGGAAAGCGGCGTTAGCTTTGACAGTCCCTGTAGTGGCCGATTTAAAGTGGCCTCTTCACATTCCTTTCCTTTTCCAAGGCAAGCGGTCTTGAACCTATACAAACCCTGCCTGAAAATGTGGCTAGAAACCCAGGAATGGGAGCGGTGGGGTGGTCTCTTTTGTGCCACATCGAGAGCAGGACTAGACAGAGGCACTTTGTAACTGCCCTTAGGTAGAGGTCTATATGGGGTCTAAAAGCCCTAAGCTCTGCTTAGAGCCCAGGATGTATCCATAAAATGCCATACAATGGATTAGTTTTTTCAAACCCACAAAGTAATTGCCAATCTAAACTGTGTTAGGGAATGTATTTTTCAAATTGCAAAATCAAAATTCAATAAGCTAGGAAGTGCTACGGTTGTATTTTTTTTTGTTTCTGTAACCTTAATGATCTTTTCAGTACGGCGTTTTATACGTAATGTACGTCTGTGTTTTCTCTCTGTTATGCAGTCAAGTCCAGAATAACAGCAGTTGCTGAAATAATGGTCACAAATCGTATAATTACTAAAGCATTACCAGCTGTTTTTATGTGTTTTCACAGTAACAAAATCACTTCCTGCTTCCAAAACGTGCATGAACAAGACTACTCAAGTTAATGGTTTTCCCTGTTGTTTTGGGTGACCATAAAGCAAATTAATCTCCTACAAGAGCCCAAATTGGAACGAATTGTTACCGAAATCCTTGTCATGAGGGAAAACACAAACTCCAGTATTGTGTAATGAATTAAACCCAACTTGTGTAATGAATTAAGGAAGAAATGGGGTTCTGGGAGAGGGTGGGGGCTGGAATTAAGGAAGAGATGGGGTTCTGGGAGAGGGTGGGGGCTGGAGCAGGTGGGTGCAGGTCTCTGTCTCTGGTTCTTTTCTGCATTTGGGGGCTACGGGGAACCATGCTGGAGCAGTGGGTTAGGGGTAGCCGTACTCGTTGGCTGTCTCCATGTCAGCCTCCCTCTGCACAAAAAACTGCAGCTGGCCCAGTGGCATCTGCAGGGCCGCCCGCTCCCGCCCCTCCTGGGCCAGCCTGGTCATGCGCTCCCGCTCGGGCTGCTGCTCGGCTGTGATGGGCACCGAGTCCTCCTGCTCCTGCGGTGGGATGGGCGCAGTGGTGAGGCCCCGCCAGGGCCTGAGGGATAGCAGGGAGTCGGCGGGAGGCTGCGGCACGTGCGGCGGCATGTGCAGCTGCTCTGGCAGCCCCTGGCGTGGGGTTTGGCCCCCCGTGGGGGACAGGCGCAGCCAGCTGGGCTGCCTGGGTTTGGGACGTGCACCAGTGCATGCCTTCTGCTCAGTGCCACTGCCGGTGCCGACTCCTTCTTGCCATGAGTTGGGGTCTCGGGGCTGCTGGCAGGGGACCAGGGTCCCTGGGGGGCACGCTGGGGCTGGCTTGGGGCTCTGGATCGGGCGGTTGGTGCACCGGCCCCACGACCTTCACTCCTCACCCCCGTGGAGGGATGTCTCGATGGCGTTGAGAAATGTGCCCTCTGGTCGGTGCGGGGCATCCTTGGCCCCGGGTTGAGGTGGCTCTTCCTGGGGACGCCGGTACCGCCTGCGGTGGCGATGCTGGTTGTAGGGCTGTCAGCAGCGGGACGGGGTAGACATGGCGGCTCCAGGGGTGTTGGTACCAGGCCGCGGTGGGGGGGCGGGTTCCGGGGCGGTGGTTCCTCGCAGGAACCGCCAGGTGGCGCCGCGGCTGCAGCCTCTGCCGGGCAGGGGGCGCGGCCTCCTCTGCGGGGGCGGGGCCGGTGGGGGCGCGGGGTGATGGCGGAAGCGGCGCTGGGCGGGCCCGGGGCCGGCGCCCTCATGGCGGGCAGAAGGGGCTCCCCCCATCCCAGAGCGGTGCGTGCGCCTGCCCCGCCTTACGCCTGCCCGCACCGCTCCGCGTCCTCGTCCCGTCCCGGGGCCTCCCAGGGCTGCCCCGGGGCACTGCAGGGGCGTGCGGCCTGGTGCTGCCGGGAGCCGCGGGGCGCGGCGAGTCCCTGACGCCGGCAGCCGGCAGCGCGGTGTCGCCTGTTCCGGTGAACGTAGCGCAGCCCCTGGCAGTGGGGAGCCGTAGCTTAGAGTGCGGGGGTCTGGGGGGACCGGGGTGGGCGAGGGTCCCTGGGCTGGGCGTGGGGCCGCAGCCCCGGGCCAGCCGTTTAAGGCCTCCGTGCGGCAGGGCTTCAGTGGGCCGGCTGCATTAAACCTGTCCCCTCCCGCTGCGCAAAGGCCCTTTGCCCGCTGGCCTCCTGCCGGGTCCTCGGGCGCTTGGCTGGCACGTTGCTGCCCATGGAAGCTCTCTGCTCGCTTCTTCCTGCCCGCTGCCACCTGCTGCCACGCCGTCCCCATCCCGCTTCCCCTCCAGAGGGTTTTCGAGTGTTAGGCCACCTGGTGCACCACCATCTTCTTTTTCGTTGGGGGCATGCTGTCCTGCGGGGAGGTCTCTGGCATCGTGGAGGCACTGGCTGGCGCGGGGCGCTTGGCCTTCTTGCTGTGCTCTTCTCCCCGTCTGGGCACCACCCGGCAGGAGATGGTGCCTGGGGGCAGCAGCAAGGAGCTTGAACACACCCGGGGCTGCATCTGCAATGCCCCCTCCGCCAGTTGGCCCGTCTGGGGCGGATGATGCTGGGGGGCAGCCGGGAACCCTGCCAGGGCTCTGGGCAGTGGGATCTGCAGGGTGCTCAGCAGGGGACTCTCCGGAGGACCCTTCAGGGGATCCTTGTTGGGACTCTCCCCAGGCCTGTTCTCTGAAGTCTCCTCTGCGGTCTCTGGAGGACTCTGCGCAGAACTGCCTGCAGAGCTCTCCTCGGAAGTCTCCACGGGTCTCACTGGCTGCCCGGTGGGGAGGTCTTCTGCCACCTCACACTGCTTCCCCTTGGGGTCCTGCAAAGGGTAGGCTGCGACCCCCCAGGAGGGATTGGTGTCCCCCAGCGTTGCCGCCACCAGGTGGTCCTCAAGGTAGTTGCCCTCTGCCCTGTCCTCCAAGAAGCTGGGAACTTGGTTGAAGGCTGCGGTGCTGCAAAGGCTGTTGGGGAAATCAAGGACATCAGGGACAGTGTTCTAGCTGTCCCCCCACCCCACCACCAGCAGTGGCTCCTGGGGCAGCCACCCTCTGCAACATACTCCAAGATGTCGGGGAGCTCACTGAGGAGGTCAGTCAAGTCGGGGACATGAGGGATGGTGTCCTTGCTGTACCCCAGCTCCGCCGCTGCCACTGGCTCCTTGGGGCAGTCGCCCGCTGCCCCGTCCTCCAAGAAGTTGGGGACTTGGTTGAAGGAGGCGGTGCTGCAAAGGCTGTTGGGGAAATCAAGTACATCAGGGACGGTGTCCTAGCTGTCCTCCCACTACCACTGACTCCTGGGGCAGCCCCCTCTGCCACGTACTCGAAGAGGTCGGGGAGCTCACTGAGGAGGTCAGTCAAGTCAGGGACATCCGGGAACACGTCGTCGCTGTTTCCCAGCCCTGCCGCTGCCGCTTGCTCCTTGGGGCAGCCGCCCTCTGCCACGTACTCAGAGAGGTCAGGGAGCTCAGAGAGGAAGGCGGTAAAGCTGGGGCTGTCGAGGCTGTTGGGGACGGTGTCGAGCCAGGTGAGCATCTGGTTGATGCTGGCTTCCTCTGCCTGCCCAGGAAAGGCCTCAGCGAATACGGCTGCCCCCTGAGCAAGCCGATGCGTGGGCATCCCTGGGGCCGCTGGGGTGGTTACCACTGCTGAAAAAGCCAAGCCAAACCCGGGGTGGTGCAAGCTTTCCTCCGCTTGGCCACCCACCTGCAGGCTCTGCCAGTCCCCAAAACTCACCTTTTGGCTTTGTCGTGGTTCTGCTGGTCAGCAGAGCCAGGGTGGTCTGGTGGGGGCTGGCGGCAGGGTCACTGTCCTCAGTGGCCGCCCCGTCTTTGCTGGAGGCCTCCGACAGCTGCTGGGCACTGCCGGGCAGGGTGTGGGGCACAGGGGGGCCCTGACTGCAGTGCTGAGCTGTGGGGTGGTGGGGGTCTGGACAGGCAGGGATGTGCTGCGGGCAGGAGCCTGTGGGGTACAGGAGCTGCCCCTGGAGCACGGTCCCAGGCCCCAGCCCCACAGGCTGGTGGGGCACCAGCGCTCCCGTCCCCAGCTGCCGTCCCCAGCCGTAGGCAGGGAGACAGGCAGCAGGAATGGGGGGGAGCTGCACCCCGCAGGGAGGCTGCCCCATGGCGGGGAGCTGCACCAGCTGCACCGGGACCCCCAGGGGCCCTGGCACCCCCTGCCAGACGCCGGCCTGCACCGGCTCTGAGGTGACGTGGTGGAGCTGGGCAGGCTCAGAGGACACCAGGACAGAGGGTGACACGCCGGCAGTGACCGGTGGCGGCATGGCTGGAACGGCGAAGCTCACGCCGGGCACTTGCGATGCCATCAGCAGCCGCAGAGGGAAGCTCTCTGCTGGGGGAAGCAAAAAGGGGTGGTGGGGTGAGGTATCGGCGGGCAGAGCCAGCGGGGGGTTACCTGGGGGGCAGGAGCACCGCGAGGAGCGGGAGCCGCTGCTGTACCTGCCGTGGCGGTTGGTCAGTGTGGGGTTTGTTGGGGGCAAAGAGCCTCCGTCCCCATGGCGAACATTCCACCAGCACCTGCTTCAGCCAGCCTCGCGAGGGTTTGGTTTTCATAGCACAACACCTTCCCCTCTCAGTTATTTCCCATCTGGCTGATGATTTCCTGTCCTTAATGATGGTTTCCCACCCCCACCACCGTTTCCCATCCCAGCGATGATTTCTCAGCCCCATGATGGCTTCCTATCCCAACGGTTTCCCATCCCCACAGTTTCCCAACCCAACCATGCCTTTTCGGGGCAGGTGAATTTCCTGTGCAAGGGGAAGGAATGGGGCCAGGACCCTGTGGCCACGATGGAGAGCTTTCACAAAAATTTGGCAACTGGCCCCTGCCCACTGAGGAGAGAGCCTGGGACGCCCAGTCTAGCGTTACAGGAGGAATTGTTGCATTCGTGCACGCGAGCTGTCAGGTTCAGACTGGGGCACCCCGAATGCGGTGTCACGCACGGTTCTTACACCTTTCCAGTGTTCAGGTCCAAACTGATTTGACCAATTGCTACTTAACACACACACACGCACCCCCCGTCAACGTGGGCGGCTGTTTTGCAAAGCGAGGCTAAATCTGTGGTGTTGTCAACCTTCTGCTTCTTTCTTGATCCAGGCGTCCCTGGAGTCGGTCTGGCTGCAGTTCCTTATCCCGGTGCCAGAGGAGGGGAGGGTTTCACAGAGGTGTTGGCGGGGCTGGGACACTGGTGTGATCTGGCTAGTGCAGGGCTATCCTTACTTCTCCGGCGTGGGGACTGTCCAAGGGAAGAGCTACCAATGTCATCTATCTGGATTCTGTAAGGCCTTTGACATGGTCCCCCACAACATCCCTCTCTCTAAAATGGAGAGATATGGATTTCATGGTTGGACTGTTGGGTGGATGAGGAATTGGTTGGATGGTCACATCCAGCGGGTAGTGGTCAATGGCACAATGTCGAGATGGAGATTGGTGATGAGTGGTGTCCCTCAGGGGTCCATACTGGCACCAGTACTCTTTAATATCTTCATCAGTGACATAGACAGTGGGATCCAGTGTGTCCTCAGTGAGTTTGCAGAGGACACCAAGCTGAGTGGTGCAGCTGACACGCCTGAGGGACATGATGCCATCCAGAGGGACCTGGACAAGCTGGAGAAATGGGCCCATGTGAACCTCATGAGGTTCAACAAGGTCAAGTGCAAGGTCCTGCACCTGGGTTGGGGCAACCCCCAGTATCAGCACAGGCTGGGGCATGAAGGGATGGCGAGCATCCCTGCCGAGAAGGACTTGAGGATACTGGTAGACAGAAAACTGGACATGAGCCGGCAATGTGCGCTTGTAGGCCGGAAAGCGAACCGTATCCTGGGCTGCATCCAAAGTAGCGTGGCCAGCAGGTCGAGGGAGGGGATTCTGCCCCTCTGCTCCGCTCTGGTGAGACCCCAGCTGGAGCACTGCATCCAGCTCTGGAGCCCTCAGCACAGGAAAGACATGGACCTGTTCGGGCAGGTTAGGAGGAGGCAACAAAGATGATCAGAGGGCTGGAACAGCTCTGCTGCGAGGACAGGCTGAGAGAGTTGGGGTTGTTCAGCCTGGAGAAGAGAAGGCTCCAGAAGACCTTATTGGAGCCTTTCAGGACTTTAAGTAGGCTTCTAAGAAAGATGGGGACAGACTTTTTAGCAGGGCCTCTAGCAACAGAGCAAGGGGTAACAGTTTTAAACTAAAAGAGGGTAGATTTAGACTAGACAGAGGAAGACGTTTTTCACAGTAAGGGTGGTGAATGACAGGCACAGGTTACCCAGAGAGCTGGCAGATGCCCCATCCCTGGGAACATTCATGGTCAGGTTGGAAGGGGCTCTGAGCAACCTTCTCTAGTTGGAGATGTCCCTGCTTATTGCAGGGGCATTGGACTAGATGACCTGAGAAGGTCCTTTCCAACCCAAGGATTCTCTGATTCCCAGAGGACAAGCAGCTGAGCATAACCTATCACTGCATGGTCTTGGTAAAGGCCAACAGCTTCCTGGGCTGCATTAGGAAAAGCATTGCTGGCAGGTGGAGGGAGGTGACCCTTCCCCTCTACTCGGCACTGGTGAGGTGACATCTGGAGTGCTGTGTCCGGTGCTCAGCTCCCCAGTGCAATCTAGGAAACTTGTTGACCCATGCACCATCTCCACTACCACTGGGCACCAAGAGCATTTAAAACCAGAACCTGTGCTCCCATGGGACCCAGTGGTACCGTGAGCTTAACTCACATCACAGGGAGAACAGACCATTTAATAGACCAGTTCCTTAGACATTTTATTGGCAGCACCTTTGGAGGAAGAGCCCAGCCTTCAGGCACTGCAGCTGGGAGATGCCCTTTGATTGAAGAGCTGTTATCGGACAGGCCACACCTGACACAGTGTTGTGCGAGGGTCAGACACAACTGGATCACACCTGAATCCAAGGAGCATAAGCCCAGAAACATTTCTACAAGGAGGATTATCACAAGGGAAAAAAAGTAGACTCCTGGCCTAAGAGAAACTCTGGGAAATGTGGAGAGGAGACGGGCTATTGTCAGGGAAACAGCGTCCATTGGGTGAGTTTCCTGAGGGCCTCCTTGAGCTCCTGGTTCCTCATGCTGTAGATGAGGGGGTTCACTGCTGGAGGCACCACCGAGTACAGAACTGCCACCACCAGGTCCAGAGCTGGGGAGGAGATGGAGGGGGGCTTCAGGTAGGCAAAGGTGGCAGTGCTGACAAAGAGACAGACCACAGCCAGGTGAGGGAGGCACGTGGAAAAGGCTTTGTGCCGTCCCTGCTCAGAGGGGATCCTCAGCACCGCCCTGAAGATCTGCACGTAGGACACAACGATGAAAACAAAACAGACAAATACTAAACAGGCACTAACCACAATCAGCCCAACTTCCCTGAGGTAGGCATCTGAGCAGGAGAGCTTGAGGATCTGGGGGATTTCACAGAAGAACTGGTCCACAGCATTTCCTTGGCAGAGGGGTAGTGAAAATGTGCTGGCCGTGTGCCCCATAGCATAGAGAAACCCACTGCCCCAGGCAGCTGCTGCCATGTGGGCACAAGCTCTGCCGCCCAGGAGGGTCCCATAGTGCAGGGGTTTGCAGATGGCAACGTAGCGGTCGTAGGCCATGACGGTGAGAAGAAAATACTCAGCTGCCATCAAAAAGGCAAACAGAAAGACCTGTGCAGCACACCCTGGGTAGGAGATGGCCCTGGTGTCCCAGAGGGAGTTGGCCATGGCTTTGGGGACAGTGGTGGAGATGCAGCCCAGGTCGAGGAGGGAGAGGTTGAGCAGGAAGAAGTACATGGGGGTGTGGAGGCGGTGGTCGCAGGCTATGGCGGTGATGACGAGGCCGTTGCCCAGGAGGGCAGCCAGGTAGATGCCCAGGAAGAGCCCGAAGTGCAAGAGCTGCAGCTCCTGCGTCTCTGCGAATGCCAGGAGGAGGAACTGGGTGATGGAACTGCCGTTGGACATGTGCTTCCCCTTGGGATGCTTATCTGTGGAGCAGGAAAAGGCAGTGCTGAGTTAGGCCAGACTTCTCCAAGCAAAACCTCTTCCATGTCTCCTTGCACCCCCACGTTCAGGCTCTCTCTTTTCAGGAAGACCTCTCTGCCGCTGCCTCACTGCTGCTCCTGGTTTTGCTGCCTGAGGGGGCCATTGTGAGCACGGGCTCTGCAATGGGCTCCTGAGGAGCCCTTCTTGCTGTGCAGCAAGACGGAACTAGGGACGCAGGTGACCTCCAGTGAAACGTACTTGTGATATATCAAACCGCTTCTCGGCATTTTCCATTCGCCCAACTGCAGAGCGGAGCTGAGGGGATTTGGTTCTGTCTGTTTGGTTCTAGTTTCTCTTGCCACATTTAGGAGGGCTTTTGGGTGGTTGAAATCCCTGACGTTTCCAATGCCCTCCATGTGAAATCTTGTGGGTCCTGAGCGGCAAAGGGACGGTGCCATAGTGCAGAGAGAGGAGAGCTGCTCTGCCCGTCTGCCCTGTGCTCAGCTGTGCTGTGCTGGCAGCCTGGAGCTGGGGGATGATCACACTCGGGTGTTCCCCTAACGAGAAACCGCTGGGAGCAGAGGGATCCAGGTTCAACGAGCAGATGGGCGAACCCTCGCCTTTTCTCAAGCTGCCTGAGGAGGATTGTATCTCTCCCCTCCCAGACGGGGACATGGAGAGATCAGCTGTGCAGCTGCCCAGCAGCACTTCCACAGCCTTAGCACCGCGGTGTCTTCTCCATGGGGATCCCGGGTAGCCCAGAGGCAGCGTGGGAGAGCTGAGCCCTTCTGGAGGACACCCTGCAGCCCAGCAGGACACCCGGGGAAGGAGCTGAATGTTCCACCGTTGTCTAGAGGAGACTTGCTCGCACAGACACGTCTGTACACCAGGGCCCCAAGGGTCGGTGTCTGAACAGGAGCTGACCCTGCCAGCCCGACCCCCGTGCCCCGCTCTGACCCTGCAAACCCAAGGCTCAGAACACGGGCAGAACAGGCAGGAGGGGATGGCAGTGAAACACCAAGGGAGGAGGGATGTGCAAATCCGATGGGAATCGGGGCTTTGTCCTTCTCTGGCTGCGGCTGCTGCAGCGGCAGGGCATGGCCGGGACCCCCGGGCTGGGGGGCAGAGGCTCTGCTTAGGCTGGGAAAGGAGACCAGGGAGGAGTCGCTCAGGGGAAGGTGTCTGCGCCCAAGGGACGGCAGGGAGGTGCCCACATCCCCCTCCCCAGCGTTTCTGGCAGCAGCTCCCTCCCTCCCTGCCCGTGTCTCTGCTGCTGGGAGCTCTTCCTGCCTGGAGCATCTCCCCGTCCCCTGCTCAGCTGCCCGTCAGTGCTCACAAACCCCATCCCGCTTGCCCTGTGCTCACCTCTGCCCGCAAACACCTCCCGGGGCAGGGCACTGCCCAGGGCCGTCTCTGCCTGCGCAGGGCTGAAGACCAGACCGCAGGACGCCTGATGTGGCTGGGAAGGGGAAGCTGCTGCTGAGCTGATGTCTTCCCGAGAAGTGCCCTTGGAAATGCCATGAAGCAGAAGGGAAGCTGTGAGACTCTCTGACCCTCGCAGCGCTCTCTCGACAGCAGAAGGACCATGCCCTGCCCTGCGGGGGGTGGCTCCTGCCACCCACCGCTTCCCCTGCACAGCTCTGGGGAGCTCCCTGGGCAGGCTGAGACCTGACCCTGCCGGGTGGCAGAGCCCCTGCCCCGGCACACAGCCCTGCTCTGCAGCATGTCCTCCTCCTCCTCCTCCGCACCAGAGAAAAGCCAGGAGAGCCGTCCTGACAGGTCCTGTCAGCTGTGGGTGTGCCAGGCCCAGGAGACACTTCCAGGAACTCCTCTGCACTGCCCTGCAGCCAGAGACTTACCGTGTCCAAGGGCTGTGAGGATTCCTGCCCCTGTGAGCTGTCACCTCTCCTCCCACCCCAGGCTGCCTTTCTCCTCTCTCCCACTCCTCTCCGCTCCCCTCGCTGCCTGCAGGCAGTGCCCCCAGCCCTGCTGCGCTGGGCAGAGGAGCTGCTCCTGGGCAGAGCTGTCTCTCTGCAGCGCTGCCCGCTTGCCACCAGCTCCCTCCACCCCAGCAGCCCGGCCCAGCTCCGCAGCAGAGGACCAGCCCACGGCAGCACTTTCTCTGCCCGCGCTGGGCTCCCTCCGGGTGTCCCTGGGGCTGCAGGGGAACCTGCTGGGAAACAGGCTGAAGCCATCCCTGGGGTGCCCTCCCTCACCTGGGGAGGGACACTTCTCTCCAGCAGCGTCATTCCCCTCTCAGAGACAGAGTCAGGTCAAAGATCACCTCTTCTTGTCCCACCGTGAGACGATACCCAGACAGGCAAAGGGAGGAACCTCCTGTACCTCCTGTACCCATGCAAACCACAGGGGACACTGGAGGTGCCAGAGGTGGCCCAAGACATGTGCAGGTCACTGTAAGCTCTGATGGAGCAATTCAGAGGGACAGGGCAGCGTCTGGGGTCGTCATTTTGGAGGCCGCTGGGGCATGTATTTGGCCAGCTGAAGTGACAGCAGATGGTCACGCTTAGGACAGTGAAGCCTGTTCCTGCTCCGTGTGTCCAGGGCAGCCTGTGGAGGTACTCCTCTGAGCAGCTGGAGTCATTGCCATCGGGAGAGCTAAGTCTCTCGCCCTTCTCCATCAGCTGTATTTACCAGATCTCCATTGACAGTCACGGCAGGTTTCTCACAGACCTACAATGCTGAACCTAATTCACGGGGCTCTTAACTGCCAAACTCATTGCACCAAGGCCAATCCTTGATGCGAGTTTCAGGAGCAAGGGCAGGGGGGAATGCACCACCACACCATCACTTGTTCAGCCTTTGGGAAGACAGGAAATTAATAACAGTGACATTCCTGGTGCCAAAGATGGAATTCTCCCCCTCAGCCTCAGCTGAATCCCGTCTCCGTGGGCAGCACCGAAAGGCACAGGCTGAGATGGTTCGGTATGTGGGCAGATGCCTGAGCCTCTCTCAAGACAGCAATGGAGCAATTGCACGACACTACAGGAAATGAAAGGGGGCACTTATTTCATGGATTTGCTGCCCAGGGTAGAAAATACCCCAGCAACCATCTCAGAAACACCAAAGGAAGGTACAAAATAAGAACAGCATGGCCAATGGGGAAAGGATTAAGAGGAGTGGGAGATAAACCCCAGCCAGCACCTAAGCCCCTACCCAGTCCTTGCTCACCCACCCCACCCAACAGCAAGATGGGGGAGAGAAGGGCAGAAGGATGGCAAAAGTGAAGAAGCTCGTGAGTTGAGATAAAGACAGTTGAACGAGTGAAGCAAAGCTGCACGTGCAAGCCAAGCAAACGAGGAATGAATTCAGTACTTCCCCCTGGCAGGCGGGAGTTCAGCCATTCCCAGGAAAGCAGGGCTGTGTCCTGACTAAGGGTTACTTGGGAAGACAGAGGCCAGAAGCACAAGTGCTGCTCCTTCCCCTTCCTTCCCCTGAGTGTTTTCTTGCACTAAAGGCCACCCCTCAACCTGGAACGAATCCACTACTCCAATCCCCCACCTCAGTATTTGCCACTAAACCGAAGCCCAAACACACAACCCCTTACCCATACTCTTACCCTGTTGATCACCGTAATCCTTTGCCCATACCCCGAGCGTTGAAATGTTGGCCTTCACCCGAGCCCTCGCTGCCGCCCTAAACAACACCCACCCCACAGCGCAAGCCCGTTCGCTAACACTGACCAGGCAGCACAACACCAAAACTACCACAGAAAACTTTGCCTGACCCCAACAGAGAACGGCGAGCTCTAATGTCTAATTGTAAGCTGAACACCCACCCCCCAAAGCCCTCCTTCCCATGCTCTACCCCCTCACCTCGGTCCCCTCTCCTAGCCCTGACTCCAGCTGTTTGGCCCCTTGGGGGCAGGGCAGGGATCGTGAGGTCCCAGGGCGCTGCCGCGGCGTTGGAAGAGGAACGTGAGGTTACCCGCGTCTGAGCAGCTCTTAGGCCACAGGGAGGAGATGGGTGGGAGGGCGATGGTGAGGTCGGCTGTGCCGCAGGCTCTCATGGCACAGCAGAAGGCACGTGGCTGTGAGGTCACTTCTGTCTCTGGAGTTGAGAGGCCAGCGGCAGGAATGTGGCTGGGAAGGGGACGGTGAGGTCCCTTCTTTCGGAAGCAGCTGGGGGTCAGCCCTTGAGTCAGGGCTGGGACATGTGCTGTGAGGCTCACAGCTGCCAGTGTCTCTGACAGGCCAGCAGAGGCAGCTGGTGGGCAAGTTGGTTGTGGGACTCCCTTTCCCCGAGGACCTGCGAGGCCCACCCGGGAAGAGGGCTTGGGTAGGGGTGGCCACGTCCTCTCCACACGAGTACCTGCTGGGACGGCAGTGCGCACACGGTGTGGGTGCTGATCCGAGAAGCTGAAAGGCCAGCAGCCGGCGTGTGCCTTGGAAGATCATAGTGAGGTTGTTCTGCCTGGTCAGCTCATGCAGCGAGTCTTGCAGATCCCATCTGTGGAAGGGTTATCCCCTTCTACAAGAATAAATTAAACTAGTCTTTCCCTGGGGACTAGCCTTTACCAAAGTTCTGTGTTCTCCAGAACACAACAGCAATGGTTAGAAGGTGCCGACTGATGCGGTGACAGCGCCCAAAAGCTTTCTTTGCAGAGCATCCAAACAGAAGCAATGACAGTATTTCTACACTCATGTCTCCAGATACGTCACTTGTGAAATAAAACAGTCATGCCACAAAGTGAATTAACAGCCACATTCTCATGAGGATATTAAGCAAAAAGTCATCATGTTTGTGCTAGTAAAAAAACCCATGAAATCTTCCTCCAGTACTTATCTCCTAAACAGGACAATCACGCTCAGGGGTTTGTCTGAAAGCACAACGCAAACTCCTGTTCACAGCAAGGTATTTCAATGTGTAGAAAATTGTGAACCTTTTGCTCCTGTGATCACGTTCAGTGTTTTCTTAGAAGGGACGAAATTCGTGCCGTCATTTCTACTGCCCCCAGAAGAGGATGCTCCCGTGTGGATTGGTTGTGGCAGTTTTAGGTAAAGGTAAGGACAGTGCAGTTGGCCTACGGGTACCAGGTGGGAGCTTCCTGCAGACTGCTCATTGCCATCGACTTCCTTCTGCAGCCCAGGAATATGATCTGCAGAACACAGCCTGCAGGCCAAGCTGTACGTAGGGCACAGCACAGCTCAGGCCTGGCTTTACTCAGGAACACTCTTACATGGATCCCTAACTCCTGGAGGCACAATGGTTTCTTGGTCAGGATCGCTGAAGTGCCTGAGGAAGACTGGGAAGGTTACGAGTTGTCCTCTGGGCAGCTGGGGGAAGGCACACAGATTTAGACCCTGGTAATCATGGGGGACTTTGAAGACCACGGCCCTCTGCTAGAAGGCCTCAGTTACAGGGAAGGGGGAGGTGATCCCTGACCTGACATGATGAGAATGCCCTCCTGGATAGGTTTTTCGCAAGATGACAAGTCAGGACTGGTGGAGGATGTGGAGGGCCGCTTTGGCTGCAGTGCCAGTGTGTTGGTATAGCAGAAAACGCTGAGCCAAGTCAGCAAGACAAAGTGTAGCAGTGCTGGGGAGACAGGACAGAGGACCTCCACCAACGCTTTGGCAGCGCTCTTCCGAAGGCAGCCCAGGATGACGTTGTCTGTCTTTGCTGCAAAGGTGCAAAGGCAGGAGAAGAGAAGGCTTTGGGGAGACCTAATCACAGCCTTCCTGTTCCTTCTTGGGTATCAGCAAGAACATGGAGCCAGGTTCTGCACTGTCATGCATGATGGGAGAAGGAGGGCCAATGGGCATCAGCTGAAACAAGGGAGGAGAAACTTTTGCCCCATCAAGACAGTCAAGCACTGAAGCAGATTTGCAGAGAGCTCATGTCCTCTCCATCCCTGCAGCTTTTTGAGCCCTAAATGAATAAGCCCCTGAGCAACCTGCTCTGACCCCATAGCTGACCCTGCTGAGAGCAGGAGGATGGCCTAGACACATCCTGAGGTCCCTTTCGGCATGAAGGATTCTGCATTTCCATCCACAACAGGTCTTCTCTTCGTGACGGGAAGCAAAGCACTCGGGTTCCCAGTGACCACTGAAGTCAGCCACAAAGAAGTTGGGTCAGACGACCTGTGAACTTCTTGTCCCACTGCAGGCATTGTTGCTCAGATGCAGGGCTGCTTGGCAGCTCCCCCCGGGCAGCCCTGAGCATTTCCTTCACTTCACCTTTTCTTTCCTTTTTCCCTCTTTTCCTGCTCACAATTTCTTCCCCTTGGCCATCCTTGGACCCTCCCGTGCAAAGAGCCCACCTCTGTTTCCCCTTTCCTGCCTGGCCCTACTTTGGCTTCCTTTGTACCTTCCTTTGGCGCTTCTGAGCGAGTCACCATCGGAATGTGTACCTTGGTCAGCAATATCATCGAACCAGTGCTTCCTTCCCTTATGCGTAGTGTCCTGCAAGTCCTGGTGCTGCTATCTTGTTAGAGGCACGTCCTGTCAACAGATTTGGTGGGCCACCTGTACGAACACACTAAAAGGTTTCAAAACAGAGCTTCACCCCTGGGGGAGACCTTGAGAACTCTCGGATTTGGCAGTAGAATCCTCATGGAATTTTACAAGGAGAAGATGTGAGTCCTTTTCTGGGAGTAGAGGAACCCCAAACATGAGGGCAGGCTGTGACCCGAACAGCTGAGGAGTGACCCTGAGGAGGAGAAGGACCTGGGCGTTACGAGGGGTACCATATGAGTGAGTGGCGCGTGCTCAAAGTTAATAAGGCCAAATGCCTACAGGGCTGCATGAGGAGGAGCGTGGCCACCCAGACAAGGGGGTTCTCATGCCCCTCGACTCAGCTCCGGTGTGGCCAGATCTGGGCTCATGTGTCACCTATGTGGGACTCCCCAGTCTGGAGGAATGGGGAGGAACGGAAGAGGTTCTAGAGGAGATCTGCCCAGGATGGGGTTTGGGGCCTGTGTGGAGAGGCTGAGGGACCTGGGCTGCTTTAGCCTGGGGAAGTGGAGGCTTGGGGCACTACAGAAGTAGCCTGCAACATCTTGAAGGGTGCTCTCAGAGGTGGTGGAGCTTTTCTTGGTAGTGGGAAGAGAAAGAGAACTCCAAAAAGTGCAGCTTGGAAGGTTCAGACTGGAGGTGAGGCAGAAGAAACCACAATCAAAGGGCAGCCTTGTGGTGCAAGAGGGCACCCAGAGGGCATCTGGATCAGCCCATGGCTTTGTGTTTCAAGGAATGGCCAGCGAGACCAGAGAGACATCCCTGAAGGTACAGAAATGCTGGGCTGAGAGCCAGGTGGGAAAGCAAGATGGTTGTCTGCAGCTGGAAGGGAAAGAGCTGCAGGCACGGGACAGTGCAGGACAGCCTGCGATGGAGGTGGCCAAGGGCTCTGCATAGACTAAAAGGCTCATCAGACGGAGGGCTTCGTCCCCTTGGCCATGGCCACTGCCTGCACCACGGAGGCCTACCACAGGAAACCCTCTTTGGAGGCTCTGGACATTTTTTCCCCAGCATGGGGACACCAGGAGGGGTCATAGAATTCTCCTACACTTGGCACTGCTCACCCTCACATCCACCGCCCCCAGGAAGAGCCCCGAGCCACGCCTGAGGGACAGGATCTGTGGTCCCAGGGCCTGGGGGTCAGGGCTTGGCCCTTCTGCTTCGTAAAACAGACCGAGGGTTTCCTCAGCACGACAGCCGCCTGCACAGGGCCTTTGCCTACCGGCCCTCATGGCCTCCAGCCATCTGCTCTAACGAGTCCCTGGGGAGACGTTGTCAGTGATGGCCCTCAGTGGGGCCAATTAATACTTCAAGGTACTCTGAGTGGAGCTTCAGACTTCTTGAGCACTTTCTTCACTCTTCTCTCAGTACCTGAGGATCATGGGCTCAGCACCAAACACACCATGGGGCTCATTAAAACACAGAAAGCCCTAACGAGCCATGGCTCTTCCTGTAATTTTCTTCAAGTCTTCAAGACTTGTGCAGCTAATTGGAGAGGTTTCATAGTGCAGCCAAGGAAGAAGATTTCAAAGTGCATCTAGTAAAAATTACTTTGTATTTTAAAGGATATTTTCAATTACTTTTCAGTCTGAAGAAGAGGTGATAGAAGCATTCTGCCAGTGGTATTGACCCAGGGTGTCCCCTCAGGAGGGCTGGACAGCTGGGAGAAGCAGTCCCCTAAGACCTGACACTGTATGGACACCTTTGCTCCTCACCGCTCCCCCCTCAACATTTCTGACATCGGCCACCTGGGACTGACATCACCGTCCCTTGCACCAGACTTCTCCACTCATCTCTGCAGCTGGATGTGACAGCTCCATGGCACCATCTCCCCCCGCCCTCCTTAGAGAACTGGCTGCACACAGGCACGGAGGAATTGCTCCTACGTGTAAGGGCAGAAGAGTAAGCGTGATCAGTTCTCATAAACAATGCAACACACTCTGTAACGACGTGCTACGTACAAGCTGCCTCTCAGGAGGTCACCTGTCTACAAGGGGTAATCTCCTGAGAAATGATTTAGGTACGTACGAGAAGAGAGATGTGGACATAATGAAAGAGTTGTCTAAGGAGACACTTAGACTGTTGAAAGACAGGAAAGCTTTTAACTCCCTGAAGCTCAAAGCAGCAGCTGGCAAGCTGAGAGGAATCTGAAGGAAAAATCCTCGAATCATAGGATATCTCAAATAGGTTCAACAGGACGTTCCCTTTGTGAACCCGTGTTGACTGTTCCTGGTGATGACATTGTCCTTCAAATGCCTTTCAACAGCGCCTCGAGTCACAGAATCATCGAATACCTCAGGCTGGAGGGCACCCATAAGGATGATCGTGCCAACTCCCTGCTCCTGGCAGGACTACCTAAAACTAAACCAGATGACTAAGAGCATCATCCAGACGCTCCTTGAACTCTGACAGGCTTGGTGCTGTGACCACTTCTCTGGGGGGCCTGTTCCAGTGACCGACCAGCCTCTCAGTGAAGAACCTTTTCCCAATGGCCAGTGTGAACTTCCCTTGATGCAGCCTCCTTCCATTTCCTCGGGTCCTACTGCCAAGGAAAATCCCCATTGTGGATGGGGCATCCACAACTTCTTTGGGCAACCTGTTCCAATGTCTCCCTACCCTCACAATGAGGCGGCAGCGCTTTGTGGCCTCCTTTGGTGTTTTGCAGATTGTGTTCATGGCAATTCCTACCTGCGTCTTGTAGAGGCCTGCAGCTCCTCATGCTGTTATCTGCTCAGGCCACACCACTAGCATGGTGAGCCACCCGCACACCAATATGAACAACTGACCAAATGGAGCTTCCATCCAGAGGGACCTTGAGAATCTCAGGGACTGGGCCAACAGGAACCTCTGGAAGTTTACAAGGAGAACTGGCCAGTCTGGCCTCAGGAGGAATAATAAACCTCTACATCAGGGCCAGCTGGGAGCTGACGTGCTGAGCGTGACTCTGAGGAGAAGGGCCTGGAGCTACGAGGGACACCATACGAGCCAGTGGTTGATGCTCACCACGAGCAAGGCCAGCATTAGGATGAGCATGTTCACCCAGACCAGGATCGTTATTATTCCCCTTGGCACAGCACTGCTAGGGACCCCCCCACAGGCGTTCGTCCCTATATTTTGATAGAGTTGGGATGAGCTGGAGAGTGCCCAGAGGGGATCTGGCAAGGCAGGTTTGGGGCCTTAAGCAGATGCCCTGTGTAGAGCGGCTCAGAGACCTGGTCTTCTTTGGCCCTTCTGCCCAGTGGTGGAGAGGCTCAGGGCAGTATAGGAGTAGCCTGAGACGGCTTGGAGGGTGGTTTCAGAGGTGGTGGAGCTTTTCTCAAAATTGGGAAACAGCATGAGAAAGAAAAAATGCCACAAATTGCAGCTTGGGAGGTTGAGATTGGACACGAGGAGGAAGCAATGTCACTCCAAGGTCAGTTCTGTGGGATAATAGGCCACACGGAAAGAGTCTGAATTACCCAAACTTGGTATTTCAATGAACAGTCTGCAAGGATGGAGAGATATCAGTAAGGGCAGGCAGATGCTCAGGGGAGTTTTCACATCCCTGACCAGCACTGCCTCTTTGACAAGGACCAGATTCAGGTGAGCATCCCCTTTGTTGTCCTGGCACTGTGCAAAGGAATTGTCCCAAGAGACCCCAGACACCAGCAGGACAGTGTGCATCCTGCTGTGCTCCCCTTCCAGCGAGTGTCGGGGTCATTAAGTCCCCAAGAAGACCTGGGGCCATTCATCTGGGGACTACTTTGTCTTGCTGAAATAAACCTTTCTGCACTTCCTTGTCCTGACTGCAGCTTCTGAAGGCCTGTGGTGGAGGTGAAGCTGATCTCCAGGAAGACAAGGTGCTGCTGAAAATGTGCTGGTGTTTGGACGCGTGGAGATCCAGGAACACTGTGAAAATCATTCACCTGTTCCTTGATTGTACCATCACAGGGCTGAGCAAAGGGTTTTTGAACGAAGAACCAGGAGAGTTTGGGAGTAGCCAAATGATTTGGGACCCTGGGGTGATGGGCTTCCTGTTCATGAGCTGCTGTGCATCGGCTGAATGAACTTGAGTCAGCCCTTGCCTCACCGCAGTGGTGGGATTCAGTGGCTGGCCAACAGAAACCAAATCTGCCTGAGATGCCACCTGGGCTTGCACAAAGGAACCGAACCTGCCTGCAACGCTCTCCGGGGTGTCTGTCAGGCATCCCCTCGCAAGAGCAGTGGTTTTCCTGCAGGCCCTGTGTGGTCCCTGACAGCAGCCTGTAGGTGTGCCGGGGAGCGCTGGCATCTCACGTAGCACCCCAGGCCTGTGCTTGGCCGTTGAGCAGCTGCCCTGACTTAGGTTAAGCAGTGTGGGATGTCCATGAGACAACGGCCATTACAGTCGAGGAAGGTCTAGGAACTACAGCTGATGGAGAAGCGAAGGAGAGGGACTTAGCTCCATTTGGTCAGCTGAGTACCTCTGCAGGCTGCTGTGGACATGAGGAAAAGGGAAGGTTTTAGTTGTCCAACTGTAAACATCTGCTCTCGTTTCCCTCCACCAAAGGAATTCCCCACCGGGCTCCAACGTGACCCCCCAGATGCTGCCCCGTCTCTCAGCCTTGCTCCATTAGAGCTTGCAGTCACCTGCACACATCTTGGAAAAGCGCTGGTGTCACCTCAGATGTCACCAGGTGTTCCCACCCGAACACCCTCAGTCACCATTAATTAGCACGAGAGCCGAGACGAGGAGCTGACGGGCAGGCGCCTGTTTTCTGCCCACGTGCACTGAGGCAAGGGGAATCCCCCCTGCTGTGGGTCTGTGGTCTGCACGAGAGGGAGCCGAGTCCTCTTCCAGCCCCAAGGCTTCACCCCCAGGGTGGCATTCGCTGAATGTCTCAGCCGAGTCCCTTCCCTCGGCAGGGGACAGGAGACCCCTCCCTGCCACGTTCTGCTGGTCCTGCCTAAGGACGGGACATGGAACGACAGTTCTCATGCCGAACTCTGTGTCTGAGAGGGGAAGCGACTCTGCTGGAGAGAAGTGTCCCTCCCCAGGTGAGGGAGGGCACCCCAGGGATGGCTTCAGCCTGTTTCCCAGCAGGTTCCCTGCAGCCCCAGGGACACCCGGAGGGAGCCCAGCGCGGGCAGAGAAAGTGCTGCCGTGGGCTGGTCCTCTGCTGCGGAGCTGGGCCGGGCTGCTGGGGTGGAGGGAGCTGGTGGCAAGCGGGCAGCGCTGCAGAGAGACAGCTCTGCCCAGGAGCAGCTCCTCTGCCCAGCGCAGCAGGGCTGGGGGCACTGCCTGCAGGCAGCGAGGGGAGCGGAGAGGAGTGGGAGAGAGGAGAAAGGCAGCCTGGGGTGGGAGGGTGGTGAGAGCTGAGTGTGGGGGACAGCTCTTCACAGCCCTCTGTACGGTAAGTCTGGGCGTGCCGGGCATTGAATTTGGTGATTCTGGAGGGATCTCCTCGAGCTGGCACATCCCACAGCTGTCGCATCTGCAGGAGGACTCACGGCTTCCCCAGTGTAGAAGAGGAGGACGTGCTCCTGCGCAGGGCTTCCCTGCTGCACGTCAGTGGGACAGGGAACGACGGTGTCCTTGTCCTGTGGAGGACCACAGGGACACAAAGCTGGGTGTGCGGCCAGGGCTGCCCAGGGCTGTCCTTCTGCGGGAGTCCCTGCGCCCCGGGGGATCTCTCCCTGGCTATTTCGCAGGAAACTACAAGAGGATGGAAAAAGTCGGGATTACCTGAAAGGGAAGGAGTCTGTGCTTGGAGACTGGTCCTCTTGGTTGGCTGGGGGGGAAGTGGGAGATGGGACTTTATTTTCCCACTCTGGAGAAGGCACGGAGGTGCCCGTTCTCTTGAGGGGTCATCTGAGCTGCTCCTTTGCCCCTGTACGGACAGAGATGCCCCTGGAGCAGCTCCAGGAGGTGTTTGCAGGGCAGAGCCGGGCACCCCGTGGGTGGGATGGGGCTCTCTGTCTGTGAGCACTGACAGGGAGGAGGTTCGGGCACAGGGAAGTGGTTCCCAGCACAGACAGCGCCCGGCAGCAGAGACATTGTCCGAGCGGGAGAGGGAGGAGATCCCAGAAATGTGGTGGGAGGGGGGTTCGGGCACCTCCTGCCATCCCCTGCAGTGCCGGCTCCTTCCCCAGAGCAACCCCCCGCTCTCCCCTCCCTCACACCGTTGCTCCGCACCCTCAGCCTCACATGCACTTGGCCATCAGTTGCCTTCCCAGCAGCCCCACCAAGAAACCGGGGGTGAGGAGTTGGGTTCAGCAGAGACACCAGCGCTCTGGGTCCTCTCCTGCAGCTTCTTCCATGGAGGAAAAGCAACCAACCCCCCTCCCACACTTTGGGGCTCTGGGCACTCCAGTGCGTGGGGCTGGAAAAGACCTGACCCTCCCTTGATGACACCCCAGCTTTGGGACACTTGACTCTTTCCCGGGGGGTCCTGCTGGGCTGCAGGCTGCCCTCCAGAAGGGCACAACTCGCCCATGGCAAGCCTGTGTTTCCCAGGTGCCCGAGAGAGAAGCCACCGCGGGCTGAGGCCAAGGAAATCCTGCGGGAGGGCGGAATGTGGGCAGCTGCAAGGACCCTCTGTGTCCCTGGCTGGGCGGGGAGAGCTGAGATCCTCCTCAGGTACCACGAGATGGGCTGAGCGGCTGGGAGAGCTGCACATGGAACTGGGTTCCTCTGCTCTCAGCAGTGTCCGGGTTCTTTTGGGGAACAGCGCAGTGTGATAGTCCTCCAGCTCAGAAAGGTGCCGGCACCGGGCAGCTGAGCCCGGGGCTGACGGACAGACCGGCTGTCCTCACGCTGCTCGAAGGGACAGTCCCTTTGCCGGCCAAGGTTTCACTTGGAGCGCAGCAGGAACGACAAAGATTTCTGCCTTAAAAGCACTCCTGCCCTCGGGTGTGGGGGGACAAGAACAGAACAAACAAAACAAAATCCCCACAGCTCTGCTCTGCCACCAGGTGAATTGGGAGCAACAAAGCTGCAAAGCTCTTTGATATCAAAAGTGAATTCAATCTGAGATCACCCCGTGTTCCTCCTGACCTACGGACACAGGGCAGGACTGAGTCCTCCAGAGCCCACAGCAGAGTGTCCTGCTCCTTGGGGCATCCTCGGCCAGCACCAACCACAGCTCATGAAAGGCACCGGACAAAGGTCTTCCTGAAAGAGAACAGTCAGTCTTGGAGGTTTCTGTGAGAAACAGCACAGATTTTGCTCAGATAAATATGTCCTTAGTGATGCGTTTTCCTCCTTGGACAGGCTCCCATGCCCAGAGGAAGCAAATGTCCAACGGCAGCTCCATCACCCAGTTCCTCCTCCTGGCATTCGCAGAGACGCGGGAGCTGCAGCTCTTGCACTTCGGGCTCTTCCTGGGCATCTACCTGGCTGCCCTCCTGGGCAACGGCCTCGTCATCACCGCCATAGCCTGCGACCACCGCCTCCACACCCCCATGTACTTCTTCCTGCTCAACCTCTCCCTCCTCGACCTGGGCTGCATCTCCACCACTGTCCCCAAAGCCATGGCCAACTCCCTCTGGGACACCAGGGCCATCTCCTACCCAGGGTGTGCTGCACAGGTCTTTCTGTTTGCCTTTTTGATCTCAGCTGAGTATTTTCTTCTCACCGTCATGGCCTACGACCGCTACGTTGCCATCTGCAAACCCCTGCACTACGGGACCCTCCTGGGCAGCAGAGCTTGTGCCCACATGGCAGCAGCTGCCTGGGGCAGTGGGTTTCTCACTGCTGTGGGGCACACGGCCAGCACATTTTCACTACCCCTCTGCCAAGGAAATGCTGTGGACCAGTTCTTCTGTGAAATCCCCCCGATCCTCAAGCTCTCCTGCTCAGATGCCTACCTCAGGGAAGTTGGGCTGATTGTGGTCAGTGCCTATTTAATATTTGTCTGTTTTGTTTTCATCCTGCTGTCCTACGTGCAGATCTTCAGGGCGGTGCTGAAGATCCCCTCTGAGCAGGGACGGCACAAAGCCTTTTCCACGTGCCTCCCTCACCTGGCCGTGGTCTGTCTCTTTGTCAGCACTGCCATCTTTGCCTACCTGAAGCCCCCCTCCATCTCCTCCCCAGCTCTGGACCTGGTGGTGGCAGTTCTGTACTCGGTGCTGCCTCCAGCAGTGAACCCCCTCATCTACAGCATGAGGAACCAGGAGCTGAAGGATGCCCTCAGGAAACTCACCCAATGGACGCTGTTTCCCTGACAATAGCCCGTCTCCTCTCCACATTTCCCAGAGTTTCTCTTAGGCCAGGAGTCTACTTTTTTTCCCTTGTGATAATCCTCCTTGTAGAAATGTTTCTGGGCTTATGCTCCTTGGATTGAGGTGTGATCCAGTTGTGTCTGACCCTCGCACAACACTGTGTCAGGTGTGGCCTGTCCGATAGCAGCTCTTCAATCAAAGGGCATCTCCCAGCTGCAGTGCCTGAAGGCTGGGCTCTTCCTCCAAAGGTGCTGCCAATAAAATGTCTAAGGAACTGGTCTATTAAACGGTCTGTTCTCCTTGTGGTGTGGGTTAAGCTCACGGTACCACTGGGTCCCATGGGAGCAAAAGTCCTGGTTTTAAATGCTCTTGGTGCCCAATGGTACTGGAGATGGTGCATGGGTCAAGAAGTTTCCTAGATTGCACTGGGGAGCTGAGCACCGGACACAGCACTCCAGATGTCACCTCACCAGTGCTGAGTAGAGGGGAAGGGTCACCTCCCTCCACCTGCCAGCAATGCTTTTCCTAATGCAGCCCAGGAAGCTGTTGGCCTTTACCAAGACCATGCAGTGATAGGTTATGCTCAGCTGCTTGTCCTCTGGGAATCAGAGAATCCTTGGGTTGGAAAGGACCTTCTCAGGTCATCTAGTCCAATGCCCCTGCAATAAGCAGGGACATCTCCAACTAGAGAAGGTTGCTCAGAGCCCCTTCCAACCTGACCATGAATGTTCCCAGGGATGGGGCATCTGCCAGCTCTCTGGGTAACCTGTGCCTGTCATTCACCACCCTTACTGTGAAAAACGTCTTCCTCTGTCTAGTCTAAATCTACCCTCTTTTAGTTTAAAACTGTTACCCCTTGCTCTGTTGCTAGAGGCCCTGCTAAAAAGTCTGTCCCCATCTTTCTTAGAAGCCTACTTGAAGTCCTGAAAGGCTCCAATAAGGTCTTCTGGAGCCTTCTCTTCTCCAGGCTGAACAACCCCAACTCTCTCAGCCTGTCCTCGCAGCAGAGCTGTTCCAGCCCTCTGATCATCTTTGTTGCCTCCTCCTAACCTGCCCGAACAGGTCCATGTCTTTCCTGTGCTGAGGGCTCCAGAGCTGGATGCAGTGCTCCAGCTGGGGTCTCACCAGAGCGGAGCAGAGGGGCAGAATCCCCTCCCTCGACCTGCTGGCCACGCTACTTTGGATGCAACCCAGGATACGGTTGGCTTTCCGGGCTACAAGCGCACATTGCCAGCTCATGTCCAGTTTTCTGTCTACCAGTATCCTCAAGTCCTTCTCGGCAGGGATGCTCTCCATCCCTTCATGCCCCAGCCTGTGCTGATACTGGGGGTTGCCCCAACCCAGGTGCAGGACTTTGCACTTGACCTTGTTGAACCTCATGAGGTTCACATGGGCCCATTTCTCCAACTTGTCCAGGCCCCTCTCGACAGCATCATGTCCTCAGGCGTGTCAACTGCACCACTCAGCTTGGTGTCCTCTGCAAACTCACTGAGGACACACTGGATCCACTGTCTATGTCACTGATGAAGATATTAAATAGTACTGGTGCCAGTATGGACCCCTGAGGGACACCACTCATCACCAATCTCCATCTCGACATTGCGCCATTGACCACTACCCGCTGGATGTGACCATCCAACCAATTCCTCATCCACCCAACAGTCCAACCATGAAATCCATATCTCTCCATTTTAGAGAGAGGGATGTTGTGGGGGACCATGTCAAAGGCCTTACAGAATCCAGATAGATGACATCGGTAGCTCTTCCCTTGGACAGTCCCCACGCCGGAGAAGTAAGGATAGCCCTGCACTAGCCAGATCACACCAGTGTCCCAGCCCCGCCGACACCTCTGTGAAACCCTCCCCTCCTCTGGCACCGGGATAAGGAACTGCAGCCAGACCGACTCCAGGGACGCCTGGATCAAGAAAGAAGCAGAAGGTTGACAGCACCACAGATTTAGCCTCGCTTTGCAAAACAGCCGCCCGCGTTGACGGGGGGTGCGTGTGTGTGTGTTAAGTAGCAATTGGTCAAATCAGTTTGGACCTGAACACGTGAAAGGTGTAAGAACCGTGCGTGACACCGCATTCGGGGTGCCCGAATCTGAACCTGACAGCTCGCGTGCACGAATGCAACAATTCCTCCTGTAACGCTAGACTGGGCATCCCAGGCTGTCTCCTTGGTGGGCAGGGGTCTGTTGCCAAATTTTTGTGAAAGCTCTCCATCGTGGCCACAGGGTCCTGGCCCCATTCCTTCCCTTTGCACCGGAAATTCACCTCCCCCCAAAAGTCATGGTTGGGTTGGGAAACTGTGGGGATGGGAAACCATTGGGATAGGAAACCAACACAGGTCTGAGAAATCATCGCTGGGATGGGAAAGGGTGGTGGGGGTGGGAAACCATCATTAAGGACAGGAAATCATCAGCCAGATGGGAAATAACTGAGAGGGGAAGGTGTTGTGCTATGAAAACCAAACCCTCGCGAGGCTGGCTGAAGCAGGTGCTGGTGGAATGTTCGCCATGGGGACAGAGGCTCTTTGCCCCCAACAAACCCCACACTGACCAACCGCCACGGCAGGTACAGCAGCGGCTGTACAGAGGGAGGCTGACATGGAGACAGCCAACGAGTACAGCTACCCCTAACCCACCGCTCCAGCAGGGTTCCCCGTAGCCCCGAAATGCAGAAAAGAACCAGAGACAGAGACCTGCACCCACCTGCTCCAGCCCCCACCCTCTCCCAGAACCCCATTTCTTCCTTAATTCCAGCCCCCACCCTCTCCCAGAACCCCATTTCTTCCTTAATTCATTACACAATATTGGAGTTTGTGTTTTCCCTCATGACGAGGATTTCGGTAACAATTCGTTCCAATTTGGGCTCTTGTAGGAGATTAATTTGCTTTATGGTCACCCATAACAACAGGGAAAACCATTAACTTGAGTAGTCTTGTTCATGCACGTTTTGGAAGCAGGAAGTGATTTTGTTACTCTGAAAACACATAAAAACAGCTGGTAATGCTTTAGTAATTATACGATTTGTGACCATTATTTCAGCAACTGCTGTTATTCTGGACTTGACTGCATAACAGAGAGAAAACACAGACGTACATTACGTATAAAACGCCGTACTGAAAAGATCATTAAGGTTACAGAAACAAAAAAAAAATACAACCGTAGCACTACCTAGCTTATTGAATTTTGATTTTGCAATTCAAAACATACATTCCCTAACACAGTTTAGATTGGCAATTACTTTGTGGGTTTGAAAAAACTAATCCATTGTATGGCATTTTATGGATACATCCTGGGCTCTAAGCAGAGCTTAGGGCTTTTAGACCCCATATAGACCTCTACCTAAGGGCAGTTACAAAGTGCCTCTGTCTAGTCCTGCTCTCAACATGGCACGAAAGAGACCACCCCTCCGCTCCCATTCCTGGGTTTCTAGCCACATTTTCAGGCAGGGTTTGTATAGATTCAAGACAGCTTGCCTTGGAAAAGGAAAGGAATGTGAAGAGGCCACTTTAAATCGGCCACTACAGGGGCTGTCAAAGCTAACGCCGCTTTCCTTCTGACATCTTCAGGAACCAATGTGGACATGCCTGTAGTCCTACAGCCCCGGTGCTAAGTTACACGTGGCACAGCACAATTTAAAGGTTACAAATGACCCTGCTGTTTTGTTAAGTTGTCTTGGTGTTTTTCATTCTTGCTGAAAACAACTTATCCATGCCCGTCCTTAGTCAAAGTCCAATTTCACAAAATGTCATGCTTGGATATATCGCTAGAAGTCACATCTAGTTGCTGGTTCATTGCTTTGGCACTGTATCTACAGACATGGTAACAGTTAATTAAGCTAACAGGTGCCTACTGGCTACGTTAATTAACGCACATCAAAGGGCAAAGCCCGCTGCGTAGTCTTGTTGGGAATTTGCCTTTGGAGAGATGGCTATTTGTTTCTTTACTGTTTTAGCCATGGGCTAATCATATTGCCTGTTTCCACGGTGCTCAACTTCCCTGTCTAAAAGCTCCTTTTTCAGCACCAACCTCCTCTTCACCTGCTCCTAAGTTCACACAGCGATCTTTCTCCTGTTTGCCTGTGTCTCACCGCAGCAGGAGCCCAGAGGGAATGCAGCCCTCTCGGCAGCAAGGTGCGTCCTGCCGACCTGCCCGGGGCTGCCAGGCAGGCATCCCGACTGCTCACCCGGGCTCCCGTTACAGGCAGCGGAGAATAAAAGCCACCGCCGGGGTGTTGGCAACCGTCCGGCAGACTCCAGATGTGGGGCAAGCAAGGGAAGTCTGGCTGATCCGTTGGCTACGTGTAAATTGAAGCCTACAGTGCAGATCCTGTGATCTGAAGTGATCATACCAGAACTACTCACCTGCCTAAATAAATAAACTCACCTTCCCTAATTAAGGGAAAAATAAAGAAGGGAATAATCGCCTTCCTGTCATGTCAAATGCCTAGAACTGTTTCCCACTGAGCTCTATGCTTGGTCTGAGAGTGCTAAAGTGTGCAGCTAGAACATGGACAATGTCATCTTATTTCAGGCCAGGCTCCCATTAAGCAGTAATCTTAAGGCAAACTTCTGCTTGCAAGAACAGACTTTCATCTGTTTAAAAACATCAAAAAACATTTTGATGTTTTTAAACAGAAAGTTAGAAAATAGCCCGTGATCCCTTTGCTGCTGCTGCAAAGATGCTATGGTTGACTTTCCTTCAGCCTGCAAGGCTGGCACTCTGTCACAAAAGGCAAATCTCACAGCTTGCTCCACCATTCTTAAATGCTAGGAAAGCTAAAGGTTACCTTCACACTCACCGAAGGATGGGTTTCTCGGTATCCACGGGCGATTTTACCAGCAATGTGCAAAGGAAAATTAACCAAATGCTGTTATAAAACTGCCTTTTGTGGGGAAACCCACAGAACAAGGAAATCCAGAGAGACAGCATGGTTCTTTCACAACATCCCTCCAGTAGAAACAGCTATTTTACATAGAGAGGAGGGTAACAGGACAATAGACTAGGTTACTCTTTTTTCTACAGTTTCTTGTGTCTATTTTTTGCCCTGTTTTGCCAGTAACTAAAAGAATTGGAAACTTGGTCAATTGGTCTTTAACTGTCAATGCTTCTGTTCCCCCATTAAAGCTTGCTGAAAATCCACCTTAGCTGTGGCAGTTCTATTCTGACAAACCACAGTCACAGCTCCTGAGTTCAGGAGCGTACACAAAGTGTTTTGAATTTTGCATTTCACACACAAAACTAATTGCTTTTTTAGCACACATTAAGTGTCAACTTAGACAGTCATATGTCTTCATTATGAAGGTTAAAAAAAAAAAGATGCTTTCCCTCAAAAGAACAGAAACGGTAATAAATTCTGGAGATTAACCTCACAGTTTCTAGGACTTCCGAGAAGCTCTCCCAGTCTGCATTTTAGCAGTTGTACTGGTCAAAGCAGCAAACTGAGAAAATTGCAGACCCCACTGCCACACACGATCATGCGTGGGGAAGTGAACCACTGCAGGTTAAATCCCAAAAGCTGTCCATACCCGGTGGGATAGAGACACCCCCTTATTAGCTGAAGCTGTTGACAGAAGCTTTACCAAAGTCATGGTATCTTACTGGCATTTTTGTTTAAAAATCAACTCCGTTATTAAGGAACAGCCAAAGAACACATCGATACAGAAGCCAACTAGTAGTAAAAACCTCCACTTACTTGCTACATGTGTGGCCAGCCAGGGTCTGTCTGGCAAATACAATACAGAAAAAGCCAAAGAAAAGAAAACGCGAACTGCAGCACAGACTTGCTCTCTCATTTTTGCAACGATACGCCACAATTTTGCAGACTCTAGGCAACCAGGAGGAAAAAGGACATCCCCATCACATCTGCAGGCTCTTGGACGGGAATGCCCACACCACGAGGGTCTTCCTGGAGGGAGCCTGCTATGGAGATTGCTCGGGACACTTATGCCTGCCTTCTCGCCCTCTGTGACACCGTTCCTGTTACATCACAATGGCAGCCGTTCTGGGTTGGTTTGCGAGTTTATGCACGGCAACCTCGTCCTCTGCATGGGGTTTGCGTGGCAAGGTTGTGGCAGCAGGGCTGCAGGGGTGGCTTCTGTGAGAAGCTGCTAGAAGCTTCCCCTGTGTCCCATAGAGCCCGTGCCTGTCGGCTCCAAGACGGACCCACTGCTGGCCAAGGCCAAGCCAGGCAGCGACGGGGGCAGCACCTCTGGGATAACATATTTCAGAAGGGGACAAAACCGGCACGTGGCATTTGCAGCCGGAGAGAGGAGAACATGTGAAAACAGCCCTGCAGACACCAAGGTCCGTGCGGAAGGAGGGGCAGGAGGTGCTCCAGGCGCCACAGCAGAGGTTCCCCTGCAGCCCCTGGTGAAGACCATGGTGAGGCAGGCTGTGCCCCTGCAGCCATGCAGCTCCACGCTGGAGCAGATCTCCACCTGCAGCGCGGGGAGGACCCCACGCCGGGGCAGGGGGATGCCCGAAGGAGGCCGTAACCCCGTGGGACACCCGCGCTGGAGCAGGATTCTGGCAGGACCTGCGGAAAAGGAATCGGGAGCAAAGCTGAGCCCGTGTGCTGGTGCACATCCCTCCCTTGTACCTGGGCCACTCTAAATTGCCTGACCAGCCTTGGCTTCTGAACAAAGGGTTTGGCAGAGAGAAGCCCTCAGCCGTACCAGGTGCTCTTGTGTAGATGAGGAGGAGAATGGCACTGAGGGTATCAGGGACGCAATCACCTGAACAAGGTACAGGACAGGAACAGAACCAATCAATTATCTCCAGACAATCCTGGCAGTGGTACCATCAAAACCTTAGAAATCACCTGCCTGCATTGTGGAAACTCACTGATGCCTAAAGACAGTCATCTCCCAGTCCTATAAAGAGTGGTCCCAAGTGAGACCCTTTGAGCTTTCCTGGACCGCAGCGGCCTGCAACCAGCACCTCCCTCTGAGTGGGACGCCTCTCAGAGCCCGTGAACCCTCAAGTTCACGATCAACTCAGAGGCTCGACTGTGCACCCGTTGAGCGACGCAAAGCATTCGATGTGAGTATTTGACTGAATTCCAGGGGGATATTGAGTAGGTACCTTGGTACATCTCGATCTCTTTTCTCTAGATCTCTTTATGGGTCTCTGTCTTTACTCCTATAGGTGTGTGTGTGATTAAGGACTCGTAGTAAGTTTCCGTGGATTATGCTGCTAAGTTTTATATGATTTGATACTGTGACTTTCTCGGCATTGTTAGTGAATGTGATTGCTGCTATTTTGTATTGGATAAATTGCCATCTTTAAGTGACAGGAAGCACAAAATCATGGACTATATCACTACACCAGAATCCCTGATACTCTATCCCTTTAGTCATAAACCGTTGACCAAGTCTGGGACTAGGAGTGGATTCAGCCGCACCTAGACTCCTCTCTGAGAAGGACTTTAGAAAGCATGGGGGTCCAGCCTGAACCTCGTGACTCAACGGGAGGGCATTCCTTTACTTTCCTTACCTAACCTTAGTCATAAACCGTTGACCAAGTCCAGGACTAGGGATGGATTTCTGTCCACTCTGAGCCTCGTGACTCAATGGGAGGGTCTCCCCTACTCTCCCTCCTCAAATAAACACATTAACTCGATTCGATAGACCAGTAAATCATTCCAGTTTAATTGTTCTCTCTGCACTGCTTTTCCACATTGAATAAGGAATAGAGTGGACCTTGCCATCGCCTTCTGTTAAGTCATGCTTTTTACAAATCTAGATTAAAATCATTCGCTTTCTGATATCTTTGGTGGTGATTCTTCAAGCAGCCTAAATTATCCATTCGTGACAGCCCAGGAAGCAGGGAGGTATGGGGGGAATGTGTTTTAAGATTTCGTCTTATTTCTCATTATCCTACTCTGATTTTGGTTGGCAAGAATTTAAAATAATTTTCCCAAGTTGAGGCTCTTTAGCCTGTGATTGTAATTGCTGAATGATCTCTCCCTTTCCTTTTTGTTGGAGGGCTGCTCTGACTTGGTTTCTTTTGGATGGTCTTTCTTTGCCTTTTCCTCCACGACTGGTCTAGTTTCTGGGTGATCTTCTATCACTTTTGGATGAATTTTCTGTGGGGTACCAAGAGTCTTCGCATCCTTTTGAGAGGAAGATGTTTAAACATTGTCTGTCTTTGGCACGTCCTCCTTCACTTGTTTCACAGGAGGTTCCATCCGAGGAGATTTTTCACGCTCGCTGTCCACCTTCACTTGGGAAGCTTTAGGTGGTTTTCCTCTCTTGTCTTTCTGAGGAGGAACAGCCACTTCTGCTTCCCGCTTTGTCTTGCCAGGTTTTGGTTTTCGCTCATCCTTCTCTTTCTTCTTTTTAGACCCTGGCTTGAAAGCCATAGAATCTGCTCCCAAATGCTCATCCCTCCTCTCAGGGGTGGCATCATCTCTGCTTGGGAGCATGAACAATGAGTCCCTTTGAACGACTTCTCCTGTAACTGGCTCTCTTGGTTTTCTCGCACCTTCTAGCAACTCAGCATTGAGAAAGCCTTCATTCGCATCCCCTTTCCTTCTCTCCTGGTGTTTTTTAGATTTATTTCCTTTGTCATCTCCACGTGGATATTGCACCTCCCTCTCTTTTGATTTTGTTGGATCTTTGTTGCCACGGCTCTCTTTTCCGGAAGGTTGTTCAGGGTAATTTCCAGCTCTATTACAGCTGCGCTGCCTATGCCCCACAGGATAATCCTCCCTATGTCCCCAAGCATATGGCGAATACTCTCGTCTGGTCCCAGGTGGACCAAAGCAGTCTGGAGAAAAGTTCCCTCTCTTTACTGGAGGATGAAGTTGAGCACCAACACCATTGCCCTTGTAAAACTTCTCACACCACTCTCTGTAGTTCATTTCCCATTCTCCGTATCCTTGCTCTCCAAATGGATCTCCAAAGTCAATAGATCTGCCATCGGAAGCTTTCATATCATAGGATGGAACTTGTCTGTATTGCTTAAAATACTCCCTTCCTCCTTCCCCTTGAGGTATAGTCCATTTCCTGGGAGACTGGCCTCGAACTACTGGAGACCTTGACCGTGAATGGTGTCTTCTGTGTGGGGGTGACTTTGACCTCGACCGGTGATAACCATGTGGCCTTGACCAGGAATGATAGTTCTTGCGACTCTTCCCTTTGCCTCTGCTTGGATATGGTGGTGATCGTGAATACGAGCAAGAATGGGAACGACTAAATGATCGAGAGTAGGAGCAAGAGTAGGAAGAACCTGTTCTTGACTTGGAGTAGGTATGTGAACTTGTAGAGGAAGATGAAGTACTATAGGGAGAGTTGGACCTTAAAAAAACCACAACACAAAAAAATTGATCAAGTTAATTCAAAACGGTTACTCTCCCCAGCTTTTTTCCTCCCAAATTTCCTTTGGCTATTGATTGATTTAAGGTGCTGTATACTGGCCTCCACTGGGACATGAACGTGCACATTTTTCACTACTCAACCACTACACGCAGTGCAGATCTGTTTTGTTGCAGTCAGATGCAAAAAGAGCAAGTCTTCATGGCTCCAGTGCACTATCAAACATCAAGACAGCACGATTTAGCATGAATACAGTAAAGATCAATGTTAAAATGCTGCTTGGACTATTTAACTTCACTACTTCTTTGGCAATTTGTACGGGATGCAAAATTCTTGTACTGCAACCTTACGTCCAGTCGTCTTTAATCAACACTTCTAGCCAGATGTGCTAGCAAAATCTTACACATACCTCTAGCTCTAACCAGGGATAGTGACTGCATTTCAAGAGAAATCATCTCGAAAAGCTTCTGAACTCAGCCTCGACTAGGATGACTCAATGCCATTACTCTAGGACAGATACTGGCAGCATGAGCAAGAGAGAGCTTTTCAGCACTCCTGCCCAAGTGACTTTTGGGGATAGAAAACATCAGCTACCCTGAGGTTTTTCTTCACAAGGAGTTCTTTTATTATTTTTTAAAGAACCCTTTCGCATCATTCCGCAGACGTTCATGAGCATCTTCCCTCCTCCAAATGTCCTTCAGCAATTCAAGATTACAAACAAGTCTGAGTCCTGAGACAAATTTTACAAGGTCAGAACCATACTAGCATAAGCCACCAGTTTGCAGTCCAGCTTGAAATCTCTCTGTGTACCCACATGTGGTAAACAGAAGAGGAGATGAAGACAACGTCTCTCACAGATCTCCTCCAAAGTGCTTTGAGGAAATGGTTACAAGCAGAATAGGGAGATGCAGAAAATCCAGCAACTGTACCTCTTCAATTTCTGGCCTCCTCACGGCTGTCAGGCGGTGAAGGATGCCATTACAGAGAAGCTTTACTAAAAGAGAAACCTGTTCCTGAACAGCTGTTGCCAAATTATAACTGCCAGTCAACTGTAATCTCTGCCCTATTTGAGCTAGGAATGCACACATGAAACTCCTGTCACCGCCAATCCCTGGGATCATCCCATCCCTCTAACGACAGAGCGGTGGAGTGGAACGCCTCCTGATTCTTCCAGACGTTCTGCTTCTCCATAATGGACATGTAAAGCATGTACCTGGAAACCAAACGCTCCTTTCGAACCTTGTTATATTCCATCACTTCCTTAGCAAACTCATCCCTTGCAAACTCCTCAAGTTCGGACTTTTTCTTGTCCCTGTGAAAACAAGTTTGACCTTCACTACCATTGTAGTTTGACCTTCATTACCAAAAGACATCAAGAAACAAAACATGGCCACTAGGAGATGATGATGTCAGGTGCACTGTGGTGTAACTGCAGTCTGATATGCTACTGAAATACAACAATGAAAACCCAGGCAACTTCATTGAGCCAAATACTTACTCCTCTTGCAGTCTCTGCTGTTCTCCGTAAAACTCCTACCTGGATAAAGGAGGTGGTTGTGTCGTGGGGATGGTATTTCCATGAGCCCTTGGCACTGCTGTTGCTACCCAAGCTGATGACATGTTGGCAGGAGCTGGAGGATATCCTGGAGGGGGAACAGCGTACCCAGCAGATGGAGGCTGCCCAGGTGGAAAGTGAAGAGGAGACTGTGCTGGTGATAGCCCCGGAGGAAGTGCATGGAGTGGTGGAGGGTACGAGGGAGCTGGAGGCACAGGCACGACGACGGGTGTTGATGCTGCTTCTGTTGGGGCATGAGTCCTTTGGGAACGTTCACTGCACAGGCGTCCTCGATTTGAACTTCTGAAGAAACCCAAAAACATGTGTCACTCTTTGTCACACTCTGCCCTGATTGTAAAGAGGAAAGCCAATGAAGCTGCAGCCTGGTGGCGAGCACTTCCTACCCTCAACTTCAGCATTTTTCTCCCTGCTTTCCCTTCACTTGAGACTACGCTCCCTTCTTGATCCTCACGCTTGCCTTCCAGACCCTCACCCCCAACAGGTCCCGCAGTCTTCTCCCCTTATACTCCACTTTGTGACCGTGGATGGAGGCTGCCCGTGCTTAAAAGACACTCCCATGTCCCATGTGCCAAGCGCCCACCGCTCCTCTGCCACTCCTTGATGTACTTACTGCTTATACTTACTACTGAAGATCACACTTCTGATCCTCAAAGTACTGCACAAATATTAACTAATCTTCTCTCAAACTTCTTTTAGCTTCTTCCACAGGCATCTCCTGTGGTCTTGCCTCAGGATGATGTCTTTGGCCTGTTCTTGTCCCTGAATTGTTATTTTCTTGCTTACTGAATTTGAGAGTTTTAGGAAATCTGTGGAATCATCCTGGCTTTTGTTGTGCTTTATCTTTAAGACATCATACACACAATGCACGCTTACAACCGATCTCTAACAAAGGCGTACCAAAAGGAAGGACTAACTTGACACGGCAATAATAGATCAAACAAACGCCTCTCTCTCACTGAGAGAAAGCACCTTGGCTCGTTGAGATGAGAACATTGAAGAAATTCAAAATTGTCATCAAATAACAGCCTTGACTTTTCCAAGAATTCGCTCCACCAGTATCCGCTAAGTTGTGAAATAAAGAATGTTGGAGGCTGATTTGTATTGGGGAATCAATGTCTTCAGGTCTGTTCAGCCAGTAATCAAAAGGGTGGCTTTCCACCCAATCCTTTAGTTATATTTCATTTTCAGATGTACTGCTGGTTCCCTCAAAAACTGTTCCTTTTTCAGAGTCCTCTTTTCAATCACGTACTGGAGTTTTACTTTAAATACTCCTACTGCAAGCACAGATCCCCTTTGTCAAAGCCAAATCAAATTAAGCCCTTTAAAAATTAATCACCGCTTGTATTCTCCACAACTATCTGGGCATACTTACTCCATTATAAATCAGCTGTTGTCTAAGTTAAGTGTTATGGCCTCGTTGAACAGGTTACGGGTCGTAATATACCGGATTTCTGTAGAATACTTACTGTTGCCAGCCTGGTCTGCCACCAGCTGAGCCAACTGTGCTGCCTGTGATTGCATGAGCTTTTGGCGTAGGGAGGGGAAAAAGAAAAAAATCCCATTCAGTTTATCTCAAGACAGCTTTTTAAAAGAAATTCTAAAGTTATAGTGACTTACCGGTTGAGGGTACTGATTGCCCTTCGGGGCCCAGAAGACTTGGGATCGCTGGTTGCCTTAGTGCAGGAACGTGATCGCCCTTGTCAATACATGCAAACAGATAGAAATTAAGCTCCACTAAAAGACAAGAGTCGCTGCATCACTTGAAAGAAAACTGACCTCCTCTTCCAACAAACTGCTGGTTGACAGAGAGGGAAATTTCAGAAGTTCAGCAGCCATCACCAGAGCAGCAGGAGGTAACACAGTATCAGCATCACTACCAAAAAAAAAAAAAAGTTATTATTCAAACAGCGTTTTCAAGTGCTACTGGAAATAGCAAGTCCAAGGTGAGAAAAGGCTGACTACTGTAAACGGGAAAAAAAATTAAAAAAAATCTTCATCAGATTTACAGATGTGAAGTTGGCCCATTCTTAAGGAAGCACTGGAAAGAAGTCAATTTGGACTACTGGCATGCCAAGAGAAAGCTCACTGGAAAAATATCTTCTTAAGCTAGCTGCACGTGAAAGGATTAGAGCACATACAAGTCACGCACTGAATCTCAGTTTTGGAAGACGCGAGAACTGAAATTCTATGAGGAAATGTTTAGGTGTGAGTGCAGAGGCTGCCTTAGAGGTTCTTCTGAATTGCGGTTCTTTGCATTCAATGCTACAGCTGAGCCTGACAGTCTTCTGGACAGAGAGGCTATTTGCAGCCCAGGCATAAAGCTGAAAGGCCACAAGCCCTAAACAATCGTACAGATCTTTCACGTCTTTTCATGTGACTTCACCGGGCTGCAAACTCAGAATTTCATGTTTGTAAATACATCAAAGTTACGGCGTTTCAGTGTTTATTAGCCAAGTCAGTACGTGTCACCGACTGCCCTTTGTGTTACTGAGGATGACTCTGACTTATCGTAAGATTGGCTGGTAGAAATACCATAGAAAAAAGTGATGGGAAAACACCTGCTCAGTTTTAGCTCTAATTGTGCTTTTACAGGTTTCATGAAACTGTTGCTTCCTCCGTACTAGAGAGAAATTAATGCACTCAAGAAGCTTTGACATAACTAGAGGGCTCCTTTAGGAATTGCTAGCCACATAAAACCAAAGGGCCCCTGGGCAAAATGTGCCTCTTCCAGGGTAAAACTCATAGACAATGACTGATAAGGGAACTAAGCAAGAAATACTTCTGAGAAAATCCTTGCATGATCCGAGTTATCAAAGTGTCCTCATTCAAAGTAAATACAAAACCCAGAACTTCCACTAGTATCGGGAACTGTCACTACCGATAGATAAATAGCTAGTGGAGAAGCTCAACAAGAAGAAGAATCTAACTTGAGCATTTTAGTGTCCTTTATATCCCTGTTGGTCTACAGATTTACTTACCAAAGAGGTCCGTCCGGCTGTTCAGCACAGAGAGACAGGGACACTGCTGGAGGGAGACCAGAGGTGACGACAGAAGACGGATTTACTGGCAGCCCAATGGCCACAGAGGACTGACCAGAGGCCAACGATGACAAAGCAGCAGCAGAATGAGGTGCCAGGGATGATAATGGAGTCATTAGTGGGTCCTGCTGTCTGGAAACTGCTGGCCGGAGCTGAGGCTGCATGTTGTGCGCTCTTGTTTGTCTCGTTAGTGGTGGTGGAGGTGGTGGAGGTGGCGGCTGCTGCTCATGTTGCTGCTGAATCTGCTCTCTGTAGCCAGTTCCATTATTGAAGTTGTTCACAGCCTAGAGGCAGAAAAACACGTACAGAAAGGCACTATGAAACTTCAGTAGATGTACGAACAAAAGCCTCCCCAGAGCAAAATTACTTGTCTGTTCCTGTAAACATTATCAATCCTAAAATCAATCAACATACAGGTATAGGAAGACATCAGGTGAAACACTGACCCTAACGATGGGTAACGCAGAGTATCTCTATTTACAGTACCTCAGTGTTAACACCAAATTTGAAAGTGAGGCAATCACGTTAAGCAAAAGTGTGACCTGAATTTGCCAGATTCTCTCTAAAGAGTTGTAAGCTTCTCTAACACCAGATAACGTCTCTGAAAAGTAAATTCAGCCTTATTCCATTTAGCCTTGCTTAAGGAGATGTAAACGAGTATTTTCTTCCCTTTCAGCTTTTCGCAAATAGACCTGTCTAACAAACAGTTTACATAAATGTCAGCATGTCACCTGGCGTAACAACTTGTTGGCAGTCAAAGCATCGGGAGAAACATCTGTTTGATGACACGTTGGGCATGTATGTTCCTCAGATTCCAGTAACGCTGTTCTAATACCTGTGAATAACGAGAACCATCAAAAGAGTTTTCAGCAAAACTAAGGAAAATGTTGGGGTTCTAATCAATTATAAAAACACGTATATGATTAATGGGTGAATACGGTCTTGAACAGAGCCTGAAGCGGTAAATGTCCAATAGTGTAAAAAATGTCCAGCATGCAGCAAATAACTAAGCAGTGTTGATATTTCACTGTTGTTACTTGGAAGCTGTAGAGTAGGCTGTGTCTTGATGTTTGGACTGGTCTTTCCACTGTGCAGGACAGTGAGAAGTCACCAACCTCAAGGTTGATGAATAAAACACATCTCAAAAAAACGTTCATAGCTTCAAGTTCTGAAGGATTTCACCAACTCTCCTGTGGAGAAGAATGTGGATTAAACGCCCAACTCTCCGTTTGTTGCAGACCACAATAAGTCACCAGAGCAGGCTATAGAATTTTGCATGAGAGAAAGGGCTGGGGACAAACTAAATGTATTCAGTATCTCATACTGTAATCACCTGCACGGTTACACATTCTTCTCAGAGTCATCCTTCCACATGTACAGAGGGTTTAACTAGACACGTAACCAGGGAAAAAAGCTTTCTGCCTTTTTTTTCTGCCCTTTGCATAAGAAGGGTCCTCTCCCGTTCTGGGTATACTCAGGTATCAAACAGAACGGGTAACCAAGTAATTTCGTTCTCTCCCAGTTCTGCCTTCGGAAGGTCAGATGCCATGTTTTGAGTTAACAACCGTGGGAGTAAGACTTACATTCGTCACAGTAACTGTTTCCACAGCAGGGAGTAACAGCTGCGTCACTCATGACCTCTTTGCAAATGAGACATAACAACTCCTCTGGAATAGGAGCGTCTGAGGAGGAGGAGGAGGACGGCTCCTCTGGTGAAAAGGGAGGCTTTTCCTTCTTTCCTCTAGCATACGCTTCCCTGGAGGCGGGGCGGGGAAGGAAAAACAACAAGTGAAAGATGGGCAAAGGAGAACTTTTCCAAGCTTTGGATTTTCCGCAAGCTAGCTAAAATAGATGGCATTCTTCTCAGTCCACATTAGCCTTCTAAAGCGTAGGCATTTAGTTTCAACTACTTCTCTTTGGCCACCACACCAGAAGAGGGAGGGGGAACAATTTTCCTTCTGCAGAACTCTCCCATTCATGGGATCAACTAAGAGATTGGCTCAGACTAGAAAAATCATTTTTCGACATCCAGAAATCAGCTGAAATGAATCCCACCTCTCCTCTGCCAGAGGGTCAATGTAAATTGCAGGCTCAGGATCAAGTGAGTCTCCGATTAAATACACTTTATGAATAAAAGAAAACTATGTCTCAGCTTCTACACAAGGAGATCCATGACAGCCACAAACAGAAGTGCTATCAAGTGCATTTCTTCTCAGACACTCTTGTCACCACACAGTAGGATTTTCTTAGGGTAAAGCAAAACAGGAAAACATCCGTCTGGTTCACACATGAGATTTGATCAAAGCCAGAGGGGGAGGAAATCTCACTCACACAGCTATTTGCTAAATTGGGCAAGAAGCCTTTGAAACGTCAAAGAGAAGCAAAACGAGCTTTCGAGGAGAATGACTCCAACGGTAAGCACTAGTGAAATCTTTTGCAGACCTACAGATTCTAGGTGTACCACAAGTTGAACCAACTTCCAGGGGTGTGAACAGCAGGACCAGTCTATTTCCATATTAGAAAGTATCACAGATTTTAAGGCGACGATACAATGACGGTGCTTCCTCCTTCGTAATTACAGACGCTGGCCAACTTGCTTGCATTGCCACTCAGACACACACGCATGGTTTCTCTCGTTCCCTTTCTGCTCAGTCCCATTAATCCCATACTTACGCACTAATAATTGGTATGGCGTATTTCCCAGTGCTTGTCAGCATAGCACCCTTTATACTGGGATCTTTCACCTCCATCAGGAAACTCCTCGGAATTCCTGTGCTCCTTTTAATTCTGGGAACAGACTCAAAAATTCTGTCCTGTTAAGAAAAGAAGTGCAGATATCTCTCATCTTAAGACCCACCCTTAAAAGGACATTTCAATGATGATTTTCAGCAGCAAAAGCCTTTAATCCTCTCCTTTTACCCAGCATAAGGCTTGCTCAACTAAAATACCCTTCTCCCTAAAGGAATATAGCCAGGATGTCCCAAAGGCTTGAGCAGCGTTTTGAACTCAGTCGACATCCTTTGGCTTAATGTCAAGTTCCTTAAGGGTGAAATATCCCTTGGCTCACCATCCACTCGGAGAGGAGACACAACCCCGCTCCTCCTTCAAAGCGCAGTTCAGAGTGAGAGCTTAACTCGGTGCTCTGAATCCGACACTGAGAAACTGAGATTCACCTTCTCTAGTGAAGGTGGAATTCATATCTCACGCATATACATTCAGCAACTGATGTCAAATGGCATGGCTACTCAGCCAGGTGCTTGTGTAACTAAAACACGCAAACATTGAACGGATGGGGTCGACCGAAACATCTTGGGTTTTTACAAACTACTGAAAACTGTGAACTGTCATTAAAAAGCGTTGAAACCAGAAAGATTTCCAATAAAATTGAAATGTATAAAAATATGCATGACAGTGTGCGGAGAAAGATCTATGGACATATGTAATGTCCATGGCCTAGATGGAAGAAAATGTTACATTTATAACTCCAGGTTTCCCGTGAATTGTAAAGGGCTTTGCAACATTGCCACATGACCTCTGCGTTTCACCCCAAAAGAAACAATTCTTAACATGAGTATTCATGTATTTGTTACGGAACTGCCAAGGGAAAACAATTTAAAAGTAAGTCACACCAGAAGTCCCCCACAATCTTACCCCCTTTGTTGGGCAGTTCTTTACACAGTGGCCAGGTTTTCCACAACCAAAGCAAGTATATGATGTCAGAGGTGGACCCAAGGCTTTCTTCGTGTAACTGAAGGTGTTTTGGGGAAAAAAAAGAAAAAGGATGCATGTGTTAAATCCATGTTTGTTAAAACCAACAAGTTTACAGGTTTTCCATCGTCGCCAAAGATCGGATTTGACATTATCCACACTTACTTGGCTGGATCATATTCACGGCAAGACTGGATCATCACGGCTTTTATTTTATCTTCTTCGGCAGCATTGGCTTCAGCCAGATTGGCAGTCTGTTGTTTAATAGGTAATCGTTTGAGAGGCACATTAGAAACACATTGAAGCGCACACAGCCAAAGACAACACCACTCACCCAAGCCTGTACAGAGCAGCACAACACTAGCTGAGGTTGCCTGAAAACAGCTGCTTATATAAAAAATAGTTGTGCTGAAAGTGTTCTGGGGAGTCCTTACACCATGAAATGATGCTTATGTGCCTGTTAACCTACTTGAAAAGAGCATTCTTGGGCACTCAAAACCTTAGGCTCAGGTTGGACCTTATAAAGACTTGTGCACCTACTCCAGTTTTCTTCCAAGTGGACTGAAGCTATGCACAGAAAAAGTTAGACCTGCCAGTATTATTAAAGGGATCTTAAGCTCCAGCCTATTTGAAGGAGAAGACAGCCACTGTACATTGAATTGAGAAAGATGAAGGCAAGTACCATTGTTTACATTTGCAGCATCAGAAGGATACACAACTTAAAGGTCAGGGAAGTTGGTTTTGCTTGCTGAAATTCAGCTTCACACACAGAAGCATTACAGAGATTCAAGCTTTTTAGAGCCCCTCAGCAAGACAAAAGACTCTTTTCAGTAGAAATTGGACCACTCGTGCTGTAGGCAGTCCAAACTGCACGTTCCCCCCTGCTAAATTCTTCATATTAACTGATGTAACTAGGAACATTTTCACAATCTACACTGTCTGTGCCCCAACAAATTAGACCGTGTTGTCCACTCTAGATATACTGCAATTTATGAAATTGTGCAGCATTCCAAGAACGGATCTATAACTATAATGACTAGAAATTCAAAAATAGCCATGCCATTGCCCATGCGACAGAAACGCTTCTACTTTGGCTGTTGCAACCCCCCCCAAGATGTCCATAACCAACAGCCAATTCAGTTCTTCTGTGAACATTGTGTTCGTTTCCAATGTAAACCTAACGAAATGTGTGAACAAGTCAACAGCTTCTGCAAGGCTGCTGCTTTGTGTCTTGAAGCTGAGTCATACTGCAACACTATGTGGAGGCTGATAAGGTGCTCCCCTTCGATCTTCCCAAAGTGGGAACTGCTCTTCACAGGATACTATCAACAGCTACACAGGCTTTAAAGTTCAAATAAATAAATTATTAAAAACTACATTAAAGTTTTCTTCCCATTACAACAGTTATCCTGCTATAGATCACAGTGTACAATTTAAAAATTTGAAGCAAACACTTTTTTTTTTTATGTATTTGACAGGAAAAAAAAATATATATACCTTAATCAGCTGGGCCAGAGAAAGAGGTGCAGAAGAGTCATCACTCTGTTCACAAAAAATTAAAAACATCTTTAAGTTTTACAATCAAAACCTAGCAATAGTTAACCTCTACGGTAGTCGGAAATTCTGCACTATATCCTCTGAGCATCACTGAAAGAGGCATTTCCAACCTAGTGTCATTTGCCTGTGTTCAAAACAAAGTCCAAACCCACGACAGCTTAGGAGTGCCTATGTGGTTAAGGAGAAGAAACTAAAACAACCAAAGCCGCTTGAGATTATGTATTGCTCCAGAATGTCTCAGGGAGGGAGCCTTGTCAAATACTCACAACTGCTTAAAAGTCCAAGGGGTAAGGAAGCTGTCAACTGTCCGCTAAAAGGGATTCTAAAACAATATTTATGTTTCTTGGAGAAGGAAGCATCACTACAGAAAACTTATTTTCAGTGTAGTTTGTAAATCAATCAGCGTCTCATCATTTATAAATGCACACGGCTATGCCTTTATGAACACAGCCTAGTTGCCTGTCAAAATCAAGCATGGGCACATCAGCCCTGAAACAGGAACTCTGCCTCTCCTCTCCATAAGTTTAAAAATGCCAGGCTCACCACACCCCACAAAACCCAAATGCAAACACCATTCCAAAGCATCCGCCATAAAAGTAAACCACCACTTTATCAAGAAAAAAAATAAGCTGCTCAAATTATTGAAATTAAGGTGTCTGCCATGACAGAGTAGCCTATAAAAACTGAGAAAATGGATTTCTTGTCGTGTATTAGACCGCAGGCCACACTACGCAAATTAGTTTGGGAAGTGTGAGAATTTAATATTCTTCTCCTTGCCAGCAGACCAAAACCAAGTCTTAATGATGACAAAAACATGGATTCAGAGCACAATCCTGGGATTTTTTTTTTTCTCCTTTGCAACCACACTCCTCCCTCCCAGCTACCTCCTGCAACAGCTTGCAGGAATGAAGTCCTCAGGCCACCAGTCAGCAACGGACTGCGGCATTTACTGGGATCTAAGATGACATGCGGTTTTTCCACAAGTCAAAAGGGTAGCTCTCATCTGGTTCCTTTTCCAGGATATTGAATTCTATGATGCCACAAGCAGCAGTTAAGCTGACACTAGTAAAACATCATCAGAAAGACATCCGAATCACTGCTTAGTTTTTTAGAAACGTAGAATAAAATTTCTATGATGCTGAATCAAATACATTGTACATACAGCATCTATGTTTTAGTGGAAAATATATTAGGTTAATGTTGGGGAAATTAACACAAGGCTACATTGATCGGAATTAAGTGCAGTGTGTAGAAAAAAGTGTGAGATGGTGTTTTACATACGCCTCTTGATATTCCACTCACTGGCTCAGTGTGACATCTGGAAGAAGAAATAAAAGTGATCAGAACTTAAAAGAAAGCCCTTGTGCCCAACATACAGCAGTGACAACAGATTACAGAACTTGAACATCAAAACGTGATGTGCTGATAGTCTAGTGCATGTGGAAACGTATTCATATACATAAACGGTTCTCTCTTGGTACCTTCAGTGCAACTAAAAAAAGCCCAAAAAGCCCATTTCTACTTTGTCAGAAAATTACTCTAAGACTTACAGAAATAGAACACCAAAGTGCCTCAGATATTTTGTCTCTGCTACGTAAGTATCAAAAATATGAAGTCTGTACTACAGTTTTGTGTCTTAAACATGGTGACTAAAAATAGTAGTAGAAATGTCACCTGAAGGCAGTGCCTAGGATTTTCTGTGATTTAGGAGTCCTGTGGGGAAATAAAAAAAAAAAAAAGGACTTAATTGCCAGAATTTGCTTTAAGATAACCTTGAAAATGCTACAGTATTTGGGGAAATATTTATTACATCTGGGAACTCGCTGAGATTCCACATACTCATTGATCTGTATCTGCATGTAGATCATCATGAATGAGACATGCAGCCATCGATGTAGTTAACAAATAATTCCTGCATCATCCCAAGTGTCCCATCAGCAGAGCTGGCAAGCCTTGGTCTTTCCCCTCTAGCTAGTATGCAAAAACACCAGATTTGGGGCATAAGGATACCTGCCATATGCCACCCCCCCTGCCCCAAATGCAAAGAATAGACGGATTCGCAGAAACACTGAGAATCAGACTCTTCTGAGATGGGAACAAATTCTAAGTTTACACTCCAGTGCGTACCTGTCTTCACTCTAAAAGCAAGACAAGCAAACACGTGTAACAAGGAATCTCTCCACGTAGAGGAAACAGCATCGAAAACTTGGCGCTCAGAAAAAACAACCCCAAGATCAAACCAAATAGAATCATTCTTAACAGTTACCGTTGTTGGAGTTTGAACCCCATGTCCCAGCAGGCCGAAAAGCATAAGTTTACTTTGGGACAGGAACAATAAAATCTACCCCATTACTACAAAAAGTAACAGCAGCTTTAACCAGAAAGATACAATCTGAGTGCCTCTGGAAAGGAACATCAATTAGAAAAGGTAACACACCCAAACCACTAACACAGAACACAGTTCTTTATGGATACCTACAGAATGTATGTTTTGCTGGTAGCTTTAACTCCTCCGACAGGGATTCTTCTCACAATTACTGATGAGTTCTTAGGAATCAGGGCATTAGCCTCTGTGTATTCTGAAAACAACATAAATGCAGAAAAAAACATTAGTCAATTCATAAGAATGTATATGAATATGTAATTACACAGTGCGGCAGAGAGGGAAGCCCTTTGCAGATAGAAAAGCCAGATTTCAGATGTAACGGTGCATTTTTATCGTCTCAGCACACTAGCAGTACATTCCAAGAAATCTTCAGGTTTGAGAACCAAACGCAAGCAGCACAATCTTTTCCAGTTTTTTTTGAGAGAGCGTGAATGCCAACAGCAAAATGCTCCCAAAGGTCACTAAAGGAGAGTCTGCTAGCGCATGAGGTTCTGTCCTGATCTAGCTTAAGTGGCTTTTGCTTCTGTTAGGCTACAAAACCAAGAGATCTTTGGAGAAAAACAAAGCACAGCCAAGTCTCACCTGTGTAAAGCAGATCTGAAGTCAGACAAGCTTGCCCTGCAACAAAACAGGCCCTTAGCTAAAGCATGAAATCTCTGCGCCGTTGCTTTCATAGCTGTTCACTAAAAGCGATTCGGCCACGCTGCTGGTGCTCAAGGCCGACAGAACACAGAAGACAGCCGGCCACCTCTGCGTATGGCTTGCAGCTTAAGACTGCAGACTTAAGACTTAAGGGATGTGGTACCAGTTGGCTTTAATACATTTCTATTTCCTTCGCCTCGATTAATTGAATTCATTTTGGTTGATGGCACCTTAATAAAGGTGAAGTCAAACAACGCAGACTAAAAAGTTAACTTTCTTTTTCTTCTTTTAATAGGAAAGGATTAAAGCTGGAGCACTATTCCTGAAGTGCCTGGAAATTTTTGTTTGCTTGATTTGAATTTAACAGATGCCAGCTTAGTCTAGCAGCTCTCGGACAAAACTGGCATCTCCCAGCAGGAACCTTTTCCTCCTGGGCAGCAATATCCCCGAGCAGAGACTTGGCAACAAATCTTTCTATTTCTGAAAAGTCACACCCCAAGGCCTGTAATCACATTCAAACTTCTCAAGACAGCAGCTTACCAAACTGAAATATCATACTAAGTACCACGAAACCATTATCATCTCTGAGAAACAAGCACCACTTTTTAGGTTTAAAAGAATTTATGACTTCTCTAAGAACGTTTCTTACGTATAGTCACCATAAATGTTCTGCCGGAAAACTTCAGTAGTGCCCTGATACGGTTCACACGTAGTACCAGGGAAAAAAAATGCTTAGAGACATATGGTGAAATGATGCTCGATAGCACCTGAACGACAATGTCTTTGGTGTAGAAAAGAAGCGATATTAACAAGAAATTCCAAGGTGTCATTTAGATACGGAGAACATCCATGGCAGAGGGGCCATTAGAGGGTCTGCACAGATGGTAACTCACAGCTACCCTCTTGATCCAAAGTGTTGCTAGCGAGCAGTTGCTGCAACAGCCACCAAGCCAGTTTTCCAGTGCAGTGGAGTAAAGCAAGGTGATCACAAAACGAAGTCACCAAAGACAATTTATTTCTTCAAAGTAGCCACCTGTTGTCTTCCCATCACATTATCGCTTCCCACCCCGTGTAAGCCCCCGCTCCGCTTGCCCTCCCAGTCCCCCCGGAGGCCGGCAAGATGGGCCTCAGGCTGACTCAGGCTACGTGGGGACGAGCCACAAAGAGCAGAGCGTGGCTCCCACAGGCCATGGCCATCACAGGGTGGTCTGTGACACTGCCAGCCGGGCAGTCCCCGAGCCCCCACGCCCGCCGCCCCCACGCACCTTCTTTGGTCTGGGCGTTGGTGATCTGCAGGTCACAGGTGGCCGCCTTCAGCTTCTCCCGGCCCATGATCTGGCGCTTGAGGTCGCACAGGGAGATGTGGAGGCCGGTGAAGGTGACCGTGTCATAGCTCAGCTTGGAGGAGAACTTGTAGTGGACGGACGACATGGTCGGGGCCTGCTCCCCGATGGCGTCTACTACAGCGGACCGAGGGGGCTGAGCTCACCCCCGCAACAAGTCCGGCCTGCGGCCCTCAGCGACGGGCGGGCGGGCGGATGACGGGGAGAGGCCCCCGCAGTCCCGGCTCGGCCTCTGCTCCCTCTCTCACGCAGCGCTCCCAGGCCCAACCACTCGCTGTGGGCACTCGGGCACCTCTGCCTCAGCGTTCCGTTAGGGGTTTAACGGACGCCAGCCGCAGGGGCTGCCCTGATCGCATCACTGCGCGTGCCCAACGGAACACTGCACCCCCCCGCGCCTCACCTGGCCTGTGGTGTCCCTCCTGTCACCCCCCTGGGCCTGCCACTGCCTGGTGTCCTGTCACACCCCAGGCCTGTGGTGTCCTTCCTGTCACCCCCCTGGGCCTGCCACTGCCTGGTGTCCTGTCACACCCCAGGCCTGTGGGGACCCTCCTGTCACCCCCCAGGCCTGTCACCGCCTGCTGTCCCTCCTGTCACCCCCAGGCTGTCACCACCCGCTGTCCCCTCCTGGCAGCAGCCGGCCAGGACAAGACAGCCTGGGGAAGATGCAGTGGGCTTTGCCGTGCGGAACTTGGCTGCCCGTGCCCAGGCCCAGCGAAGGGAGGGGACATCTCAGGGTGTCCGAGTGTCTCTTCTTGCATTTACGGGAAGTTCGGTCAAAGAGCCAATGGCCATTGATGGTTATTGCCATAAACCCATCTGCTTGTACTGGTACCGCTTCCACAAAAAGAAGACGACAGGTCATTGTCAGAGGAGACTCCCTTCTGAAGGGCACAGAAGGCCCCATATGCAGACCGGACCCACTTCTTAGGGAAGTCTGCTGCCTCCCTGGGGCCCCAGTTAAAGCTGTGAAGAATAAGCTTCCTACCCTGGTACGGCCTCAGATTATTCTCCATTATTGATTTTTCATGTAGGTAGTGACAAAGTTGCAGTAAGAAGTCCAAGGGCAATCAAGAGAGACTTCGGGGCCTTGGCACGACTGGCTAAGGGATCAGGAGCACAAGTAGGTTCTCCTCGGTCCTTCCAGTTGCAGGAATGCTGACGGAAGGAACAGGAAGAGCCAGCAGCTTGAGCCCGGTGACACCGGCAGAATTGGGAGGTTTTTGATCATGAGCTGGTCCACACGACACCAGGCCTGCTGGTGACAGGTGGGGTACACGTGTCTCAAAGGGGGAAAAGGGTCTTTGCACAGGACTTAGCAGGGCTGAATGAAAGAGCCTTAAACTAGATTCGAAGGGGGAAGGGGATAAAACCAGGCTCGCTAGAGATGAGCCTGGGGGCGGCATGCCGATGTTTGAGGGATGGTGCTAGCGAGGTGCTGCAGTCTGCCAGCTCAGTGGAGGTAGGGAGCATGGAGAGCTGTGTGACAGCAAAGACGCAAGGGTTATTGATGTGTTAGAAACCACAGCAGAACTGCCCCTTTGGACTTCCGGAGGGCATACTGGAGTCACTGTGTTCAGCCAGCTGGGCAGAGGATAGGGAATCCCCCATATGATGCGTCCCGTCTGCCTGGTGGGCCTGTCCCAGGGAAGGCAGGGTGCAGTTCCAAGAGTCTCTCGCTTGCTCGCTCTCCCTGATAGCCTCAACCTAGTCACCTCCTCCCGCAGCTCGGTCACTACGTGGAAGAGTTCCTCTCCCTGGGCGCACCTCCCACAGCTGTGCTCACTGCTGCCGTCCATCAGCATTGCATCCGTCCGTTGCCTCAGCCGAGGACACTGGGACGGACAGAGCGAGCGAGAGTAGGTCAGTTGAGGTATGAATGACAGTGGCAACACAAAGACTGGAACTAAACAAGAAGCCAAAGCCAAACAAGCCAATGGCCTAACCCAAGAACAACCCAAGCATCCTGCCTTCCTACTGCCAAAACAGGACGGTGGTTCATACCTTAAAGGCTACTTAGCCCTTTGCAGGACCAGGCCTAGACATGAAGACTACAGCGCTAAGCTGTTTTACAGGGTTTTTTCCTTTTTTTTTTTTTTTTTAAACACTGGGTGGCTGTTGCTTCACTTGCTGTTTTGACTGTCACAATTTCAAAGTGAGTGTACACCTTATTCACAGGGTGAGAAGGAGGGGGACCTTCCAACTGAATTTGCTTTCCCTTGGAAATGGCTGAGGCAGGCAAGCATTTGTGGTCGTTACCTCTCTGTCTTAAGCCCTGTTTCGTCTTCAAAATAAATTCAGGAGCCAGAAGGCAGGAAGAAGAGAAACGGTCATATTTTACTCCTTGAGGGGCTGGGTTGTTCTCCCTCCTACCACCATGACTGTGACCATTGGCTTCTTTATCCATCCACCTGTCCCACAGCACAAGCGTTGAGGTTCTATAGAGTTTTATTCTCAGTTCTGCTCTGAGCTGGCATGGGAGAAAGCCGGCTTGAAGCACTAGTGGCTGCTGCCGTTCTTATTCGCTTCCTTTGCTTCCGTGATCAGCGGCGTCAGGCTGGAGAGAGGCTTGGCTAATTTTAGGAATGGATGCTGTGCAAAGGAAAAAAAGAAATGAACCATTACTTTCCAAACTCAGGTACTCACAGCCTCAAGCAGCATTTCTCTGGTTATGGGGAATACGCTGAAACAGGACTGAGGGGACCATCTGCACCTGCGTCTTCATGTCCAGTACCTTGCTATCACAGGCAAACAGGGTCCAAAATCCCATTAATCCCTTTATCAAGTTGTCTTCAGCGTGCTGGCATTTCTGCCCTGCCAGCACTCTGGGAATGCTGTTTGCTCTCCCAGGGCCTTGTTCCTTTCAGGAAACGCAAGTTACTTACTTAGGTTCCTGTTTTTTAAAGACATGGGCTATCTGAGTTGTCAGAAAAGAGCAGAGGCATAAACCGTTCCTTAGGGAACTCCAATAGCTCTAGGAAATGTTTATGCCAGGAGTATTTAGGCCCATGTGTTCTTCTGAAGGCCATGGAGGTACAGGTTTTCAGCACCAAGACAAGAGCAGGGACACCAGAGACAGAGCGCTGACGGACTCAGCTCTGGCTTGCAGCGAGAGCAGTGGCTACCATCCCATTTGCCACTATGTAGAGCTGAATATACTACCAAAATTCAACACAGGGCCGCAAAAATGATCAGAGGGACAGAACACCTCTCCTATGAGGACAGGCTGAGAGAGTTGGGGTTGTTCAGCCTGGAGAAGAGAAGGCTCCAGAGAGACCTTTTTGCAGCCTTCCAGTACTTAAAGGGGGCTTCTAAAGAAAGATGGGGACAGGTTTTTTAGCAGGGTCTCTTGCAACAGGACAAGGGGTCATGGTTTTAAACGACAAGAGGGTAGATTCAGGCTGGATCTAAGGAAGAATTTTTTTGCAATGAGGTGGTGAAACACTGGTACAGGTTGCCCGGAGAGGTGGTAGATGCCCCATCCCTGGGAACATTCCAGGCCAGGTTGGACGGGGCTCTGAGCAACCTGCTCTAGTTGAAGATGTCCCTGATCACTGTACGGGGGTTGGACTAGATGACCTTTAAAGATCCCTTCCAACCCAAACCGTTCTATGATTCCACTTCTTTTCCTTTTGAAAAGCACCAAGACTGGAGACTAATATGAGGGGGTTCCGTCTCATGCCTTTGAGTTTAGCTGGTGAGAAAACCATTACATAGAACAGCTGTTCCGCTTGCAGCCGTGTCCCATTTTACCTGCAGAAGTTCCTTGGCAGACCCTCGCCTGTCCACATCCACCTCCAGGCAGCAGCTCAGAAAGTCGCGAAACACCGCGGACAATCGCTCAGGGTTCTGCAGCTCTGGTGTCCCGTTCGTAGCGATCAGATGCAGCGCCTAGAGAAAAAGGGAACATGAGACTCCACCTGTTTCCTTCATATCCATAACTGCCCAGATAGACCCCATTTTTTAAGGTTCATTCTCCAGTGGCAGTTTCTTCCCTGGCAGGGGGTCAGACAGGATTTTTCTATAGCTACATAAAAAACCTTGAGGCAGCCACAGCTCTTCCAATATCAAAATGATCTTGCCTTGACAGCTGATTTCACGGACTGACCTGGTTAGTATGAACTACATCAGCAAAAGCACATTTTGCTTCTCCAAGTAGTGACAGGCTTGTGACAGTGACAGTTTACAGCCCCTTTTAAAGAGTGAATTTGGCCTAACGCTATTATTTCAGAGGATTACTACTGAAAATGCATCTCGGCGGGGCTCACTGTTCCCTACAGTACAGCTTCCATAAAGCAAAGGTAGCCAAGTTTTTTGCTCTGCTCTTGATAAAAATGGTAACCAGATGGGAAAAAAGGAAATCCATCAGCTTAGTCCTTGGATAAAGAAACAGAAACATTGGGAACCTTTTTTTCAACACAGGCACATAAGTTGCATGCACAAATATCTTATGAAGAAAATGCATCTTTGGGCAGATGGGAGCCAAGCTGCAACAACGTCTTTCAGCAGTCTCCAAATTCCAGATCAGCGTCACTTATGTGTTAAGAAGAAAACGTTTAATGCTTGCTATCAGAAAAACGAGTAATTCCATCGCTATGGGAACACTCCGCTACCTCAGAATTGGGAGTATTCACCTGTGTTAAGGGTTGAGTCCTCTGTGGATTCCCCTCCATGTTGTGCATAAATGTCCAGCTGCTCATCTGAATGCACAGTCATTCTGTGCACACAAGCCTAGCCAAACACTTGAAAATTCCAGCCTTTCTCCTCTTCAACAGCATCCAGCCAAAGCTAAGCTCAAGTTTCCTAAGCAAAGCCAAGGATGTTCACTGTCAAGTAGCTGACGGAGTTCATGCAGCTGAGCAAGTCTTCCTGATATTCCTCAGGCCAAGGGAGTACAACGTCATTTTGCAAAACACAGGGTGAGCAGTATCCAGTGTGGTTCGCTTGTAACCAAGGTCTAACATGCTGAGAAGCCAGCGAGATGAGTTCATTGCGCTTTTGCAAGATGTTATGTAGAAACGGAAGACAAACCTTTTGAACTATTCAGACATAAACTTCCAGAATACGTCTAAACTACACAGCAATAATGATAGAAATAGGCCATGGGGTCTTCCATTAAAACGTCTGCCATTACAACAGCTCTGTTCTACTGGCACTTAACTAGACCGGGACCACATTGACTTTGCTATTGTCCTCTTAAATACAGAGGACAATTTCCAAGCCTAAAAAGGCAAAGAAACGATCCTAGAGTAAAAACAATAAAAGGAAGCTTCTTTCCTTTTCCCACAACATAAATGTCACAAAATCAGTCTGATCCTGTCCCTCTGCAGCTGACCTCAGCCACCGGACACAGTGGTGAGCTGGAGTGCCTGTCCTCACTACGCTTCAATTGCGCTACCTGAGGGATGATACTTCTCCTGCGGGAAAGGACTACAGCACCAACGGCAGCTTTGGGGATTTTACTGCAGCCACATTCACCTGAGTGTGAAACAGGAGTGCCAGGACAAATGGAGCTCTTTTAGTTACTTGTTTCTTCTCAGAACATGAATCCCAAAGAAGAGTCATCTTCAGCTCAGTACGTCCCCTTTTCAGTATTTCCACCAGAACAGGGAAAGGTCTACGGGAAGCTGAAGTACCTTCTTATCACATATCTTTTGGTCTCCTATGATATGCAGCTGGCAAAGAAAAGCAAGTACGGTACAAAGGAAAGGAGCGTTCGCAGTAGCTGCAAAGGGGCAATAAGCTCATTAATTTGTTTCACATGCCAAGAAACAAGAAAGGCTTCAGCAGACCATTACAGCTGCAGTCTGTGAAAGCAAGATCCTAAAGGTATCCAGGCCACCCAGATACGTGACAGAACAACATACAGATGATTAAGAAGCCTGAAACTGTAGAAGATGTGCAGCATTTGAAAAAAATGCTACAGTTTTGAGACAAATTGATGCGCTGTGGTTAAGAAATGAAAAAGAAATGCTTAAGGGTTTGTTTTGTTTCTGTGGTTTTCTGTTTGTTTTTTTTTTTAATTGAAATCAGGAGGAGGTCCAACCTGAATTTCAAAGGGTTTTTATCACACCAGTGTTTGTCCCCCAGGACCTCGGCATGCGCCGGATGGAAGGAAATCACAGTGAGAGGAAACAAATACCATCACAGACACATCCAAGACACACATGGCTCGAAAATTGTTCATTCCTGTGAGTTCTGCATCAGCTGGAAAGAACGTGAGCAGCATGGGATGCGCCTGCTCTACACGTGGAAAACAACACTGCATCTACATGAAGACTGCTGCTAACTCTAGGACTAATGAGCCTTTCATGCCCTTACAATTTATTTAGGTGTTTAAGTAACGGAAGCTCCTGTGTGCCTTCCATTATTAAAACAATCCTTCATAAAAAACAAATCAACCCTGTTGGGGTTGATTGACCTTAATAAAACTAGCTGATAACTGGGGAACTTCAGGCAGTCCATCACAGGCTGTTCACTGTTCCTAGCTCAGGGGCAACAACCGCTGAAAAAGAGCCCAGGAAGCCAATGCAGATGGAAGCAACTTCAGGTGCCTGATTTTCGTCTACCACAGTTTTACTAAGACACCTGAAGATGCCTTGAAGCTCTAAGTGTCCAAGCTGATCGTATCTCCAGCAGGAGATGAGGCATATATGGAGAAAAAGAGCATCTCAAAGAATCTGGGTGAGGGCAGGAAGAGCTGAGTTTGGTCAGAGAGAAGAAATCCAGTGATCTTTCTAACAAACAGTTGACCTGAGGCTTCTCGAGGAGCCCTAATCAGCATTTGAGGTTAAGGAGGCAGGGAACCTTCAGCATCCCGACCAGTCACGCTAATGCTCTTCACGGGTTTTTGCTGCCTTATGCAAGGCAAATGCATTTTTTGCAAGGGTCTCCCAGGGAAGCAGGTGGAGTGTGGGCTCCTCTCTTTGCTTGGCCGGGGGTATTTCCTGACCATTCTCTTGTTTCTTCTTTCAGTCTGCAGTACGCAGTCGGGGTGCCACAGACCAGAGAGAGCACAGCCTTACTGCTATGAGAGAAGCTAAAGGTCAGGCTCTATTTTAATTCTAGCCTTAATAAGAATTGCGTATGTATACGCATAGAGCAAACTTAATTTCCTCCTGAATTCCTGCATCCTGTCAGGAATTAACTGTGCAGCACTGAGCTCTGTTTCAGCTCTCAGTCATGAGGTGTTATCTTGGCAGACATTCCTCCACTATGACACGCTCCTTTGGTATAAGAACTGGTCATTTCATTTTAAGGAATTAGGACAAAACTGGAAACTTCAAAACATCAAAATACACTAGTGTACTACAAGTACCTGTGCCAAAACAGACTTGTAGAAAAGCATTTGCTAAGAAGTGATTATGGCATTACTAGAACCAGTGACACTTCCTGAAAGGCGCAGGTGAGCAATCGGCACTGATCTGAGTTTGGAAAGACTTCTCCTGCACGTACAGTTGAAATATTTTTCATAAAAATTCCCCAACTGGAGGATCTTGCTGCTGAAAAATTCTTGTCATTCAGAGATACAGCTCAAAGAGAGTTCTAAAAGCACATGAGAAATCTCAAGCGTGGTTGAGGGCAAAAATGACACATTTCTGAACAGTCTACATGTCACTTCTCTTTTAAGGTCCCCCTATTGACATAACGACAGCTACAATATATGCCGATATGCTCCAGCGACATATTTAGAAGCAGCCCTTGGTGGAACTAGTTCAAGCTGGTGTAACTGGGATTTTGTCTCATGGGAGACAAAACATGGGGCAGGTTAGAAAGACGGTGGTCTCTGGTTTTATTCGCACCTTACCCTGAGAGGATGAGCATTAACGTAAGGAGGTTCTCCTTGCGCCATTTCAATTGCCGTGATCCCAAGCGACCAGATGTCCACTTTGGGCCCGTATGCGTTTCCCGACACCACTTCTGGTGCCATCCAGTAAGGAGACCCGACCATCGTGCTCCGTTGACTCTGCTCAGGGGTGATCTGAGCACACAAGCCAAAATCAGCTGAGGAGAAAAACAAGTACTGTTAAAGGCAGCTTGATTTATGAAACCAAGCAAAAGAAATCCCTTCCAGATGCCTCAGAAGGCGTTGTTGAATCTATCTGGTAAAGCGGCCATGCTCTGTTTACTCAGTGCTCGAGCCAAGGAAATACTGAAGTGGCCACTGAAAAACCCCTCAAGTTTCATGCAGTGGCTTTTATTCACTTGAAGCTTTAGATTATTCTTTATTACTATCCCTTCTGGAAGGGACCTACACAAACCGAAACCACTCTTTACACCTTTTTCCTTTCTGTACCTCTCTGGACATTGGCACTGTGCTCTTAGCTCGCAGCAGTGGTCTGCCAGTGCACTACCACAGGCATCGCTTTTGGGTAACAGGCAGTCAGTCAAAAGCAGCCCCACACCACATCCTGGGAATGCTGCACCTGACCAAGGATACCTACTCAGTTTGACAGATCCATCCATTCCGAGGAGGATATTGTCGCTTTTGATGTCTCTGTGGATCACTTGGTTGGAATGAAGGCAATCCAGAGCTTGTAGGCACTCATAGATCAAAAAGAAACATGAGGGTAAAACTTACTTAGTGACCAGATTTCATCACACAAGAAAAGAAATGGCTCTAAAGGATTTAATTTCTAGTTGAATTGAGAGTAATGGCAGAGTATTGTGCTCTCAAGAGGAAGAGCTTGCTGCTTCAACACAGAGTAATAACTTCCTAAACAAAGGCGTAGTAGCTTTTGAAACAGAAATGTCAATTCTTGCCACAGACTGTCCCCTGAAAGCACGCACGGAATGACTGCTGCTGCAGGGAATGTGCTATCTCCACCCAGGTGACAAACTATGGTTTGCCAAAAACCAAAAAGTCCCTTCCTTCGGTATAAGATGGATCACTTTTGAGTCGGAGGTCGCATGAGAAAGATTTTATTGTTAGGCTTGACGGCAGATCTGGAAATAGCGTGTTAGGCATTTTTCAGGAGCAACCACCGTTTTGGGTGGAGTGCTATTCTTTTAAGCCGAGGACTGGGATGAAGGAGCCCCTATTTTTCTTTGCTGGTATTTTAAAATTCTGCCACCAGCATATTTGCTTGTACACGAAAGGAATGCAGTACAGGCATGCTCCAGGCAAAGGTTTAGAGAGGCAAAGTTGAGAAGAGTAAAACTAAAAACAACAAAAAAAGAAATAGTACAATAAAATTCTATGAGTAAAACAACAGAGTGTAATAAGTGCAGCGATACTGGCAGGCAGTTCACTTAAGATGCTCTTTCTTCTCCGTATCATAAAAGCAACACAGAAACAAAGCTCTGAACATGAAACCTCTCATCTTCTTACCACCTGCTTAGAAGTACCATCCTGTCCCAGTAATGGGAAGCACAGGCGGGATCCCTTACCTCCCTACAGACAGCTGCTATCTGTCCTTCATCCATACATGTCTCCTCAAGAACATCATTTAAAGAGCCTCCAGCTAGGTATTCCATAACCACCCACAGTGTGTCACCGACGAGGTAGCTGAAAGAAGAAAACAATGGCACTGAGATGAGTGTGCACGGCTAAATTACCTCTGGAAAAAGGCTACAGCTGATTTTGTTTCCAAGTCATTCTTACATGAGGACAGGACAACATGAATAGACATTCCCTCTAGGCTATACAGGACTTAGAACCTGTGCGGTCTAAATGAGGAAGGCCCATAAGCGAACAATTAGACGTCCGAGCTGGCAAGCAAGTGAAAAATTGAAGTTCAGTAATGGCAAAGATAAATCTTGGACCAGGAGGATGTGTACCAGTGAGGACAGGAATTGGTCAACAGTTTGGAAAACCTACCAGAAAATACATCCAGGAACAGGAGAAACAATTTAAAAAGTGGCAAATTACGTGTTTCTGCAAACAAGAACTTCACCTTCCTGATATCCACAGCAATGGAAAAGAGCAGGAACAGCCCAAAGGAAGTAATTTCGAGGAGGATTTACCAGCACTTATGATAAGACACAGAAAAGATGATCAACTTAAACAACCACAAAACCAATCAAGCCAACAACAAAAAAACATGGAGGTAGGCTGAGATGGCTGTGCCAGGTCCTTGAAAACAGTCTTAAGCAATATATGCCAGAAAAGATTAATGCAGACAAAATGCAGTCTCCTCCCATACACTGGCTATGAGTAGATAAACAATAGAGGTCAATTTTCTGCCAGTGACCAAAGGGGTTTTTAAAAAGGTTTGGCTTGCAGCATGTAAATGAACATTCACGTGATCATACCAGAACTACTCACCTCTCTAAATAGTTCACAATATTGGAGCTCTTGTTTTCTCTCATGAACAGGATTTCGTTAACTATTAGCTCCTTTTTGGGCTGTTGTTGGAGATTAATTTGCTTTATGGCCACCTAAAACGACAGGGAAAGCCATTAACTTGAGTAGCCTGTTGCACAAGGTCCCAATGAACATGGAGCGCGTGTTTTTGGAATGACATAGCAGAGCTGTGCCAAACTGTCTTGGTATCAGACCAAAGAGCTCAGTAACTTATATTACAACACCCAATTTCTCTGCTAGCCTGGGTGCTAGTTACAGGACACACGGCCATATACATTTTGTCTTGTAAAATCTGTACAAATGCTCTTTAAACTATCAAGCACGCATCTCTAACAACACTCTCTGGACCGACATTCTTCTCAGATGGTCTTAGTTTACCACCACTATTATTGTTGATGCACAGTTTGCAAGCAGGAAGTGATTTTGTTACTGCCAAGATACACAAAAACTGCTGGTAATGCTTTAGTAATTGCACGATTTGTCATCATTATTTCAGCAACTGCTGTTACTCTTGACTTGACGGCATAACAGAGAGAAAACGCAGACGTACATTACATTTCAAAAGCCATACTAAAACAATCATTAAGGTTACACACACAAAAAATACAGTCCTGGCTGTTGCCTTCGCAGGCGTGGCGACCTGGTTCAGGAACGGCACGGTGACCAACCCCAGGCCGCTCGGGCCATCAGCTCGCTGACACCAATGTGGTAGACGGCAAATGGCGTTTATTAGTGTGTGACACGGCGTTATATAGCTTAGGTTTATAACCTCACTTCCGTCTGCTTGCATCATAAATTAAACGCTATTGGCTTTCAGGAGAGGGGCCCTAACTTTCCGTACAGCGCGATATCTTCCGGCCGCCAGACCCTAGCTATCTACACCTGGCACTTCCTAGCTTCTTGAATCTTGATTTTGCAATTCGAAATACACATTCCTTAACACAGTTCAGATTGGCAATTACTTTGAGGGTTTCAAAAAAATAATCCATTCTATGTCATTTGATGGATACACCCCGGGTCCTAAGCAGGGCTACACCTCTACCTAAGAGCAGTTATAAAGTGCCTCTGTCTAGTCCTGCTCTCAACATGGCACGAAAGAGACCACCCCTCCGCTCCCATTCCTGGGTTTCTAGCCACATTTTCAGGCAGGGTTTGTATAGATTCAAGACCGCTTGCCTTGGAAAAGGAAAGGAATGTGAAGAGGCCACTTTAAACTGGTCACTACAGGGGCTGCCAAAGCTAACGCCGCTTTCCTTCAAGATTCGTTTCTCACCCTCCTGGCCCCCACTTCCCTGCGAGCACTTCACGGGCTGTAATGGGCTGTCACCGACACCAGACTTAAACACGACTGTTTGGTTTGGGAGAGATCTTTGCTCTTGATATACTTCTTCTACACTGACAGACATGAGAATGATTTCTAAACCAACACATTGACGCTGGCAATAAAAATGATACTGTTTTTATCAGTCCCAAAAGCTTGCTGGGATTTCTGAAGGCTGAAGACAGCAGATGATGCATTTTGCCAGCTGACACTAGCCTGTGCTTCAGAGGAACCGCCTTGGCAGTAAAGATCTACTGGCCACCCAAAAGCCCCATCCACCCTTCGCACCAGAGGGGAGAGCACTAAAGACCTGCAAAATCGGCTGGGACTGTGGACACTTACCTCTTGTCCTGTGGTGATGTCCATCGCCATGTAAACAGTTCCTGACGCCCTAGAAGCAAAACAGCAGCAAAGAAAGGAGCACTTTAGTCCCTAGGAGTGAAAGCAAGCCCAGACAGGAGATCGCTGCTGCCTGTAGGGTTTAAAAAACACCTTTGTTCACCCACTCCTTCAGGCAGCAGCGCACAGCGCAGCAGCCCACCAGCCCTCTGCCACGCAGGGTATCCAAGAGAAAACTTATGCCCAACGTGAAGAACAAGGGATGTCCAACATGAGGAAGGGATCCACACACAGCTTTCTCCAGCATAGCAAAGCAAGGAAACTATTCTCCAGCCATCCTACAAGGTCACAGCTAGAGCAGGTTAAGGCATGTTGTGCTCCAAACAGGGGATCCTTAGACAGCTTCTTTAGGTGTCAAGAGCCCTCAGCAGCTGCTTCTGTTAGGTGCACCGGACACGTGAAGGACTCTTCATGGTATCTGTATTTTCCTCCTGTGGCAGACACGGGTTGTGTTGTAGAGCCACCAGAAAGAAATGGTGCTCTCATCTGCGGACTAGGCAGTGTGGCGTTTTGTTTGCCATCTGCCTCTTGTTAAAAGAGGTTCTTCCCCTGTAATGATGTGAAGGGCCTGAAAGGCCACGGTCAGAGGAAACCCCTTTGGGTTTAAAGTAACTGCAGGCTTGTAAACCCCATTAGTGTTCCTTCTGAGCTAAGCACAGGTTTACACTGCCATCATGTCAAAGCTGACGTCTGCACAGGCAGTGAGGCAACGGAGAGCCAGCGAGGGAATTCTGAGAAGTGGGAACACCCATCCGGCAAGTGTCCCACTGACTGACAATGCCAAAATCAGTTTGCTCCTTTTCACCTGATCCCCTGGCTTGTTTGTGTACCTGCAGGCTGAAATATGTCTGAAGCACTGCTATCCAACAGGCACCAGGGACGATTTTTTTCTGGAGGATTTTTCCCCATCACTACAAATTGACCTGCAGCATGACAGTCACGAGCTGGTGACGGCAGCACGCTCACTGCTCTGTAAGAAGGGCGTGCCATCTTCAGGCTGCACTAAAAGCTGGAGGAAATCAGTTCAGAGACCCTTTCAGGCCAGATATTAGCCACTTCTCTTCCCACCAGCTGCTGAGGCACCTTTGTACAAGCTCACTCCTAGGATGGGCAAAACAAAAGACGGTGAGGGCGATGGTCATACTGTCACGGTCACACATGCGTCACACACATGTTTCTTCTGGCTCTCACTTCTTCAGTCGACACATATCTTTTGAGAGCCTGGCACAGCTCTAAGTGTCCACTGACATTTTACAAATGACAATGAGAACCAAACCTTCGGTACAACGCAAGCGGCAATCCCAGAAAGGGTTTTTATACAACGAATGGAGCAGAAACACCTTCCCACAAGTGCCCCACCAAACAAGAAGTGTCTACGATAAAGCCTGCCAGAGAAAGAGCGTGAGTGCGTCTGGCTTTCTGCAGCATCTATCAGTTCTAGGTCAGCAACGTGCTACCCTGACTCCAAACCTCACAAGCAGTCACGGTTTCTTTACAAACACTAAGGTCACCTGCCTTAACAGGCAGGAAAACATCTCCCGATGTCAGTGAACAGCTTCTGTCAGACACTGACAGCAGCATGATCCTGGTGCTACACAATGGCGCTGGCCCTCCCGGAACGACGACACAGCCACGGAAACTTTGACCGAGCAGGGAGTCTGTCTGTATTTAAAACGCAAGTCAGATACCTAATTTTGATGCCATTTCTTCTTGCCTCCTCACATCGGAACCATTTCAAATCAATCCTAGTTACAGTAAGCATGGTTGGGCTTCAAAGGGAAATAGCCTGATGGTTTTTTTTCTGTAAACTCCTAAAACCTGCAGGATCCACAAGTGGTCTGCCATGAGGCAGATGATGCATGTTCTCATCAAGTACTTTGTGCTTCAACTCTCTGTTTATTACTGAATTTTTGTTCTTTTCTGCCTCTGCTAGAAAAGAGACCTTATTATTTAATCTCTGCGTTCTGTTGCTAAACTATGTGGTTATAATCCAGATCACTGAATATCTTTTTAGAGCAAAATATTCGAAAGAAATGGTATTGAGAACTGGTATCTATCTGACAACTAGCAGGTGCTAAGTGGCTCTTTTAGGCAACAAAGTTTTTTCACCATTCTTTAGCGTGGCCAGATTATTTTGCGACATACAAAAAACTATTCCCCCTTCTCCCCCTAAGAACATAAGCAAATAGGGGCCACACACTTGAGGGACAGTAGACCTTCCCGGTCCTGCTCCTTGCTGCAGAAAAGACATTGGCTCCACCAGGTTGTCTTTGGCCGTGCCTTCTGACCGCACTTATAAATTTGATCGGTACTGAGAGACAGGAGAATCTAAATCCAGGGTTGTCTGAACATGTCTGGAGCTTGCCCGACTTCACGCTTGATATTACACCAGCAAAATACCTGGCCCATTTTTCGTGTCAGTAACTGTGGTCAGACTTACCCTTGGCCAATTTGCTCCAATTCAGTATATTTCTTCTTAGGATCTCCCATGCTCACAACGCTCCCTGAAAGAAACAAAATTAAAGATGCTCACTGAAACTGGAGATACCAACTTCCAGCAGGTCAGAAATGCAGCTCCACTGTCTGGGCTTCTGAGTCGTTTGTAGCCACTTGGGCAACAACAACAACAACAACTTCGTCATACAGGCAGCTCCACAGCACAGACAGCCTCACAAAGACGGATTTTCTACAGTCCTTTGGAGAGCTACCTTGACAGCAAACTAAGAGCATGGAGAAACATTCACAGCAGACAGGTATCAGAAAAGAACAAGCACCAATGCAAGTGTTTGTTGTCGAGAAACACTAGCGAGCGCTGGAACAACAGAGCCTTTATTTCCTTAGGAATAAATACTCTGTGTGATTCAACAGAAGGTTTAATACTACCAAAGATTACATGCACCTTGGGTTCTGGAATCAATTTTGATGAACAGGTGCCATTTTCAGAACAGGAAAAATACTGCAGAGTGTTTCCAGGACGGGATCTTCTCAACCTTTCAGCAGTTTGCCGGAAGAATGCCTTTATGTTTTTAAAGAACAGCTTCTCATGTTCATTCACGAGGAATGATGGGGTTTTAAGAACTATCACCATCATCCACTCATTACCAGGCTAAGTTCTGAAGACCTTGCTTATGCCACTCTAAGAACCACACTGCTTGTCTGCAACCTGACTGGGATTGACACGCACTTGTCCTGCACTCTCAACACTGCACGCATGTTGATCTCCACAGAATCACAGAATGGTAGAGGTTGGAAGGGACCTCTGAAGATCATCTGGTCCAACCCCCCTGCCAAGGCAGGATCACCGAGGGCAGCTTGCACAGGAACGCGTCCAGTCGGGTTTGGAAGGTCTCCAGAGAAGGAGCCTCCAACAACCTCTCTGGGCAGCCTGTTCCAGTGCTCCATCACCCTCACAGTAAAGAAGTTTTCCTCATGCTGAGGTGGGACTCCTGTGCTGCAGTTTATGCCCATTGCCCCTCGTCCTGTCACTGGGCACTACTGAAAAGAGACTGGCTCCATCCTCCTGACAGCCACCCTGCAGATATTGATAGACATTGAAAAGGTCCCCTCTCAGTCTTCTCTTCTCCAGACTAAACAGCCCCAGGTCTCTCAGCCTTTCCTCATACAAGAGATGTTCCAGTCCCTTAATCATCCTCGTAGCCCTCCGTTGGACTCGCTCCAGGAGTTCCCTGTCTCTCTTGAACTGGGGAGCCCACAACTGGACGCAATAGTCCAGATGAGGCCTCACCAGCGCAGAGTAGACGGGGAGGATAACCTCTCTCGACCTGCTGGCCACACTCTTCTTAATGCACCCCAGGATACCATTGGCCCTCTTGGCCACCAGGGCACAGTGCTGTCCCATGGATAACTTACTGTCTACCAATATTATGCTTATTCACAAATAAGCACAGCCGTGGTGGACAGCACGAACAGCATTATTCCTCAGGCTGCCGCGTTACACAGGCAGCTGCACAAACGAGATGCTGATCATTCCAGCAGTAAGGCTCAGAAGCCAGGCCAGATGGGGTGCTGCCGCCTCCCGGCAGCTCTGCGCTGCAGCAGTGGGAAGGCAGGGCCGGCACATCTGGCACAGGGCATGGGACAGAAAGAAATACCGAATACGTACTCAGTTTCTCTAGGATCTCCTCATCTGTCAGCCCAGATTTTGTCTCCTGCCCGTCTGTGTTTCTGGACAAAGCGTTTGATTGTCCACATTGCAGAGTGGTGGCCACTTTAGCTGGTGCCAGCGCAGCGGCAGGTTCAGTTACAGAGCATGAGTAGATCTGTGACAAGAAAAGGCTTTGTATCAGAAAGCTGGCTTGCAGAGATGCCCCTAAGATCATATTGCAAACGCAAATGCTTACGAAGATGCCTCTTCTCTGCTACTAAGATAAATTCACGGACCCTATCAGAATCACAGGAAACTCATGACTAAATGGGAAAGTTCAAACCCGATTGTCGGGGTGTCAGTGGCCTGGGTGAAGCACTGTCATGGTAGGACTGCGGCCCGCAGAGTCTTCACCCGCAAGTGCTGTCTGACCAGAAACATGCAGCTCTGAATTACCCCAAATACAGCGCTATCCAATGCTGGGACTTACTGGTTTTGTATGTTCAGGCCAGGGTGCGGGAACAGGGGGAGGTTCAATGCCTTTTTCCTCCTCCTCATCACCTTCATCCGCTTCTTCAGAAACAGGCAGAGCTGGTGGGGGTTCACATGCTGGTTTTGTGCCCTGTGGACAGACGGGAGCATGAGCGACAGTCACCACTTTGGCACTTGGGAGCTTTGACAATTACACACCACTTGGGTCTGCTCAGACAGCTTCAAGAACCAATCTGGACATGCCTGTAGTCCTACAGGCCCCGGTGCTAAGTTACACGTGGCACAGCACAATTTAAAGGTTACAAGTGACCCTGCTGTTTTGTTAAGTTGTCTTGGCGTTTTTCATTCTTGCTGAAAACAACTTATCCATGCCCACGCTTAGTCAAAGTCCAATTTTACAAAATGTCATGCTTGGATATATCGCTAGAAGTCACATCTAGTTGCTGGTTCATTGCTTTGGCATTGTATCTACAGTCATGGTAACAGTTAATTAAGCTAACAGGTATCTACTTATTCGAATGTGGTTAAATACAAGGGTTTAAGAACCCTCCTATTTAACCCCAACCTTTGCTGCTGCTGCAAAGACGCTACGGTTGACTTTCCTTCAGCCTGCAAGGCTGGCACTCTGTCACAAAAGGCAAATCTCACAGCTTGCTCCACCATTCTTAAATGCTAGGAAAGCTATAGGTTACCTTCACAATCACCGAAGGATGGGTTTCTCGGTATCCACGGGCGATTTTACCTGCAATGTGCAAAGGAAAATTAACCAGATGCTGTTATAAAAATGCCTTTTGTGGGGAAACCCACAGAACAAGAAAATCCAAAGAGACGACATGTTTCTTTCACAACATCCCTCCAGGAGCAACAGCTATTTTACATAGAGAGGAGGGTAACAGGACAATAGACAATTCTACACTTTCTTGTGTCTCTTTTTTGCCCTGTTTTGCCAGTAACTAAAAGAATTGGAAACTTATTCAAGAAAATGCAGATTGGTCTTTAACTGTCCATGCTTCTGTTCCCCCATTAAAGCTTGCCAAAATTCCACCTTAGCTGTGGCAGTTCTATTCTGACAAACCACAGTCACAGCTCCTGAGTTCAGGAGCGTACACAAAGTGTTTTGAATTTTGCATTTCACCACCAAACTAATTGCTTTTTTAGCAAACATTAAGTGTCAACTTAGACAGTCAAATCTCTTCATTATGCAAGTTAAAAAAAAAAAGATGCTTTCCCTCAAAAGAAGAGAAACGGTAATACATTCTGGAGATTAACCTCACAGTTTCTCTCTCACAGAAGCTCTCCCAGTCCGCATTTTAGCAGTTGCACTGGTTGAACCAGCAAACTGAGGAAATTGCAGACCCCACTGCCACACACTACCAGGCGTGGGGAACTGAACCACTGCAGGTAAATCTGTCCAAATGCTGTCCACACCCGGTGGGATAGAGACACCCCCTTATTAGCTGCAGCTCTTGACAGAAGCTTTACCAAAGTAATGGTATCTTACTGGCATTTTTGTTTAAAAATCAACTCCGTTATTAAGGAACAGCCAAAGAACACATCGATACAGAAGCCAACTAGTAGTAAAAACCTCCACTTACTTGCTACATGTGTGGCCAGCCAGGGTCTGTCTGGCAAATACAATACAGAAAAAGCCAAAGAAAAGAAAACGCGAACTGCAGCACAGACTTGCTCTCTCATTTTTGCAACGATAGGTCACAATTTTGCAGACTCTAGGCATCCAGGAGGATAAAGGACATCCCCATCACATCTGCAGGCTCTTGGACGGGAATGCCCACACCACGAGGGTCTTCCTGGAGTGAGCCTGCTATGGAGATTGCTCGGGACACTTATGCCTGCCTTCTCGCCCTCTGTGACACCGTTCCTGTTACATCACAATGGCAGCCGTTCTGGGTTGGTTTGCGAGTTTATGCACGGCAACCTCGTCCTCTGCATGGGGTTTGCGTGGCAAGGTTGTGGCAGCAGGGCTGCAGGGGTGGCTTCTGTGAGAAGCTGCTAGAAGCTTCCCCTGTGTCCCATAGAGCCCGTGCCCGCCGGGGCCAAGCCAGGCAGCGACGGGGGCAGCACCTCTGGGATAACATATTTCAGAAGGGGACAAAACCGGCACGTGGCATTTGCAGCCAGAGAGAGGAGTGAGAACATGTGAAAAGAGCTCTGCAGACACCAAGGTTCGTGCGGAAGGAGGGGCAGGAGGTGCTCCCGGCGCCGCAGCAGAGGTTCCCCTGCAGCCCCTGGTGAAGACCATGGTGAGGCAGGCTGTGCCCCTGCAGCCATGCAGCTCCACGCTGGAGCAGATCTCCACCTGCAGCCTGGGGAGGACCCCACGCCGGGGCAGGGGATGCCCGAAGGAGGCCGTGACCCCGTGGCAGGCCCGTGCTGGAGCAGCCTGTTTCTGGAGGATGGCACCCCGTGGCTGGGGCCCAGGCTGGAGGATGCCGACACAGTCTCACGTAGCCTGACGTGATCCTGCCCTGCTGTGCCAGCCTGCAAGAGTTAGAGGAACTGGATTGTCCGGACTCCAAGCCAAGGGCCGTAAGCTTTCAGGACCTGGTTAACGTTTTGTAGTTTCATCTCACTCAAACCTATAGCGTAAGATGAAGCTTTCCTTCTGTTTCTCTATGGTGGGTCTCCACTACAAAAGAACCCTTCAGTCCAGAAGAATATGCCCAGAGGACTCTGGGACTCCCTCGTAACTGACTGGAAGAAGGGACGTGAGATGAGAAAGCGTACCCTCCTGCTCACACTGCCGAGCTTAACCAGCCCCCAGACAGGGATCCCCATGGGACCCTGCAGTACTAAACCAACCACTGCCGTAATCCTGGGCTGGGCTGGGCAGCAGGAAAAACACTGTGTTGTCGGTGTCTGGTAGGTGCTATTTTCAGCTTGTTAGTGGAACTGTGTACCTATCCAAACAGGTATCACAAGTTCATGGAAGCTCTTGTTAGAAAAGAATAAAGAAAAAGACTGCAGAACAAATATTTTGAAAAAGAATTCTCGTAGTAAGTTTCAGTGGATTATGCTGCTAAGTTTTATATGATTTGATACTGTGACTTATCTCGGCATTGTTAGTGAATGTGATTGCTGCTATTTTGTATTGGATAAATTGCCATCTTTAAGTGACAGGAAGCACAAAATCATGGACTATATCACTACACCAGAATCCCTGATACTCTATCCCTTTAGTCATGTAAACCGTTGACCAAGTCTGGGACTAGGAGTGGATTCAGCCGCACCTAGACTCCCCTCTGAAAAGGACTTTAGAAAGCATGGGGGTCCACCCTGAACCTCGTGACTCAACGGGAGGGCATTCCTTTACTTTCCTTACCTAACCTTAGTCATAAACCCTTGACCAAGTCCAGGACTAGGGGTGGATTTCGGTCCACTCTGAGCCTCGTGTCTCAAGAGGAGGGTCTCCCCTAGTTTCTCTCCTCAAGATACACATTAACTCGATCCGATAGACATGTAAATCATTCCAGTTTAATTGTAATCTGGCTTCTCTCTGCATAGCTTTTCCACGTTGAATATGGAATAGAGTGGACCTTGCCAGCAACTTCTGTTAATTCGCGCTTTTTACAAATCTAGATTAAAATCATTCGCTTTCTGATATCTTCGGCAGTGATTCTTTAAGCAGCCTAAATTACCCATCCGTGACAGCCCAGGACGAAGGGAGGGGTGCCAGGAAGGTGTTTTAAGATTTCACCATATTTCCCATTATCCTACTCTGATTTTGATTGGCAAGAACTTAAACAAATTTCCCCAAGTTGAGTCTGTTTTGCCCGTGATGGGAATTGCTGAATGATCTCTCCCTGTCCTTATCTCCAGCCACAGGCTTGTCCTTATATTTTCTCTCCCCTGTCCAGCTGAGGAGGGGGAGTGACAGAGCAGCTTTGGTGGGCACCTGGCGTCTAGCCAAGGTCAGCCCACCACATCTTCTCTACAGCTAATGCAAGAAATCCTTGAAAATTCCCCTCTATCACAAAACACCACAAAAAAATCCTCAGGGTCCATAACCTGTTGCTCAAAGGATCCAAGAATAACTCATAAAACGCACAAAACAAGTATACCCTGTACCCCAATCTGAACAGCGTGAAGGAGCAAGGATGCAAAGAAACAAAAGTAAACATGACCTTTGGCCACTAATGCTTCTCCGGAAAAATGGTCATGATTGCTCCATCTACTGTCTGCTTTAGTTGTAAAAACAAGCAAGAGAAGAAAAGTCACAGTTTCAATGCCATTTAGGGGACAAAAGCAGAAAGAGAATTCATTTCAGGAGTATTCCACAAGGTGGAAGTTTTTAAGGCTGCTGCTTGACCATCTCATTTTTGAACGTGGGTCTGACTCATTTTGGGGCCTGACACTGCCTCTTTCGCAGTGAGATGTCAACTTACCTCCCGACAGGGAGGCGATTCGAGACAGTCAGCACGGCTTCACCTAGGACAAGTCCTGCCTGACCAACCTAGTGGCCTTCTGTGATGCAGCGACCGCATCAGTGGGCAAGGGAAGAGCAACCGACGTCGTCTATCCAGAGTTCTGTAAGGCCTTTGAGACAGTCCCCCACAACAGCCTTCTCTCTAAGTTGGAGAGAGAGAGATTTGATGGGCTGTGGACTGTGCTGAGTGGTGCGGTTGACACGCCTGAGGGATGGGATGCCGTCCAGAGGGACCTGGATAAGCTCGAGGAATGGGCTCGTGTGAACCTCTAAGGTTCAGCATGGCCAAGTGCAGGGTCCTGACACAGTACTCCAGCTGGGGTCTTGCCACAGCGGAGTGGAGGGGCAGAGTTCATGTACTTCACGGCATCCTTCGAATTTATGAAGGACTATCAACAGAGATGGGGTTGTCCATGAGCATGAGAACCACATGAAGTCTAAAAGTCAGCAAAGGCACCTGCTCTGAGCCCACCAGAGCATGTCTGCTCCAAAGCGTGGCAGCCTCCTGTCACACCGGAGGCAGCTCTACCTTCCACTGTCTCCAGATGTCAGGGCTCCGGTGGGTCACTCTTGGGGTAGCAGCAGGAACACTTTGGCACAGGTAAAAAGCGTTCCCAGAGCTTCCTGCAAGCATTTGCACAGCTCACAGCCCAGGACAGCCGTGCCTGTGACGGCCACACCGTTTTTACCCTGCCTCCCCAGAACAAGGACAACATTCTGGACATCTCACTCCTGGGCAGAAAGCCCAGAGACTTCCTTTAATGACAGAAATCCAAAGAGCTACAATAAGCTTTTTAAATCAAGTACAGCCAATAAAAAGCAGACAAACCCACCAAAAATGATGGGTAATCCTCTGAGGCACTACTGAGGAAGAAAAGCTCTCCCGTTAAGTCCACTGCCCCTCACAAAACAGACAAGTGGCTTAAAGAGATGCCTTCAAAGAAACTGCAGATGGAAGAGAACCCTGGTAACTCTAGTACAAGAAACTGCCCAACCTGCTGTAGACATATTAGACCAGAAAAGTGGCTTACAAGACACAAAACACAGTACAATCCACCAGAGCAGCAAAAAAGTCAACCAGAAGAAACATCGTACACAAACCAAAGGTGCCTGTCCAACCACTAAAAAGACAAGCTGAAAAAGGACTCTCCACAAAAAAAGGCTACACAGAACACAACGCAAGGCAGAAATAACCTAACCCCAGGAACCCAGGGCAACAAACCCAGATTCTGTCCATAGCAAGAACACGCTTTAATCCTACCTCGCTGGAACTCTGGCATGCCATAACCCTGCCACCCCATCAACCTAGCAAACTGTAGCCCTAGCTTCCCATAACCCTCGCCCATTGTAGCTCTAGGATGTCAACAAAATGAACACAAACTCTCTGGAAATCTCTGCCGGGACCTTCAGGTGGCCCCGGATTTCAGACATCACAACTTGGAAGTGGGAGCAGGACTAGAGCCACAGGGATGTCACCAGCATCCATCTTTACATCATCCGTCACACCCTGATAACGGGCCCAGGTTAAACACTCCCAGGGAGAAAGGCTGAGGCACTCAGAGACATTGAACCAGACAGCCACAGCCATGGGGCTTCAGCTCATCTTTGCTGTGTCAGAGCCACCAGGCAGATGACCCTGTCCTCCTGGAGACACTCCTCAGGGCAGACGTACCCAGTGCCAGGTGGCTGGATATGGCCTTTGCTCTATGGGGAGGCGCCTTCTGGGAGCAGGATCCCTCACAGGGGCACTGGGAAGCCCTCCTGGATCCCAGAGAAACATCTCTGTGCTGCTCCGTATCTCACCAAAACCAGGGGTGGAGGAAGGCTGTGCTTTCATAGCCTCCAAGACAACCAGCTCACCTGGGCCGCTCTGTGGCCACCTTTGCTGTCAGGCAGGTCTCAGCACTGCTCTGCAAGCAGCTGTCTCCTCCCTGCAGGGCACTCTCCAGCACAGGGTACATCTCCACTTGCTCAGTCTGTGGGCAAAGATCGAAAGGGAGGGATAGGTTTGCTTTGCCCTCATTCCCAGGGTGCCACAAGAGAGACCTGCCACCCCCAAATCAGCCGTGTGACGTGGACACCACATACGAGCTGCAGACGTGGGTCAGGACGGCTGTGGGGAGCGGGCAAGCCAATCTGCGGTGCCCTCGGTGCTGGCTGAAAGCAGAGCTGGAGGCAACGGGGCGAAGCCCAGGGCAGCCGGCAGCAGGGCCCGGCAGGGTGCAGTGCCCGCAGAAATGCCCGGCTCCTGGAGCCTTAGCCCTGGGGCTGCAGCACGGGGACGGCACCAGCTGGGGCTTTGCCGGGAAAAACCAGGCAGGGGTGACCCTGACATCCCACATATGCACCTGGCCTTGGGACTTGACAACCTGGCCCTCTGCCCATCGCCACCAGGGGATCCAGAAAGCAGCGCCACTGGCCATGAAGTGGTCCTGAGACATCGCTCCATGGGTGAGTCTTTAACCAGCGGGCCTAAAATGAGGACAAAGCCTGGAGGCCATCGCTGTTCTGTCCTTCTCCATCCCCCTGTCCTCATCTACATCCCTCTGTCACCCCTCTCTGCCCCTCTGTGCCCCTCTCCTCCTCTTCCCTGCTCCGCCTTGGCCCGGGCCCGGGCCTGGGCAACCCCATGCAGACGGCCATGAGGCTGTGGGTGGGCGGGGCCTGGCTGGGGGGCGGGATGCAGGCTCAGGCAGCAGGAGGGCGTGCCCCAGGGCATGCCGGGAGCTGTAGTCCTGGGCTCGGGGCTGCCGGGCGGCCATCTTGGTCTTGGAGGCCCAGTCTCCCTGCTCCAGCTGCAGCGAGGCTGCCCTGAGGGCCGGGGCCTCTCAGCCTGCATCTGGCTCGGGTTTGCGTGGGCTGTCTCTGGCCTTGCTCTCCTGGTGACGTGGATGCAGAGGGGCAGATGGACACTTAGTGCCTCTGGAGAGGAGCTGCCGTGGCTGAAGCTGAAGCTGAAGAGCTCAGCAGAAGGTGAAGCAGCTGGAGAATGAGATGAAGAGGATCCCAGCAGCTGCTGCCTCCAGCTGCAGACAAGAGACAGCCGGCCTCTCCAGGTGAGGAAGGGTCCCTCTCAGTAGTCCTCAGCAGACCAGATCTCCAATGTGCACCGCGGGGTCTGTATAAATAAGGAAAAGTGCAGTACGGCCACGTAGTGTGTGTTGGCGGGGGGGTGGGGATTGGTGTGGATGCGTGCGTGCGTGCGGGTGCGTGGCTGTGCATTTAGGCAACCTCATGTTGTCGGAGCTGTAAGGCACCAATGTGTTCTCTTAGGTGGACAGTCAAGTGAGTGGAGCTACAGCAGAGGAAGGGAGGAAAGGGCGGACAGAGACAGAAGTGCCTGAATTCTCTAACTGGCCTGGCAGTGCAGAGGGCAGGAACTCCGGTGAGTGCTGGGTCCATGGGGTCATGCCACCCCTCTTCTGTGTCCCAGTCCCTCCCTGCCCGCTCCCCTTTCCCTCTGTGTAATTTTTTTTTTTTTTTGGTTCTGTTTCCCTCCTCTATTACCGTGCTCTGCTCCCTACCTCCCCTTTCTCTTTTCTCCAAGTCTTTCTCTTTCTCTCTCATCTCCCTCTCCCTTTACTTTCCCTCTTGCCCCTCTTTCCTGCTCCCTGGGCTTCTTTTTTTCTGTCTCTCTCTGTCTGCAGGCCAGTGCAGGTTTTTCCTTCTCCATCTCTTTGAATCATAGACTAGTTTGGGTTGGAAGGGATCTTTAAAGGTCGTCCAGTCCAACCCCCCTGCACTGAGCAAGGACATCCTCAACTAGAGCAGGTTGCTCAGAGGCCTGTCCATCCTGGCCTGGAATGTTCCCAGGGATGGGGCATCTACCACCTCTCTGGGCAACCGGTGCCTGTCTTTCACCACCCTCATTGTGAAAAATTTCTTCCTTAGATCTAGCCTTTACCTACCCTCTTATAGTTTAAAACCATGAGCCCTTGTTCTGTCACAGCAGGGCCAGCTAAAAAGTCTGTCCCCATCTTTCTTATAGATCCCCTGTAATTACTGGAAGGCTGCAAAAAGGTCTCCTCGGAGCCTCCTCTTCTCCAGGCTGAACAACCCCAACTCTCTCAGCCTGTCCTCATAGGAGAAGTGTTCCATCCCTCGGATCATTTTGGTGGCCCTCCTCCTGACCACTCCAACAGGTCCGTGTCTTATCCTGTGCGGAGGGCTCCAGAGCTGGACACAGTGCTCCAGGTGGGTCTCACCAGAGCGTAGTAGAGGGGCAGCATCCCCTCTCTCGACCTGCTGGCCACGCTGCTTTGGATGCAGCCCAGGATACCGTTGGTCTGCTGCTTCTCTTTTGTTCTCTCTCTTTCTCGCTCTGTCCTGTTCACAGTCACTGTGTTTTTCCATTCTCTATCCCACCGTCCCTGTCCTTCTTCCTGCTCATCTCTTCTCTCTCTGTCCCTCTCTGCTGCTTCCTGAGCCTTCCACCTGCCCTCCTCCATCTCTTGGCAAGGTTCCCAATACCTCTCTCTCTTTCTCCATTCCGCTGTGCTGCTCACTGTCCCTGGTTTTCTCTTTCTTTCTGTTGTCTCTCTCGTCTGGCGCTCTGTCCTCCTCCCTGCCCCAACTTTTCTCACTATGTCCTTCTGTCCTGCCTCTGTCCCTGCCCCTGTTCTTTTTCAGCCCCCCTCCATCTTGCTGCGTCCCCAGGCTTGTTTTGCAGTCTCTGTTCTGGCCCCAGCCCTTATTGTGCTTTCCCTCTCCTGCTCCCTCCCCCTCCTTCTGCCTCTCTTCCTCTTGCCCTGCTGCTGCTTTCTCCCTCTCTTCTCAGATCCCTGTCCCTTTTTCCCTCTTGCTGTCCTTCTTTCCCCTCTCTTTGTTCTGTCTCTTTCTGTCCCGTTCCCTGCCCCATCCTTTCTCACTGTATCCCCCTGTCCAGCTGGCTGCCCCTTCTTTCCCTCTCTCTTGCTCTATGTTTTCTTTCTCCAGGTCTCTGTCCTGCTGCCCATCACAGTTGCTTTTTTCCACCAGTGCTGTCCTGCCCCCTGTTCCTTTTCTCTCTCTCTGTCACTCTGTGAATTCTCTCTGAATTTGTTTGCAGTGTAACAAAATTGAACAAAGATGACTTAGGATGAATTAAGTCTTTTTTTATTACCTGTCATTCCGTGTAGTGACAGGTTTCACTTTTGCATCACTTTTTTCTTTATATTTGCTCTTCTTCAATTTCCTCTTCTTGTGTTCGTGCTTTTGGCTCTTTTCCAAATCCGTTTGGTTTCCAATGTGTTTCTTTGGCTTCTTGTGCTTCTTCTTCTCTTGGTTCTTTTTTTTCTTGCTCTCTTGACTCTCTCCTGAGCTGGCACTGCTGCTGTGGCTTTGAGTCTGCCTCTCAGAAGGGCTTCGCCTATGGCTGCAGCTAACACTGGGACTGCTTTGACTTTCACGTCTGCTTGCTTCAGGCTGGTCAACTGCAGCAGGTGCTGCTGTATCGTCTTCCACCTTACCAACAGCCTTTTCTTTTGGCTCTTTAGGATTTTTTTCCTGCAGTGTTTCCTCTGAAGGCTCCAACTCTTTTTCATGCTGTTTTACAGGGTTTGGTGGCTTAGCACTCATGTTTTTATAGCACTAGCAGGTTTTCCTACGTTTGCGGGCACTGGCTAGATTTAACGTCTTCCTCTTCAGACTCAGAGTCAACTCTATCCCACTTTGACGGAGGGACCTGGATCATAATATTGACATCTTTATCAGGGGCTGTTATATCATTATTAGACTCCTCTCTGGTCTTAAGGAGTTTAGTGCCTGGCTTTTCTTCAGTCTTTCTAATGGGGCTTCCCTCAGTAGAACTAGTGCTCAGAGAAGAAAAGCGCATGTTAGTACTGGGTGAGATCCACACACTGCCATTTTCTGTAACATTTTCTAAAATGGCTTTTGTTTCAATTCTAAATCTTCAGGAGTTTTTCAAAAGATGTTCAATTAAGGGAACAGGCAAGAGAACGGATGAGCCCACTAGCTATGATTATGAGCAACCAATGGATTTAGTATCTTCCTACTCTACATGTAATTAACAAAGACACAAGATTATCAGATTGGGGCCCATCTGATCTGGTAATACCTTCAGGTCCTACTTCTACCAATGGTGGATACATGAGACATGCACTCTTGTTTCATTCTTGTAAGCAAGCAATTATGGAGAGGTATACACAACCAAAGCTCTGTCCCACTGTTCTTCCTTAGAAAAATGTACAGTTTTGAACCTTCTTAGAACACCAAGACACTACCTTATGTCTCCAGCCATGTCTTAAATGTTTTGAGTTTGCTTTGTCCTCCTTCTTTAGGCACTGAAATCTAAATCCTAACAGTTCCACACTAGATCACTTTTCTGTTTTTCACGTGTCATACAATGGAACCTAGAAGAGAGGTTTCCAAGGGAAGTGCCAAACACGGAGGCACTGAGCTGGGAGCAGTGTAGCTGTGTCGATATGGCGCTGTGCTCAAAGCCAAAATCAGTACAACCTATTGTCAGCCAAGCTGCTCTCTCTGCAAGGTATAATTTCATGTCCTACTGACAAAAGTAGAACATGACAGTGCCTTGCAATTTTTGAAACGCAAAATATTGCATGAGATAGACATGTCTGTTGTCCTTGCCGTTCGCAGTAGCGTGGATTTGAAGGAAGACCGAGAGGGCACTCCTCAAAGAGTCAACATGTAATGAATAAGAAGAGGGGAAAACGAAGTCCCAGAAGTAAGGGTCAAACATGTTATTAGCTTTCTGCGCAGTACAGACTGCTTGTTTCCTTTAACAAAATTTGGTTCTGACACAAGTACACTTGAACAGGAGAGATCACAGATTATTCACTCATTTAGCAGGGATTTAGCTGTTCCTTCCATTAGTCACCATAAAGAATTCTGCAGCTTTTGGGGTGGGAGGAGGAAGGAAAGAATAGGAAAAGAAGTGATGAGGTACCTGGTGTAATCTACGAGAGTTGAATGAGAGCCATCAGCTCCTGTTACTTCTCACTTTTCCCTTTGCTTTTTCTTGTTTCACGTTGCTGCTGCTCGGCTCATGTTTCTCAAGAGGTTCTTTTGCGGGTGGCACATTTTCTCCACTCACCATCTTTTTGCCAGTTTCTTAGTTAAATTGAATCTTATTGAAGATTGTTAAGGCTTCAGGTTGTTAAGAAAAGCAGATTTATCCTTTGCTGGAGTTCATTCTCCTTTTTCACCATCAGGCTTGGTCTTCCCCTTCCGTGATGTGTTTGATTCAGCACTTTCTGCTTTAGAGGCCTTCATGGAAGTGGCTTCACGTTCTTTGTCAACCTTTTCATCACCTTTTATTTCTTTTTTTTCAGGTTTCGCGTCAGAAGTTTTGCTTTTTTCAGTAGGTTTTTTTGGCTGCCCCTCTTTGTTGGAGAGCTGCTCTGACTTGATTTCTTTTGGATGGTCTTTCTTTGCCTTTTCCTCCACGGCTGGTCTAGTTTCTGGGTGATCTTCTATCACTTTTGGATGAATTTTCTGTGGGGTACCAAGAGCCTTCTCATCCTTTTGAGAGGAAGATGTTTAAACATTGTCTGTCTTTGGCACGTCCTCCTTCACTTGTTTCACAGGAGGTTCCATTGGAGGAGACTTTTCACGCTCGCTGTCCACCTTCACTTGGGAAGCTTTAGCTGGTTTTCTTCTCTTGTCTTTCTGAGGAGGAACAGCCACTTCTGCTTCCCGCTTTGTCTTGCCAGTTTTTGACTTTGGCTCCTTCTCTTTCTTCTCCTTTTCAGACACCGGTTTGAACGTGTCGTGGTTTAGCCCCAGCTGGCAACTAAGCGCCATGCAGCCGCCCGCTCACTCCCCTCTCCCCCAGTGCGACGGGGGAGAGCATTGGGAAAAAACTCGTGGGTTGAGTTAAAAACAGTTTAATAGGACAGCAAGAGAGAAGGAAACAACAATGATAACAACCATAATAATACCGACAAAGGAACATAGAAGAACAAGTGATGCCCAATGCAGCAATTACTCAGCAGCCGGCAATCCATAACCCATCCCCGAGCAGCGATTTCTGCCCCCCCGGCTAACTCCAATTTGTATACTGGGCATGATGTTGTATGGTAGGGAATATCTCTTTGGCCAGCCTGGGTTAGCTGTGCTGACTGTGTCCCCTCGCAGCTTCCCGTGCACTCCCAGCCTTCTTGCTGGGGCCAGCACGAGAAGCTGGACTGTCCTTGACTACTTAGCAACAACTCAAAACATCAGCACATTATCAACATTTTCTCATCCCAAATCCAAAATATAGCCTCACGCTAGCATCTGTGAAGAAAACCAGCTCTATCCTGCCTGAAACCAGGACAGATATGCATCTAGTGAGGATGAAAGTACCTACTTTGACTTTTTTGGGTTGTTTTTGCACTTTTTGTCAATATCTCCTTAAAAGTCTACTTCAGCAAAAGAAGAAGAAATCGCTTCTCGTTTCTGTGTCTGACTAAGAACTAACCTGATCATACAGAGAACCAATGTGAAGAGCCATTGGTTGTCGTTACTGGGTACCATATCTGACTTGTCGTGCTTTCCCTGTGCGTCAGGTGGTGGTTTCTGCGTGGCACTGGTCTGTGCTGCTGGGTCCACATCCCTGTTGGTTGCCAGATGCAAGGCAAAGGGCTTATCCTCGTTTAAAATTACTGGTCTACTTTCAGAAACTGTCTCCACAGACTTAAAAAAGAAATTCTTCCTCATCTCTTTGTGCTTTAGGAGAGAAGCAGTGGGGGGGTTTCAGGGCAGTGCCCATAAAAGAGCCTTTAGGAGATCCTGTCCCTTGCCCATCAGATGGTGCAATGAAGAGTTTGAGAAAGTCATGAGTGTTTTGGTGTCCACCAAAGCAGGTGGGTTTGGGTTTTTTGTTGTTTTGTAGCATTTATAGCTTGTGTTTCTTACATAGGAGAGCTGGGAGGCTGGGAGGAAAGCCTGTGGGTAGCAGAGGATGTGCTTAGTTACATATCAAAGGAAGATGAAATAAATAACTATATAAGGATCAGCATAAGTATTGAGATGTTTTGCTGTTTAAATGTCGACCTGAACTTTGACTGAAATGGATTCGCTGGCACTTTTCTTCTCTCCTAGTTCATGTGTGGGTAGAAGAAAGAAGGCAGCAGACATACACACTGGCTAAAACCGCTTTTTATTGCCGGCTGTAAAGGTGCCTCTTGGCTGTAAGCCTGAGAAGGACCCCACATTACAATTCTCGATGCCTCATATGCAATTTTAAGGGTACTCACGTATTCATTTTTGCAGGCTAAAAAACCCATTGGCTTTGGCCACAAGATGTTACTGTTTGCTTTTGTGTATTTGTACACACAACTTGCCCTGTGCAAGCATGCTTAATGCATATTTATTAGCTGAGTTGGCACTATCTCGTCGCACCTTTGCCGCATTCAGCTGGTTTCTGTCTGTTTTTTTCTAATGCTAAGCCCACTTGTATAGGTGAGGCCACTGTCAGTCAAGTTCTCTTGCACATGTCTTTGAAGCTAGCTTTACACAGGAGCTTTTTCTTATGAAGCACAATTGGCTGATCAGCTTTGTCACCAGGGCTAGTTCAAAGCCTACGCAGCAGGAAGCAACTGCTGCCAGACAAGGCTTCTTTATATCCCACGGGAGCTCAGTGGTTGTAACACACTTTCTGGTTTTCCTTGGGAGACAGGGGGGACCAAAGCTCTTGCATCAGAGCGTACCTTGGTCGGGGGAGGCAGGGTAAAAACGGTGTGGCCGTCACAGGCACAGCTGTCCTGGGCTGTGAGCTGTGCAAATGCTTGCAGGAAGCTCTGGGAACGCTTTTTACCTGTGCCAAAGTGTTCCTGCTGCTACCCCAAGAGTGACCCACCGGAGCCCTGACATCTGGAGACAGTGGAAGGTAGAGCTGCCTCCGGTGTGACAGGAGGCTGCCACGCTTTGGAGCAGACATGCTCTGGTGGGCTCAGAGCAGGTGCCTTTGCTGACTTTTAGACTTCATGTGGTTCTCATGCTCATGGACAACCCCATCTCTGTTGATAGTCCTTCATAAATTCGAAGGATGCCGTGAAGTACATGAACTCTGCCCCTCCACTCCGCTGTGGCAAGACCCCAGCTGGAGTACTGTGTCAGGACCCTGCACTTGGCCATGCTGAACCTTAGAGGTTCACACGAGCCCATTCCTCGAGCTTATCCAGGTCCCTCTGGACGGCATCCCATCCCTCAGGCGTGTCAACCGCACCACTCAGCACAGTCCACAGTCCATCAAATCTCTCTCTCTCCAACTTAGAGAGAAGGCTGTTGTGGGGGACTGTCTCAAAGGCCTTACAGAACTCTGGATAGACGACGTCGGTTGCTCTTCCCTTGCCCACTGATGCGGTCACTGCATCACAGAAGGCCACTAGGTTGGTCAGGCAGGACTTGTCCTAGGTGAAGCCGTGCTGACTGTCTCGAATCGCCTCCCTGTCGGGAGGTAAGTTGACATCTCACTGCGAAAGAGGCAGTGTCAGGCCCCAAAATGAGTCAGACCCACGTTCAAAAATGAGATGGTCAAGCAGCAGCCTTAAAAACTTCCACCTTGTGGAATACTCCTGAAATGAATTCTCTTTCTGCTTTTGTCCCCTAAATGGCATTGAAACTGTGACTTTTCTTCTCTTGCTTGCTTTTACAACTAAAGCAGACAGTAGATGGAGCAATCATGACCATTTTTCCAGAGAAGCATTAGTGGCCAAAGGTCATGTTTACTTTTGTTTCTTTGCATCCTTGCTCCTTCACGCTACCCTTCAGATTGGGGTACAGGGTATACTTGTTTTGTGCGTTTTATGAGTTATTCTTGGATCCTTTGAGCAACAGGTTATGGACCCTGAGGATTTTTTTGTGGTGTTTTGTGATAGAGGGGAATTTTCAAGGATTTCTTGCATTAGCTGTAGAGAAGATGTGGTGGGCTGACCTTGGCTAGACGCCAGGTGCCCACCAAAGCTGCTCTGTCACTCCCCCTCCTCAGCTGGACAGGGGAGAGAAAATATAAGGACAAGCCTGTGGCTGGAGATAAGGACAGGGAGAGATCATTCAGCAATTCCCATCACGGGCAAAACAGACTCAACTTGGGGAAATTTGTTTAAGTTCTTGCCAATCAAAATCAGAGTAGGATAATGGGAAATATGGTGAAATCTTAAAACACCTTCCTGGCACCCCTCCCTTCGTCCTGGGCTGTCACGGATGGGTAATTTAGGCTGCTTAAAGAATCACTGCCGAAGATATCAGAAAGCGAATGATTTTAATCTAGATTTGTAAAAAGCGCGAATTAACAGAAGTTGCTGGCAAGGTCCACTCTATTCCATATTCAACGTGGAAAAGCTATGCAGAGAGAAGCCAGATTACAATTAAACTCGAATGATTTACGTGTCTATCGGATCGAGTTAATGTGTATCTTGAGGAGAGAAACTAGGGGAGACCCTCCTCTTGAGACACGAGGCTCAGAGTGGACCGAAATCCACCCCTAGTCCTGGACTTGGTCAAGGGTTTATGACTAAGGTTAGGTAAGGAAAGTAAAGGAATGCCCTCCCGTTGAGTCACGAGGTTCAGGGTGGACCCCCATGCTTTCTAAAGTCCTTTTCAGAGGGGAGTCTAGGTGCGGCTGAATCCACTCCTAGTCCCAGACTTGGTCAACGGTTTACATGACTAAAGGGATAGAGTATCAGGGATTCTGGTGTAGTGATATAGTCCATGATTTTGTGCTTCCTGTCACTTAAAGATGGCAATTTATCCAATACAAAATAGCAGCAATCACATTCACTAACAATGCCGAGATAAGTCACAGTATCAAATCATATAAAACTTAGCAGCATAATCCACTGAAACTTACTACGAGAATTCTTTTTCAAAATATTTGTTCTGCAGTCTTTTTCTTTATTCTTTTCTAACAAGAGCTTCCATGAACTTGTGATACCTGTTTGGATAGGTACACAGTTCCACTAACAAGCTGAAAATAGCACCTACCAGACACCGACAACACGGTGTTTTTCCTGCTGCCCAGCCCAGCCCAGGATTACGGCAGTGGTTGGTTTAGTACTGCAGGGTCCCATGGGGATCCCTGTCTGGGGGCTGGTTAAGCTCGGCAGTGTGCGCAGGAGGGCACGCTTTCTCATCTCACGTCCCTTCTTCCAGTCAGTTACGAGGGAGTCCCAGAGTCCTCTGGGCATATTCTTCTGGACTGAAGGGTTCTTTTGTAGTGGAGACCCACCATAGAGAAACAGAAGGAAAGCTTCATCTTACGCTATAGGTTTGAGTGAGATGAAACTACAAAACGTTAACCAGGTCCTGAAAACGTACGGCCCTTGGCTTGGAGTCCGGACAATCCAGTTCCTCTAACTCTTGCAGGCTGGCACAGCAGGGCAGGATCACGTCAGGCTACGTGAGACTGTGTCAGCATCCTCAGGCAGGCTCCAGCCTGGGCCCCAGCCATGGGGTGCCATCCTCCAGACACGGGCTGCTCCAGCACGGGCCTGCCACGGGGTCACGGCCTCCTTCGGGCATCCCCCTGCCCCGGCGGGGGGTCCTCCCCAGGCTGCAGGTGGAGATCTGCTCCAGCGTGGAGCTGCATGGCTGCAGGGGCACAGCCTGCCTCACCATGGTCTTCACCAGGGGCTGCAGGGGAACCTCTGCTGCGGCGCCTGGAGCACCTCCTGCCCCTCCTTCCGCACGGACCTTGGTGTCTGCAGAGCTCTTTTCACATGTTCTCACTCGTCTCTCCGGCTGCAAATGCCACGTGCCGGTTTTGTCCCCTTCTGAAATACGTTATCCCAGAGGTGCTGCCCCCGTCGCTGCCTGGCTTGGCCTTGGCCAGCGGCGGGTCCGTCTTGGAGCCGACAGGCACGGGCTCTATGGGACACAGGGGCAGCTTCTAGCAGCTTCTCACAGAAGCCACCCCTGCAGCCCTGCTGCCACAACCTTGCCACGCAAACCCCATGCAGAGGACAAGGTTGCTGTGCATAAACTCGCAAACCAACCCAGAACGGCTGCCATTGTGATGTAACAGGAACGGTGTCACAGAGGGCGAGAAGGCAGGCATAAGTGTCCCGAGCAATCTCCATAGCAGGCTCACTCCAGGAAGACCCTCGTGGTGTGGGCATTCCCGTCCAAGAGCCTGCAGATTTGATGGGGATGTCCTTTATCCTCCTGGATGCCTAGAGTCTGCAAAATTGTGACGTACCGTTGCAAAAATGAGAGAGCAAGTCTGTGCTGCAGTTCGCGTTTTCTTTTCTTTGGCTTTTTCTGTATTGTATTTGCCAGACAGACCCTGGCTGGCCACACATGTAGCAAGTAAGTGGAGGTTTTTACTACTAGTTGGCTTCTGTATCGATGTGTTCTTTGGCTGTTCCTTAATAACGGAGTTGATTTTTAAACAAAAATGCCAGTAAGATACCATGACTTTGGTAAAGCTTCTGTCAAGAGCTGCAGCTAATAAGGGGGTGTCTCTATCCCACCGGGTGTGGACAGCTTTTGGACAGATTTACCTGCAGTGGTTCAGTTCCCCACGCCTGGTAGTGTGTGGCAGTGGGGTCTGCAATTTCCTCAGTTTGCTGGTTCAACCAGTGCAACTGCTAAAATGCGGACTGGGAGAGCTTCTGTGAGAGAGAAACTGTGAGGTTAATCTCCAGAATGTATTACTGTTTCTCTTCTTTTGAGGGAAAGCATCTTTTTTTTTTTAACTTGCATAATGAAGAGATTTGACTGTCTTAAGTTGACAATGTGTGCTAAAAAAGCAATTAGTTTTGTGGTGAAATGCAAAATTCAAAACACTTTGTGTACACTCCTGAACTCAGGAGCTGTGACTGAGGTTTGTCAGAATAGAAGTGGCACAGCTAAGGTGGAATTTTGGCAAGCTTTAATGGGGGAACAGAAGCATGGACAGTTAAAGACCAATCTGCATTTTCTTGAATAAGTTTCCAATTCTTTTAGTTACTGGCAAAACAGGGCAAAAAATAGACACAAGAAAGTGTAGAATTGTCTATTGTCCTGTTACCCTCCTCTCTATGTAAAATAGCTGTTGCTCCTGGAGGGATGTTGTGAAAGAAACATGTCGTCTCTTTGGATTTCCTTGTTCTGTGGGTTTCCCCACAAAAGGCATTTTTATAACAGCGTCTGGTTAATTTTCCTTTGCGCATTGCAGGTAAAATCGCCCCTGAATACCGAGAAACCCATCCTTCGGTGAGTGTGAAAGTAACCTTTAGCTTTCCTAGCATTTAAGAATGGTGGAGCAAGCTGTGAGATTTGCCTTTTGTGACAGAGTGCCAGCCTTGCAGGCTGAAGGAAAGTCAACCGTAGCGTCTTTGCAGCAGCAGCAAAGGTTGGGGTTAAATAGGAGGGTTCTTAAACCCTTGTATTTAACCACATTCGAATAAGTAGATACCTGCTAGCTTAATTAACTGTTACCATGACTGTAGATACAATGCCAAAGCAATGAACCAGCAACTAGATGTGACTTCTAGCGATATATCCAAGCATGACATTTTGTAAAATTGGACTTTGACTAAGCATGGGCATGGATAAGTTGTTTTCAGCAAGAATGAAAAACGCCAAGACAACTTAACAAAACAGCAGGGTCATTTGTAACCTTTAAATTGTGCTGTGCCACGTGTAACTTAGCACCGGGGCCTGTAGGACTACAGGCATGTCCAGATTGGTTCCTGAAGCTGTCTGAGCAGACCCAAGTGGTGTGTAATTGTCAAAGCTCCCACGTGCCAAAGTGGTGACTGTCGCTCATGCTCCCGTCTGTCCACAGGGCACAAAACCAGCATGTGAACCCCCACGAGCTCTGCCTGTTTCTGAAGAAGCAGATGAAGGTGATGAGGAGGAGGAAGAAGGCATTGAACCTCCCCCGGTTCCCGCACCCTGGCCTGAACATACAAAACCAGTAAGTCCCAGCGTTGGATAGCACTGTATTTGGGGTAATTCAGAGCTGCATGTTTCTGGTCAGACAGCACTTGTGGGTGAAGACTCTGCGGGCCACAGTCCTACCATGACAGTGCTTCACCCAGGCCACTGACACCCCGACAATCGGGTTTGAACTTTCCCATTTAGTCATGAGTTTCCTGTGATTCTGATAGGGTCCGTGAATTTATCTTAGTAGCAGAGAAGAGGCATCTTCGTAAGCATTTGCATTTGCAATATGATCTTAGGGGCATCTCTGCAAGCCAGCTTTCTGATACAACGCCTTTTCTTGTCACAGATCTACTCATGCTCTGTAACTGAACCTGCCGCTGCCCTGGCACCAGCTAAAGTGGCCACCACTCTGCAATGTGGACAATCAAACGCTTTGTCCAGAAACACAGACGGGCAGGAGACAAAATCTGGGCTGACAGTTGAGGAGATCCTAGAGAAACTGAGTACGTATTCGGTATTTCTTTCTGTCCCATGCCCTGTGCCAGATGTGCCGGCCCTGCCTTCCCGCTGCTGCAGCGCAGAGCTGCCGGGAGGCGGCAGCACCCCATCTGGCCTGGCTTCTGAGCCTTAGTGCTGGAATGATCAGCATCTCGTTTGTGCAGCTGCCTGTGTAACGCAGCAGCCTGAGGAATAATGCTGTTCATGCTGTCCACCACGGCTGTGCTTATTTGTGAATAAGCATAATATTGGCAGACAGTAAGTTATCCATGGGACAGCACTGTGCCCTGGTGGCCAAGAGGGCCAATGGTATCCTGAGGTGCATTAAGAAGAGTGTGGCCAGCAGGTCGAGAGAGGTTATCCTCCCCGTCTACTCTGCGCTGGTGAGGCCTCATCTGGACTCTTGCGTCCGGTTGTGGGCTCCCCAGTTCAAGTGAGACAGGGAACTCCTGGAGCGAGTCCAACGGAGGGCTACGAGGATGATTAAGGGACTGGAACATCTCTTGTATGAGGAAAGGCTGAGAAACCTGGGGCTGTTTAGTCTGGAGAAGAGAAGACTGAGAGGGGACCTTTTCAATGTCTATCAATATCTGCAGGGTGGCTGTCAGGAGGATGGAGCCACTCTCTTTTCAGTAGTGCCCAGTGACAGGACGAGGGGCAATGGGCATAAACTGCAGCACAGGAGTCCCACCTCAGCATGAGGAAAACTTCTTTACTGTGAGGGTGATGGAGCACTGGAACAGGCTGCCCAGAGAGGTTGTTGGAGGCTCCTTCTCTGGAGACCTTCCAAACCCGACTGGACGCGTTCCTGTGCAAGCTGCCCTCGGTGATCCTGCCTTGGCAGGGGGGTTGGACCAGATGATCTTCAGAGATCCCTTCCAACCTCTACCATTCTGTGATTCTGTGGAGATCAACATGCGTGCAGTGTTGAGAGTGCAGGACAAGTGCGTGTCAATCCCAGTCAGGTTGCAGACAAGCAGTGTGGTTCTTAGAGTGGCATAAGCAAGGTCTTCAGAACTTGTTCATTTACATGCTGCAAGCCAAACCTTTTTAAAAACCCCTTTGGTCACTGGCAGAAAATTGACCTCTATTGTTTATCTACTCATAGCCAGTGTATGGGAGGAGACTGCATTTTGTCTGCATTAATCTTTTCTGGCATATATTGCTTAAGACTGTTTTCAAGGACCTGGCACAGCCATCTCAGCCTACCTCCATGTTGTTTTGTTGTTGGCTTGATTGGTTTTGTGGTTGTTTAAGTTGATCATCTTTTCTGTGTCTTATCATAAGTGCTGGTAAATCCTCCTCGAAATTACTTCCTTTGGGCTGTTCCTGCTCTTTTCCATTGCTGTGGATATCAGGAAGGTGAAGTTCTTGTTTGCAGAAACACGTAATTTGCCACTTTTTAAATTGTTTCTCCTGTTCCTGGATGTATTTTCTGGTAGGTTTTCCAAACTGTTGACCAATTCCTGTCCTCACTGGTACACATCCTCCTGGTCCAAGATTTATCTTTGCCATTACTGAACTTCAATTTTTCACTTGCTTGCCAACTCGGACGTCTAATTGTTCACTTATGGGCCTTCCTCATTTAGACCGCACAGGTTCTAAGTCCTGTATAGCCTAGAGGGAATGTCTATTCATGTTGTCCTGTCCTCATGTAAGAATGACTTGGAAACAAAATCAGCTGTAGCCTTTTTCCAGAGGTAATTTAGCCGTGCACACTCATCTCGGTGCCATTGTTTTCATCTTTCAGCTACCTCGTCGGTGACACACTGTGGGTGGTTATGGAATACCTAGCTGGAGGCTCTTTAAATGATGTTCTTGAGGAGACATGTATGGATGAAGGACAGATAGCAGCTGTCTGTAGGGAGGTAAGGGATCCCGCCTGTGCTTCCCATTACTGGGACAGGATGGTACTTCTAAGCAGGTGGTAAGAAGATGAGAGGTTTCATGTTCAGAGTATTGTTTCTGTGATGCTTTTATGATACGGAGAAGAAAGAGCATCTTAAGTGAACTGCCTGCCAGTATCGCTGCACTTATTACACTCTGTTGTTTTACTCATAGAATTTTATTGTACTATTTCTTTTTTTGTTGTTTTTAGTTTTACTCTTCTCAACTTTGCCTCTCTAAACCTTTGCCTGGAGCATGCCTGTACTGCATTCCTTTCGTGTACAAGCAAATATGCTGGTGGCAGAATTTTAAAATACCAACAAAGAAAAATAGGGGCTCCTTCATCCCAGTCCTCGGCTTAAAAGAATAGCACTCCACCCAAAACGGTGGTTGCTCCTGAAAAATGCCTAACACGCTATTTCCAGATCTGCCGTCAAGCCTAACAATAAAATCTTTCTCATGCGACCTCCGACTCAAAAGTGATCCATCTTATACCGAAGGAAGGGACTTTTTGGTTTTTGGCAAACCATAGTTTGTCACCTGGGTGGAGATAGCACATTCCCTGCAGCAGCAGTCATTCCGTGTGTGCTTTCAGGGGACAGTCTGTGCCAAGAATTGACATTTCTGTTTCAAAAGCTACTACGCCTTTGTTTAGGAAGTTATTACTCTGTGTTGAAGCAGCAAGCTCTTCCTCTTGAGAGCACAATACTCTGCCATTACTCTCAATTCAACTAGAAATTAAATCCTTTAGAGCCATTTCTTTTCTTGTGTGATCACTAAGTAAGTTTTACCCTCATGTTTCTTTTTTATCTATGAGTGCGTACAAGCTCTGGATTGCCTTCATTCCAACCAAGTGATCCACAGAGACATCAAAAGCGACAATATCCTCCTCGGAATGGATGGATCTGTCAAACTGAGTAGGTATCCTTGGTCAGGTGCAGCATTCCCAGGATGTGGTGTGGGGCTGCTTTTGACTGACTGCCTGTTACCCAAAAGCGATGCCTGTTGTAGTGCACTGGCAGACCACTGCTGCGAGCTAAGAGCACAGTGCCAACGTCCAGAGAGGTACAGAAAGGAAAAAGGTGTAAAGAGTGGTTTCGGTTTGTGTAGGTCCCTTCCAGAAGGGGCAGTAATAAAGAATAATCTAAAGCTTCAAGTGAATAAAAGCCACTGCATGAAACTTGAGGGGTTTTTCAGTGGCCACTTCAGTATTTCCTTGGCTCGAGCACTGAGTAAACAGAGCATGGCCGCTTTACCAGATAGATTCAACAACGCCTTCTGAGGCATCTGGAAGGGATTTCTTTTGCTTGGTTTCATAAATCAAGCTGCCTTTAACAGTACTTGTTTTTCTCCTCAGCTGATTTTGGCTTGTGTGCTCAGATCACCCCTGAGCAGAGTCAACGGAGCACGATGGTCGGGTCTCCTTACTGGATGGCACCAGAAGTGGTGTCGGGAAACGCATACGGGCCCAAAGTGGACATCTGGTCGCTTGGGATCACGGCAATTGAAATGGCGCAAGGAGAACCTCCTTACGTTAATGCTCATCCTCTCAGGGTAAGGTGCGAATAAAACCAGAGACCACCGTCTTTCTAACCTGCCCCATGTTTTGTCTCCCATGAGACAAAATCCCAGTTACACCAGCTTGAACTAGTTCCACCAAGGGCTGCTTCTAAATATGTCGCTGGAGCATATCGGCATATATTGTAGCTGTCATTATGTCAATAGGGGGACCTTAAAAGAGAAGTGACATGTAGACTGTTCAGAAATGTGTCATTTTTGCCCTCAACAACGCTTGAGATTTCTCATGCGCTTTTAGAACTCTCTTTGAGTTGTATCTCTGAATGACAAGAATTTTTCAGCAGCAAGATCCTCCAGTTGGGGAATTTTTATGAAAAATATTTCAACTGTACGTGCAGGAGAAGTCTTTCCAAACTCAGATCAGTGCCGATTGCTCACCTGCGCCTTTCAGGAAGTGTCGCTGGTTCTAGTAATGCCATAATCACTTCTTAGCAAATGCTTTTCTACAAGTCTGTTTTGGCACAGGTACTTGTAGTACACTAGTGTATTTTGATGTTTTGAAGTTTCCAGTTTTGTCCTAATTCCTTAAAATGAAATGACCAGTTCTTATACCAAAGGAGCGTGTCATAGTGGAGGAATGTCTGCCAAGATAACACCTCATGACTGAGAGCTGAAACAGAGCTCAATGCTGCACAGTTCATTCCTGACAGGATGCAGGAATTCAGGAGGAAATTAAGTTTGCTCTATGCGTATACATACGCAATTCTTATTAAGGCTAGAATTAAAATGGAGCCTGACCTTTAGCTTTTCTCATAGCAGTAAGGCTGTGCTCTCTCTGGTCTGTGGCACCCCGACTGCGTACTGCAGACTGAAAGAAGAAACAAGAGAATGGTCAGGAAATACCCCCGGCCAAGCAAAGAGAGGAGCCCACACTCCACCTGCTTCCCTGGGAGACCCTTGCAAAAAATGCATTTGCCTTGCATAAGGCAGCAAAAACCCGTGAAGAGCATTAGCGTGACTGGTCGGGATGCTGAAGGTTCCCTGCCTCCTTAACCTCACATGCTGATTAGGGCTCCTCGAGAAGCCTCAGGTCAACTGTTTGTTAGAAAGATCACTGGATTTCTTCTCTCTGACCAAACTCAGCTCTTCCTGCCCTCACCCAGATTCTTTGAGATGCTCTTTTTCTCCATATATGCCTCATCTCCTGCTGGAGATACGATCAGCTTGGACACTTAGAGCTTCAAGGCATCTTCAGGTGTCTTAGTAAAACTGTGGTAGATGAAAATCAGGCACCTGAAGTTGCTTCCATCCGCATTGGCTTCCTGGGCTCTTTTTCAGCGGTTGTTGCCCCTGAGCTAGGAACAGTGAACAGCCTGTGATGGACTGCCTGAAGTTCCCCAGTTATCAGCTAGTTTTATTAAGGTCCATCAACCCCAACAGGGTTGATTTGTTTTTTATGAAGGATTGTTTTAATAATGGAAGGCACACAGGAGCTTCCGTTACTTAAACACCTAAATAAATTGTAAGGGCATGAAAGGCTCATTAGTCCTAGAGTTAGCAGCAGTCTTCATGTAGATGCAGTGTTGTTTTCCACGTGTAGAGCAGGCGCATCCCATGCTGCTCACGTTCTTTCCAGCTGATGCAGAACTCACGGGAATGAACAATTTTCGAGCCATGTGTGTCCTGGATGTGTCTGTGATGGTATTTGTTTCCTCTCACTGTGATTTCCTTCCATCCGGCGCATGCCGAGGTCCTGGGGGACAAACACTGGTGTGATAAAAAACCTTTGAAATTCAGGTTGGACCGCCTCCTGATTTCAATTAAAAAAAAAAAAACAAACAGAAAACCACAGAAACAAAACAAACCCTTAAGCATTTCTTTTTCATTTCTTAACCACAGCGCATCAATTTGTCTCAAAACTGTAGCATTTTTTTCAAATGCTGCACATCTTCTACAGTTTCAGGCTTCTTAATCATCTGTATGTTGTTCTGTCACGTGTCTGGGTGGCCTGGATACCTTTAGGATCTTGCTTTCACAGACTGCAGCTGTAATGGTCTGCTGAAGCCTTTCTTGTTTCTTGGCATGTGAAACAAATTAATGAGCTTATTGCCCCTTTGCAGCTACTGCGAACGCTCCTTTCCTTTGTACCGTACTTGCTTTTCTTTGCCAGCTGCATATCATAGGAGACCAAAAGATATGTGATAAGAAGGTACTTCAGCTTCCCGTAGACCTTTCCCTGTTCTGGTGGAAATACTGAAAAGGGGACGTACCGAGCTGAAGATGACTCTTCTTTGGGATTCATGTTCTGAGAAGAAACAAGTAACTAAAAGAGCTCCATTTGTCCTGGCACTCCTGTTTCACACTCAGGTGAATGTGGCTGCAGTAAAATCCCCAAAGCTGCCGTTGGTGCTGTAGTCCTTTCCCGCAGGAGAAGTATCATCCCTCGGGTAGCGCAATTGAAGCGTAGTGAGGACAGGCACTCCAGCTCACCACTGTGTCCGGTGGCTGAGGTCAGCTGCAGATGGACAGGATCAGACTGATGTTGTGACATTTATGTTGTGGGAAAAGGAAAGAAGCTTCCTTTTATTGTTTTTACTCTAGGATCGTTTCTTTGCCTTTTTAGGCTTGGAAATTGTCCTCTGTATTTAAGAGGACAATAGCAAAGTCAATGTGGTCCCGGTCTAGTTAAGTGCCAGTAGAACAGAGCTGTTGTAATGGCAGACGTTTTAATGGAAGACCCCATGGCCTATTTCTATCATTATTGCTGTGTAGTTTAGACGTATTCTGGAAGTTTATGTCTGAATAGTTCAAAAGGTTTGTCTTCCGTTTCTACATAACATCTTGCAAAAGCGCAATGAACTCATCTCGCTGGCTTCTCAGCATGTTAGACCTTGGTTACAAGCGAACCACACTGGATACTGCTCACCCTGTGTTTTGCAAAATGACGTTGTACTCCCTTGGCCTGAGGAATATCAGGAAGACTTGCTCAGCTGCATGAACTCCGTCAGCTACTTGACAGTGAACATCCTTGGCTTTGCTTAGGAAACTTGAGCTTAGCTTCGGCTGGATGCTGTTGAAGAGGAGAAAGGCTGGAATTTTCAAGTGTTTGGCTAGGCTTGTGTGCACAGAATGACTGTGCATTCAGATGAGCAGCTGGACATTTATGCACAACATGGAGGGGAATCCACAGAGGACTCAACCCTTAACACAGGTGAATACTCCCAATTCTGAGGTAGCGGAGTGTTACCATAGCGATGGAATTACTCGTTTTTCTGATAGCAAGCATTAAACGTTTTCTTCTTAACACATAAGTGACGCTGATCTGGAATTTGGAGACTGCTGAAAGACGTTGTTGCAGCTTGGCTCCCATCTGCCCAAAGATGCATTTTCTTCATAAGATATTTGTGCATGCAACTTATGTGCCTGTGTTGAAAAAAAGGTTCCCAATGTTTCTGTTTCTTTATCCAAGGACTAAGCTGATGGATTTCCTTTTTTCCCATCTGGTTACCATTTTTATCAAGAGCAGAGCAAAAAACTTGGCTACCTTTGCTTTATGGAAGCTGTACTTTAGGGAACAGTGAGCCCCGCCGAGATGCATTTTCTGTAGTAATCCTCTGAAATAATAGCGTTAAGCCAAATTCACTCTTTAAAAGAGGCTGTAAACTGTCACTGTCACAAGCCTGTCACTACTTGGAGAAGCAAAATGTGCTTTTGCTGATGTAGTTCATACTAACCAGGTCAGTCCATGGAATCAGCTGTCAAGGCAAGATCATTTTGATATTGGAAGAGCTGTGGCTGCCTCAAGGTTTTTTATGTAGCTATAGAAAAATCCTGTCTGACCCCCTGCCAGGGAAGAAACTGCCACTGGAGACTGAACCTTAAAAAATGGGGTCTATCTGGGCAGTTATGGATATGAAGGAAACAGGTGGAGTCTCATGTTCCCTTTTTCTCTAGGCGCTGCATCTGATCGCTACGAACGGGACGCCAGAGCTGCAGAACCCTGAGCGATTGTCCGCGGTGTTTCGCAACTTTCTGAGCTGCTGCCTGGAGGTGGATGTGGACAGGCGAGGGTCTGCCAAGGAACTTCTGCAGGTAAAATGGGACACGGCTGCAAGCGGAACAGCTGTTCTATGTAATGGTTTTCTCACCAGCTAAACTCAAAGGCATGAGACGAAACCCCTCATATTAGTCTCCAGTCTTGGTGCTTTTCAAAAGGAAAAGAAGTGGAATCATAGAACGGTTTGGGTTGGAAGGGATCTTTAAAGGTCATCTAGTCCAACCCCCGTACAGTGATCAGGGACATCTTCAACTAGAGCAGGTTGCTCAGAGCCCCGTCCAACCTGGCCTGGAATGTTCCCAGGGATGGGGCATCTACCACCTCTCCGGGCAACCTGTGCCAATGTTTCACCACCTCATTGTAAAAAAATTCTTCCTTAGATCCAGCCTGAATCTACCCTCTTGTCGTTTAAAACCATGACCCCTTGTCCTGTTGCAAGAGACCCTGCTAAAAAACCTGTCCCCATCTTTCTTTAGAAGCCCCCTTTAAGTACTGGAAGGCTGCAAAAAGGTCTCTCCGGAGCCTCCTCTTCTCCAGGCTGAACAACCCCAACTCTCTCAGCCTGTCCTCCTAGGAGAGGTATTCTGTCCCTCTGATCATTTTTGCGGCCCTGTGTTGAATTTTGGTAGTATATTCAGCTCTACATAGTGGCAAATGGGATGGTAGCCACTGCTCTCACTGCAAGCCAGAGCTGAGTCCGTCAGCGCTCTGTCACTGGTGTCCCTGCTCTTGTCTTGGTGCTGAAAACCTGTACCTCCGTGGCCTTCAGAAGAACACATGGGCCTAAATACTCCTGGCATAAACATTTCCTAGAGGTATTGGAGTTCCCTAAGGAACGGCTTATGCCTCTGATCTTTTCTGACAACTCAGCCCATGTCTTTAAAAAACAGGAACCTAAGTAAGTAACTTGCGTTTCCTGAAAGGAACAAGGCCCTGGGAGAGCAAACAGCATTCCCAGAGTGCTGGCAGGGCAGAAATGCCAGCACGCTGAAGACAACTTGATAAAGGGATTAATGGGATTTTGGGCCCTGTTTGCCTGTGATAGCAAGGTACTGGACATGAAGACGCAGGTGCAGATGGTCCCCTCAGTCCTGTTTCAGCGTATTCCCCATAACCAGAGAAATGCTGCTTGAGGCTGTGAGTACCTGAGTTTGGAAAGTAATGGTTCATTTCTTTTTTTCCTTTGCACAGCATCCATTCCTAAAATTAGCCAAGCCTCTCTCCAGCCTGACGCCGCTGATCACGGAAGCAAAGGAAGCGAATAAGAACGGCAGCAGCCACTAGTGCTTCAAGCCGGCTTTCTCCCATGCCAGCTCAGAGCAGAACTGAGAATAAAACTCTATAGAACCTCAACGCTTGTGCTGTGGGACAGGTGGATGGATAAAGAAGCCAATGGTCACAGTCATGGTGGTAGGAGGGAGAACAACCCAGCCCCTCAAGGAGTAAAATATGACCGTTTCTCTTCTTCCTGCCTTCTGGCTCCTGAATTTATTTTGAAGACGAAACAGGGCTTAAGATAGAGAGGTAACGACCACAAATGCTCGCCTGCCTCAGCCATTTCCAAGGGAAAGCAAATTCAGTTGGAAGGTCCCCCTCCTTCTCACCCTGTGAATAAGGTGTACACTCACTTTGAAATTGTGACAGTCAAAACAGCAAGTGAAGCAACAGCCACCCAATGTTAAAAAAAAAAAAAAAAAAAAGGAAAAAACCCTGTAAAACAGCTTAGCGCTGTAGTCTTCATGTCTAGGCCTGGTCCTGCAAAGGGCTAAGTAGCCTTTAAGGTATGAACCACCGTCCTGTTTTGGCAGTAGGAAGGCAGGATGCTTGGGTTATTCTTGGGTTAGGCCATTGGCTTGTTTGGCTTCTTGTTTAGTTCCAGTCTTTGTGTTGCCACTGTCATTCATACCTCAACTGACCTACTGTCGCTCGCTCTGTCCGTCCCAGTGTCCTCGGCTGAGGCAACGGACGGATGCAATGCTGATGGACGGCAGCAGTGAGCACAGCTGTGGGAGGTGCGCCCAGGGAGAGGAAATCTTCCACGTAGTGACCGAGCTGCAGGAGGAGGTGACTAGGTTGAGGCTATCAGGGAGAGCGAGCAAGCGAGAGACTCTTAGAACTGCACCCTGCCTTCCCTGGGACAGGCCCACCAGGCAGACGGGACGCATCATATGGGGGATTCCCTATCCTCTGCCCAGCTGGCTGAACACAGTGACTCCAGTATGCCCTCCAGAAGTCCAAAGGGGCAGTTCTGCTGTGGTTTCTAACACATCAATAACCCTTGCGTCTTTGCTGTCGCACAGCTCTCCATGCTCCCTACCTCCACTGAGCTGGCAGACTGCAGCACCTCGCTAGCACCATCCCTCAAACATCGGCGTGCCGCCCCCAGGCTCATCTCTAGCGAGCCGGGTTTTAGCCCCTTCCCCCTTCGAATCTAGTTTAAGGCTCTTTCATGGAGCCCTGCTAAGTCCTGTGCAAAGACCCTTTTCCCCCTTTGAGACACGTGTACCCCACCTGTCACCAGCAGGCCTGGTGTCGTGTGGACCAGCTCATGATCAAAAACCTCCCAATTCTGCCGGTGTCACCGGGCTCAAGCTGCTGGCTCTTCCTGTTCCTTCCGTCAGCATTCCTGCAACTGGAAGGACCGAGGAGAACCTACTTGTGCTCCTGATCCCTTAGCCAGTCGTGCCAAGGCCCCGAAGTCTCTCTTGATTGCCCTTGGACTTCTTACTGCAACTTTGTCACTACCTACATGAAAAATCAATAATGGAGAATAATCTGAGGCCGTACCAGGGTAGGAAGCTTATTCTTCACAGCTTTAACTGGGGCCCCAGGGAGGCAGCAGACTTCCCTAAGAAGTGGGTCCGGTCTGCATATGGGGCCTTCTGTGCCCTTCAGAAGGGAGTCTCCTCTGACAATGACCTGTCGTCTTCTTTTTGTGGAAGCGGTACCAGTACAAGCAGATGGGTTTATGGCAATAACCATCAATGGCCATTGGCTCTTTGACCGAACGTCCCGTAAATGCAAGAAGAGACACTCGGACACCCTGAGATGTCCCCTCCCTTCGCTGGGCCTGGGCACGGGCAGCCAAGTTCCGCACGGCAAAGCCCACTGCATCTTCCCCAGGCTGTCTTGTCCTGGCCGGCTGCTTCCAGGAGGGGACAGCGGGTAGTGACAGCCTGGGGGTGACAGGAGGGACAGCAGGCGGTGACAGGCCTTCGGGGTGACAGGAGGGTCACCACAGGCCTGGGGTGTGACAGGACACCAGGCAGTGGCAGGCCCAGGGGGGTGACAGGAGGGTCACCACAGGCCTGGGTTGTGACAGGACACCAGGCAGTGGCAGGCCCAGGGGGGTGACAGGAGGGACACCACAGGCCAGGTGAGGCGCGGGGGGGTGCAGTGTTCCGTTGGGCACGCGCAGTGATGCGATCAGGGCAGCCCCTGCGGCTGGCGTCCGTTAAACCGCCAACGGAACGCTGAGGCAGAGGTGCCTGAGTGCCCACAGCGAGTGGTTGGGCCTGGGAGCGCTGCGTGAGAGAGGGAGCAGAGGCCGAGCCGGGGCCGCGGGGGCCTCTCCCCGTCATCCGCCCGCCCGCCCGTCGCTGAGGGCCGCAGGCCGGACTTGTTGCGGGGGTGAGCTCAGCCCCCTCGGTCCGCTGTAGTAGACGCCATCGGGGAGCAGGCCCCGACCATGTCGTGCGTCCACTACAAGTTCTCCTCCAAGCTGAGCTATGACACGGTCACCTTCACCGGCCTCCACATCTCCCTGTGCGACCTCAAGCGCCAGATCATGGGCCGGGAGAAGCTGAAGGCGGCCACCTGTGACCTGCAGATCACCAACGCCCAGACCAAAGAAGGTGCGTGGGGGCGGCGGGCGTGGGGGCTCGGGGACTGCCCGGCTGGCAGTGTCACAGACCACCCTGTGATGGCCATGGCCTGTGGGAGCCACGCTCTGCTCTTTGTGGCTCGTCCCCACGTAGCCTAAGTCAGCCTGAGGCCCATCTTGCCGGCCTGCGGGGGGACTGGGAGGGCAAGCGGCGTGGGGGCTTACACGGGGTGGGAAGCGATAATGTGATTTGGCCACGCTCGGTAGCTGTGGCTTGTGTTGGGGGCCTCAGGGCTGTTCTTTTGTAGTTGCTGTTCTGACAACTACCTTCAGATCTGTGCTTTGTGCGCGGAGCAGGCATAGAAGAATGTGTGGTTGATGTGTGATGTACAGGGCTTACAAATTTTTGCTTTCCTGGAATTCTGCTAGGTAAAATGATAAGGAAATATGGGAGGATATCTTACATTAATAACCTCTCCAGATGTCTTGGAAATCAAGTGGAGAAAGCTGAAAGGGATGGGAAGAGAACAGGTGGCTACTTTGAAGAAATAAATTGTCTTTGGTGACTTCGTTTTGTGATCACCTTGCTTTACTCCACTGCACTGGAAAACTGGCTTGGTGGCTGTTGCAGCAACTGCTCTCTAGCAACACTTTGGATCAAGAGTGTAGCTGTGAGTTACCATCTGTGCAGACCCTCTAATGGCCTCTCTGCCATGGGTGTTCTCCATATCTAAATGACACCTTGGAATTTCTTGTTAATATCGCTTCTTTTCTACACCAAAGACATTGTCGTTCAGGTGCTATCGAGCATCATTTCACCATTTGTCTCTAAGCGTTTTTTTTCCCTGGTACTACGTGTGAACCGTATCAGGGCACTACTGAAATTTTCCGGCAGAACATTTATGGTGACTATACGTAAGAAACGTTCTTAGAGAAGTCATAAATTCTTTTAAAGCTAAAAAATGGTGCTTGATTCTCAGAGATGATAATGGTTTCGTGGTACTTAGTATGATATTTCAGTTTGGTAAGCTGCTGTCTTGACAAGTTTGAATGTGATTACAGGCCTTGGGGTGTGACTTTTCAGAAATAGAAAGATTTGTTGCCAAGTCTCTGCTCGGGGATGTTGCTGCCCAGGAGGAAAAGGTTCCTGCTGGGAGATGCCAGTTTTGTCCGAGAGCTGCCAGACTAAGCTGGCATCTGTTAAATTCAAATCAAGCAAACAAAAATTTCCAGGCCTTCAGGAATAGTGTTCCAGCTTTATTCCTTTCCTATTAAAAGAAGAAAAAGAAAGTTAACTTTTTAGTCTACGTTGTTTGACTTCACCTTTATTAAGGTGCCATCAACCAAAATGAATTCAATTAACTGAGGCGAAGGAAATAGAAATGTATTAAAGCCAACTGGTACCACATCCCTTCTCAGAACACACTCAGCAATGTTCTCTGCGGTAGGTAAACACTCTTCCGCAAATTCTCTGACACGGTGACCAAGCTGCTGGGGTACTTCAAGTACCAAATACAAGTATGTGCAAGTGTCCTATGCAAAGAAAGCCTTTACTTCCCCAAGCTGTTGTCCCTCTACAGCTGATGCCTTTCAAAGTGTGCTGATTGACTTCTAAGGGGAATTCCTGTTGGAATTCGGTCTGCTCTCAGGTGGCTGGAGCTCTCTTCACTCTGCACTCAACAAGCAGACTGTAAACAAGCATATCACAGGAGGTGCTGCCACTTGTAACCTTCTACAGAGCTACCACAGTCCTCAGTTCGGCACAGGCGTAGCGAACTCCTGCCTTTTTGTGGAGCCGCTGTCGCTTAGCCCAGATCTCACTCCAGTGGTTTGTGATCTGGACCAGAAGGATACTCTGTATGACTCCGTCCCGCAGGCAGAAGCAGCTGCTTTGGGCTTCTAGAACTGCGGCTGGTGTGACCTGCCAGTTGTTTGTCAGGGCCTCAGTACGGTTTGAGCTCCTTCTCCATGAACAAGTGCAGCGCAGGCCTTTCTTGACAGGTGGCTGTGTACTGGTTGGATTTTCCTTTGGAGAAGAGCTCCAGGGGCTGGTTTCAGGATTTGACTTGTGTAAGAGCTTCTGGTTTTGTCATTAGCAGTCCTTTCTGCTACAGTTTGAAACTACTCTCAAGTCCCGAGGAAGCTTGCTGTTTGGTTCCCGGGGCGGGGAAGATCAGGAGCTAGTTTCGGCTAAATGCTTTCTCACTTTTCTGAAGAAGCCTTCTGTCATCCAGAAATAGAAATAGAATTTTCATTTCATGGCTGAAGTAATGTCTTGTGGTAGGTATGTTTTGGTCCATGAGAGGTTCCTGCCTGTAGGAATAATCTACTGAAAAATGGAGCCTGAATTGTGAGAGAGTCCTGTTTTGTGTGTGATCACTGAGCAAAACCACCCTGACAGAGCTTGTCTACATAGACAGCATCTTTGGTTTTCAGATCATTGTTCTGTTTCGGTCTGCAAAGGTGAGGGCTTTTAACATGTAAAACTGTGGGCAGATCATGAAAGTGTGGAGAGCTTCGGGCACATGCTGGTTTTGACTGGCTTTTAAAGGCTGTCTTCATCAGTAATTTCATTGGAGTCTGCCTCTCTGCTGTGCAGGAAGGGAATCCAAAGGATTCTTGTCCCTTTGGTTAATTCAGACCAGATGATTAGCTGAAGAGGGGAGATCTAATTCTGCCCTACTTGTGAAAGCACGCTCAACACCCCCCTCCAAATTTCTGTGATCCACATTCTAGTTCTAGCACTGCCACTTCTGTTTCCATTTCATTGTAAAGCACCGAGCAGCTGAGGAGTGTGGTTGTTGGTGGATTAAGCTGCAAGCCATACACAGAGGTGGCCGGCTGTCTTCTGTGTTCTGTCGGCCTTGAGCACCAGCAGCGTGGCCGAATCGCTTTTAGTGAACAGCTATGAAAGCAACGGCGCAGAGATTTCATGCTTTAGCTAAGAGCCTGTTTTGTTGCAGGGCAAGCTTGTCTGACTTCAGATCTGCTTTACACAGGTGAGACTTGGCTGTGCTTTGTTTTTCTCCAAAGATCCCTTGGTTTTGTAGCCTAACAGAAGCAAAAGCCACTTAAGCTAGATCAGGACAGAACCTCATGCGCTAGCAGACTCTCCTTTAGTGACCTTTGGGAGCATTTTGCTGTTGGCATTCACGCTCTCTCAAAAAAAACTGGAAAAGATTGTGCTGCTTGCGTTTGGTTCTCAAACCTGAAGATTTCTTGGAATGTACTGCTAGTGTGCTGAGACGATAAAAATGCACCGTTACATCTGAAATCTGGCTTTTCTATCTGCAAAGGGCTTCCCTCTCTGCCGCGCTGTGTAATTACATATTCATATACATTCTTATGAATTGACTAATGTTTTTTTCTGCATTTATGTTGTTTTCAGAATACACAGAGGCTAATGCCCTGATTCCTAAGAACTCATCAGTAATTGTGAGAAGAATCCCTGTCGGAGGAGTTAAAGCTACCCGCAAAACATACGTTCTGTAGGTATCCATAAAGCACTGTGTTCTGTGTTAGTGGTTTGGGTGTGTTACCTTTTCTAATTGATGTTCCTTTCCAGAGGCACTCAGATTGTATCTTTCTGGTTAAAGCTGCTGTTAGTTTTTGTTGTAATGGGGTAGATTTTATTGTTCCTGTCCCAAAGTAAACTTATGCTTTTCGGCCTGCTGGGACATGGGGTTCAAACTCCAACAACGGTAACTGTTAAGAATGATTCTATTTGGTTTGATCTTGGGGTTGTTTTTTCTGAGCGCCAAGTTTTCGATGCTGTTTCCTCTACGTGGAGAGATTCCTTGTTACACGTGTTTGCTTGTCTTGCTTTTAGAGTGAAGACAGGTACGCACTGGAGTGTAAACTTAGAATTTGTTCCCATCTCAGAAGAGTCTGATTCTCAGTGTTTCTGCGAATCCGTCTATTCTTTGCATTTGGGACAGGGGGGGTGGCGTATGGCAGGTATCCTTATGCCCCAAATCTGGTGTTTTTGCATACTAGCTAGAGGGGAAAGACCAAGGCTTGCCAGCTCTGCTGATGCGACACTTGGGATGATGCTGGAATTATTTGTTAACTACATCGATGGCTGCATGTCTCATTCATGATGATCTGCAGGCAGATACAGATCAATGAGTATGTGAAATCTCAGCAAGTTCCCAGATGTAATAAATATTTCCCCAAATACTGTAGCATTTTCAAGGTTATCTTAAAGCAAATTCTGGCAATTAAGTCCTTTTTTTTTTTTTTTATTTCCCTACAGGACTCCTAAATCGCAGAAAATCCTAGGCACTGCCTTCAGGTGACATTTCTACTACTATTTTTAGTCACCATGTTTAAGACACAAAACTGTAGTACAGACTTCATATTTTTGATACTTATGTAGCAGAGACAAAATATCTGAGGCACTTTGGTGTTCTATTTCTGTAAGTCTTAGAGTAATTTTCTGACAAAGTAGAAATGAGCTTCTGGGGTTTTTTTAGTTGCACTGAAGGTACCAAGAGAGAGCCGTTTATGTGTATGAATACGTTTCCACATGCACTAGACTATCAGCACATCACGTTTTGATGTTCAAGTTCTGTAATCTGTCGTCACTGCTGTATGTTGGGCACAAGGGCTTTCTTTTAAGTTCTGATCACTTTTATTTCTTCTTCCAGATGTCAAACTGAGCCAGTGAGTGGAATATCAAGAGGCGTATGTAAAACACCATCTCACACTTTTTTCTACACACTGCACTTAATTCTGATCAATGTAGCCTTGTGTTAATTTCCCCAACATTAACCTAATATATTTTCCACTAAAACATAGATGCTGTATGTACAATGTATTTGATTCAGCATCATAGAAATTTTATTCTACGTTTCTAAAAAACTAAGCAGTGATTCGGATGTCTTTCTGATGATGTTTTACTAGTGTCAGCTTAACTGCTGCTTGTGGCATCATAGAATTCAATATCCTGGAAAAGGAACCAGATGAGAGCTACCCTTTTGACTTGTGGAAAAACCGCATGTCATCTTAGATCCCAGTAAATGCCGCAGTCCGTTGCTGACTGGTGGCCTGAGGACTTCATTCCTGCAAGCTGTTGCAGGAGGTAGCTGGGAGGGAGGAGTGTGGTTGCAAAGGAGAAAAAAAAAAATCCCAGGATTGTGCTCTGAATCCATGTTTTTGTCATCATTAAGACTTGGTTTTGGTCTGCTGGCAAGGAGAAGAATATTAAATTCTCACACTTCCCAATCTAATTTGCGTAGTGTGGCCTGCGGTCTAATACACGACAAGAAATCCATTTTCTCAGTTTTTATAGGCTACTCTGTCATGGCAGACACCTTAATTTCAATAATTTGAGCAGCTTATTTTTTTTCTTGATAAAGTGGTGGGTTTCTTTTATGGCGGATGCTTTGGAGTGGTGTTTGCATTTGGGTTTTGTGGGGTGTGGTGAGCCTGGCATTTTTAAACTTATGGAGAGGAGAGGCAGAGTTCCTGTTTCAGGGCTGATGTGCCCATGCTTGATTTTGACAGGCAACTAGGCTGTGTTCATAAAGGCATAGCCGTGTGCATTTATAAATGATGAGACGCTGATTGATTTACAAACTACACTGAAAATAAGTTTTCTGTAGTGATGCTTCCTTTTCCAAGAAACATAAATATTGTTTTAGAATCCCTTTTAGCGGACAGTTGACAGCTTCCTTACCCCTTGGACTTTTAAGCAGTTGTGAGCATTTGACAAGGCTCCCTCCCTGAGACATTCTGGAGCAATACATAATCTCAAGCGGCTTTGGTTGTTTTAGTTTCTTCTCCTTAACCACATAGGCACTCCTAAGCTGTCGTGGGTTTGGACTTTGTTTTGAACACAGGCAAATGACACTAGGTTGGAAATGCCTATTTCAGTGATGCTCAGAGGATATAGTGCAGAATTTCCGACTACCGTAGAGGTTGACTATTGCTAGGTTTTGATTGTAAAACTTAAAGAGGTTGTTAATTTTTTGTGAACAGAGTGATGACTCTTCTGCACCTCTTTCTCTGGCCCAGCTGATTAAGGTATATATATTTTTTTTTCTTGTCAAATACATAAAAAAAAAAGTGTTTGCTTCAAATTTTTAAATTGAACACTGTGATCTATAGCAGGATGACTGTTGTAATGGGAAGAAAACTTTAATGTAGTTTTTAATTATTTATTTATTTGAACTTTAAAGCCTGTGTAGCTGTTGATAGTATCCTGTGAAGAGCAGTTCCCACTTTGGGAAGATAGAAGGGGAGCACCTTATCAGCCTCCACATAGTGTTGCAGTATGACTCAGCTTCAAGACACAAAGCAGCAGCCTTGCAGAAGCTGTTGACTTGTTCACACATTTCGTTAGGTTTACATTGGAAACGAACACAATGTTCACAGAAGAACTGAATTGGCTCTTGGTTATGGACATCTTGGGGGCGGTTGCAACAGCCAAAGTAGAAGCGTTTCTGTCGCATGGGCAATGGCATGGCTATTTTTGAATTTCTAGTCATTATAGTTATAGATCCGTTCTTGGAATGCTGCACAATTTCATAAATTGCAGTATATCTAGAGTGGACAACACGGTCTAATTTGTTGGGGCACAGACAGTGTAGATTGTGAAAATGTTCCTAGTTACATCAGTTAATATGAAGAATTTAGCAGGGGGGAACGTGCAGTTTGGACTGCCTACAGCACGAGTGGTCCAATTTCTACTGAAAAGAGTCTTTTGTCTTGCTGAGGGGCTCTAAAAAGCTTGAATCTCTGTAATGCTTCTGTGTCTGAAGCTGAATTTCAGCAAGCAAAACCAACTTCCCTGACCTTTAAGTTGTGTATCCTTCTGATGCTGCAAATGTAAACAATGGTACTTGCCTTCATCTTTCTCAATTCAATGTACAGTGGCTGTCTTCTCCTTCAAATAGGCTGGAGCTTAAAGATCCCTTTAATAATAGCGGCAGGTCTAACTTTTTCTGTGCATAGCTTCAGTCCACTTGGAAGAAAACTGGAGTAGGTGCACAAGTCTTTATAAGGTCCAACCTGAGCCTAAGGTTTTGAGTGCCCAAGAATGCTCTTTTCAAGTAGGTTAACAGGCACATAAGCATCATTTCATGGTGTAAGGACTCCCCAGAACACTTTCAGCACAACTATTTTTTATATAAGCAGCTATTTTCAGGCAACCTCAGCTAGTGTTGTGCTGCTCTGTACAGGCTTGGGTGAGTGGTGTTGTCTTTGGCTGTGTGCGCTTCAATGTGTTTCTAATGTGCCTCTCAAACGATTACTTGTTAAACAACAGACTGCCAATCTGGCTGAAGCCAATGCTGCCGAAGAAGATAAAATAAAAGCCATGATGATCCAGTCTTGCCGTGAATATGATCCAGCCAAGTAAGTGTGGATAATGTCAAATCCGATCTTTGGCGATGATGGAAAACCTGTAAACTTGTTGGTTTTAACAAACATGGATTTAACACATGCATCCTTTTTCTTTTTTTTCCCCAAAACACCTTCAGTTACACGAAGAAAGCCTTAGGTCCACCACTGACATCATATACTTGCTTTGGTTGTGGAAAACCTGGCCACTGTGTAAAGAACTGCCCAACAAAGGGGGTAAGATTGTGGGGGACTTCTGGTGTGACTTACTTTTAAATTGTTTTCCCTTGGCAGTTCCGTAACAAATACATGAATACTCATGTTAAGAATTGTTTCTTTTGGGGTGAAACGCAGAGGTCATGTGGCAATGTTGCAAAGCCCTTTACAATTCACGGGAAACCTGGAGTTATAAATGTAACATTTTCTCCTTCCAGGCCATGGACATTACATATGTCCATAGATCTTTCTCTGCACACTGTCATGCATATTTTTATACATTTCAATTTTATTGGAAATCTTTCTGGTTTCAACGCTTTTTAATGACAGTTCACAGTTTTCAGTAGTTTGTAAAAACCCAAGATGTTTCTATCGACATCCGTTCAATGTTTGCGTGTTTTAGTTACACAAGCACCTGGCTGAGTAGCCATGCCATTTGACATCAGTTGCTGAATGTATATGCGTGAGATATGAATTCCACCTTCACTAGAGAAGGTGAATCTCAGTTTCTCAGTGTCGGATTCAGAGCACCGAGTTAAGCTCTCACTCTGAACTGCGCTTTGGAGGAGGAGCGGGGTTGTGTCTCCTCTCCGAGTGGATGGTGAGCCAAGGGATATTTCACCCTTAAGGAACTTGACATTAAGCCAAAGGATGTCGACTGAGTTCAAAACGCTGCTCAAGCCTTTGGGACATCCTGGCTATATTCCTTTAGGGAGAAGGGTATTTTAGTTGAGCAAGCCTTATGCTGGGTAAAAGGAGAGGATTAAAGGCTTTTGCTGCTGAAAATCATCATTGAAATGTCCTTTTAAGGGTGGGTCTTAAGATGAGAGGTATCTGCACTTCTTTTCTTAACAGGACAGAATTTTTGAGTCTGTTCCCAGAATTAAAAGGAGCACAGGAATTCCGAGGAGTTTCCTGATGGAGGTGAAAGATCCCAGTATAAAGGGTGCTATGCTGACAAGCACTGGGAAATACGCCATACCAATTATTAGTGCGTAAGTATGGGATTAATGGGACTGAGCAGAAAGGGAACGAGAGAAACCATGCGTGTGTGTCCGAGTGGCAATGCAAGCAAGTTGGCCAGCGTCTGTAATTACGAAGCAGGAAGCACCGTCATTGTATCGTTGCCTTAAAATCTGTGATACTTTCTAATATGGAAATAGACTGGTCCTGCTGTTCACACCCCTGGAAGTTGGTTCAACTTGTGGTACACCTAGAATCTGTAGGTCTGCAAAAGATTTCACTAGTGCTTACCGTTGGAGTCATTCTCCTCGAAAGCTCGTTTTGCTTCTCTTTGACGTTTCAAAGGCTTCTTGCCCAATTTAGCAAATAGCTGTGTGAGTGAGATTTCCTCCCCCTCTGGCTTTGATCAAATCTCATGTGTGAACCAGACGGATGTTTTCCTGTTTTGCTTTACCCTAAGAAAATCCTACTGTGTGGTGACAAGAGTGGCTGGGAAGAAATGCACTTGATAGCACTTCTGTTTGTGGCTGTCATGGATCTCCTTTTGTAGAAGCTGAGACATAGTTTTCTTTTATTCATAAAGTGTATTTAATCGGAGACTCACTTGATCCTGAGCCTGCAATTTACATTGACCCTCTGGCAGAGGAGAGGTGGGATTCATTTCAGCTGATTTCTGGATGTCGAAAAATGATTTTTCTAGTCTGAGCCAATCTCTTAGTTGATCCCATGAATGGGAGAGTTCTGCAGAAGGAAAATTGTTCCCCCTCCCTCTTCTGGTGTGGTGGCCAAAGAGAAGTAGTTGAAACTAAATGCCTACGCTTTAGAAGGCTAATGTGGACTGAGAAGAATGCCATCTATTTTACCTTCCTTGCGGAAAATCCAAAGCTTGGAAAAGTTCTCCTTTGCCCATCTTTCACTTGTTGTTTTTCCTTCCCCGCCCCGCCTCCAGGGAAGCGTATGCTAGAGGAAAGAAGGAAAAGCCTCCCTTTTCACCAGAGGAGCCGTCCTCCTCCTCCTCCTCAGACGCTCCTGTTCCAGAGGAGTTGTTATGTCTCATTTGCAAAGAGGTCATGAGTGACGCAGCTGTTACTCCCTGCTGTGGAAACAGTTACTGTGACGAATGTAAGTCTTACTCCCACGGTTGTTAACTCAAAACATGGCATCTGACCTTCCGAAGGCAGAACTGGGAGAGAACGAAATTACTTGGTTACCCGTTCTGTTTGATACCTGAGTATACCCAGAACGGGAGAGGACCCTTCTTATGCAAAGGGCAGAAAAAAAAGGCAGAAAGCTTTTTTCCCTGGTTACGTGTCTAGTTAAACCCTCTGTACATGTGGAAGGATGACTCTGAGAAGAATGTGTAACCGTGCAGGTGATTACAGTATGAGATACTGAATGCATTTAGTTTGTCCCCAGCCCTTTCTCTCATGCAAAATTCTATAGCCTGCTCTGGTGACTTATTGTGGTCTGCAACAAACGGAGAGTTGGGCGTTTAATCCACATTCTTCTCCACAGGAGAGTTGGTGAAATCCTTCAGAACTTGAATCCATATATGAACGGTTTTTTGAGATGTGTTTTATTCATCAACCTTGAGGTTGGTGACTTCTCACTGTCCTGCACAGTGGAAAGACCAGTCCAAACATCGAGACACAGCCTACTCTACAGCTTCCAAGTAACAACAGTGAAATATCAACTCTGCTTAGTTATTTGCTGCATGCTGGACATTTTTTACACTATTGGACATTTACCGCTTCAGGCTCTGTTCAAGACTATATTCACCCATTAATCATATACGTGTTTTTATAATTGATTAGAACCCCAACATTTTCCTTAGTTTTGCTGAAAACTCTTTTGACGGTTCTCGTTATTCACAGGTATTAGAACAGCGTTACTGGAATCTGAGGAACATACATGCCCAACGTGTCATCAAACAGACGTTTCTCCCGATGCTTTAACTGCCAACAAGTTGTTACGCCAGGTGACATGCTGACATTTATGTAAACTGTTTGTTAGACAGGTCTATTTGCGAAAAGCTGAAAGGGAAGAAAATACTCGTTTACATCTCCTTAAGCAAGGCTAAATGGAATAAGGCTAAATTTACTTTTCAGAGACGTTATCTGGTGTTAGAGAAGCTTACAACTCTTTAGAGAGAATCTGGCAAATTCAGGTCACACTTTTGCTTAACGTGATTGCCTCACTTTCAAATTTGGTGTTAACACTGAGGTAACTGTAAATAGAGATACTCTGCGTTACCCATCGTTAGGGTCAGTGTTTCACCTGATGTCTTCCTATACCTGTATGTTGATTGATTTTAGGATTGATAATGTTTACAGGAACACACAAGTAATTTTGCTCTGGGGAGGCTTTTGTTCGTACATCTACTGAAGTTTCATAGTGCCTTTCTGTATGTGTTTTTCTGCCTCTAGGCTGTGAACAACTTCAGTAATGGAACTGGCTACAGAGAGCAGATTCAGCAGCAACATGAGCAGCAGCCGCCACCTCCACCACCTCCACCACCACTAACGAGACAAACAAGAGCGCACAACATGCAGCCTCAGCTCCGGCCAGCAGTTTCCAGACAGCAGGACCCACTAATGACTCCATTAGCATCCCTGGCTCCTCATTCTGCTGCTGCTTTGTCATCGTTGGCCTCTGGTCAGTCCTCTGTGGCCATTGGGCTGCCAGTAAATCCGTCTTCTGTCGTCACCTCTGGTCTCCCTCCAGCAGTGTCCCTGCCTCTCTGTGCTGAACAGCCGGACGGACCTCTTTGGTAAGTAAATCTGTAGATCAACAGGGATATAAAGGACACTAAAATGCTCAAGTTAGATTCTTCTTCTTGTTGAGCTTCTCCACTAGCTATTTATCTATCGGTAGTGACAGTTCCCGATACTAGTGGAAGTTCTGGTTTTTGTATTTACTTTGAATGAGGACACTTTGATAACTCGGAAGTGTGTCTCATGCAAGGATTTTCTCAGAAGTATTTCTTGCTCAGTTCCCTTATCAGTCATTGTCTATGAGTTTTACCCTGAAAGAGGCACATTTTGCCCAGGGGCCCTTTGGTTTTATGTGGCTAGCAATTCCTAAAGGAGCCCTCTAGTTATGTCAAAGCTTCTTGAGTGCATTAATTTCTCTCTAGTACAGAGGAAGCAACAGTTTCATGAAACCTGTAAAAGCACAATTAGAGCTAAAACTGAGCAGGTGTTTTCCTATTACTTTTTTCTACGGTATTTCTACCATCAATCTTACGATAAGTCAGAGTCATCCTCAGTAACACAAAGGGCAGTCGGTGACGCGTGCTGACCTGGCTAATAAACACTGAAACGCCGTAACTTTGAAGTATTTACAAACATGAAAGTCTGAGTTTGCAGCCCGGTGAAGTCACATGAAAAGACGTGAAAGATCTGTACGATTGTTTAGGGCTTGTGGCCTTTCAGCTTTATGCCTGGGCTGCAAATAGCCTCTCTGTCCAGAAGACTGTCAGGCTCAGCTGTAGCGTTGAATGCAAAGAACCGCAATTCAGAAGAACCTCTAAGGCAGCCTCTGCACTCGCACATAAACATTTCCTCATAGAATTTCAGTTCTCGCGTCTTCCAAAACGGAGATTCAGTGTGTGACTTGTATGTGCTCTAACCCTTTCACGTGCAGCTAGCTTAAGAAGATATTTTTCCAGTGAGCTTTCTCTTGGCATGCCAGTAGTCCAAATCGACTTCTTTCCAGTCTTCAGTAAGAATGGGCCAACTTCACATCTGTAAATCTGATGAAGATTTTTAAAATTTTTTTTCCCGTTTAGAGTAGTCAGCCTTTTCTCACCTTGGACTTGCTATTTCCAGTAGCACTTGAAAATGCTGTTTGAATAATAACTTTTTTTTTTTTTTGTAGTGATGCTGATACTGTGTTACCTCCTGCTGCTCTGGTGACTGCTACTGAACTTCTGAAATTTCCCTCTCTGTCAACCAGCAGCTTGTTGGAAGAGGAGGTCAGTTTTCTTTCAAATGATGCAGTGACTGTTGCCTTTTAGTGGAGCTTAATTTCTAACTGTTTGCATGTATTGACAAGGGCGATCACGTTCCTGCACTAAGGCAACCAGCGATCCCAAGTCTTCTGGGCCCCCAAGGGCAATCAGTACCCTCAACCGGTAAGTCACTATAACTTTAGAATTTCTTTTAAAAAGCTGTCTTGAGATAAACTAAATGGCATTTTTCTCTTTTTCCTCTCCCTACGCCAAAAGCTCATGCAATCACAGGCAGCACAGTTGGCTCAGCTGGTGGCAGACCAGGCTGGCAACGGTAAGTATTCTACAGAAATCCGGTATATTACGACCCGTAACCTGTTCAACGAGGCCGTAACACTTAACTTAGACTACAGCTGATTTATAATGGAGTAAGTATGCCCAGATAGTTGTGGAGAATAGAAGCGGTGATTAATTTTTAAAGGGCTTAATTTGATTTGGCTTTGACAAAGGGGATCTGTGCTTGCAGTAGAGTATTTAAAGTAAAACTCCAGTACGTGATTGAAAAGAGGACTCTGAAAAAGGAGCAGTTTTTGAGGGAACCAGCAGTACATCTAAAAATGAAATATAACTAAAGGATTGGGTGGAAAGCCACCCTTTTGATTACTGGCTGAACAGACCTGAAGACATTGATTCCCCAATACAAATCAGCCTCCAACATTCTTTATTTCACAACTTAGCGGATACTGGTGGAGCAAATTCTTGGAAAAGTCAAGGCTGTTATTTGATGACAATTTTGAATTTCTTCAATGTTCTCATCTCAACGAGCCAAGGTGCTTTCTCTCAGTGGGAGAGAGAGGCATTTGTTTGATCTATTATTGCCGTGTCAAGTTAGTCCTTCCTTTTGGTACGCCTTTGTTAGAGATCGGTTGTAAGCGTGCATTGTGTTTATAATGTCTTAAAGATAAAGCACAACAAAAGCCAGGACGATTCCACAGATTTCCTAAAACTCTCAAATTTAGTAAGCAAGAAAATAACAATTCAGGGACAAGAACAGGCCAAAGACATCATCATGAGGCAAGACCACAGGTGATGCCTGTGGAAGAAGCTAAAAGAAGTTTGAGAGAAGATTAGTTAATATTTGTGCAGTACTTTGAGGATCAGAAGTGTGATCTTCAGTAGTAAGTATAAGCAGTAAGTACATCAAGGAGTGGCAGAGGAGCGGTGGGCGCTTGGCACATGGGACATGGGAGTGTCTTTTAAGCACGGGCAGCCTCCATCCACGGTCACAAAGCGGAGTATAAGGGGAGAAGACTGCGGGAGCTGTTGGGGGCGAGGGTCTGGAAGGCAAGCATGAGGATCAAGAAGGGAGCGTAGTCTCAAGTGAAGGGAAAGCAGGGAGAAAAATGCTGAAGTTGAGGGTAGGAAGTGCTCGCCACCAGGCTGCCGCTTCATTCGCTTTCCTCTTTACAATCAGGGCAGAGTGTGACAAAGAGTGACACATGTTTTTGGATTTCTTCAGAAGTTCAAATCGAGGACGCCTGCGCAGTGGACATTCCCAAAGGACTCACGCCCCAACAGAAGCAGCATCAACATCCGTCGTCGTGCCTGTGCCTCCAGCTCCCTCATACCCTCCACCACCCCATGCACTTCCTTCAGGGCTACCACCAGCACAGTCTCCTCTTCACTTTCCACCTGGTCAGCCTCCATCTGCTGGGTACGCTGTTCCCCCTCCAGGATATCCTCCAGCTCCTGCCAACATGTCATCAGCTTGGGTAGCAACAGCAGTGCCAAGGGCTCATGCAAATACCATCCTCATGACACAAGCACCTCCTTTATCAAGGGAGGAGTTTTACCGAGAACAGCAGAGACTGCAAGAGGAGTAAGTATTTGGCTCAATGAAGTTGCCTTGGTTTTCGTTGTTGTATTTCAATAGCATATCAGACTGCAGTTACACCACAGTGCACCTGACATCAACAAAATGCAAGAATCGTCACGGTGTCATAATGTCATGTCCTTTTTCTTTGCAAAGGGCAAACATGCAAAACTGAGACAAGACAAATGTAGTTCTAAAATATTGGCTAAAAGTTGTAGGTATTCTAAACTGGTCTTCCTTCGATGTTAGCTGTTCACCTTTTGCATTTGCATGCAGTAGGCATTTTCTCCTAGTGGCCATGTTGTGTTTCTTGATGTCTTTTGGTAACGAAGGTCAAACTACAATGGTAGTAAAGGTCAAACTTGTTTTCACAGGGACAAGAAAAAGTCCAAACCCGATGAGTTTACAAAGGATGAGTTTGCTAAGGAAGTGATGGAATATAACAAGTCTCGAAAGGAGCGTTTGGTTTCCAGGTACGTGCTTTACATGTCCATTATGGAGAAGCAGATTGTCTGGAAGAATCAGGAGGCATTCCACTCCACCGCTCTGTTGCTAGACGGATGGGATGATCCCAGGGATTAGCAGCGACAGGAGTTTCATGTGTGCATTCCTAGCTTAAATAGGGCAGAGATTACAGTTGACTGGCAGTTATAATTTGGCAACAGCTGTTCAGGAACAGGTTTCTCTTTTAGTAAAGCTTCTCTGTAATGGCATCCTTCACCGCCTGACAGCCTTGAGGAGGCCAGAAATTGAAGAGGTGTAGTTGCTGGATTTTCTGCATCTCCCTATTCTGCTTGTAACCATTTCCTCAAAGCACTTTGGAGGAGATCTGTGAGAGACGTTGTCTTCATCTCCTCTTCTGTTTACCACATGTGGGTACACAGAGAGATTTCAAGCTGGACTGCAAACTGGTGGCTTATGCTAGTATGGTTTTGACCTTGTAAAATTTGTCTCATGACTCAGACTTGTTTGTAAGGAAATCTTGAATTGCTGAAGGATTTATAGAGGAGGGAAGATGCTCATGAATGTCTGCGGAATGATGCGAAAGAGTTCTTTAAAAAATAATGAAAGAACTCCTTGTGAAGAAAAACCTCAGGGTAGCTGATGTTTTCTATCCCCAAAAGTCACTTGGGCAGGAGTGCTGAAAAGCTCTCTCTTGCTCATGCTGCCAGTATCTGTCCTAGAGTAATGGCATTGAGTCATCCTAGTCGAGGCTGAGTTCAGAAGCTTTTCGAGATGATTTCTCTTGAAATGCAGTCACTATCCCTGGTTAGAGCTAGAGGTATGTGTAAGATTTTGCTAGCACATCTGGCCAGAAGTGTTGATTAAAGACAACTGGACGTAAGAATTTTGCATCCCATACAAATTGCCAAAGAAGTAGTGAAGTTAAATAGTCCAAGCAGCATTTTAACATTGATCTTTACTGTATTAATGCTACATCGTGTTCTCTCGATGTTTGATACTGCACGGTAGCCATGAAGACTTGCTCTTTTTGCATCTGACTGCAACAAAAGGGATTTGCACTGCGTGTAGTGGTTGAGGAGTGAAAAATGTGCATGTTCATGTCCCAGTAGAGGCCAGTATACAGCACCTTAAATCAATCAATAGCCAAAGGAAATCTGGGAGGAAAAAAGCTGGGGAGAGTAACTGTTTTGAATTAACTTCATCTGTTTTTTTGTGTTGTGTTTTTTTTAAGGTCCAACTCTCCCTGTAGTACTTCATCTTCCTCTACAAGTTCGCATACCTACTCCAAGTCAAGAACAGGTTCTTCCTACTCTTGCTCGTACTCTCGATCATTTAGTCGTTCCCATTCTCGCTCCTACTCACGATCACCACCATATCCAAGAAGAGGCAAAGGGAAGAGTCACAAGAACTGTCATTCCTGGTCAAGGCCACATGGTTATCACCGGTCGAGGTCAAAGTCACCCCCACACAGAAGACACCATTCACGGTCAAGGTCTCCAGTAGTCCGAGGCCAATCTCCCAGGAAATGGACTATACCTCAAGGGGAAGGAGGAAGGGAGTATTTTAACCGATACAGACAAGTTCCACCGTATGATATGAAAGCTTCCGATGGCAGATCTATTGACTTTGGAGATCCATTTGGAGAGCAAGGGTACGGAGAATGGGAAAGGAACTACAGAGAGTGGTGTGAAAAGTTTTACAAGGGCAATGGTGTTGGTGCTCAACTTCATCCTCCAGTAAAGAGAGGGAACTTTTCTCCAGACTGCTTTGGTCCACCTGGGACCAGACGAGAGTATTCGCCATATGCTTGGGGACATAGGGAGGATTATCCTGTGGGGCATAGGCAGCGCAGCTGTAATAGAGCTGGAAATTACCCTGAACAACCTTCCGGAAGAGAGAGCCGTGGCAACAAAGAGAGGGAGATGCAAAATCCACGTGGAGATGACAAAGGAAATAAACCTAAAAAACACCAGGAGAGAAGGAAAGAGGATGCGAATGAAGGCTTTCTCAATGCTGAGTTGCTAGAAGGTGCGCGAAAACCAAGAGAGCCAGTTACAGGAGAAGTCGTTCAAAGGGATTCATTGTTCATGCTCCCAAGCAGAGATGATGCCACCCCTGAGATGAGGGATGAGCATCTGGGAGCAGATTCTATGGCTTTCAAGCCAGGGTCTAAAAAGAAGAAAGAGAAGGATGAGCGAAAACCAAAACCTGGCAAGACAAAGCGGGAAGCAGAAGTGGCTGTTCCTCCTCAGAAGGACAATATAAGAAAACGAGCTAAAGCTTCCCAAGTGAAGGTGGACAGCGAGCGTGAAAAATCTCCTCAAATGGAACCTCCTGTGAAACAAGTGAAGGAGGACATGCCAAAGACAGACAATGTTTAAACATCTTCCTCTCAAAAGGATGCGAAGACTCTTGGTACCCCACAGAAAATTCATCCAAAAGTGATAGAAGATCACCCAGAAACTAGACCAGTCGTGGAGGAAAAGGCAAAGAAAGACCATCCAAAAGAAACCAACTCAGAGCAGAGGACAGGGAGAGGTCATTCAGCAATTACAATCACAGGCTAAACAGCCTCAACTTGGGAAAATTATTTTAAATTCTTGCCAACCAAAATCAGAGTAGGATAATGAGAAATAAGACGAAATCTTAAAACATATCCCCCCCATCCCTCCCTGCTTCCTGGGCTGTCACGAATGGATAATTTAGGCTGCTTGAAGAATCACCACCAAAGATACCAGAAAGCGCATGATTTTAATCTAGATTTGTAAAAAGCATGAGTTAGCAGAAGGCGATGGCAAGGTCCACTCTATTCCTTATTCAAGGTGGAAAAGCTGTGCAGATAGAACAATTAAACTGGAATGATTTACTCGTCTATCAAATCGAGTTAATGTGTATATTTGAGGAGGGAAAGTAGGAGAGACCCTTCCATTGAGTCACGAGGTTCAGAGAGGACCCCCATGCTTTCTAAAGTCCTTTTCAGAGAGGAGTCTAGGTGCGACTGAATCCACTCCTATTCCCAGATTTGGTCAACAGTTTATGACTAAAGGGACAGGGTATCGGGGATTCTGGTGTAGTGATACAGACTATGATTTTGTGCTTCCTGTAACTTAAAGATGGCAATTTATCCAATACAAAATAGCAGCAATCACATTCACTAACAATGCCGAGATAAGTCACAGTATCAAATCATATAAAACTTAGCAGCATAATCCACTGAAACTTAGAAGTCCTTAATCACACGCACACCTATAGGTGTAGAGACAGAGACCCATAAAGAGATCTAGAGAAAAGAGATAGAGATGTACCAAGGTACCTATTCAATATCCCCCTGGAATTCAGTCAAATACTCACATCGAATGCTTTGTGTCGCTCAATGGCTGCACAGTTGAGCCTCTGAGCTGATCGTGAACTTGAGGGTTCACGGGCTCTGAGAGGCGTCCCACTCAGAGGGAGGTGCTAGTTGCAGCCCGCTGCGGTCCAGGAGAGCTCAAAGGGTCTCACTTGGGACCACTCTTTATAGGACTGGGAGATGACTGACTTTAGGCATCAGTGAGTTTCCACAATGCAGGCAGGTGATTTCTCAAGGTTTTGACGTTACCGCTGCCAGGATTGTCTGGAGATAATTGATTAGTTCTGTTCATGTCCTGTACCTTGTTCAGGTGATTTGGTCCCTGATACCCTCAGTGCCATTCTCCTCCTCGTCTACACAAGAGCGCCTGGTACAGCTGAGGGCCTCTCTCTGCCAAACCCTTTGTTCAGAGGCCGAGGCTGGTCAGGCAATTTAGAGTGGCCCAGGTACAAGGCAAAGGGCTGGGATGTGCACTAGCACACGGGCTCAGCTTTGCTCCGGATGTCTTTTCCGCAGGTCCTGCCAGGATCCTGCTGCAGCGCGGGTGTCCCACGGGGTTACGGCCTCCTTCGGGCATCCCCCTGCCCCGGCGGGGGGTCCTCCCCGGGCTGCAGGTGGAGATCTGCTCCAGCGTGGAGCTGCATGGCTGCAGGGGCACAGCCTGCCTCACCATGGTCTTCACCAGGGGCTGCAGGGGAACCTCTGCTGCGGCGCCTGGAGCACCTCCTGCCCCTCCTTCCGCACGGACCTTGGTGTCTGCAGGGCTGTTTTCACATGTTCTCCTCTCTCCAGCTGCAAATGCCACGTGCCGGTTTTGTCCCCTTCTGAAATATGTTATCCCAGAGGTGCTGCCCCCGTTGCTGCCTGGCTTGGCCCCGCCGGGCGCGGGCTCTATGGGACACAGGGGAAGCTTCTAGCAGCTTCTCACAGAAGCCACCCCTGCAGCCCTGCTGCCACAACCTTGCCACGCAAACCCCATGCAGAGGACGAGGTTGCTGTGCATAAACTCGCAAACCAACCCAGAACGGCTGCCATTGTGATGTAACAGGAACGGTGTCACAGAGGGCGAGAAGGCAGGCATAAGTGTCCCGAGCAATCTCCATAGCAGGCTCACTCCAGGAAGACCCTCGTGGTGTGGGCATTCCCGTCCAAGAGCCTGCAGATGTGATGAGGATGTCCTTTATCCTCCTGGATGCCTAGAGTCTGCAAAATTGTGACCTATCGTTGCAAAAATGAGAGAGCAAGTCTGTGCTGCAGTTCGCGTTTTCTTTTCTTTGGCTTTTTCTGTATTGTATTTGCCAGACAGACCCTGGCTGGCCACACATGTAGCAAGTAAGTGGAGGTTTTTACTACTAGTTGGCTTCTGTATCGATGTGTTCTTTGGCTGTTCCTTAATAACGGAGTTGATTTTTAAACAAAAATGCCAGTAAGATACCATGACTTTGGTAAAGCTTCTGTCAACAGCTTCAGCTAATAAGGGGGTGTCTCTATCCCACCGGGTGTGGACAGCTTTTGGGATTTAACCTGCAGTGGTTCAGTTCCCCACACATGATCGTGTGTGGCAGTGGGGTCTGCAATTTCCTCAGTTTGCTGGTTCAACCAGTGCAACTGCTAAAATGCAGACTGGGAGAGCTTCTGTGAGAGAGAAACTGTGAGGTTAATCTCCAGAATGTATTACCGTTTCTCTTCTTTTGAGGGAAAGCATCTTTTTTTTTTTAACTTGCATAATGAAGAGATTTGACTGTCTAAGTTGACACTTAATGTGTGCTAAAAAAGCAATTAGTTTTGTGGTGAACTGCAAAATTCAAAACACTTTGTGTACGCTCCTGAACTCAGGAGCTGTGACTGTGGTTTGTCAGAATAGAACTGCCACAGCTAAGGTGGATTTTCAGCAAGCTTTAATGGGGGAACAGAAGCATTGACAGTTAAAGACCAATTGGCACTTTCATGACAAAGTTTCCAATTCTTTTAGTTACTGGCAAAACAGGGCAAAAAATAGACACAAGAAACTGTAGAAAAAAGAGTAACCTAGTCTATTGTCCTGTTACCCTCCTCTCTATGTAAAATAGCTGTTGCTCCTGGAGGGATGTTGTGAAAGAAACATGTCGTCTCTTTGGATTTCCTTGTTCTGTGGGTTTCCCCACAAAAGGCATTTTTATAACAGCATCTGGTTAATTTTCCTTCACACATTGCTGGTAAAGACGCCCATGGATACGTAGAAGTCCATCCTTCGGTGAGTGTGAAAGTAACCTTTAGCTTTCCTAGCATTTAAGAATGGTGGAGCAAGCTGTGAGATTTGCCTTTTGTGACAGAGTGCCAGCCTTGCAGGCTGAAGGAAAGTCAACCATAGTGTCTTTGCAGCAGCAGCAAAGGGATCACGGGCTGTTTTCTAGCTTTCTGTTTAAAAACATCAAAACAGATGAAAGTCTGTTCTTGCAGGCAGAAGTTTGCCTTAAGATTACTGCTTAATGGGAGTCTGGCCTGAAATAAGATGACATTGTCCATGTTCTAGCTGCACACTTTAGCGCTGTCAGACCAAGCGTAGGGCCCAGTGGGAAACATAGTTCTAGGCATTTGACATGACAGGAGGGCGATTATTCCCTGCTTTATTTTTCCCTTAATCACCTTCTATCCCCAGGTAAGCAAAGTGCTAGCGATGCATGGAAAGCCATGCACTGATCTAACGCATGGCAAAGGAACATTCCCCTTCCCATTAGGGCACCCCTGGCTTGAGAGAGTTGGCCCTTAATCCGACGTTCAGGATGTCTGACGTCTCGCTCCCTCCTTTGGCCAGTTCAGTACCTGTTGCACTGTTTCTCTTTACACGTTGGGCAACGGCGCTGAGTCTCTCAGAAAATACAGGACGCTGTCTGTGTGCGTGTGTCTCTCTGTGACAGTGTGTCCAAGTACAGGTGACTTAAGGCACATAAATTTGTGAGAAGGTGATAGAACCCGCTGCGTCTGCGTCGCAGCTGGGACTGGTGGGGGGTTCAGCTCACCGCACTTCAAGGATCTGCACTGTAGGCTTCAGTTTACACGTAGCCAACGGATCAGCCAGACTTCCCTTGCCTGCCCCACATCTGGAGTCTGCCGGACGGTTGCCAACACCCCGGCGGTGGCTTTTATTCTCCGCTGCCTGTAACGGGAGCCCGGGTGAGCAGTCGGGATGCCTGCCTGGCAGCCCCGGGCAGGTCGGCAGGACGCGCCTTGCTGCCGAGAGGGCTGCATTCCCTCTGGGCTCCTGCTGCGGTGAGACACAGGCAAACAGGAGAAAGATCGCTGTGTGAACTTAGGAGCAGGTGAAGAGGAGGTTGGTGCTGAAAAAGGAGCTTTTAGACAGGGAAGTTGAGCACCGTGGAAACAGGCAATATGATTAGCCCATGGCTAAAACAGTAAAGAAACAAATAGCCATCTCTCCAAAGGCAAATTCCCAACAAGACTACGCAGCGGGCTTTGCCCTTTGATGTGCGTTAATTAACGTAGCCAGTAGGCACCTGTTAGCTTAATTAACTGTTACCATGTCTGTAGATACAATGCCAAAGCAATGAACCAGCAACTAGATGTGACCTCTAGCGATATATCCAAGCATGACATTTTGTAAAATTGGACTTTGACAAAGCACGGGCATGGATAAGTTGTTTTCAGCAAGAATGAAAAACGACAAGACAACTTAACAAAACAGCAGGGTCATTTGTAACCTTTAAATTGTGCTGTGCCACGTGTAACTTAGCACCGGGGCTGTAGGACTACAGGCATGTCCACATTGGTTCCTGAAGATGTCAGAAGGAAAGCGGCGTTAGCTTTGACAGTCCCTGTAGTGGCCGATTTAAAGTGGCCTCTTCACATTCCTTTCCTTTTCCAAGGCAAGCGGTCTTGAACCTATACAAACCCTGCCTGAAAATGTGGCTAGAAACCCAGGAATGGGAGCGGAGGGGTGGTCTCTTTCGTGCCACGTCGAGAGCAGGACTAGACAGAGGCACTTTGTAACTGCCCTTAGGTAGAGGTCTATATGGGGTCTAAAAGCCCTAAGCTCTGCTTAGAGCCCAGGATGTATCCATAAAATGCCATACAATGGATTAGTTTTTTCAAACCCACAAAGTAATTGCCAATCTAAACTGTGTTAGGGAATGTATGTTTCAAATTGCAAAATCAAAATTCAATAAGCTAGGAAGTGCTACGGTTGTATTTTTTTTTGTTTCTGTAACCTTAATGATCTTTTCAGTACGGCGTTTTATACGTAATGTACGTCTGTGTTTTCTCTCTGTTATGCAGTCAAGTCCAGAATAACAGCAGTTGCTGAAATAATGGTCACAAATCATATAATTACTAAAGCATTACCAGCTGTTTTTATGTGTTTTCACAGTAACAAAATCACTTCCTGCTTCCAAAACGTGCATGAACAAGACTACTCAAGTTAATGGTTTTCCCTGTTGTTTTGGGTGACCATAAAGCAAATTAATCTCCTACAAGAGCCCAAATTGGAACGAATTGTTACCGAAATCCTCGTCATGAGGGAAAACACAAACTCCAATATTGTGTAATGAATTAAGGAAGAAATGGGGTTCTGGGAGAGGGTGGGGGCTGGAGCAGGTGGGTGCAGGTCTCTGTCTCTGGTTCTTTTCTGCATGTGGGGGCTACGGGGAACCCTGCTGGAGCGGTGGGTTAGGGGTAGCCGTACTCGTTGGCTGTCTCCATGTCAGCCTCCCTCTGTACAGCCGCTGCTGTACCTGCCGTGGCGGTTGGTCAGTGTGGGGTTTGTTGGGCCAAAGAGCCTCCGTCCCCATGGCGAACATTCCACCAGCACCTGCTTCAGCCAGCCTCGCGAGGGTTTGGTTTTCATAGCACAACACCTTCCCCTCTCAGTTATTTCCCATCTGGCTGATGATTTCCTGTCCTTAATGATGGTTTCCCACCCCCACCACCCTTTCCCATCCCAGCGATGATTTCTCAGACCTGTGTTGGTTTCCTATCCCAATGGTTTCCCACCCCCACAGTTTCCCAACCCAACCATGACTTTTGGGGGGAGGTGAATTTCCTGTGCAAGGGGAAGGAATGGGGCCGGGACCCTGTGGCCACGATGGAGAGCTTTCACAAAAATTTGGCAACTGGCCCCTGCCCACCGAGGAGAGAGCCTGGGACGCCCAGTCTAGCGTTACGGGAGGAATTGCTGCATTCGTGCACGCGAGCTGTCCTGTTCAGACTGGGGCACCCCGAATGCGGTGTCACGCACGGTTCTTACACCTTTCACGTGTTCAGGTCCAAACTGATTTGACCAATTGCTACTTAACACACACACACGCACCCCCCACCCACACGGGCGGCTGTTTTGCAAAGCGAGGCTAAATCTGTGGTGTTGTCATCCTTCTGCTTCTTTCTTGATCCAGGCATCCCTGGAGTCGGTCTGGCTGCAGTTCCTTATCCCGGTGCCAGAGGAGGGGAGGGTTTCACAGAGGTGTTGGCGGGGCTGGGACACTGGTGTGATCTGGCTAGTGCAGGGCTATCCTTACTTCTCCGGCGTGGGGACTGTCCAAGGGAAGAGCTACCGATGGCATCTATATGGATTCTATAAGGCCTTTGACATGCTCCCCCACAACATCCCTCTCTCTAAAATGGAGAGATATGGATTTCATGGGTGTACTGTTGGGTGGATGAGGAATTGGTTGGATGGTCACATCCAGCAGGTAGTGGTCAATGGCGCAATGTCGAGATGGAGATTGGTGATGAGTGGTGTCCCTCAGGGGTCCATACTGGCACCAGTACTCTTTAATATATTCATCAGTGACATAGACAGTGGGATCCAGTGTGTCCTCAGTGAGTTTGCAGAGGACACTAAGCTGAGTGGTGCAGTTGACACGCCTGAGGGACATGATGCCATCCAGAGGGACCTGGACAAGCTGGAGAAATGGGCCCATGTGAACCTCATGAGGTTCAACAAGGTCAAGTGCAGGGTCCTGCACCTGGGTTGGGGCAACCCCCAGTATCAGCACAGGCTGGGGCATGAAGGGATGGCGAGCATCCCTGCCGAGAAGGACTTGAGGATACTGGTGGACAGAAAGCTGGACATGAGCCGGCAATGTGCACTTGTAGCCCGGAAAGCCAACCGTATCCTGGGCTGCATCCAAAGCAGCGTGGCCAGCAGGTCGAGGGAAGGGATTCTGCCCCTCTGCTCCGCTCTGGTGAGACCCCAGCTGGAGCACTGCATCCAGCTCTGGAGCCCTCAGCACAGGAAAGACATGGACCTGTTCGGGCAGGTTAGGAGGAGGCAACAAAGATGATCAGAGGGCTGGAACAGCTCTGCTGTGAGGACAGGCTGAGAGAGTTGGAGTTGTTCAGCCTGGAGAAGAGAAGGCTCCAGGAGACCTTATTGGAGCCTTTCAGGACTTTAAGTAGGCTTCTAAGAAAGATGGGGACAGACTTTTTAGCAGGGCCTCTAGCAACAGAGCAAGGGGTAACAGTTTTAAACTAAAAGAGGGTAGATTTAGACTAGACAGAGGAAGACATTTTTCACAGTAAGGGTGGTGAATGACAGGCACAGGTTACCCAGAGAGCTGGCAGATGCCCCAGCCCTGGGAACATTCATTGTCAGGTTGGAAGGGGCTCTGAGCAACCTTCTCTAGTTGGAGATGTCCCTGCTTATTGCAGGGGCCTTGGACTAGATGACCTGAGAAGGTCCTTTCCAACCCAAGGATTCTCTGATTCCCAGAGGACAAGCAGCTGAGCATAACCTATCACTGCATGGTCTTGGTAAAGGCCAACAGCTTCCTGGGCTGCATTAGGAAAAGCATTGCTGGCAGGTGGAGGGAGGTGACCCTTGCCCTCTACTCAGCACTGGTGAGGTGACATCTGGAGTGCTGTGTCCGGTGCTCAGCTCCCCAGTGCAATCTAGGAAACTTGTTGACCCATGCACCATCTCCACTACCACTGGGCACCAAGAGCCTTTAAAACCAGAACTTTTGCTCCCATGGGACCCAGTGGTACCGTGAGCTTAACTCACATCACAGGGAGAACAGACCCTTTTAAAGACCAGTTCCTTAGACATTTTATTGGCAGCACCTTTGGAGGAAGAGCCCAGCCTTCAGGCACTGCAGCTGGGAGATGCCCTTTGATTGAAGAGCTGCTATCGGACAGGCCACACCTGACACAGTGTTGTGCGAGGGTCAGACACAACTGGATCACACCTCAATCCAAGGAGCATAAGCCCAGAAACATTTCTACAAGGAGGATTATCACAAGGGAAAAAAGTAGACTCCTGGCCTAAGAGAAACTCTGGGAAATGTGGAGAGGAGACGGGCTATTGTCAGGGAAACAGCGTCCATTGGGTGAGTTTCCTGAGGGCATCCTTGAGCTCCTGGTTCCTCATGCTGTAGATGAGGGGGTTCACTGCTGGAGGCACCACCGAGTACAGAACTGCCACCACCAGGTCCAGAGCTGGGGAGGAGATGGAGGGGGGCTTCAGGTAGGCAAAGATGCCAGTGCTGACAAAGAGACAGACCACGGCCAGGTGAGGGAGGCACGTGGAAAAGGCTTTGTGCCGTCCCTGCTCAGAGGGGATCTTCAGCACCGCCCTGAAGATCTGCACGTAGGACAGCAGGATGAAAACAAAACAGACAAATACTAAATAGGCAGTGACCAGGAGAAACCCAACTTCCCTGAGGTAGGCATCTGAGCAGGAGAGCTTGAGGATCTGGGGGATTTCACAGAAGAACTGACCCAGGGCATTGCCTTGGCAGAAGGGTAGTGAAAATGTGCTGGCCGTGTGCCCCACAGCATTGAGAAACCCACTGCCCCAGGCAGCTGCTGCCATGTGAGCACAAGCTCTGCTGCCCAGGAGGGTCCCGTAGTGCAGGGGTTTGCAGATGGCAACGTAGCGGTCGTAGGCCATGATGGTGAGAAGAGAAAACTCTGCCGACATCAAAAAGACAAACAGAAAGACCTGTGCAGCACACCCTGGGTAGGAGATGGCCCTGGTGTCCCAGAGGGAGTTGGCCATGGCTTTGGGGACAGTGGTGGAGATGCAGCCCAGGTCGAGGAGGGAGAGGTTGAGCAGGAAGAAGTACATGGGGGTGTGGAGGCGGTGGTCACAGGCTATGGCGGTGATGACGAGGCCGTTGCCCAGGAGGGCAGGCAGGTAGATGCCCAGGAAGAGCCCGAAGTGCAAGAGCTGCAGCTCCCGCGTCTCTGTGAATGCCAGGAGGAGGAACTGGGTGATGGAGCTGCCGTTGGACATTTGCTTCCTCTGGGCATGGGAGCCTGTCCAAGGAGGAAAATGCATCACTAAGGACATATTTATCTGAGCAAAATCTGTGCTGTTTCTCACAGAAACCTCCAAGACTGACTGTCCCCTTTCGGGAAGACCTTTGGCTGGTGCCTTTCATGAGCTGTGGTTGGTGCTGGCCGAGGATGCCCCAAGGAGCAGGACGCTCTGCTGTGGGCTCTGGAGGACTCAGTCCTGCCCTGTGTCCGTAGGTCAGGAGGAACACGGGGTGATCTCAGATTAAATTCACTTTTGATATCAAAGAGCTTTGCAGCTTTGTTGCTCCCAATTCACCTGGTGGCAGAGCAGAGCTGTGGGGATTTTGTTTTGTTTGTTCTGTTCTTGTCCCCCCACACCCGAGGGCAGGAGTGCTTTTAGGGCAGAAATCTTTGTCGTTCCTGCTGCGCTCCAAGTGAAACCTTGGCCGGCAAAGGGACTGTCCCTTCGAGCAGCATGAGGACAGCCGGTCTGTCCGTCAGCCCCGGGCTCAGCTGCCCGGTGCCGGCACCTTTCTGAGCTGGAGGACTATCACACTGCGCTGTTCCCCAAAAGAACCCGGACACTGCTGAGAGCAGAGGAACCCAGTTCCACGTGCAGCTCTCCCAGCCGCTCAGCCCATCTCGTGGTGCCTGAGGAGGATCTCAGCTCTCCCCGCCCAGCCAGGGACACAGAGGGTCCTTGCAGCTGCCCACATTCCGCCCTCCCGCAGGATTTCCTTGGCCTCAGCCCACGGTGGCTTCTCTCTCGGGCACCTGGGAAACACAGGCTTGCCATGGGCGAGTTGTGCCCTTCTGGAGGGCAGCCTGCAGCCCAGCAGGACCCCCCGGGAAAGAGTCAAGTGTCCCAAAGCTGGGGTGTCGTCAAGGGAGGGTCAGGTCTTTTCCAGCCCCACGCACTGGAGTGCCCAGAGCCCCAAAGTGTGGGAGGGGGGTTGGTTGCTTTTCCTCCATGGAAGAAGCTGCAGGAGAGGACCCAGAGCGCTGGTGTCTCTGCTGAACCCGACTCCTCACCCCCGGTTTCTTGGTGGGGCTGCTGGGAAGGCAACTGATGGCCAAGTGCTTGTGAGGCTGAGGGTGCGGAGCAACGGTGTGAGGGAGGGGAGAGCGGGGGGTTGTTCTGGGGAAGGAGCCGGCACTGCAGGGATGGCAGGAGGTGCCCGAACCCCCCTCCCACCACGTTTCTGGGATCTCCTCCCTCTCCCGCTCGGACAATGTCTCTGCTGCCGGGCGCTGTCTGTGCTGGGAACCACTTCCCTGTGCCCGAGCCTCCTCCCTGTCAGTGCTCACAGACAGAGAGCCCCATCCCACCCACGGGGTGCCCGGCTCTGCCCTGCAAACACCTCCTGGAGCTGCTCCAGGGGCATCTTTGTCCGTACAGGGGCAAAGGAGCAGCTCAGATGACCCCTCAAGAGAACGGGCACCTCCGTGCCTTCTCCAGAGGGGGAAAATAAAGTCCCATCTCCCACTTCCCCCCCAGCCAACCAAGAGGACCAGTCTCCAAGCACAGACTCCTTCCCTTTCAGGTAATCCCCACTTTTTCCATCCTCTTGTAGTTTCCTGCGAAATAGCCAGGGAGAGATCCCCCGGGGCGCAGGGACTCCCGCAGAAGGACAGCCCTGGGCAGCCCTGGCCGCACACCCAGCTTTGTGTCCCTGTGGTCCTCCACAGGACAAGGACACCGTCGTTCCCTGTCCCACTGACGTGCAGCAGGGAAGCCCTGCGCAGGAGCACGTCCTCCTCTTCTACACTGGGGAAGCCGTGAGTCCTCCTGCAGATGCGACAGCTGTGGGATGTGCCAGCTCGAGGAGATCCCTCCAGAATCACCAAATTCAATGCCCGGCACGCCCAGACTTACCGTACAGAGGGCTGTGAAGAGCTGTCCCCCACACTCAGCTCTCACCACCCTCCCACCCCAGGCTGCCTTTCTCCTCTCTCCCACTCCTCTCCGCTCCCCTCGCTGCCTGCAGGCAGTGCCCCCAGCCCTGCTGCGCTGGGCAGAGGAGCTGCTCCTGGGCAGAGCTGTCTCTCTGCAGCGCTGCCCGCTTGCCACCAGCTCCCTCCACCCCAGCAGCCCGGCCCAGCTCCGCAGCAGAGGACCAGCCCACGGCAGCACTTTCTCTGCCCGCGCTGGGCTCCCTCCGGGTGTCCCTGGGGCTGCAGGGAACCTGCTGGGAAACAGGCTGAAGCCATCCCTGGGGTGCCCTCCCTCACCTGGGGAGGGACACTTCTCTCCAGCAGAGTCGCTTCCCCTCTCAGACACAGAGTTCGGCATGAGAACTGTCGTTCCATGTCCCGTCCTTAGGCAGGACCAGCAGAACGTGGCAGGGAGGGGTCTCCTGTCCCCTGCCGAGGGAAGGGACTCGGCTGAGACATTCAGCGAATGCCACCCTGGGGGTGAAGCCTTGGGGCTGGAAGAGGACTCGGCTCCCTCTCGTGCAGACCACAGACCCACAGCAGGGGGGATTCCCCTTGCCTCAGTGCACGTGGGCAGAAAACAGGCGCCTGCCCGTCAGCTCCTCGTCTCGGCTCTCGTGCTAATTAATGGTGACTGAGGGTGTTCGGGTGGGAACACCTGGTGACATCTGAGGTGACACCAGCGCTTTTCCAAGATGTGTGCAGGTGACTGCAAGCTCTAATGGAGCAACGCTGAGAGACGGGGCAGCATCTGGGGGGTCACGTTGGAGCCCGGTGGGGAATTCCTTTGGTGGAGGGAAACGAGAGCAGATGTTTACAGTTGGACAACTAAAACCTTCCCTTTTCCTCATGTCCACAGCAGCCTGCAGAGGTACTCAGCTGACCAAATGGAGCTAAGTCCCTCTCCTTCGCTTCTCCATCAGCTGTAGTTCCTAGACCTTCATCGACTGTAATGGCCGTTGTCTCATGGACATCCCACACTGCTTAACCTAAGTCAGGGCAGCTGCTCAACGGCCAAGCACAGGCCTGGGGTGCTACGTGAGATGCCAGCGCTCCCCGGCACACCTACAGGCTGCTGTCAGGGACCGCACAGGGCCTGCAGGAAAACCACTGCTCTTGCGAGGGGATGCCTGACAGACACCCCGGAGAGCGTTGCAGGCAGGTTCGGTTCCTCTGTGCAAGCCCAGGTGGCATCTCAGGCAGATTTGGTTTCTGTTGGCCAGCCACTGAATCCCACCACTGCGGTGAGGCAAGGGCTGACTCAAGTTCATTCAGCCGATGCACAGCAGCTCGCGGACAGGAAGCCCATCACCCCAGGGTCTCAAATCATTTGGCTACTCCCAAACTCTCCTGGTTCTTCGTTCGAAAACCCTTTGCTCAGCCGCGTGATGGTACAATCAAGGAACAGGTGAATGATTTTCACAGTGTTCCTGGATCTCCACATGTCCAAACACCAGCACATTTTCAGCAGCACCTTGTCTTCCTGGAGATCAGCTTCACCTCCACCACAGGCCTTCAGAAGCTGCAGTCAGGACAAGGAAGTGCAGAAAGGTTTATTTCAGCAAGACAAAGTAGTCCCCAGATGAATGGCCCCAGGTCTTCTTGGGATCTTAATGACCCCGACACTCGCTGGAAGGGGAGCACAGCAGGATGCACACTGTCCCGCTGGTGTCTGGGGTCTCTTGGGACAATTCCTTTGCACGGTGCCAGGACAACAAAGGGGATGCTCATCTGAATCTGGTCCTTGTCAAAGAGGCAGTGCTGGTCAGGGATGTGAAAACTGGCATCAGCCTTGGCTGCAGTGATAATGAAAGAGTGTGAAAAAAATTTAACCTCTTCAGGGGACTTTCAGTGGTAGTCCCATGGGCAGCAGCACCCACGGGCAGCAGAGCTCAGTGCAGCTGGGCTTTTCGGAAAGCATCTAAAAGCACGAGAACTGTCCAGACCGATAAGCAGAAAACCAACGAGACATTTCAGGAGACCAACTTGGCTAAAGAAGGAACCCATCAAGAAGCTCCATATTAAAAAGAAAGCAGCCAAGAGCTGGATGCAGGGACTGCAGGAGGAATTTAGAAATAGGGATGGTTTTAGGGAAGCCAAAGCTTCCCGAGTGGGGACCCTTGCAAGAGGTTCAAGGGCATCAAGAGGAGCTGTTACTGCATCCATAAAGAACTAAAGAAAGCACCAAAGATCATGTGTGGCCACTGCAGGATTTAGTAAGAGCAGGTGTAGATAGATCAGAGATCCTCTCTGTCCTCTTTGCCTTAGGCACGTCCAGCAAGGTCTACCAAGCCTTTGCGCCTTGAGGCAGGACTCTGGAGGCATCTCCCCTGCTTACCAAGCCCGGTCTTCCCTGAGCGTCTGCCTGCCCTTACTGATATCTCTCCATCCTTGCAGACTGTTCATTGAAATACCAAGTTTGGGTAATTCAGACTCTTTCCGTGTGGCCTATTGTCCCACAGAACTGACCTTGGAGTGACATTGCTTCCTCCTCGTGTCCAATCTCAACCTCCCAAGCTGCAATTTGTGGCATTTTTTCTTTCTCATGCTGTTTCCCAATTTTGAGAAAAGCTCCACCACCTCTGAAACCACCCTCCAAGCCGTCTCAGGCTACTCCTATACTGCCCTGAGCCTCTCCACCACTGGGACAAAGAAGACCAGGTCTCTGAGCCGCTCTACACAGGGCATCTGCTTAAGGCCCCAAACCTGCCTTGCCAGGTCTCCTCTGGGCACTCTCCAGCTCATCCCAACTCTATCAAAATATAGGGACGAACGCCTGTGGGGGGGTCCCTAGCAGTGCTGTGTCAAGGGGAATAATATCCCTGGTCTGGGTGAACATGCTCATCCTAATGCTGGCCTTGCTCGTGGTGAGCATCAACCACTGGCTCGTATGGTGTCCCTCGTAGCTCCAGGCCCTTCTCCTCAGAGTCACGCTCAGCACGTCAGCTCCCAGCTGGCCCTGATGTAGAGGTCTATTATTCCTCCTGAGGCCAGACTGGCCAGTTCTCCTTGTAAACTTCCAGAGGTTCCTGTTGGCCCAGTCCCTGAGATTCTCAAGGTCCCTCTGGATGGAAGCTCCATTTGGTCAGTTGTTCATATTGGTGTGCGGGTGGCTCACCATGCTAGTGGTGTGGTCTGAGCAGATAACAGCATGAGGAGCTGCAGGCCTCTACAAGACGCAGGTAGGAATTGCCATGAACACAATCTCCAAAACACCAAAGGAGGCCACAAAGTGCTGCCGCCTCATTGTGAGGGTAGGGAGACATTGGAACAGGTTGCCCAAAGAAGTTGTGGATGTCCTATCCACAATGGGGATTTTCCTTGGCAGTAGGACCCGAGGAAATGGAAGGAGGCTGCATCAGGGGAAGTTCACACTGGCCATTGGGAAAAGGTTCTTCACTGAGAGGCTGGTCGGTCACTGGAACAGGCCCCCCAGAGAAGTGGTCACAGCACCAAGCCTGTCAGAGTTCAAGGAGCGTCTGGATGATGCTCTTAGTCATCTGGTTTAGTTTTAGGTAGTCCTGCCAGGAGCAGGGAGTTGGCACGATGATCCTTATGGGTGCCCTCCAGCCCAAGGTATTCGATGATTCTGTGACTTGGGTGCTGTTGAAAGGCATTTGAAGGACAATGTCATCACCAGGAACAGTCAACACGGGTTCACAAAGGGAACGTCCTGTTGAACCTATTTGAGATATCCTATGATTCGAGGATTTTTCCTTCAGATTCCTCTCAGCTTGCCAGCTGCTGCTTTGAGCTTCAGGGAGTTAAAAGCTTTCCTGTCTTTCAACAGTCTAAGTGTCTCCTTAGACAACTCTTTCATTATGTCCACATCTCTCTTCTCGTACGTACCTAAATCATTTCTCAGGAGATTACCCCTTGTAGACAGGTGACCTCCTGAGATGCAGCTTGTACGTAGCACGTCGTTGCAGAGTGTGTTCCATTGTTTATGAGAACTGATCACGCTTACTCTTCTGCCCTTACACATAGGAGCAATTCGTCCATGCCTGTGTGCAGCCAGTTCTCTAAGGAGGGCGGGGGGAGATGGTGCCATGGAGCTGTCACACCCAGCTGCAGAGATGAGTGGAGAAGTCTGGCGCAAGGGACGGTGATGTCAGTCCCAGGTGGCCGATGTCAGAAATGGTGAGGGGGGAGCGGTGAGGAGCAAAGGTGTCCATACAGTGTCAGGTCTTAGGGGACTGCTTCTCCCAGCTGTCCAGCCCTCCTGAGGGGACACCCTGGGTCAATACCACTGGCAGAATGCTTCTATCACCTCTTCTTCAGACTGAAAAGTAATCGAAAATACCCTTTAAAATACAAAGTAATTTTTACTAGATGCACTTTGAAATCTTCTTCCTTGGCTGCACTATGAAACCTCTCCAATTAACTGCACAAGTCTTGAAGACTTGAAGAAAATTACGGGAAGAGCCATGGCTCGTTAGGGCTTTCTGTGTTTTAATGAGCCCCATGGTGTGTTTGGTGCTGAGCCCATGATCCTCAGGTACTGAGAGAAGAGTGAAGAAAGTGCTCAAGAAGTCCGAAACTCCACTCAGAGTACCTTGAAGTATTAATTGGCCCCACTGAGGGCCATCACTGACAACGTCTCCCCAGGGACTCGTTAGAGCAGATGGCTGGAGGCCATGAGGGCAGGTAGGCAAAGGCCCTGTGCAGGCGGCTGTTGTGCTGAGGAAACCCTCGGTCTGTTTTACGAAGCAGAAGGGCCAAGCCCTGACCCCCAGGCCCTGGGACCACAGATCCTGTCCCTCAGGCGTGGCTCGGGGCTCTTCCTGGGGGCGGTGGATGTGAGGGTGAGCAGTGCCAAGTGTAGGAGAATTCTATGAACCCTCCTGGTGTCCCCATGCTGGGGAAAAAATGTCCAGAGCCTCCAAAGAGGGTTTCCTCTGGTAGGCCTCCGTGGTGCAGGCAGTGGCCATGGCCAAGGGGACGAAGCCCTCCGTCTGATGAGCCTTTCAGTCTATGCAGAGCCCTTGGCCACCTCCATCGCAGGCTGTCCTGCACTGTCCCGTGCCTGCAGCTCTTTCCCTTCCGGCTGCAGAGAACCATCTTGCTTTCCCACCTGGCTCTCAGCCCAGCATTTCTGTACCTTCAGGGATGTCTCTCTGGTCTCGCTGGCCATTCCTTGAAACACAAAGCCATGGGCTGATCCAGATGTCCTCTGGGTGTCCTCTTGCACCACAAGGCTGCCCTTTGATTGTGGTTTCTTCTGCCTCACCTCCAGTCTGAACCTTCCAAGCTGCACTTTTTGGAGTTCTTTCGCTTCCCACTACCAAGAAAAGCTCCACCACCTCTGAGAGCACCCTTCAAGATGTTGTAGGCTACTTCTGTAGTGCCCCAAGCCTCTACTTCCCCAGGCTAAAGCAGCCCAGGTCCCTCAGCCTCTCCACACAGGCCCCAAACCCCATCCTGGGCAGATCTCCTCTAGAACCTCTTCCGTTCCTCCCCATTCCTCCAGACTGGGGAGCCCCACATAGGTGACACATGAGCCCAGATCTGGCCACACCGGAGCTGAGTCGAGGGGCATGAGAACCCCCTTGTCTGGGTGGCCACACTCCTCCTCATGCAGCCCTGTAGGCAGTTGGCCTTATTAACTTTGAGCACGCGCCACTCACTCATATGGTACCCCTCGTAACGCCCAGGCCCTTCTCCTCCTCAGGGTCACTCCTCAGCTGTTCGGGTCACAGCCTGCCCTCATGTTTGGGGTTACTCTACCCCCAGAAAAGGACTCACAACTTCTCCTTGTAAAATTTCATGAGGATTCTATTGCCAAATCCGAGAGTTCTCAAGGTCTCCCCCAGGGGTGAAGCTCTGTTTTGAGACCTTTTAGTGTGTTCGTACAGGTGGCCCACCAAATCTGTTGACAGGACGTGCCTCTAACAAGATAGCAGCACCAGGACTTGCAGGACACTACGCATAAGGGAAGGAAGCACTGGTTCGATGATATTGCTGACCAAGGTACACATTCCGATGGTGACTCGCTCAGAAGCGCCAAAGGAAGGTACAAAGGAAGCCAAAGCAGGGCCAGGCAGGAAAGGGGAAACAGAGGTGGGCTCTTTGCACGGGAGGGTCCAAGGATGGCCAAGGGGAAGAAATTGTGAGCAGGAAAAGAGGGAAAAAGGAAAGAAAAGGTGAAGTGAAGGAAATGCTCAGGACTGCCCGGGGAGAGCTGCCAAGCAGCCCTGCATCTGAGCAACAATGCCTGGAGTGGGACAAGAAGTTCACAGGTCGTCTGACCCAACTTCTTTGTGGCTGACTTCAGTGGTCACTGGGAACCCGAGTGCTTTGCCACCCGTCATGAAGGGAAGACCTGTTGTGGATGGAAATGCAGAATCCTTCATGCCGTAAGGGACCTCAGGATGTGTCTAGGCCATCCTCCTGCTCTCAGCAGGGTCAGCTATGGGGTCAGAGCAGGTTGCTCAGGGACTTATTCATTTAGGGCTCAAAAAGCTGCAGGGATGGAGAGGACACGAGCTCTCTGCAAATCTGCTTCAGTGCTTGACTGTCTTGATGGGGCAAAAGTTTCTCCTCCCATGTTTCAGCTGATGCCCATTGGCCCTCCTCCTCCCATCATGCATGACAGTGGAGAACCTGGCTCCATGTTCTTGCTGATACCCAAGAAGGAACGGGAAGGCTGTGATTAGGTCTCCCCAAAGCCTTCTCTTCTCCTGCCTTTGCACCTTTGCAGCAAAGACAGACAACGTCATCCTGGGCTGCCTTTGGAAGAGCGCTGCCAAAGCGTTGGTGGAGGTCCTCTGTCCTGTCTCCCCAGCACTGCTACACTTTGTCTTGCTGACTTGGCTCAGCGTTTTCTGCTATACCAACACACTGGCACTGCAGCCAAAGCGGCCCTCCACATCCTCCACCAGTCCTGACTTGTCATCTTGCGAAAAACCTATCCAGGAGGGCATTCTCATCATGTCAGGTCAGGGATCACCTTCCCCCTTCCCTGTAACTGAGGCCTTCTAGCAGAGGGCCATGGTCTTCAAAGTCCCCCGTGATTACCAGGGTCTAAATCTGTGTGCCTTCCTCCAGCTGCCCAGAGGACAACTCGTAACCTTCCCAGTCTTCCTCAGGCACTTCAGCGATCCTGACCAAAAAACCATTGTGCCTCCAGGAGTTAGGGATCCATGTAAGAGTGTTCCTGAGTAAAGCCAGGCCTGAGCTGTGCTGTGCCCTACGTACAGCTTGGCCTGCAGGCTGTGTTCTGCAGATCATATTCCTGGGCTGCAGAAGGAAGTCGATGGCAATGAGCAGTCTGCAGGAAGCTCCCACCTGGTACCCGTAGGCCAACTGCACTGTCCTTACCTTTACCTAAAACTGCCACAACCAATCCACACAGGAGCATCCTCTTCTGGGGGCAGTAGAAATGACAGCACGAATTTCGTCCCTTCTAAGAAAACACTGAACGTGATCACGGGAACAAAAGGTTCACAATTTTCTACACATTGAAATACCTTGCTGTGAACAGGAGTTTGCGTTGTGCTTTCAGACAAACCCCTGAGCGTGATTGTCCTGTTTAGGAGATAAGTACTGGAGGAAGATTTCATGGGTTTTTTACTAGCACAAACATGGTGACTTTTTGCTTAATATCCTCATGAGAATGTGGCTGTTAATTCACTTTGTGGCATGACTGTTTTATTTCACAAGTGACGTATCTGGAGACATGAGTGTAGAAATACTGTCATTGCTTCTGTTTGGATGCTCTGCAAAGAAAGCTTTCGGGCGCTGTCACCACATCAGTCGGCACCTTCTAACCATTGCTGTTGTGTTCTGGAGAACACAGAACTTTGGTAAAGGCTAGTCCCCAGGGAAAGACTAGTTTAATTTATTCTTGTAGAAGGGGATAACCCTTCCACAGATGGGATCTGCAAGACTCGCTGCATGAGCTGACCAGGCAGAACAACCTCATCATGATCTTCCAAGGCACACGCCGGCTGCTGGCCTTTCAGCTTCTCGGATCAGCACCCACACCGTGCGCGCACTGCCGTCCCAGCAGGTACTCGTGTGGAGAGGACGTGGCCACCCCTACCCAAGCCCTCTTCCTGGGTGGGCCTCGCAGGTCCTCGGGGAAAGGGAGTCCCACAACCAACTTGCCCACCAGCTGCCTCTGCTGGCCTGTCAGAGACACTGGCAGCTGTGAGCCTCACAGCACATGTCCCAGCCCTGACTCAAGGGCTGACCCCCAGCTGCTTCCGAAAGAAGGGACCTCACCGTCCCCTTCCCAGCCACGTTCCTGCCGCTGGCCTCTCAACTCCAGAGACAGAAGTGACCTCACAGCCACGTGCCTTCTGCTGTGCCATGAGAGCCTGCGGCACAACTGACCTCACCATCGCCCTCCCACCCATCTCCTCCCTGTGGCCTAAGAGCTGCTCAGACGCGGGTAACCTCACGTTCCTCTTCCAACGCCGCGGCAGCGCCCTGGGACCTCACGATCCCTGCCCTGCCCCCAAGGGGCCAAACAGCTGGAGTCAGGGCTAGGAGAGGGGACTGAGGTGAGGGGGTAGAGCATGGGAAGGAGGGCTTTGGGGGGTGGGTGTTCAGCTTACAATTAGACATTAGAGCTCGCCGTTCTCTGTTGGGGTCAGGCAAAGTTTTCTGTGGTAGTTTTGGTGTTGTGCTGCCTGGTCAGTGTTAGCGAACGGGCTTGCACTGTGGGGTGGGTGTTGTTTAGGGCGGCAGCGAGGGCTCGGGTGAAGGCCAACATTTCAACGCTCGGGGTATGGGCAAAGGATTACGGTGATCAACAGGGTAAGAGTATGGGTAAGGGGTTGTGTGTTTGGGCTTCGGTTTAGTGGCAAATACTGAGGTGGGGGATTGGAGTAGTGGATTCGTTCCAGGTTGAGGGGTGGCCTTTAGTGCAAGAAAACACTCAGGGGAAGGAAGGGGAAGGGGCAGCACTTGTGGTTCTGGCCTCTGTCTCCCCAAGTAACCCTTAGGCAGGACACAGCCCTGCTTTCCTGGGAATGGCTGAACTCCCGCCTGCCAGGGGGAAGTACTGAATTCATTCCTCGTTTGCTTGGCTTGCACGTGCAGCTTTGCTTCACTCGTTCAACTGTCTTTATCTCAACCCACGAGCTTCTTCACTTTTGCCATCCTTCTGCCCTTCTCTCCCCCATCTGGCTGTTGGGGGGGGTGGGTGAGCAAGGACTGGGTAGGGGCTTAGGTGCTGGCTGGGGTTTATCTCCCACTCCTCTTAATCCTTTCCCCATTGGCCATGCTGTTCTTATTTTGTACCTTCCTTTGGTGTTTCTGAGATGGTTGCTGGGGTATTTTCTACCCTGGGCAGCAAATCCATGAAATAAGTGCCCCCTTTCATTTCCTGTAGTGTCGTGCAATTGCTCCATTGCTGTCTTGAGAGAGGCTCAGGCATCTGCCCACATACCGAACCATCTCAGCCTGTGCCTTTCGGTGCTGCCCACGGAGACGGGATTCAGCTGAGGCTGAGGAGGAGAATTCCATCTTTGGCACCAGGAATGTCACCGTTATTAATTTCCTGTCTTCCCAAAGGCTGAACAAGTGATGGTGTGGTGGTGCATTCCTCCCTGCCCTTGCTCCTGAAACTCTCATCAAGCATTGGCCTTGGTGCAATGAGTTTGGCAGTTAAGAGCCCCGTGAATTAGGTTCAGCATCGTAGGGGTGTCTGTGAGAAACCTGCCGTGACTGTCAATGGAGATCTGGTAAATACAGCTGATGGAGAAGGGCGAGAGACTTAGCTCTCCCGATGGCAATGATTCCAGCTGCTCAGAGGAGTACCTCCACAGGCTGCCCTGGACACATGGAGCAGGAACAGGCTTCACTGTCCTAAGCGTGACCATCCGCTGTCACTTCAGCTGGCCAAATACATGCCCCAGCAGCCTCCAAAATGACGACCCCAGACGCTGCCCTGTCCCTCTGAATTGCTCCATCAGAGCTTACAGTGACCTGCACATGTCTTGGGCCACCTCTGGCACCTCCAGTGTCCCCTGTGGTTCGCATGGGTACAGGAGGTACAGGAGGTTCCTCCCTTTGCCTGTCTGGGTGTCCTGTCTCACGGTGGGACAAGAAGAGGTGATCTTTGACCTGACTCTGTCTCTGAGAGGGGAATGACGCTGCTGGAGAGAAGTGTCCCTCCCCAGGTGAGGGAGGGCACCCCAGGGATGGCTTCAGCCTGTTTCCCAGCAGGTTCCCTGCAGCCCCAGGGACACCCGGAGGGAGCCCAGCGCGGGCAGAGAAAGTGCTGCCGTGGGCTGGTCCTCTGCTGCGGAGCTGGGCCGGGCTGCTGGGGTGGAGGGAGCTGGTGGCAAGCGGGCAGCGCTGCAGAGAGACAGCTCTGCCCAGGAGCAGCTCCTCTGCCCAGCGCAGCAGGGCTGGGGGCACTGCCTGCAGGCAGCGAGGGGAGCGGAGAGGAGTGGGAGCGAGGAGAAAGGCAGCCTGGGGTGGGAGGAGAGGTGACAGCTCACTGGGGCAGGAATCCTCACAGCCCTTGGACACGGTAAGTCTCTGGCTGCAGGGCAGTGCAGAGGAGTTCCTGGAAGTGTCTCCTGGGCCTGGCACACCCACAGCTGACAGGACCTGTCAGGACGGCTCTCCTGGCTTTTCTCTGGTGTGGAGGAGGAGGAGGAGGACGTGCTGCAGAGCGGGGCTGTGTGCCGGGGCAGGGGCTCTGCCACCCGGCAGGGTCAGGTCTCAGCCTGCCCAGGGAGCTCCCCAGAGCTGTGCAGGGGAAGCGGTGGGTGGCAGGAGCCACCCCCCGCAGGGCAGGGCATGGTCCTTCTGCTGTCGAGAGAGCGCTGCGAGGGTCGGAGAGTCTCACAGCTTCCCTTCTGCTTCATGGCATTTCCAAGGGCACTTCTCGGGAAGACATCAGCTCAGCAGCAGCTTCCCCTTCCCAGCCACATCAGGTGTCCTGCGGTCTGGTCTTCAGCCCTGCGCAGGCAGAGACGGCCCTGGGCAGTGCCCTGCCCCGGGAGGTGTTTGCGGGCAGAGGTGAGCACAGGGCAAGCGGGATGGGGTTTGTGAGCACTGACGGGCAGCTGAGCAGGGGACGGGGAGATGCTCCAGGCAGGAAGAGCTCCCAGCAGCAGAGACACGGGCAGGGAGGGAGGGAGCTGCTGCCAGAAACGCTGGGGAGGGGGATGTGGGCACCTCCCTGCCGTCCCTTAGGCACAGACACCTTCCCCTGAGCGACTCCTCCCTGGTCTCCTTTCCCAGCCTAAGCAGAGCCTCTGCCCCCCAGCCCGGGGGTCCCGGCCATGCCCTGCCGCTGCAGTAGCCGCAGCCAGAGAAGGACAAACCCCTGATTCCCATCGGAATCATTCCTTAATTCCAGCCCCCACCCTCTCCCAGAACCCCATTTCTTCCTTAATTCCAGCCCCCACCCTCTCCCAGAACCCCATTTCTTCCTTAATTCATTACACAAGTTGGGTTTAATTCTTTACACAATATTGGAGTTTGTGTTTTCCCTCATGACAAGGATTTCGGTAACAATTCGTTCCAATTTGGGCTCTTGTAGGAGATTAATTTGCTTTATGGTCACCCAAAACAACAGGGAAAACCATTAACTTGAGTAGTCTTGTTCATGCACGTTTTGGAAGCAGGAAGTGATTTTGTTACTGTGAAAACACATAAAAACAGCTGGTAATGCTTTAGTAATTATATGATTTGTGACCATTATTTCAGCAACTGCTGTTATTCTGGACTTGACTGCATAACAGAGAGAAAACACAGACGTACATTACGTATAAAACGCCGTACTGAAAAGATCATTAAGGTTACAGAAACAAAAAAAAATACAACCGTAGCACTTCCTAGGTTATTGAATTTTGATTTTGCAATTTGAAAAATACATTCCCTAACACAGTTTAGATTGGCAATTACTTTGTGGGTTTGAAAAAACTAATCCATTGTATGGCATTTTATGGATACATCCTGGGCTCTAAGCAGAGCTTAGGGCTTTTAGACCCCATATAGACCTCTACCTAAGGGCAGTTACAAAGTGCCTCTGTCTAGTCCTGCTCTCGACGTGGCACGAAAGAGACCACCCCTCCGCTCCCATTCCTGGGTTTCTAGCCACATTTTCAGGCAGGGTTTGTATAGGTTCAAGACCGCTTGCCTTGGAAAAGGAAAGGAATGTGAAGAGGCCACTTTAAATCGGCCACTACAGGGACTGTCAAAGCTAACGCCGCTTTCCTTCTGACATCTTCAGGAACCAATGTGGACATGCCTGTAGTCCTACAGCCCCGGTGCTAAGTTACACGTGGCACAGCACAATTTAAAGGTTACAAATGACCCTGCTGTTTTGTTAAGTTGTCTTGGCGTTTTTCATTCTTGCTGAAAACAACTTATCCATGCCCGTGCTTTGCCAAAGTCCAATTTTACAAAATGTCATGCCTGGATATATCGCTAGAAGTCACATCTAGTTGCTGGTTCATTGCTTTGGCATTGTATCTACAGACATGGTAACAGTTAATTAAGCTAACAGGTGCCTACTGGCTACGTTAATTAACGCACATCAAAGGGCAAAGCCCGCTGCGTAGTCTTGTTGGGAATTTGCCTTTGGAGAGATGGCTATTTGTTTCTTTACTGTTTTAGCCATGGGCTAATCATACTGCCTGTTTCCACGGTGCTCAACTTCCCTGTCTAAAAGCTCCTTTTTCAGCACCAACCTCCTCTTCACCTGCTCCTAAGTTCACACAGCGATCTTTCTCCTGTTTGCCTGTGTCTCACCGCAGCAGGAGCCCAGAGGGAATGCAGCCCTCTCGGCAGCAAGGCGCGTCCTGCCGACCTGCCCGGGGCTGCCAGGCAGGCATCCCGACTGCTCACCCGGGCTCCCGTTACAGGCAGCGGAGAATAAAAGCCACCGCCGGGGTGTTGGCAACCGTCCGGCAGACTCCAGATGTGGGGCAGGCAAGGGAAGTCTGGCTGATCCGTTGGCTACGTGTAAACTGAAGCCTACAGTGCAGATCCTTGAAGTGCGGTGAGCTGAACCCCCCACCAGTCCCAGCTGCGACGCAGACACAGCGGGTTCTATCACCTTCTCACAAATTTATGTGCCTTAAGTCACCTGTACTTGGACACACTGTCACAGAGAGACACACGCACACAGACAGCGTCCTGTATTTTCTGAGAGACTCAGCGCCGTTGCCCAACGCGTAAAGAGAAACAGTGCAACAGGTACTGAACTGGCCAAAGGAGGGAGCGAGACGTCAGACATCCTGAACGTCGGATTAAGGGCCAACTCTCTCAAGCCAGGGGTGCCCTAATGGGAAGGGGAATGTTCCTTTGCCATGCGTTAGATCAGTGCATGGCTTTCCATGCATCGCTAGCACTTTGCTTACCTGGGGATAGAAGATGATTAAGGGAAAAATAAAGCAGGGAATAATCGCCCTCCTGTCATGTCAAATGCCTAGAACTATGTTTCCCACTGGGCTCCACGCTTGGTCTGACAGTGCTAAATTGTGCAGCTAAAACATTAGTAATGTCATCTTATTTCAGGCCACGCTCCCATTAAGCAGTAGTCTTAAGGCAAACTTCTGCCTGCAAGAACAGACTTTCATCTGTTTTGATGTTTTTAAACAGAAAGCTAGAAAACAGCCCGTGATCCCTTTGCTGCTGCTGCAAAGACGCTACGGTTGACTTTCCTTCAGCCTGCAAGGCTGGCACTCTGTCACAAAAGGCAAATCTCACAGCTTGCTCCACCATTCTTAAATGCTAGGAAAGCTAAAGGTTACTTTCACACTCACCGAAGGATGGACTTCTACGTATCCATGGGCGACTTTACCAGCAATGTGCAAAGGAAAATTAACCAGATGCTGTTATAAAAATGCCTTTTGTGGGGAAACCCACAGAACAAGGAAATCCAAAGAGACGACATGTTTCTTTCACAACATCCCTCCAGTAGAAACAGCTATTTTACATAGAGAGGAGGGTAACAGGACAATAGATTAGGTTACTCTTTTTTCTACAGTTTCTTGTGTCTATTTTTTGCCCTGTTTTGCCAGTAACTAAAAGAATTGGAAACTTGGTCAGGAAAGTGCCAATTGGTCTTTAACTGTCAATGCTTCTGCTCCCCCATTAAAGCTTGCTGAAAATCCACCTTAGCTGTGGCAGTTCTATTCCGACAAACCACAGTCACAGCTCCTGAGTTCAGGAGCGTACACAAAGTGTTTTGAATTTTGCATTTCACCACAAAACTAATTGCTTTTCTAGCACACATTAAGTGTCAACTTAGACAGTCATGTGTCTTCATTATGCAGGTTAAAAAAAAAAGATGCTTCCCCTCAAAAGAAGAGAAATGTCAGTAAATTCTGGAGATTAACCTCACAGTTTCTAGGACTTCCGAGAAGCTCTCCCAGTCCGCATTTTAGCAGTTGCACTGGTTGAACCAGCAAACTGAGGAAATTGCAGACCCCACTGCCACACACTACCAGGCGTGGGGAACTGAACCACTGCAGGTTAAATCCCAAAAGCTGTCCACACCTGGTGGGATAGAGACACCCCGTTATTAGCTGAAGCTGTTGACAGAAGCTTTACCAAAGTCATGGTATCTTACTGGCATTTTTGTTTAAAAATCAACTCCGTTATTAAGGAACAGCCAAAGAACACATCGATACAGAAGCCAACTAGTAGTAAAAACCTCCACTTACTTGCTACATGTGTGGCCAGCCAGGGTCTGTCTGGCAAATACAATACAGAAAAAGCCAAAGAAAAGAAAACGCGAACTGCAGCACAGACTTGCTCTCTCATTTTTGCAACGGTACGTCACAATTTTGCAGACTCTAGGCATCCAGGAGGATAAAGGACATCCCCATCACATCTGCAGGCTCTTGGACGGGAATGCCCACACCACGAGGGTCTTCCTGGAGTGAGCCTGCTATGCTATGCAGGACACTTATGCCTGCCTTCTCGCCCTCTGTGACACCGTTCCTGTTACATCACAATGGCAGCCGTTCTGGGTTGGTTTGCGAGTTTATGCACAGCAACCTCGTCCTCTGCATGGGGTTTGCGTGGCAAGGTTGTGGCAGCAGGGCTGCAGGGGTGGCTTCTGTGAGAAGCTGCTAGAAGCTGCCTCTCTGTGCCATAGAGCCCGTGCCCGCCGGCTCCAAGACGGACCCGCCGCTGGCCAAGGCCAAGCCAGGCAGCGACGGGGGCAGCACCTCTGGGATAACATATTTCAGAAGGGGACAAAACCGGCACGTGGCATTTGCAGCTGGAGAGAGGAGAACATGTGAAAACAGCCGTGCAGACACCAAGGTCCGTGCGGAAGGAGGGGCAGGAGGTGCTCCAGGCGCCGCAGCAGAGGTTCCCCTGCAGCCCCTGGTGAAGACCATGGTGAGGCAGGCTGTGCCCCTGCAGCCATGCAGCTCCACGCTGGAGCAGATCTCCACCTGCAGCCCGGGGAGGACCCCCCGCCGGGGCAGGGGGATGCCCAAAGGAGGCCGTAACCCCGTGGGACACCCGCGCTGCAGCAGGATCCTGGCAGGACCTGCGGAAAAGACATCCGGAGCAAAGCTGAGCCCGTGTGCTAGTGCACATCCCAGCCCTTTGCCTTGTACCTGGGCCACTCTAAATTGCCTGACCAGCCTCGGCCTCTGAACAAAGGGTTTGGCAGAGAGAGGCCCTCAGCCGTACCAGGCGCTCTTGTGTAGACGAGGAGGAGAATGGCACTGAGGGTATCAGGGACCAAATCACCTGAACAAGGTACAGGACATGAACAGAACTAATCAATTATCTCCAGACAATCCTGGCAGCGGTAACGTCAAAACCTTGAGAAATCACCTGCCTGCATTGTGGAAACTCACTGATGCCTAAAGTCAGTCATCTCCCAGTCCTATAAAGAGTGGTCCCAAGTGAGACCCTTTGAGCTCTCCTGGACCGCAGCGGGCTGCAACTAGCACCTCCCTCTGAGTGGGACGCCTCTCAGAGCCCGTGAACCCTCAAGTTCACGATCAGCTCAGAGGCTCGACTGTGCAGCCATTGAGCGACACAAAGCATTCGATGTGAGTATTTGACTGAATTCCAGGGGGATATTGAATAGGTACCTTGGTACATCTCTATCTCTTTTCTCTAGATCTCTTTATGGGTCTCTGTCTCTACACCTATAGGTGTGTGTGTGATTAAGGACTTCTAAGTTTCAGTGGATTATGCTGCTAAGTTTTATATGATTTGATACTGTGACTTATCTCGGCATTGTTAGTGAATGTGATTGCTGCTATTTTGTATTGGATAAATTGCCATCTTTAAGTTACAGGAAGCACAAAATCATAGTCTGTATCACTACACCAGAATCCCCGACACCCTGTCCCTTTAGTCATAAACTGTTGACCAAATCTGGGAATAGGAGTGGATTCAGTCGCACCTAGACTCCTCTCTGAAAAGGACTTTAGAAAGCATGGGGGTCCTCTCTGAACCTCGTGACTCAATGGAAGGGTCTCTCCTACTTTCCCTCCTCAAATATACACATTAACTCGATTTGATAGACGAGTAAATCATTCCAGTTTAATTGTTCTATCTGCACAGCTTTTCCACCTTGAATAAGCAATAGAGTGGACCTTGCCATCGCCTTCTGTTAAGTCATCCTTTTTACAAATCTAGATTAAAATCATGTGCTTTCTGGTATCTTTGGTGGTGATTCTTCAAGCAGCCTAAATTATCCATTCGTGACAGCCCAGGAAGCAGGGAGGGATGGGGGGGATATGTTTTAAGATTTCGTCTTATTTCTCATTATCCTACTCTGATTTTGGTTGGCAAGAATTTAAAATAATTTTCCCAAGTTGAGGCTGTTTAGCCTGTGATTGTAATTGCTGAATGACCTCTCCCTGTCCTCTGCTCTGAGTTGGTTTCTTTTGGATAGTCTTTCTTTGCCTTTTCCTCCACGACTGGTCTAGTTTCTGGGTGATCTTCTGTCACTTTTGGATGAATTTTCTGTGGGGTACCAAGAGTCTTCGCATCCTTTTGAGAGGAAGATGTTTAAACATTGTCTGTCTTTGGCATGTCCTCCTTCACTTGTTTCACAGGAGGTTCCATTTGAGGAGACTTTTCACGCTCGCTGTCCACCTTCACTTGGGAAGCTTTAGCTCGTTTTCTTATATTGTCCTTCTGAGGAGGAACAGCCACTTCTGCTTCCCGCTTTGTCTTGCCAGGTTTTGCTTTTCGCTCATCCTTCTCTTTCTTCTTTTTAGACCCTGGCTTGAAAGCCATAGAATCTGCTCCCAGATGCTCATCCCTCATCTCAGGGGTGGCATCATCTCTGCTTGGGAGCATGAACAATGAGTCCCTTTGAACGACTTCTCCTGTAACTGGCTCTCTTGGTTTTCGCGCACCTTCTAGCAACTCAGCATTGAGAAAGCCTTCATTCGCATCCTCTTTCCTTCTCTCCTGGTGTTTTTTAGATTTATTTCCTTTGTCATCTCCACGTGGATTTTGCATCTCCCTCTCTTTGTTGCCACGGCTCTCTCTTCCGGAAGGTTGTTCAGGGTAATTTCCAGCTCTATTACAGCTGCGCTGCCTCTGCCCCACAGGATAATCCTCCCTATGTCCCCGAGCATATGGCGAATACTCTCGTCTGGTCCCAGGTGGACCAAAGCAGTCTGGAGAAAAGTTCCCTCTCTTTACTGGAGGATGAAGTTGAGCACCAACACCATTGCCCTTGTTTCACACCACTCTCTGTAGTTCCTTTCCCATTCTCCGTATCCTTGCTCTCCAAATGGATCTCCAAAGTCAATAGATCTGCCATCGGAAGCTTTCATATCATACGGTGGAACTTGTCTGTATCGGTTAAAATACTCCCTTCCTCCTTCCCCTTGAGATATAGTCCATTTCCTGGGAGATTGGCCTCGGACTACTGGAGACCTTGACCGTGAATGGCGTCTTCTGTGTGGGGGTGACTTTGACCTCGACCGATGATAACCATGTGGCCTTGACCAGGAATGATAGTTCTTGTGACTCTTCCCTTTGCCTCTTCTTGGATATGGTGGTGATCGTGAGTAGGAGCGAGAATGGGAACGACTAAATGATCGAGAGAACGAGCAAGAGTAGGAAGAACCTGTTCTTGACTTGGAGTAGGTATGCGAACTTGTAGAGGAAGATGAAGTACTACAGGGAGAGTTGGACCTTAAAAAAAACACAACACAAAAAAATTGATCAAGTTAATCCAAAACAGTTACTCTCCTCAGCTTTTTGGAGAGTTGGACCTTAAAAAAACAGAACACAAAAAAACAGATGAATTTAATTCAAAACAGTTACTCTCCCCAGCTTTTTTCCTCCCAGATTTCCTTTGGCTATTGATTGATTTAAGGTGCTGTATACTGGCCTCTACTGGGACATGAACGTGCACATTTTTCACTCCTCAACCACTACACGCAGTGCAAATCCCTTTTGTTGCAGTCAGATGCAAAAAGAGCAAGTCTTCATGGCTACCGTGCAGTATCAAACATCGAGAGAGTACGATGTAGCATTAATACAGTAAAGATCAATGTTAAAATGCTGCTTGGACTATTTAACTTCACTACTTCTTTGGCAATTTGTATGGGATGCAAAATTCTTACGTCCAGTTGTCTTTAATCAACACTTCTAGCCAGATGTGCTAGCAAAATCTTACACATACCTCTAGCTCTAACCAGGGATAGTGACTGCATTTCAAGAGAAATCATCTCGAAAAGCTTCTGAACTCAGCCTCGACTAGGATGACTCAATGCCATTACTCTAGGACAGATACTGGCAGCATGAGCAAGAGAGAGCTTTTCAGCACTCCTGCCCAAGTGACTTTTGGGGATAGAAAACATCAGCTACCCTGAGGTTTTTCTTCACAAGGAGTTCTTTCATTATTTTTTAAAGAACATTTTCACAACATTTCACAGACGTTCATGAGCATTTTCCCTCCTCCAAAAGTCCTTCACCAATTCAAGATTTCCTTTCAAACAAGTCTGATTCATGAGACAAATTTTACAAGCTCAAAAACATACTAGCATAAGCCACCAGTTTGCAGTCCAGCTTGAAATCTCTCTGTGTATCCACATGTGGTAAACAGAAGAGGAGATGAAGACAATGTCTCTCACAGATCTCCTCCAAAGTGCTTTGAGGAAATGGTTACAAGCAGAATAGGGAGATGCAGAAAATCCAGCAACTGCACCTCTTCAATTTCTGGCCTCCTCAAGGCTGTCAGGCAGTGAAGGATGCCATTACAGAGAAGCTTTACTAAAAGAGAAACCTCTTCCTGAACAGCTGTTGCCAAATTATAACTGCCAGTCAACTGTAATCTCTGCCCTATTTAAGCTAGGAATGCACACATGAAACTCCTGTCGCTGCTAATCCCTGGGATCATCCCATCCGTCTAGCAACAGAGCGGTGGAGTGGAATGCCTCCTGATTCTTCCAGACAATCTGCTTCTCCATAATGGACATGTAAAGCACGTACCTGGAAACCGAACGCTCCTTTCGAGCCTTGTTATATTCCATCACTTCCTTAGCAAACTCATCCTTTGTAAACTCATCAGGTTTGGACTTTTTCTTGTCCCTGTGAAAACAAGTTTGACCTTTACTACCATTGTAGTTTGACCTTCGTTACCAAAAGACATCAAGAAACACAACATGGCCACTAGGAGAAAATGCCTACTGCATGCAAATGCAAAAGGTGAACAGCTAACATCGAAGGAAGACCAGTTTAGAATACCTACAACTTTTAGCCAATATTTTAGAACTACATTTGTCTTGTCTCAGTTTTGCATGTTTACCCTTTGCGAAGAAAAAGGACATGACATTATGACACCGTGACGATTCTTGCATTTTGTTGATGTCAGGTGCACTGTGGTGTAACTGCAGTCTGATATGCTATTGAAATACAACAACGAAAACCAAGGCAACTTCATTGAGCCAAATACTTACTCCTCTTGCAGTCTCTGCTGTTCTCGGTAAAACTCCTCCCTTGATAAAGGAGGTGCTTGTGTCATGAGGATGGTATTTGCATGAGCCCTTGGCACTGCTGTTGCTACCCAAGCTGATGACATGTTGGCAGGAGCTGGAGGATATCCTGAAGGAAGTGCATGGGGTGGTGGAGGGTATGAGGGAGCTGGAGGCACAGGCACGACAACGGATGTTGATGCTGCTTCTGTTGGGGCATGAGTCCTTTGGGAACGTCCACTGCGCAGGCGTCCTCGATTTGAACTTCTGAAGAAACCCAAAAACATGTGTCACTCTTTGTCACGCTCTGCCCTGATTGTAAAGAGGAAAGCGAATGAAGCGACAGCCTGGTGGCGAGCACTTCCTACCCTCAACTTCAGCATTTTTCTCCCTGCTTTCCCTTCACTTGAGACTACGCTCCCTTCTTGATCCTCATGCTTGCCTTCCAGACCCTCGCCCCCAACAGCTCCCGCAGTCTTCTCCCCTTATACTCCGCTTTGTGACCGTGGATGGAGGCTGCCTGTGCTTAAAAGACGCTCCCATCTCCCATGTGCCAAGCGCCCACCGCTCCTCTGCCACTCCTTGATGTACTTACTGCTTATACTTACTACTGAAGATCACACTGCTGATCCTCAAAGTACTGCACAAATATTAACTAATCTTCTCTCAAACTTCTTTTAGCTTCTTCCACAGGCATCTCCTGTGGTCTTGCCTCATGATGATGTCTTTGGCCTGTTCTTGTCCCTGAATTGTTATTTTCTTGCTTACTGAATTTGAGAGTTTTAGGAAATCTGTGGAATCGTCCTGGCTTTTGTTGTGCTTTATCTTTAAGACATCATACACACAATGCACGCTTACAACCGATCTCTAACAAAGGCGTACCAAAAGGAAGGACTAACTTGACACGGCAATAATAGATCAAACAAACGCCTCTCTCTCCCACTGAGAGAAAGCACCTTGGCTCGTTGAGATGAGAACATTGAAGAAAGTCAAAATTGTCATCAAATAACAGCCTTGACTTTTCCAAGAATTTGCTCCACCAGTATCCGCTAAGTTGTGAAATAAAGAATGTTGGAGGCTGATTTGTATTGGGGAATCAATGTCTTCAGGTCTGTTCAGCCAGTAATCAAAAGGGTGGCTTTCCACCCAATCCTTTAGTTATATTTCATTTTTAGATGTACTGCTGGTTCCCTCAAAAACTGCTCCTTTTTCAGAGTCCTCTTTTCAATCACGTACTGGAGTTTTACTTTAAATACTCCTACTGCAAGCACAGATCCCCTTTGTCAAAGCCAAATCAAATTAAGCCCTTTAAAAATTAATCACCGCTTCTATTCTCCACAACTATCTGGGCATACTTACTCCATTATAAATCAGCTGTAGTCTAAGTTAAGTGTTATGGCCTCGTTGAACAGGTTATGGGTCGTAATATACCGGATTTCTGTAGAATACTTACCGTTGCCAGCCTGGTCTGCCACCAGCTGAGCCAACTGTGCTGCCTGTGATTGCATGAGCTTTTGGCGTAGGGAGAGGAAAAAGAGAAAAATCCCATTTAGTTTATCTCAGGACAGCTTTTTAAAAGAAATTCTAAAGTTATAGTGACTTACCGGTTGAGGGTACTGATTGTCCTTGGGGGCCCAGAAGCCTTGGGATCGCTGGTTGCCTTAGTGCAGGAACATGATCGCCCTTGTCAATACATGCAAACAGATAGAAATTAAGCTCCACTAAAAGGCAACAGTCACTGCATCATTTGAAAGAAAACTGACCTCCTCTTCCAACAAGCTGCTGGTTGACAGAGAGGGAAATTTCAGAAGTTCAGTAGCAGTCACCAGAGCAGCAGGAGGTAACACAGTATCAGCATCACTACAAAAAAAAAAAAAAGTTATTATTCAAACAGCGTTTTCAAGTGCTACTGGAAATAGCAAGTCCAAGGTGAGAAAAGGCTGACTACTGTTAATGGGAAAAAAAATTTAAAAAATCTTCATCAGATTTACAGATGTGAAGTTGGCCCATTCTTACTGAAGACTGGAAAGAAGTCGATTTGGACTTCTGGCATGCCAAGAGAAAGCTCACTGGAAAAATATCTTCTTAAGCTAGCTGCACGTGAAAGGGTTAGAGCACATACAAGTCACACACTGAATCTCCCTTTTGGAAGACGCGAGAACTGAAATTCTATGAGGAAATGTTTATGTGCGAGTGCAGAGGCTGCCTTAGAGGTTCTTCTGAATTGCGGTTCTTTGCATTCAACGCTACAGCTGAGCCTGACAGTCTTCTGGACAGAGAGGCTATTTGCAGCCCAGGCATAAAGCTGAAAGGCCACAAGCCCTAAACAATCGTACAGATCTTTCACGTCTTTTCATGTGACTTCACCGGGCTGCAAACTCAGACTTTCATGTTTGTAAATACTTCAAAGTTACGGCGTTTCAGTGTTTATTAGCCAGGTCAGCACGCGTCACCGACTGCCCTTTGTGTTACTGAGGATGACTCTGACTTATCGTAAGATTGATGGTAGAAATACCGTAGAAAAAAGTAATAGGAAAACACCTGCTCAGTTTTAGCTCTAATTGTGCTTTTACAGGTTTCATGAAACTGTTGCTTCCTCCGTACTAGAGAGAAATTAATGCACTCAAGAAGCTTTGACATAACTAGAGGGCTCCTTTAGGAATTGCTAGCCACATAAAACCAAAGGGCCCCTGGGCAAAATGTGCCTCTTTCAGGGTAAAACTCATAGACAATGACTGATAAGGGAACTGAGCAAGAAATACTTCTGAGAAAATCCTTGCATGAGACACACTTCCGAGTTATCAAAGTGTCCTCATTCAAAGTAAATACAAAACCCAGAACTTCCACTAGTATCGGGAACTGTCACTACCGATAGATAAATAGCTAGTGGAGAAGCTCAACAAGAAGAAGAATCTAACTTGAGCATTTTAGTGTCCTTTATATCCCTGTTGATCTACAGATTTACTTACCAAAGAGGTCCGTCCGGCTGTTCAGCACAGAGAGACAGGGACACTGCTGGAGGGAGACCAGAGGTGACGACAGAAGACGGATTTACTGGCAGCCCAACGGCCACAGAGGACTGACCAGAGGCCAACGATGACAAAGCAGCAGCAGAATGAGGAGCCAGGGATGCTAATGGAGTCATTAGTGGGTCCTGCTGTCTGGAAACTGCTGGCCGGAGCTGAGGCTGCATGTTGTGCGCTCTTGTTTGTCTCGTTAGTGGTGGTGGAGGTGGTGGAGGTGGCGGCTGCTGCTGACGTTGCTGCTGAATCTGCTCTCTGTAGCCAGTTCCATTATTGAAGTTGTTCACAGCCTAGAGGCAGAAAAACACATACAGAAAGGCACTATGAAACTTCAGTAGATGTACGAACAAAAGCCTCCCCAGAGCAAAATTACTTGTGTGTTCCTGTAAACATTATCAATCCTAAAATCAATCAACATACAGGTATAGGAAGACATCAGGTGAAACACTGACCCTAACGATGGGTAATGCAGAGTATCTCTATTTACAGTACCTCAGTGTTAACACCAAATTTGAAAGTGAGGCAATCACGTTAAGCAAAAGTGTGACCTGAATTTGCCAGATTCTCTCTAAAGAGTCGTAAGCTTCTCTAACACCAGATAACGGCTCTGAAAAGTAAATTTAGCCTTATTCCATTTAGCCTTGCTTAAGGAGATGTAAACGAGTATTTTCTTCCCTTTCAGCTTTTCGCAAATAGACCTGTCTAACAAACAGTTTACATAAATGTCAGCATGTCACCTGGCGTAACAACTTGTTGGCAGTCAAAGCATCGGGAGAAACGTCTGTTTGATGACACGTTGGGCATGTATGTTCCTCAGATTCCAGTAACGCTGTTCTAATACCTGTGAATAATGAGAACCGTCAGAAGAGTTTTCAGCAAAACTAAGGAAAATGTTGGGGTTCTAATCAATTATAAAAACACGTATATGATTAATGGGTGAATACACTCTTGAACTGAGAGCCTGAAGCGGTAAATGTCCAATAGTGTAAAAAATGTCCAGCATGCAGCAAATAACTAAGCAGTGTTGATATTTCACTGTTGTTACTTGGAAGCTGTAGAGTAGGCTGTGTCTTGATGTTTGGACTGGTCTTTCCACTGTGCAGGACAGCGAGAAGTCACCAACCTCAAGGTTGATGAATAAAACACATCTCAAAAAACCGTTCATAGATTCAAGTTCTGAAGGATTTCACCAACTCTCCTGTGGAGAAGAATGTGGATTAAACGCCCAACTCTCCGTTTGTTGCAGACCACAATAAGTCACCAGAGCAGGCTATAGAATTTTGCATGAGAGAAAGGGCTGGGGACAAACTAAATGCATTCAGTATCTCATACTGTAATCACCTGCACGGTTACACATTCTTCTCAGAGTCATCCTTCCACATGTACAGAGGGTTTAACTAGACACGTAACCAGGGAAAAAAGCTTTCTGCCTTTTTTTTCTGCCCTTTGCATAAGAAGGGTCCTCTCCCGTTCTGGGTATACTCAGGTATCAAATAGAACAGGTAACCAAGTAATTTCGTTCTCTCCCAGTTCTGCATTCGGAAGGTCAGATGCCATGTTTTGAGTTAACAACCGTGGGAGTAAGACTTACATTCGTCACAGTAACTGTTTCCACAGCAGGGAGTAACAGCTGCGTCACTCATGACCTCTTTGCAAATGAGACATAACAACTCCTCCGGAATAGGAGCATCTGAGGAGGAGGAGGAGGAGGACGGCTCCTCTGGTGAAAAGGGAGGCTTTTCCTTCTTTCCTCTAGCATACGCTTCCCTGGAGGCGGGGCGGGGAAGGAAAAACAACAAGTGAAAGATGGGCAAAGGAGAACTTTTCCAAGCTTTGGATTTCCTGCAAGGAAGGTAAAATAGATGGCATTCTTCTCACTCCACATTAGCCTTCTAAAGCGTAGGCATTTAGTTTCAACTACTTCTCTTTGGCCACCACACCAGAAGAGGGAGGGGGAACAATTTTCCTTCTGCAGAACTCTCCCATTCATGGGATCAACTAAGAGATTGGCTCAGACTAGAAAAATCATTTTTCAACATCCAGAAATCAGCTGAAATGAATCCCACCTCTCCTCTGCCAGAGGGTCAATGTAAATTGCAGGCTCAGGATCAAGTGAGTCTCTGATTAAATACACTTTATGAATAAAAGAAAACTATGTCTCAGCTTCTACAAAAGGAGATCCATGACAGCCACAAACAGAAGTGCTACCAAGTGCATTTCTTCTCAGCCACTCTTGTCACCACACAGTAGGATTTTCTTAGGGTAAAGCAAAACAGGAAAACATCCGTCTGGTTCACATATGAGATTTGATCAAAGCCAGAGGGGGAGGAAATCTCACTCACACAGCTATTTGTTAAATTGGGCAAGAAGCCTTTGAAACGTCAAAGAGAAGCAAAACGAGCTTTCGAGGAGAATGACTCCAACGGTAAGCATTAGTGAAATCTTCTGCAGACCTACAGATTCTAGGTGTACCACAAGTTGAACCAACTTCCAGGGGTGTGAACAGCAGGACCAGTCTATTTCCATATTAGAAAGTATCACAGATTTTAAGGCGACGATACAATGACGGTGCTTCCTCCCTCGTAATTACAGACGCTGGCCAACTTGCTTGCATTGCCACTCGGACACACACGCATGGTTTCTCTCGTTCCCTTTCTGCTCAGTCCCATTAATCCCATACTTACGCACTAATAATTGGTATGGCGTATTTCCCAGTGCTTGTCAGCATAGCGCCCTTTATACTGGGATCTTTCACCTCCATCAGGAAACTCCTCGGAATTCCTGTGCTCCTTTTAATTCTGGGAACAGACTCAAAAATTCTGTCCTGTTAAGAAAAGAAGTGCAGATATCTCTCATCTTAAGACCCACCCTTAAAAGGACATTTCAATGATGATTTTCAGCAGCAAAAGCCTTTAATCCTCTGCTTTTACCCAGTGTAAGGCTTGCTCGACTAAAATACCTTTCTTCCTAAAGGAATATAGCCAGGATGTCCCAAAGGCTTGAGCAGTGTTTTGAACTCGGTCAACATCCTTTGGCTTAACGTCAGGTTCCTTAAGGGTGAAATATCCCTTGGCTCACCATCCACTCGGAGAAGAGACACAACCCCGCTCCTCCTCCAAAGCGCAGTTCAGAGTGAGAGCTTAACTCGGTGCTCTGAATCCGACACTGAGAAACTGAGATTCACCTCCTCTAGTGAAGGTGGAATTCATATCTCACGCATATACATTCAGCAACTGATGTCAAATGGCATGGCTACTCAGCCAGGTGCTTGTGTAACTAGAACACGCAAACATTGAACGGATGTCGATAGAAACATCTTGGGTTTTTACAAACTATTGAAAACTGTGAACTGTCATTAAAAAGCATTGAAACCAGAAAAATTTCCAATAAAATTGAAATGTATAAAATATGCCTGACAGTGTGTGGAGAAAGATCTATGGACATATGTAATGTCCATGGCCTAGAAGGAAGAAAATGTTACATTTATAACTCCAGGTTTCCCGTGAATTGTAAAGGGCTTTGCAACATTGCCACATGACCTCTGAATTTCACCCCAAAAGAAACAATTCTTAACATGAGTATTCATGTATTTGTTACGGAACTGCCAAGGGAAAACAATTTAAAAGTAAGTCACACCAGAAGTCCCCCGCAATCTTACCCTCTTTGTTGGGCAGTTCTTTACACAGTGGCCAGGTTTTCCACAACCAAAGCAAGTATATGATGTCAGAGGTGGACCCAAGGCTTTCTTCATGTAACTAAAGGTGTTTTGGGGAAAAAAAAGAAAAAGGATGCATGAGTTAAATCCATGTTTGTTAAAACCAACAAGTTTACAGTTTTTCCATCGTCGCCAAAGATCGGATTTGACATTATCCACACTTACTTGGCTGGATCATATTCACGGCAAGACTGGATCATCATGGCTTTTATTTTATCTTCTTCGGCAGCATTGGCTTCAGCCAGATTGGCAGTCTGTTGTTTAACAAGTAATCGTTTGAGAGGCACATTAGAAACACATTGAAGCGCACACAGCCAAAGACAACACCACTCACCCAAGCCTGTACAGAGCAGCACAACACTAGCTGAGGTTGCCTGAAAACAGTTGCTTATATAAAAAATAGTTGTGCTGAAAGTGTTCTGGGGAGTCCTTACACCATGAAATGATGCTTATGTGCCTGTTAACCTACTTGAAAAGAGCATTCTTGGGCACTCAAAACCTTAGGCTCAGGTTGGACCTTATAAAGACTTGTGCACCTACTCCAGTTTTCTTCCAAGTGGACTGAAGCTATGCACAGAAAAAGTTAGACCTGCCGCTATTATTAAAGGGATCTTTAAGCTCCAGTCTATTTGAAGGAGAAGACAGCCACTGTACATTGAATTGAGAAAGATGAAGGCAAGTACCATTGTTTACATTTGCAGCATCAGAAGGATACACAACTTAAAGGTCAGGGAAGTTAGTTTTGCTTGCTGAAATTCAGCTTCAGACACAGAAGCATTACAGAGATTCAAGCTTTTTAGAGCCCCTCAGCAAGACAAAAGACTCTTTTCAGTAGAAATTGGACCACTCGTGCTGTAGGCAGTCCAAACTGCACGTTCCCCCCTGCTAAATTCTTCATATTAACTGATGTAACTAGGAACATTTGCACAATCTACACTGTCTGTGCCCCAACAAATTAGACCGTGTTGTCCACTCTAGATATACTGCAATTTATGAAATTGTGCAGCATTCCAAGAACGGATCTATAACTATAATGACTAGAAATTCAAAAATAGCCATGCCATTGCCCATGCGACAGAAACGCTTCTACTTTGGCTGTTGCAACTCCCCCCAAGATGTCCATAACCAACAGCCAATTCAATTCTTCTGTGAACATTGTGTTCATTTCCAGTGTAAACCTAACGAAATGTGTGAACAAGTCAACAGCTTCTGCAGGGCTGCTGCTTTGTGTCTTGAAGCTGAGTCATACTGCAACACTATGTGGAGGCTGATACAGTGCTCCCCTTCGATCTTCCCAAAGTGGGAACTGCTCTTCACAGGATACTATCAACAGCTACACAGGCTTCAAAGTTAAAATAAATAAATTATTAAAAACTACATTAAAGTTTTCTTCCCATTACAACAGTTATCCTGCTATAGATCACAGTGTACAATTTAAAAATTTGAAGCAAACACTTTTTTTTTAATGTATTTGATAGGAACAAAAAAATATATATACCTTAATCAGCTGGGCCAGAGAAAGAGGTGCAGAAGAGTCATCACTCTGTTCACAAAAAATTAAAAACATCTTTAAGTTTTACAATCAAAACCTAGCAATAGTTAACCTCGACGGTAGTCGGAAATTCTGCACTATATCCTCTGAGCATCACTGAAATAGGCATTTCCAACCTAGTGTCATTTGCCTGTGTTCAAAACAAAGTCCAAACCCACGACAGCTTAGGAGTGCCTATGTGGTTAAGGAGAAGAAACTAAAACAACCAAAGACGCTTGAGATTACGTATTGCTCCAGAATGTCTCAGCCTTGTCAAATGCTCACAACTGCTTAAAAGTCCAAGGGGTAAGGAAGCTGTCAACTGTCCGCTAAAAGGGATTCTAAAACAATATTTATGTTTCTTGGAAAAGGAAGCATCACTACAGGAAACTTATTTTCAGTGTAGTTTGTAAATCAATCAGTTAGCGTCTCATCATTTATAAATGCACACAGCTATGCCTTTATGAACACAGCCTAGTTGCCTGTCAAAATCAAGCATGGGCACATCAGCCCTGAAACAGGAACTCTGCCTCTCCTCTCCATAAGTTTAAAAATGCCAGGCTCACCACACCCCACAAAACCCAAATGCAAACACCATTCCAAAGCATCCGCCATAAAAGTAAACCACCACTTTATCAAGAAAAAAAATAAGCTGCTCAAATTATTGAAATTAAGGTGTCTGCCATGACAGAGTAGCCTATAAAAACTGAGAAAATGGATTTCTTGTCGTGTATTAGACCGCAGGCCACACTACGCAAATTAGATTGGGAAGTGTGAGAATTTAATATTATTCTCCTTGCCAGCAGACCAAAACCAAGTCTTAATGATGATGAAAACATGGATTCAGAGCACAATCCTGGGATTTTTTTTTTTCTCCTTTGCAACCACACTCCTCCCTCCCAGCTACCTCCTGCAACAGCTTGCAGGAATGAAGTCCTCAGGCCACCAGTCAGCAACGGACTGCGGCATTTACTGGGATCTAAGATGACATGCGGTTTTTCCACAAGTCAAAAGGGTAGCTCTCATCTGGTTCCTTTTCCAGGATATTGAATTCTATGATGCCACAAGCAGCAGTTAAGCTGACACTAGTAAAACATCATCAGAAAGATATCCGAATCACTGCTTAGTTTTTTAGAAACGTAGAATAAAATTTCTATGATGCTGAATCAAATACATTGTACATACAGCATCTATGTTTTAGTGGAAAATATATTAGGTTAATGTTGGGGAAATTAACACAAGGCTACATTGATCGGAATTAAGTGCAGTGTGTAGAAAAAAGTGTGAGATGGTGTTTTACATACGCCTCTTGATATTCCACTCACTGGCTCAGTTTGACATCTGGAAGAAGAAATAAAAGTGATCAGAACTTAAAAGAAAGCCCTTGTGCCCAACATACAGCAGTGACAACAGATTACAGAACTTGAACATCAAAACGTGATGTGCTGATAGTCTAGTGCATGTGGAAACGTATTCATATACATAAACGGTTCTCTCTTGATACCTTCAGTGCAACTAAAAAAACCCCCAGAAGCCCATTTCTACTTTGTCAGGAAATTACTCTAAGACTTACAGAAATAGAACACCAAAGTGCCTCAGATATTTTGTCTCTGCTACGTAAGTATCAAAAATATGAAGTCTGTACTACAGTTTTGTGTCTTAAACATGGTGACTAAAAATAGTAGTAGAAATGTCACCTGAAGGCAGTGCCTAGGATTTTCTGCGATTTAGGAGTCCTGTAGGGAAATAAAAAAAAAAAAAAAAGGACTTAATTGCCAGAATTTCCTTTAAGATAACCTTGAAAATGCTACAGTATTTGGGGAAATATTTATTACATCTGGGAACTCGCTGAGATTCCACATACTCATTGATCTGTATCTGCATGTAGATCATCATGAATGAGACATGCAGCCATCGATGTAGTTAACAAATAATTCCAGCATCATCCCAAGTGTCCCATCAGCAGAGCTGGCAAGCCTTGGTCTTTCCCCTCTAGCTAGTATGCAAAACCACCAGATTTGGGGCATAAGGATACCTGCCATATGCCACCCCCCTGCCCCAAATGCAAAGAATAGACGGATTCGCAGAAACACTGAGAATCAGACTCTTCTGAGATGGGAACAAATTCTAAGTTTACACTCCAGTGCGTACCTGTCTTCACTCTAAAAGCAAGACAAGCAAACACATGTAACAAGGAATCTCTCCACGTAGAGGAAACAGCATCAAAAACTTGGCGCTCAGAAAAAACAACCCCAAGATCAAACCAAATAGAATCATTCTTAACAGTTACCGTTGTTGGAGTTTGAACCCCATGTCCCAGCAGGCCGAAAAGCATAAGTTTGCTTTGGGACAGGAACAATAAAATCTACCCCATTACAACAAAAACTAACAGCAGCTTTAACCAGAAAGATACAATCTGAGTGCCTCTGGAAACGAACATCAATTAGAAAAGGTAACACACCCAAACCACTAGCACAGAACACAGTGCTTTATGGATACCTACAGAACGTATGTTTTGCTGGTAGCTTTAACTCCTCCGACAGGGATTCTTCTCACAATTACTGATGAGTTCTTAGGAATCAGGGCATTAGCCTCTGTGTATTCTGAAAACAACATAAATGCAGAAAAAAACATTAGTCAATTCATAAGAATGTATATGAATATGTAATTACACAGCGCGGCAGAGAGGGAAGCCCTTTGCAGATAGAAAAGCCAGATTTCAGATGTAACGGTGCATTTTTATCGTCTCAGCACACTAGCAGTACATTCCAAGAAATCTTCAGGTTTGAGAACCAAACGCAAGCAGCACAATCTTTTCCAGTTTTTTTTGAGAGAGCGTGAATGCCAACAGCAAAATGCTCCCAAAGGTCACTAAAGGAGAGTCTGCTAGCGCATGAGGTTCTGTCCTGATCTAGCTTAAGTGGCTTTTGCTTCTGTTAGGCTACAAAACCAAGGGATCTTTGGAGAAAAACAAAGCACAGCCAAGTCTCACCTGTGTAAAGCAGATCTGAAGTCAGACAAGCTTGCCCTGCAACAAAACAGGCCCTTAGCTAAAGCATGAAATCTCTGCGCCGTTGCTTTCATAGCTGTTCACTAAAAGCGATTCGGCCACGCTGCTGGTGCTCAAGGCCGACAGAACACAGAAGACAGCCTCCCACCTCTGTCTATGGCTTGCAGCTTAAGACTGCAGACTTAAGACTTAAGGGATGTGGTACCAGTTGGCTTTAATACATTTCTATTTCCTTCGCCTCGATTAATTGAATTCATTTTGGTTGATGGCACCTTAATAAAGGTGAAGTCAAACAACGCAGACTAAAAAGTTAACTTTCTTTTTCTTCTTTTAATAGGAAAGGATTAAAGCTGGAGCACTATTCCTGAAGTGCCTGGAAATTTTTGTTTGCTTGATTTGAATTTAACAGATGCCAGCTTAGTCTGGCAGCTCTCGGACAAAACTGGCATCTCCCAGCAGGAACCTTTTCCTCCTGGGCAGCAATATCCCCGAGCAGAGACTTGGCAACAAATCTTTCTATTTCTGAAAAGTCACACCCCAAGGCCTGTAATCACATTCAAACTTGTCAAGACAGCAGCTTACCAAACTGAAATATCATACTAAGTACCACGAAACCATTATCATCTCTGAGAATCAAGCACCACTTTTTAGGTTTAAAAGAATTTATGACTTCTCTAAGAACGTTTCTTACGTATAGTCACCATAAATGTTCTGCCGGAAAACTTCAGTAGTGCCCTGATACGGTTCACACGTAGTACCAGGGAAAAAAAATGCTTAGAGACATATGGTGAAATGATGCTCGATAGCACCTGAACGACAATGTCTTTGGTGTAGAAAAGAAGCGATATTAACAAGAAATTCCAAGGTGTCATTTAGATACGGAGAACATCCATGGCAGAGGGGCCATTAGAGGGTCTGCACAGATGGTAACTCACAGCTACACTCTTGATCCAAAGTGTTGCTAGCGAGCAGTTGCTGCAACAGCCACCAAGCCAGTTTTCCAGTGCAGTGGAGTAAAGCAAGGTGATCAGAAAACGAAGTCACCAAAGACAATTTATTTCTTCAAAGTAGCCACCTGTTCTCTTCCCATCCCTTTCAGCTTTCTCCACCTGATTTCCAAGACATCTGGAGAGGTTATTAATATAAGATATCCTCCCATATTTCCTTATCATTTTACCTAGCAGAATTCCAGGAAAGCAAAAATTTCTAAGCCCTGTACATCACACATCAACCACACATTCTTCTATGCCTGCTCCGCGCCCAAAGCACAGATCTGAAGGTAGTTGTCAGAACAGCAACTACAAAAGAACAGCCCTGAGGCCCCCAACACAAGCCACAGCTACCGAGCGTGGCCAAATCACACTATCGCTTCCCACCCCGTGTAAGCCCCCGCGCCGCTTGCCCTCCCAGTCCCCCCGCAGGCCGGCAAGATGGGCCTCAGGCTGACTTAGGCTACGTGGGGACGAGCCACAAAGAGCAGAGCGTGGCTCCCACAGGCCATGGCCATCACAAGGTGGCCTGTGACACTGCCAGCCGGGCAGTCCCCGAGCCCCCACGCCCGCCGCCCCCACGCACCTTCTTTGGTCTGGGCGTTGGTGATCTGCAGGTCAGAGGTGGCCGCCTTCAGCTTCTCCCGGCCCATGATCTGGCGCTTGAGGTCACACAGGGAGATGTGGAGGCCGGTGAAGGTGACCGTGTCGTAGCTCAGCTTGGAGGAGAACTTGTAGTGGACGCACGACATGGTCGGGGCCTGCTCCCCGATGGCGTCTACCACAGCGGACCGAGGGGGCTGAGCTCACCCCCGCAACAAGTCCGGCCTGCGGCCCTCAGCGACGGGCGGGCGGGCGGATGACGGGGAGAGGCCCCCGCGGCCCCGGCTCAGCCTCTGCTCCCTCTCTCACGCAGCGCTCCCAGGCCCAACCACTCGCTGTGGGCACTCGGGCACCTCTGCCTCAGCGTTCCGTTGGCGGTTTAACGGATGCCAGCCGCAGGGGCTGCCCTGATCGCATCACTGCGCGTGCCCAACGGAACACTGCACCCCCCCGCGCCTCACCTGGCCTGTGGTGTCCCTCCTGTCACCCCCCTGGGCCTGCCACTGCCTGGTGTCCTGTCACACCCCAGGCCTGTGCTGTCCCTCCTGTCACCCCCCTGGGCCTGCCACTGCCTGGTGTCCTGTCACACCCCAGGCCTGTGGTGTCCCTCCTGTCACCCCCCTGGGCCTGCCACTGCCTGGTGTCCTGTCACACCCCAGGCCTGTGGTGTCCCTCCTGTCACCCCCCTGGCTGCTCATTGCCTGGTGTCCTGTCACTCCCCAGGCCTGTGGGGACCCTCCTGTCACCCCCCAGGCCTGTCACCGCCTGCTGTCCCTCCTGTCACTCCCAGGCTGTCACCACCCGCTGTCCCCTCCTGGCAGCAGCCGGCCAGGACAAGACAGCCTGGGGAAGATGCAGTGGGCTTTGCCGTGCGGCACTTGGCTGCCCGTGCCCAGGCCCAGCGAAGGGAGGGGACATCTCAGGGTGTCCGAGTGTCTCTTCTTGCATTTACGGGAAGTTCGGTCAAAGAGCCAATGGCCATTGATGGTTATTGCCATAAACCCATCTGCTCGTACTGGTACCGCTTCCACAAAAAGAAGACGACAGGTCATTGTCAGAGGAGACTCCCTTCTGAAGGGCACAGAAGGCCCATATGCAGACCGGACCCACTTCTTAGGGAAGTCTGCTGCCTCCCTGGGGCCCCAGTTAAAGCTGTGAAGAATAAGCTTCCTACCCTGGTACGGCCTCAGATTATTCTCCATTATTGATTTTTCATGTAGGTAGTGACAAAGTTGCAGTAAGAAGTCCAAGGGCAATCAAGAGAGACTTCGGGGCCTTGGCACGACTGGCTAAGGGATCAGGAGCACAAGTAGGTTCTCCTCGGTTCTTCCAGTTGCAGGAATGCTGACGGAAGGAACAGGAAGAGCCAGCAGCTTGAGCCCGGTGACATCGGCAGAATTGGGAGGTTTTTGATCATGAGCTGGTCCACACGACACCAGGCCTGCTGGTGACAGGTGGGGTACACGTGTCTCAAAGGGGGAAAAGGGTCTTTGCACAGGACTTAGCAGGGCTCCATGAAAGAGCCTTAAACTAGATTCGAAGGGGGAAGGGGATAAAACCAGGCTCGCTAGAGATGAGCCTGGGGGCGGCCCGCCGATGTTTGAGGGATGGTGCTAGCGAGGTGCTGCAGTCTGCCAGCTCAGTGCAGGTAGGGAGCATGGAGAGCTGTGTGACAGCAAAGACGCAAGGGTTATTGATGTGTTAGAAACCACAGCAGAACTGCCCCTTTGGACTTCCGGAGGGCATACTGGAGTCACTGTGTTCAGCCAGCTGGGCAGAGGATAGGGAATCCCCCATATGATGCGTCCCGTCTGCCTGGTGGGCCTGTCCCAGGGAAGGCAGGGTGCAGTTCTAAGAGTCTCTCGCTTGCTCGCTCTCCCTGATAGCCTCAACCTAGTCACCTCCTCCCGCAGCTCGGTCACTACGTGGAAGATTTCCTCTCCCTGGGCGCACCTCCCACAGCTGTGCTCACTGCTGCCGTCCATCAGCATTGCATCCGTCCGTTGCCTCAGCCGAGGACACTGGGACGGACAGAGCGAGCGAGAGTAGGTCAGTTGAGGTATGAATGACAGTGGCAACACAAAGACTGGAACTAAACAAGAAGCCAAACAAGCCAATGGCCTAAACCAAGAACAACCCAAGCATCCTGCCTTCCTACTGCCAAAACAGGACGGTGGTTCATACCTTAAAGGCTACTTAGCCCTTTGCAGGACCAGGCCTAGACATGAAGACTACAGCGCTAAGCTGTTTTACAGGGTTTTTTCCTTTTTTTTTTTTTTTTAAACACTGGGTGGCTGTTGCTTCACTTGCTGTTTTGACTGTCACAATTTCAAAGTGAGTGTACAGCTTATTCACAGGGTGAGAAGGAAGGGGACCTTCCAAATGAATTTGCTTTCCCTTGGAAATGGCTGAGGCAGGCAAGCATTTGTGGTTGTTACCTCTCTGTCTTAAGCCCTGTTTCGTCTTCAAAATAAATTCAGGAGCCAGAAGGCAGGAAGAAGAGAAACGGTCATATTTTACTCCTTGAGGGGCTGGGTTGTTCTCCCTCCTATCACCATGACTGTGACCATTGGCTTCTTTATCCATCCACCTGTCCCACAGCACAAGCGTTGAGGTTCTATAGAGTTTTATTCTCAGTCCTGCTCTGAGCTGGCATGGGAGAAAGCCGGCTTGAAGCACTAGTGGCTGCTGCCGTTCTTATTCGCTTCCTTTGCTTCCGTGATCAGCGGCGTCAGGCTGGAGAGAGGCTTGGCTAATTTTAGGAATGGATGCTGTGCAAAGGAAAAAAAGAAATGAACCATTACTTTCCAAACTCAGGTACTCACAGCCTCAAGCAGCATTTCTCTGGTTATGGGGAATACGCTGAAACAGGACTGAGGGGACCATCTGCACCTGCGTCTTCATGTCCAGTACCTTGCTATCACAGGCAAACAGGGTCCAAAATCCCATTAATCCCTTTGTCAAGTTGTCTTCAGCGTGCTGGCATTTCTGCCCTGCCAGCACTCTGGGAATGCTGTTTGCTCTCCCAGGGCCTTGTTCCTTTCAGGAAACGCAAGTTACTTACTTAGGTTCCTGTTTTTTAAAGACATGGGCTATCTGAGTTGTCAGAAAAGAGCAGAGGCATAAACCGTTCCTTAGGGAACTCCAATAGCTCTAGGAAATGTTTATGCCAGGAGTATTTAGGCCCATGTGTTCTTCTGAAGGCCACGGAGGTACAGGTTTTCAGCACCAAGACAAGAGCAGGGACACCAGTGACAGAGCGCTGACGGACTCAGCTCTGGCTTGCAGCGAGAGCAGTGGCTACCATCCCATTTGCCACTATGTAAAGCTGAATATACTACCAAAATTCAACACAGGGCCGCAAAAATGATCAGAGGGACAGAATAACTCTCCTATGAGGACAGGCTGAGAGAGTTGGGGTTGTTCAGCCTGGAGAAGAGGAGGCTCCGGAGAGACCTTTTTGCAGCCTTCCAGTACTTAAAGGGGGCTTCTAAAGAAAGATGGGGACAGGTTTTTTAGCAGGGTCTCTTGCAACAGGACAAGGGGTCATGGTTTTAAACGACAAGAGGGTAGATTCAGGCTGGATCTAAGGAAGAATTTTTTTGCAATGAGGTGGTGAAACACTGGCACAGGTTGCCCAGAGAGGTGGTAGATGCCCCATCCCTGGGAACATTCCAGGCCAGGTTGGACGGGGCTCTGAGCAACCTGCTCTAGTCGAAGATGTCCCTGATCACTGTACGGGGGTTGGACTAGAGGACCTTTAAAGATCCCTTCCAACCCAAACCGTTCTATGATTCCACTTCTTTTCCTTTTGAAAAGCACCAAGACTGGAGACTAATATGAGGGGGTTCCGTCTCATGCCTTTGAGTTTAGCTGGTGAGAAAACCATTCCATAGAACAGCTGTTCCGCTTGCAGCCGTGTCCCCTTTTACCTGCAGAAGTTCCTTGGCAGACCCTCGCCTGTCCACATCCACCTCCAGGCAGCAGCTCAGAAAGTCGCGAAACACCGCGGACAATCGCTCAGGGTTCTGCAGCTCTGGTGTCCCGTTCGTAGCGATCAGATGCAGCGCCTAGAGAAAAAGGGAACATGAGACTCCACCTGTTTCCTTCATATCCATAACTGCCCAGATAGACCCCATTTTTTAAGGTTCATTCTCCAGTGGCAGTTTCTTCCCTGGCAGGGGGTCAGACAGGATTTTTCTATAGCTACATAAAAAACCTTGAGGCAGCCACAGCTCTTCCAATATCAAAATGATCTTGCCTTGACAGCTGATTTCACGGACTGACCTGGTTAGTATGAACTACATCAGCAAAAGCACATTTTGCTTCTCCAAGTAGTGACAGGCTTGTGACAGTGACAGTTTACAGCCTCTTTTAAAGAGTGAATTTGGCCTAACGCTATTATTTCTGAGGATTACTACTGAAAATGCATCTCGGCGGGGCTCACTGTTCCCTAAAGTACAGCTTCCATAAAGCAAAGGTAGCCAAGTTTTTTGCTCTGCTCTTGATAAAAATGGTAACCAGATGGGAAAAAAGGAAATCCATCAGCTTAGTCCTTGGATAAAGAAACAGAAACATTGGGAACCTTTTTTTCAACACAGGCACATAAGTTGCATGCACAAATATCTTATGAAGAAAATGCATCTTTGGGCAGATGGGAGCCAAGCTGCAACAACGTCTTTCAGCAGTCTCCAAATTCCAGATCAGCGTCACTTATGTGTTAAGAAGAAAACGTTTAATGCTTGCTATCAGAAAAACGAGTAATTCCATCGCTATGGTAACACTCCGCTACCTCAGAATTGGGAGTATTCACCTGTGTTAAGGGTTGAGTCCTCTGTGGATTCCCCTCCATGTTGTGCATAAATGTCCAGCTGCTCATCTGAATGCACAGTCATTCTGTGCACACAAGCCTAGCCAAACACTTGAAAATTCCAGCCTTTCTCCTCTTCAACAGCATCCAGCCAAAGCTAAGCTCAAGTTTCCTAAGCAAAGCCAAGGATGTTCACTGTCAAGCAGCTGACGGAGTTCATGCAGCTGAGCAAGTCTTCCTGATATTCCTCAGGCCAAGGGAGTACAACGTCATTTTGCAAAACACAGGGTGAGCAGTATCCAGTGTGGTTCGCTTGTAACCAAGGTCTAACATGCTGAGAAGCCAGCGAGATGAGTTCATTGCGCTTTTGCAAGATGTTATGTAGAAACGGAAGACAAACCTTTTGAACTATTCAGACATAAACTTCCAGAATACGTCTAAACTACACAGCAATAACGATAGAAATAGGCCATGGGGTCTTCCATTAAAACGTCTGCCATTACAACAGCTCTGTTCTACTGGCACTTAACTAGACCGGGACCACATTGACTTTGCTATTGTCCTCTTAAATACAGAGGACAATTTCCAAGCCTAAAAAGGCAAAGAAACGATCCTAGAGTAAAAACAATAAAAGGAAGCTTCTTTCCTTTTCCCACAACATAAATGTCACAAAATCAGTCTGATCCTGTCCATCTGCAGCTGACCTCAGCCACCGGACACTGTGGTGAGCTGGAGTGCCTGTCCTCACTACGCTTCAATTGCGCTACCCGAGGGATGATACTTCTCCTGCGGGAAAGGACTACAGCACCAACGGCAGCTTTGGCGATTTTACTGCAGCCACATTCACCTGAGTGTGAAACAGGAGTGCCAGGACAAATGGAGCTCTTTTAGTTACTTGTTTCTTCTCAGAACATGAATCCCAAAGAAGAGTCATCTTCAGCTCAGTACGTCCCCTTTTCAGTATTTCCACCAGAACAGGGAAAGGTCTACGGGAAGCTGAAGTACCTTCTTATCACATATCTTTTGGTCTCCTATGATATGCAGCTGGCAAAGAAAAGCAAGTACGGTACAAAGGAAAGGAGCGTTCGCAGTAGCTGCAAAGGGGCAATAAGCTCATTAATTTGTTTCACATGCCAAGAAACAAGAAAGGCTTCAGCAGACCATTACAGCTGCAGTCTGTGAAAGCAAGATCCTAAAGGTATCCAGGCCACCCAGATACGTGACAGAACAACATACAGATGATTAAGAAGCCTGAAACTGTAGAAGATGTGCAGCATTTGAAAAAAATGCTACAGTTTTGAGACAAATTGATGCGCTGTGGTTAAGAAATGAAAAAGAAATGCTTAAGGGTTTGTTTTGTTTCTGTGGTTTTCTGTTTGGTTTTTTTTTTAATTGAAATCAGGAGGAGGTCCAACCTGAATTTCAAAGGGTTTTTATCACACCAGTGTTTGTCCCCCAGGCCCTCGGCATGCGCCGGATGGAAGGAAATCACAGTGAGAGGAAACAAATACCATCACAGACACATCCAAGACACACATGGCTCGAAAATTGTTCATTCCTGTGAGTTCTGCATCAGCTGGAAAGAACGTGAGCAGCATGGGATGCGCCTGCTCTACACGTGGAAAACAACACTGCATCTACATGAAGACTGCCGCTAACTCTAGGACTAATGAGCCTTTCATGCCCTTACAATTTATTTAGGTGTTTAAGTAACGGAAGCTCCTGTGTGCCTTCCATTATTAAAACAATCCTTCATAAAAAACAAATCAATCCTGTCGGGGTTGATTGACCTTAATAAAACTAGCTGATAACTGGGGAACTTCAGGCAGTCCATCACAGGCTGTTCACTGTTCCTAGCTCAGGGGCAACAACCGCTGAAAAAGAGCCCAGGAAGCCAATGCAGATGGAAGCAACTTCAGGTGCCTGATTTTCATCTACCACAGTTTTACTAAGACACCTGAAGATGCCTTGAAGCTCTAAGTGTCCAAGCTGATCGTATCTCCAGCAGGAGATGAGGCATATATGGAGAAAAAGAGCATCTCAAAGAATCTGGGTGAGGGCAGGAAGAGCTGAGTTTGGTCAGAGAGAAGAAATCCAGTGATCTTTCTAACAAACAGTTGACCTGAGGCTTCTCGAGGAGCCCTAATCAGCATGTGAGGTTAAGGAGGCAGGGAACCTTCAGCATCCCGACCAGTCACACTAATGCTCTTCACGGGTTTTTGCTGCCTTATGCAAGGCAAATGCATTTTTTGCAAGGGTCTCCCAGGGAAGCAGGTGGAGTGTGGGCTCCTCTCTTTGCTTGGCCGGGGGTATTTCCTGACCATTCTCTTGTTTCTTCTTTCAGTCTGCAGTACGCAGTCGGGGTGCCACAGACCAGAGAGAGCACAGCCTTACTGCTATGAGAAAAGCTAAAGGTCAGGCTCCATTTTAATTCTAGCCTTAATAAGAATTGCGTATGTATACGCATAGAGCAAACTTAATTTCCTCCTGAATTCCTGCATCCTGTCAGGAATGAACTGTGCAGCATTGAGCTCTGTTTCAGCTCTCAGTCATGAGGTGTTATCTTGGCAGACATTCCTCCACTATGACACGCTCCTTTGGTATAAGAACTGGTCATTTCATTTTAAGGAATTAGGACAAAACTGGAAACTTCAAAACATCAAAATACACTAGTGTACTACAAGTACCTGTGCCAAAACAGACTTGTAGAAAAGCATTTGCTAAGAAGTGATTATGGCATTACTAGAACCAGCGACACTTCCTGAAAGGCGCAGGTGAGCAATCGGCACTGATCTGAGTTTGGAAAGACTTCTCCTGCACGTACAGTTGAAATATTTTTCATAAAAATTCCCCAACTGGAGGATCTTGCTGCTGAAAAATTCTTGTCATTCAGAGATACAACTCAAAGAGAGTTCTAAAAGCGCATGAGAAATCTCAAGCGTTGTTGAGGGCAAAAATGACACATTTCTGAACAGTCTACATGTCACTTCTCTTTTAAGGTCCCCCTATTGACATAACGACAGCTACAATATATGCCGATATGCTCCAGCGACATATTTAGAAGCAGCCCTTGGTGGAACTAGTTCAAGCTGGTGTAACTGGGATTTTGTCTCATGGGAGACAAAACATGGGGCAGGTTAGAAAGACGGTGGTCTCTGGTTTTATTCGCACCTTACCCTGAGAGGATGAGCATTAACGTAAGGAGGTTCTCCTTGCGCCATTTCAATTGCCGTGATCCCAAGCGACCAGATGTCCACTTTGGGCCCGTATGCGTTTCCCGACACCACTTCTGGTGCCATCCAGTAAGGAGACCCGACCATCGTGCTCCGTTGACTCTGCTCAGGGGTGATCTGAGCACACAAGCCAAAATCAGCTGAGGAGAAAAACAAGTACTGTTAAAGGCAGCTTGATTTATGAAACCAAGCAAAAGAAATCCCTTCCAGATGCCTCAGAAGGCGTTGTTGAATCTATCTGGTAAAGCGGCCATGCTCTGTTTACTCAGTGCTCGAGCCAAGGAAATACTGAAGTGGCCACTGAAAAACCCCTCAAGTTTCATGCAGTGGCTTTTATTCACTTGAAGCTTTAGATTATTCTTTATTACTATCCCTTCTGGAAGGGACCTACACAAACCGAAACCACTCTTTACACCTTTTTCCTTTCTGTACCTCTCTGGACGTTGGCACTGTGCTCTTAGCTCGCAGCAGTGGTCTGCCAGTGCACTACCACAGGCATCGCTTTTGGGTAACAGGCAGTCAGTCAAAAGCAGCCCCACACCACATCCTGGGAATGCTGCACCTGACCAAGGATACCTACTCAGTTTGACAGATCCATCCATTCCGAGGAGGATATTGTCGCTTTTGATGTCTCTGTGGATCACTTGGTTGGAATGAAGGCAATCCAGAGCTTGTAGGCACTCATAGATCAAAAAGAAACATGAGGGTAAAACTTACTTAGTGACCAGATTTCATCACACAAGAAAAGAAATGGCTCTAAAGGATTTAATTTCTAGTTGAATTGAGAGTAATGGCAGAGTATTGTGCTCTCAAGAGGAAGAGCTTGCTGCTTCAACACAGAGTAATAACTTCCTAAACAAAGGCGTAGTAGCTTTTGAAACAGAAATGTCAATTCTTGGCACAGACTGTCCCCTGAAAGCACACACGGAATGACTGCTGCTGCAGGGAATGTGCTATCTCCACCCAGGTGACAAACTATGGTTTGCCAAAAACCAAAAAGTCCCTTCCTTCGGTATAAGATGGATCACTTTTGAGTCGGAGGTCGCATGAGAAAGATTTTATTGTTAGGCTTGACGGCAGATCTGGAAATAGCGTGTTAGGCATTTTTCAGGAGCAACCACCGTTTTGGGTGGAGTGCTATTCTTTTAAGCCGAGGACTGGGATGAAGGAGCCCCTATTTTTCTTTGCTGGTATTTTAAAATTCTGCCACCAGCATATTTGCTTGTACACGAAAGGAATGCAGTACAGGCATGCTCCAGGCAAAGGTTTAGAGAGGCAAAGTTGAGAAGAGTAAAACTAAAAACAACAAAAAAAGAAATAGTACAATAAAATTCTATGAGTAAAACAACAGAGTGTAATAAGTGCAGCGATACTGGCAGGCAGTTCACTTAAGATGCTCTTTCTTCTCCGTATCATAAAAGCAACACAGAAACAAAGCTCTGAACATGAAACCTCTCATCTTCTTACCACCTGCTTAGAAGTACCATCCTGTCCCAGTAATGGGAAGCACAGGCGGGATCCCTTACCTCCCTCAGACAGCTGCTATCTGTCCTTCATCCATACATGTCTCCTCAAGAACATCATTTAAAGAGCCTCCAGCTAGGTATTCCATAACCACCCACAGTGTGTCACCGACGAGGTAGCTGAAAGATGAAAACAATGGCACCGAGATGAGTGTGCATGGCTAAATTACCTCTGGAAAAAGGCTACAGCTGATTTTGTTTCCAAGTCATTCTTACATGAGGACAGGACAACATGAATAGACATTCCCTCTAGGCTATACAGGACTTAGAACCTGTGCGGTCTAAATGAGGAAGGCCCATAAGTGAACAATTAGAGGTCCGAGTTGGCAAGCAAGTGAAAAATTGACGTTCAGTAATGGCAAAGATAAATCTTGGACCAGGAGGATGTGTACCAGTGAAGACAGGAATTGGTCAACAGTTTGGAAAACCTACCAGAAAATACATCCAGGAACAGGAGAAACAATTTAAAAAGTGGCAAATTACGTGTTTCTGCAAACAAGAACTTCACCTTCCTGATATCCACAGCAATGGAAAAGAGCAGGAACAGCCCAAAGGAAGTAATTTCGAGGAGGATTTACCAGCACTTATGATAAGACACAGAAAAGATGATCAACTTAACCACAAAACCAATCAAGCCAACAACAAAACAACATGGAGGTAGGCTGAGATGGCTGTGCCAGGTCCTTGAAAACAGTCTTAAGCAATATATGCCAGAAAAGATTAATGCAGACAAAATGCAGTCTCCTCCCATACACTGGCTATGAGTAGATAAACAATAGAGGTCAATTTTCTGCCAGCGACCAAAAGGGTTTTTAAAAAGGTTTGGCTTACAGCGTGTAAATGAACATTCACGTGATCATACCAGAACTACTCACCTGTCTAAATAGTTCACAATATTGGAGCTCTTGTTTTCTCTCATGATGAGGATTTTGTTAACTATTAGTTCCTTTTTGGGCTGTTGTTGGAGATTAATTTGCTTTATGGCCACCTAAAACAACAGGGAAAGCCATTAACTTGAGTAGCCTGTTGCACAAGGTCCCAATGAACATGGAGCGCGTGTTTTTGGAATGACATAGCAGAGCTGTGCCAAACTGTCTTGGTATCAGACCAAAGAGCTCAGTAACTTATATTACAACACCCAATTTCTCTGCTAGCCTGGGTGCTAGTTACAGGACACACGGCCATATACATTTTGTCTTGTAAAATCTGTACAAATGCTCTTTAAACTATCAAGCACGCATCTCTAACAACACTCTCTGGACCGACATTCTTCTCAGATGGTCTTAGTTTACCACCACTATTATTGTTGATGCACAGTTTGCAAGCAGGAAGTGATTTTGTTACTGCCAAGATACACAAAAACTGCTGGTAATGCTTTAGTAATTGTACGATTTGTCATCATTATTTCAGCAACTGCTGTTACTCTTGACTTGACGGCATAACAGAGAGAAAACACAGACGTACATTACATTTCAAAAGCCATACTAAAACAATCATTAAGGTTACACACACAAAAAATACAGTCCTGGCTGTTGCCTTCGCAGGCGTGGCGACCTGGTTCAGGAACGGCACGGAGACCAACCCCAGGCCGCTCGGGCCATCAGCTCGCTGACACCAATGTGGTAGACGGCAAATGGCGTTTATTAGTGTGTGACACGGCGTTATATAGCTTAGGTTTATAACCTCACTTCCGTCTGCTTGCATCATAAATTAAACGCTATCGGCTTTCAGGAGAGGGGCCCTAACTTTCCGTACAGCGCGATATCTTCCGGCCGCCAGACCCTAGCTATCTACACCTGGCACTTCCTACCTTCTTGAATCTTGATTTTGCAACTCGAAATACACATTCCTTAACACAGTTCAGATTGGCAATTACTTTGAGGGTTTCAAAAAAATAATCCATTCTATGTCATTTGATGGATACACCCCGGGTCCTAAGCAGGGCTAGACCTCTACCTAAGAGCAGTTATAAAGCGCCTCTGTCTAGTCCTGCTCTCAACATGGCACGAAAGAGACCACCACTCCGCTCCCATTCCTGGGTTTCTAGCCACATTTTCAGGCAGGGTTTGTATAGATTCAAGACCGCTTGCCTTGGAAAAGGAAAGGAATGTGAAGAGGCCACTTTAAACTGGTCACTACAGGGGCTGTCAAAGCTAACGCCGCTTTCCTTCAAGATTCGTTTCTCACCCTCCTGGCCCCCACTTCCCTGCGAGCACTTCACGGGCTGTAATGGGCTGTCACCGACACCAGACTTAAACACGACTGTTTGGTTTGGGAGAGATCTTTGCTCTTGATATACTTCTTCTACACTGACAGACATGAGAATGATTTCTAAACCAACACATTGACGCTGGCAATAAAAATGATACTGTTTTTATCAGTCCCAAAAGCTTGCTGGGATTTCTGAAGGCTGTCCTGGTTTCAGCCAGGATAGAGCTGGTTTTCCTCACAGAAGCTAGTGTGAGACTGTGTTTTGGATTTGGGATGAGGAACTGTTGATAATGTGCTGATGTTTTGGGTTGTTGCTGAGCCATCAAGGACAGTCCAGCTTCTTGTGCTGGCCTGCCAGCGAGCAGGCTGGGGGTGCACGGGGAGCTGGGAGGGGACACAGCCGGGACAGCTGACCCAGACTGGCCAAAGAGATATTCCCTACCATCCGACGTCAGGCCCAGTACATAAACTGGAGTGAGCCGGGGGGGCGGAAATCGCTGCTCGGGGACGGGCTGTCGATCACGGGGTGGTGAGCAATTGCTGTATTGGGCCTCACTTGTTCTTGTACATTCCTTTGTTGGTATTATCATTATTGTTCCCTTCTTTCTTTCTGTCCTATTAAACCGTGTTTATCTCAACCCACGAGGTTTTTCCTAATTCTCTCCCCCGTCCCGCTGTGGGAGGGAGAGCGAGCGAGCGGCTGCGTGGTGCTTAGTTGCCGGCTGGGGCTAAACCACGACAAGGCTGAAGACAGCAGATGATGCATTTTGCCAGCTGACACTAGCCTGTGCTTCAGAGGAACCGCCTTGGCAGTAAAGATCTACTGGCCACCCAAAAGCCCCATCCACCCTTCGCACCAGAGGGGAGAGCACTAAAGACCTGCAAAATCGGCTGGGACTGTAGACACTTACCTCTTGTCCTGTGGTGATGTCCATCGCCATGTAAACAGTTCCTGACGCCCTAGAAACAAAACAGCAGCAAAGAAAGGAGCACTTTAGTCCCTAGGAGTGAAAGCAAGCCCAGACAGGAGATCTCTGCTGCCTGTAGGGTTTAAAAAACACCTTTGTTCACCCACTCCTTCAGGCAGCAGCGCACAGCGCAGCAGCCCACCAGCCCTCTGCCACGCAGGGTATCCAAGAGAAAACTTATGCCCAACGTGAAGAACAAGGGATGTCCAACATGAGGAAAGGATCCACACACAGCTTTCTCCAGCATAGCAAAGCAAGGAAACTATTCTCCAGCCATCCTACAAGGTCACAGCTAGAGCAGGTTAAGGCATGTTGTGCTCCAAACAGGGGATCCTTAGACAGCTTCTTTAGGTGTCAAGAGCCGTCAGCAGCTGCTTCTGTTAGGTGCACCGGACACGTGAAGGACTCTTCATGGTATCTGTATTTTCCTCCTGTGGCAGACACGGGTTGTGTTGTAGAGCCACTAGAAAGAAATGGTGCTCTCATCCGCGGACTAGGCAGTGTGGCGTTTTGTTTGCCATCTGCCTCTTGTTAAAAGAGGTTCTTCCCCTGTAATGATGTGAAGGGCCTGAAAGGCCACGGTCAGAGGAAACCCCTTTGGGTTTAAAGTAACTGCAGGCTTGTAAACCCCATTAGTGTTCCTTCTGAGCTAAGCACAGGTTTACACTGCCATCATGTCAAAGCTGACGTCTGCACGGGCAGTGAGGCAATGGAGAGCCAGCGAGGGAATTCTGAGAAGTGGGAACACCCATCCGGCAAGTGTCCCACTGACTGACAATGCCAAAATCAGTTTGCTCCTTTTCACCTGATCCCCTGGCTTGTTTGTGTACCTGCAGGCTGAAATATGTCTGAAGTACTGCTATCCAACAGGCACCAGGGACGATTTTTTTCTGGAGGATTTTTCCCCATCACTACAAATTGACCTGCAGCATGACAGTCACGAGCTGGTGACGGCAGCACGCTCACTGCTCTGTAAGAAGGGCGTGCCATCTTCAGGCTGCACTAAAAGCTGGAGGAAATCAGTTCAGAGACCCTTTCAGGCCAGATATTAGCCACTTCTCTTCCCACCAGCTGCTGAGGCACCTTTGTACAAGCTCACCCCTAGGATGGGCAAAACAAAAGACGGTGAGGGCGATGGTCATACTGTCACGGTCACACGTGCGTCACACGCATGTTTCTTCTGGCTCTCACTTCTTCAGTCGACACATATCTTTTGAGAGCCTGGCACAGCTCTAAGTGTCCACTGACATTTTACAAATGGCAATGAGAACCAAACCTTCAGGTACAACGCAAGCGGCAATCCCAGAAAGGGTTTTTATACAACGAATGGAGCAGAAACACCTTCCCACAAGCGCCCCACCAAACAAGAAGTGTCTACGATAAAGCCTGCCAGAGAAAGAGCGTGAGTGCGTCTGGCTTTCTGCAGCATCTATCAGTTCTAGGTCAGCAACGTGCTACCCTGACTCCAAACCTCACAAGCAGTCACGGTTTCTTTACAAACACTACGGTCACCTGCCTTAACAGGCAGGAAAACATCTCCCGATGTCAGTGAACAGCTTCTGTCAGACACTGACAGCAGCGTGATCCTGGTGCTACACAATGGTGCTGGCCCTCCCGGAACTATGACACAGCCACGGAAACTTTGACCGAGCAGGGAGTCTGTCTGTATTTAAAACGCAAGTCAGGTACCTAGTTTTGATGCCATTTCTTCTTGCCTCCTCACATCAGAACCATTTCAAATCAATCCTAGTTACAGTAAGCATGGTTGGGCTTCAAAGGGAAATAGCCTGATGGTTTTTTTTTCTGTAAACTCCTAAAACCTGCAGGATCCACAAGTGGTCTGCCATGAGGCAGATGATGCATGTTCTCATCAAGTACTTTGTGCTTCAACTCTCTGTTTATTACTGAATTTTTGTTCTTTTCTGCCTCTGCTAGAAAAGAGAGCTTATTATTTAATCTCTGGGTTCTGTTGCTAAACTATGTGGTTATAATCCAGATCACTGAATATCTTTTTAGAGCAAAATATTCGAAAGAAATGGTATTGAGAACTGGTATCTCTCTCACAACTAGCAGGTGCTAAGTGGCTCTTTTAGGCAACAAAGTTTTTTCGCCATTCTTTAGCGTGGCCAGATTATTTTGCGACATACAAAAAACTATTCCCCCTTCTCCCCCTAAGAACATAAGCAAATAGGGGCCACACACTTGAGGGACAGTAGACCTTCCCGGTCCTGCTCCTTGCTGCAGACAAGACATTGGCTCCACCAGGTTGTCTTTGGCCGTGCCTTCCGACCGCACTTATAAATTTGATCGGTACTGAGAGACAGGAGAATCTAAATCCAGGGTTGTCTGAACATGTCTGGAGCTTGCCCGACTTCACTCTTGATATTACATCAGCAAAATACCTGGCCCATTTTTCGTGTCAGTAACTGTGGTCAGACTCACCCTTGGCCAATTTGCTCCAATTCAGTATATTTCTTCTTAGGATCTCCCATGCTCACAACGCTCCCTGAAAGAAACAAAATTAAAGATGCTCACTGCAAACTGGAGATACCAACTTCCAGCAGGTCAGAAATGCAGCTCCACTGTCTGGGCTTCTGAGTCGTTTGTAGCCACTTGGGCAACAACAACAACAACAACTTCGTCATACAGGCAGCTCCACAGCACAGACAGCCTCCACAAAGACGGATTTTCTACAGTCCTTTGGAGAGCTACCTTGACAGCAAACTAAGAGCATGGAGAAACATTCACAGCAATCAGGTATCAGAAAAGAACAAGCACCAATGCAAGTGTTTGTTGTCGAGAAACACTAACGAGCGCTGGAACAACAGAGCCTTTATTTCCTTAGGAATAAATACTCTGTGTGATTCAACAGAAGGTTTAATACTACCAAAGATTACATGCACCTTGGGTTCTGGAATCAATTTTGATGAACAGGTGCCATTTTCAGAACAGGAAAAATACTGCAGAGTGTTTCCAGGAGGGGATCTTCTCAACCTTTCAGCAGTTTGCCGGAAGAATGCCTTTATGTTTTTAAAGAACAGCTTCTCATGTTCATTCACGAGGAATGATGAGGTTTTAAGAACTATCACCATCATCCACTCATTACCAGGCTAAGTTCTGAAGACCTTGCTTATGCCACTCTAAGAACCACACTGCTTGTCTGCAACCTGACTGGGATTGACACGCACTTGTCCTGCACTCTCAACACTGCACGCATGTTGATCTCCACAGAATCACAGAATGGTAGGGGTTGGAAGGGATCTCTGAAGATCATCTGGTCCAACCCCCCTGCCAAGGCAGGATCATCGAGGGCAGCTTGCACAGGAATGCGTCCAGTCGGGTTTGGAAGGTCTCCAGAGAAGGAGCCTCCAACAACCTCTCTGGGCAGCCTGTTCCAGTGCTCCATCACCCTCACAGTAAAGAAGTTTTTCCTCATGCTGAGGTGGGACTCCTGTGCTGCAGTTTATGCCCATTGCCCCTTGTCCTGTCACTGGGCACTACTGAAAAGAGACTGGCTCCATCCTCCTGACAGCCACCCTGCAGATATTGATAGACATTGAAAAGGTCCCCTCTCAGTCTTCTCTTCTCCAGACTAAACAGCCCCAGGTCTCTCAGCCTTTCCTCATACAAGAGATGTTCCAGTCCCTTAATCATCCTCGTAGCCCTCCGTTGGACTCGCTCCAGGAGTTCCCTGTCTCTCTTGAACTGGGGAGCCCACAACCGGACGCAATAGTCCAGATGAGGCCTCACCAGCGCAGAGTAGACGGGGAGGATAACCTCTCTCGACCTGCTGGCCACACTCTTCTTAATGCACCCCAGGATACCATTGGCCCTCTTGGCCACCAGGGCACAGTGCTGTCCCATGGATAACTTACTGTCTACCAATATTATGCTTATTCACAAATAAGCACAGCCGTGGTGGACAGCACGAACAGCATTATTCCTCAGGCTGCCGCGTTACACAGGCAGCTGCACAAACGAGATGCTGATCATTCCAGCAGTAAGGCTCAGAAGCCAGGCCAGATGGGGTGCTGCCGCCTCCCGGCAGCTCTGCGCTGCAGCAGCGGGAAGGCAGGGCCGGCACATCTGGCACAGGGCATGGGACAGAAAGAAATACCGAATACGTACTCAGTTTCTCTAGGATCTCCTCATCTGTCAGCCCAGATTTTGTCTCCTGCCCGTCTGTGTTTCTGGACAAAGCGTTTGATTGTCCACATTGCAGAGTGGTGGCCACTTTAGCTGGTGCCAGCGCAGCGGCAGGTTCAGTTACAGAGCATGAGTAGATCTGTGACAAGAAAAGGCGTTGTATCAGAAAGCTGGCTTGCAGAGATGCCCCTAAGATTATATTGCAAATGCAAATGCTTACGAAGATGCCTCTTCTCTGCTACTAAGATAAATTCACGGACCCTATCAGAATCACAGGAAACTCATGACTAAATGGGAAAGTTCAAACCCGATTGTCAGGGTGTCAGTGGCCTGGGTGAAGCACTGTCATGGTAGGACTGCGGCCCGCAGAGTCTTCACCCGCAAGTGCTGTCTGACCAGAAACATGCAGCTCTGAATTACCCCAAATACAGTGCTATCCAACGCTGGGACTTACTGGTTTTGTATGTTCAGGCCAGGGTGCGGGAACAGGGGGAGGTTCAATGCCTTCTTCCTCCTCCTCATCACCTTCATCCGCTTCTTCAGAAACAGGCAGAGCTGGTGGGGGTTCACATGCTGGTTTTGTGCCCTGTGGACAGACGGGAGCATAAGCGACAGTCACCACTTTGGCACTTGGGAGCTTTGACAATTACACACCACTTGGGTCTGCTCAGACAGCTTCAGGAACCAATCTGGACATGCCTGTAGTCCTACAGGCCCCGGTGCTAAGTTACACGTGGCACAGCACAATTTAAAGGTTACAAATGACCCTGCTGTTTTGTTAAGTTGTCTTGGCGTTTTTCATTCTTGCTGAAAACAACTTATCCATGCCCGTGCTTAGTCAAAGTCCAATTTTACAAAATGTCATGCTTGGATATATCGCTAGAAGTCACATCTAGTTGCTGGTTCATTGCTTTGGCATTGTATCTACAGTCATGGTAACAGTTAATTAAGCTAACAGGTATCTACTTATTCGAATGTGGTTAAATACAAGGGTTTAGGAACCCTCCTATTTAACCCCAATCTTTGCTGCTGCTGCAAAGACGCTACGGTTGACTTTCCTTCAGCCTGCAAGGCTGGCACTCTGTCACAAAAGGCAAATCTCACAGCTTGCTCCACCATTCTTAAATGCTAGGAAAGCTAAAGGTTACTTTCACACTCACCGAAGGATGGGTTTCTCGGTATGCACGGGCGATTTTACCTGCAATGCGCAAAGGAAAATTAACCAGATGCTGTTATAAAAATGCCTTTTGTGGGGAAACCCACAGAACAAGGAAATCCAAAGAGACAACATGTTTCTTTCACAACATCCCTCCAGGAGCAACAGCTATTTTACATAGAGAGGAGGGTAACAGGACAATAGAAAATTCTACACTTTCTTGTGTCTATTTTTTGCCCTGTTTTGCCAGTAACTAAAAGAATTGGAAACTTATTCAAGAAAATGCAGATTGGTCTTTAACTGTCCATGCTTCTGTTCCCCCATTAAAGCTTGCCAAAATTCCACCTTAGCTGTGCCACTTCTATTCTGACAAACCACAGTCACAGCTCCTGAGTTCAGGAGCGTACACAAAGTGTTTTGAATTTTGCAGTTCACCACAAAACTAACTGCTTTTTTAGCAAACATTAAGTGTCAACTTAGACAGTCAAACCTCTTCATTATGCAAGTTAAAAAAAAAAAGATGCTTTCCCTCAAAAGAAGAGAAACGGTAATACATTCTGGAGATTAACCTCACAGTTTCTCTCTCACAGAAGCTCTCCCAGTCCGCATTTTAGCAGTTGCACTGGTTGAACCAGCAAACTGAGGAAATTGCAGACCCCACTGCCACACACTACCAGGCGTGGGGAACTGAACCACTGCAGGTAAATCTGTCCAAAAGCTGTCCACACCCGGTGGGATAGAGACACCCCCTTATTAGCTGCAGCTCTTGACAGAAGCTTTACCAAAGTCATGGTATCTTACTGGCATTTTTGTTTAAAAATCAACTCCGTTATTAAGGAACAGCCAAAGAACACATCGATACAGAAGCCAACTAGTAGTAAAAACCTCCACTTACTTGCTACATGTGTGGCCAGCCAGGGTCTGTCTGGCAAATACAATACAGAAAAAGCCAAAGAAAAGAAAACGCGAACTGCAGCACAGACTTGCTCTCTCATTTTTGCAACGGTACGTCACAATTTTGCAGACTCTAGGCATCCAGGAGGATAAAGGACATCCCCATCACATCTGCAGGCTCTTGGACGGGAATGCCCACACCACGAGGGTCTTCCTGGAGTGAGCCTGCTATGGAGATTGCTCGGGACACTTATGCCTGCCTTCTCGCCCTCTGTGACACCGTTCCTGTTACAGCACAATGGCAGCCGTTCTGGATTGGTTTGCGAGTTTATGCACAGCAACCTCGTCCTCTGCATGGGGTTTGCGTGGCAAGGTTGTGGCAGCAGGGCTGCAGGGGTGGCTTCTGTGAGAAGCTGCTAGAAGCTGCCCCTGTGTCCCATAGAGCCCGTGCCCGCCGGCTCCAAGACGGACCCGCCGCTGGCCAAGGCCAAGCCAGGCAGCGACGGGGGCAGCACCTCTGGGATAACATATTTCAGAAGGGGACAAAACCGGCACGTGGCATTTGCAGCCAGAGAGAGGAGTGAGAACATGTGAAAAGAGCTCTGCAGACACCAAGGTCCGTGCAGAAGGAGGGGCAGGAGGTGCTCCCGGCGCCGCAGCAGAGGTTCCCCTGCAGCCCCTGGTGAAGACCATGGTGAGGCAGGCTGTGCCCCTGCAGCCATGCAGCTCCACGCTGGAGCAGATCTCCACCTGCAGCCCGGGGAGGACCCCATGCCGGGGCAGGGGGATGCCCGAAGGAGGCCGTGACCCCGTGACAGGCCCGTGCTGGAGCAGCCTGTTTCTGGAGGATGGCACCCCGTGGCTGGGGCCCAGGCTGGAGGATGCCGACACAGTCTCACGTAGCCTGACGTGATCCTGCCCTGCTGTGCCAACCTGCAAGAGTTAGAGGAACTGGATTGTCCGGACTCCAAGCCAAGGGCCGTACGCTTTCAGGACCTGGTTAACGTTTTGTAGTTTCATCTCACTCAAACCTATAGCGTAAGATGAAGCTTTCCTTCTGTTTCTCTATGGTGGGTCTCCACTACAAAAGAACCCTTCAGTCCAGAAGAATATGCCCAGAGGACTCTGGGACTCCCTCGTAACTGACTGGAAGAAGGGACGTGAGATGAGAAAGCGTACCCTCCTGCGCACACTGCCGAGCTTAACCAGCCCCCAGACAGGGATCCCCATGGGACCCTGCAGTACTAAACCAACCACTGCCGTAATCCTGGGCTGGGCTGGGCAGCAGGAAAAACACCGTGTTGTCGGTGTCTGGCAGGTGCTATTTTCAGCTTGTTAGTGGAACTGTGTACCTATCCAAACAGGTATCACAAGTTCATGGAAGCTCTTGTTAGAAAAGAATAAAGAAAAAGACTGCAGAACAAATATTTTGAAAAAGAATTCTCGTAGTAAGTTTCAGTGGATTATGCTGCTAAGTTTTATATGATTTGATACTGTGACTTATCTCAGCATTGTTAGTGAATGTGATTGCTGCTACTTTGTATTGGATAAATTGCCATCTTTAAGTTACAGGAAGCACAAAATCATAGTCTGTATCACTACACCAGAATCCTTGATACTCTATCCCTTTAGTCATGTAAACCGTTGACCAAGTCTGGGACTAGGAGTGGATTCAGTCGCACCTAGACTCCCCTCTGAAAAGGACTTTAGAAAGCATGGGGGTCCACCCTGAACCTCGTGACTCAACGGGAGGGCATTCCTTTACTTTCCTTACCTAACCTTAGTCATAAACCGTTGACCAAGTCCAGGACTAGGGGTGGATTTCGGTCCACTCTGAGCCTCGTGTCTCAAGAGGAGGGTCTCCCCTAGTTTCTCTCCTCAAGATACACATTAACTCGATCCGATAGACACGTAAATCATTCGAGTTTAATTGTAATCTGGCTTCTCTCTGCATAGCTTTTCCACGTTGAATATGGAATAGAGTGGACCTTGCCAGCAACTTCTGTTAATTCGCGCTTTTTACAAATCTAGATTAAAATCATTCGCTTTCTGATATCTTCGGCAGTGATTCTTTAAGCAGCCTAAATTATCCATCCGTGACAGCCCAGGACGAAGGGAGGGGTGCCAGGAAGGTGTTTTAAGATTTCACCATATTTCCCATTATCCTACTCTGATTTTGATTGGCAAGAACTTAAACAAATTTCCCCAAGTTGAGTCTGTTTTGCCCGTGATGGGAATTGCTGAATGATCTCTCCCTGTCCTTATCTCCAGCCACAGGCTTGTCCTTATATTTTCTCTCCCCTGTCCAGCTGAGGAGGGGGAGTGACAGAGCAGCTTTGGTGGGCACCTGGCGTCTAGCCAAGGTCAGCCCACCACATCTTCTCTACAGCTAATGCAAGAAATCCTTGAAAATTCCCCTCTATCACAAAACACCACAAAAAAATCCTCAGGGTCCATAACCTGTTGCTCAAAGGATCCAAGAATAACTCATAAAACGCACAAAACAAGTATACCCTGTACCCCAATCTGAAGGGTAGCGTGAAGGAGCAAGGATGCAAAGAAACAAAAGTAAACATGACCTTTGGCCACTAATGCTTCTCCGGAAAAATGGTCATGATTGCTCCATCTACTGTCTGCTTTAGTTGTAAAAACAAGCAAGAGAAGAAAAGTCACAGTTTCAATGCCATTTAGGGGACAAAAGCAGAAAGAGAATTCATTTCAGGAGTATTCCACAAGGTGGAAGTTTTTAAGGCTGCTGCTTGACCATCTCATTTTTGAACGTGGGTCTGACTCATTTTGGGGCCTGACACTGCCTCTTTCGCAGTGAGATGTCAACTTACCTCCCGACAGGGAGGCGATTCGAGACAGTCAGCACGGCTTCACCTAGGACAAGTCCTGCCTGACCAACCTAGTGGCCTTCTGTGATGCAGCGACCACATTAGTGGGCAAGGGAAGAGCAACCGACGTCGTCTATCCAGAGTTCTGTAAGGCCTTTGAGACAGTCCCCCACAACAGCCTTCTCTCTAAGTTGGAGAGAGAGAGATTTGATGGACTGTGGACTGTGCTGAGTGGTGCGGTTGACACGCCTGAGGGATGGGATGCCGTCCAGAGGGACCTGGATAAGCTCGAGGAATGGGCTCGTGTGAACCTCTAAGGTTCAGCATGGCCAAGTGCAGGGTCCTGACACAGTACTCCAGCTGGGGTCTTGCCACAGCGGAGTGGAGGGGCAGAGTTCATGTACTTCACGGCATCCTTCGAATTTATGAAGGACTATCAACAGAGATGGGGTTGTCCATGAGCATGAGAACCACATGAAGTCTAAAAGTCAGCAAAGGCACCTGCTCTGAGCCCACCAGAGCATGTCTGCTCCAAAGCGTGGCAGCCTCCTGTCACACCGGAGGCAGCTCTACCTTCCACTGTCTCCAGATGTCAGGGCTCCGGTGGGTCACTCTTGGGGTAGCAGCAGGAACACTTTGGCACAGGTAAAAAGCGTTCCCAGAGCTTCCTGCAAGCATTTGCACAGCTCACAGCCCAGGACAGCCGTGCCTGTGACGGCCACACCGTTTTTACCCTGCCTCCCCAGAACAAGGACAACATTCTGGACATCTCACTCCTGGGCAGAAAGCCCAGAGACTTCCTTTAATGACAGAAATCCAAAGAGCTACAATAAGCTTTTTAAATCAAGTACAGCCAATAAAAAGCAGACAAACCCACCAAAAATGATGGGTAATCCTCTGAGGCACTACTGAGGAAGAAAAGCTCTCCCGTTAAGTCCACTGCCCCTCACAAAACAGACAAGTGGCTTAAAGAGATGCCTTCAAAGAAACTGCAGATGGAAGAGAACCCTGGTAACTCTAGTACAAGAAACTGCCCAACCTGCTGTAGACATATTGGACCAGAAAAGTGGCTTACAAGACACAAAACACAGTACAATCCACCAGAGCAGCAAAAAAGTCAACCAGAAGAAACATCGTACACAAACCAAAGGTGCCTGTCCAACCACTAAAAAGACAAGCTGAAAAAGGACTCTCCACAAAAGAAGGCTACACAGAACACAACGCAAGGCAGAAATAACCTAACCCCAGGAACCCAGGGCAACAAACCCAGATTCTGTCCATAGCAAGAACACGCTTTAATCCTACCTCGCTGAAACTCTGGCATGCCATAACCCTGGCACCCCATCAACCTAGCAAACTGTAGCCCTAGCTTCCCATAACCCTCGCCCATTGTAGCTCTAGGATGTCAACAAAATGAACACAAACTCTCTGGAAATCTCTGCCGGGACCTTCAGGTGGCCCCGGATTTCAGACATCACAACTTGGAAGTGGGAGCAGGACTAGAGCCACAGGGATGTCACCAGCATCCATCTTTACATCATCCGTCACACCCTGATAACGGGCCCAGGTTAAACACTCCCAGGGAGAAAGGCTGAGGCACTCAGAGACATTGAACCAGACAGCCACAGCCACGGGGCTTCAGCTCATCTTTGCTGTGTCAGAGCCACCAGGCAGATGACCCCATCCTCCTGGAGACACTCCTCAGGGCAGACGTACCCAGTGCCAGGTGGCTGGATATGGCCTTTGCTCTATGGGGAGGCGCCTTCTGGGAGCAGGATCCCTCACAGGGGCACTGGGAAGCCCTCCTGGATCCCAGAGAAACATCTCTGTGCTGCTCCGTATCTCACCAAAACCAGGGGTGGAGGAAGGCTGCTTTCATAGCCTCCAAGACAACCAGCTCACCTGGGCCGCTCTGTGGCCACCTTTGCTGTCAGGCAGGTCTCAGCACTGCTCTGCAAGCAGCTGTCTCCTCCCTGCAGGGCACTCTCCAGCACAGGGTACATCTCCACTTGCTCAGTCTGTGGGCAAAGATCGAAAGGGAGGGATGGGTTTGCTTTGCCCTCATTCCCAGGGTGCCACAAGAGAGACCTGCCACCCCCAAATCAGCCGTGTGACGTGGACACCACATACGAGCTGCAGACGTGGGTCAGGACGGCTGTGGGGAGTGGGCAAGCCAATCTGCGGTGCCCTCGGTGCTGGCTGAAAGCAGAGCTGGAGGCAACGGGGCGAAGCCCAGGGCAGCCGGCAGCAGGGCCCGGCAGGGTGCAGTGCCCGCAGAAATGCCCGGCTCCTGGAGCCTTAGCCCTGGGGCTGCAGCACGGGGACGGCACCAGCTGGGGCTTCGCCGGGAAAAACCAGGCAGGGGTGACCCTGACATCCCACATATGCACCTGGCCTTGGGACTTGACAACCTGGCCCTCTGCCCATCGCCACCAGGGGATCCAGAAAGCAGCGCCACTGGCCATGAAGTGGTCCTGAGACATCGCTCCATGGGTGAGTCTTTAACCAGCGGGCCTAAAATGAGGACAAAGCCTGGAGGCCATCGCTGTTCTGTCCTTCTCCATCCCCCTGTCCTCATCTACATCCCTCTGTCACCCCTCTCTGCCCCTCTGTGCCCCTCTCCTCCTCTTCCCTGCTCCGCCTGGGCCTGGGCCTGGGCCTGGGCCCGAGCCTGGGCAACCCCAGGCAGACGGCCATGAGGCTGTGGGCGGGCGGGGCCTGGCTGGGGGGCGGGATGCAGGCTCAGGCAGCAGGAGGGCGTGCCCCAGGGCATGCCGGGAGCTGTAGTCCTGGGCTCGGGGCTGCCAGGCGGCCATCTTGGTCTTGGAGGCCCAGTCTCTCTGCTCCAGCTGCAGCGAGGCTGCCCTGAGGGCCGGGGCCTCTCAGCCTGCATCTGGCTCGGGTTTGCGTGGGCTGTCTCTGGCCTTGCTCTCCTGGTGACGTGGATGCAGAGGGGCAGATGGACACTTAGTGCCTCTGGAGAGGAGCTGCCGTGGCTGAAGCTGAAGCTGAAGAGCTCAGCAGAAGGTGAAGCAGCTGGAGAATGAGATGAAGAGGATCCCAGCAGCTGCTGCCTCCAGCTGCAGACAAGAGACAGCCGGCCTCTCCAGGTGAGGAAGGGTCCCTCTCAGTAGTCCTCAGCAGACCAGATCTCCAATGTGCACCGCGGGGTCTGTATAAATAAGGAAAAGTGCAGTACGGCCACGTAGTGTGTGTTGGCGGGGGCGTGGGGGGGGGGTTGGTGTGGGTGCGTGCGTGCGTGCGGGTGCGTGGCTGTGCATCTAGGCAGCCTCATGTTGTCGGAGCTGTAAGGCACCAATGTGTTCTCTTAGGTGGACAGTCAAGTGAGTGGAGCTACAGCAGAGGAAGGGAGGAAAGGGCAGACAGAGACAGAAGTGCCTGAATTCTCTAACTGGCCTGGCAGTGCAGAGGGCAGGAACTCCGGTGAGTGCTGGGTCCATGGGGTCATGTCACCCCTCTTCTGTGTCCCAATCCCTCCCTGCCCGCTCCCCTTTCCCTCTGTGTAATTTTTTTTTTTTTTGGTTCTGTTTCCCTCCTCTATTACCGTGCTCTGCTCCCTACCTCCCCTTTCTCTTTTCTCCAAGTCTTTCTCTTTCTCTCTCATCTCCCTCTCCCTTTACTTTCCCTCTTGCCCCTCTTTCCTGCTCCCTGTGCTTCTTTTTTTCTGTCTCTCTCTATCTGCAGGCCAGTGCAGGTTTTTCCTTCTCCATCTCTTTGAATCATAGACTAGTTTGGGTTGGAAGGGATCTTTAAAGGTCGTCCAGTCCAACCCCCCTGCACTGAGCAAGGACATCCTCAACTAGAGCAGGTTGCTCAGAGGCCTGTCCATCCTGGCCTGGAATGTTCCCAGGGATGGGGCATCTACCACCTCTCTGGGCAACCTGTGCCTGTCTTTCACCACCCTCATTGTGAAAAATTTCTTCCTTAGATCTAGCCTTTACCTACCCTCTTATAGTTTAAAACCATGAGCCCTTGTTCTGTCACAGCAGGGCCAGCTAAAAAGCCTGTCCCCATCTTTCTTATAGATCCCCTGTAATTACTGGAAGGCTGCAAAAAGGTCTCCTCGGAGCCTCCTCTTCTCCAGGCTGAACAACCCCAACTCTCTCAGCCTGTCCTCATAGGAGAAGTGTTCCATCCCTCGGATCATTTTGGTGGCCCTCCTCCTGACCACTCCAACAGGTCCGTGTCTTATCCTGTGCGGAGGGCTCCAGAGCTGGACACAGTGCTCCAGGTGGGTCTCACCAGAGCGTAGTAGAGGGGCAGCATCCCCTCTCTCAACCTGCTGGCCACGCTGCTTTGGATGCAGCCCAGGATACCGTTGGTCTGCTGCTTCTCTTTTGTTCTCTCTCTTTCTCGCTCTGTCCTGTTCACAGTCACTGTGTTTTTCCATTCTCTATCCCACCGTCCCTGTCCTTCTTCCTGCTCATCTCTTCTCTCTCTGTCCCTCTCTGCTGCTTCCTGAGCCTTCCACCTGCCCTCCTCCATCTCTTGGCAAGGTTCCCAATACCTCTCTCTCTTTCTCCATTCCGCTGTGCTGCTCACTGTCCCTGGTTTTCTCTTTCTTTCTGTTGTCTCTCTCGTCTGGCGCTCTGTCCTCCTCCCTGCCCCAACTTTTCTCACTATGTCCTTCTGTCCTGCCTCTGTCCCTGCCCCTGTTCTTTTTCAGCCCCCCTCCATCTTGCTGCGTCCCCAGGCTTGTTTTGCAGTCTCTGTTCTGGCCCCAGCCCTTATTGTGCTTTCCCTCTCCTGCTCCCTCCCCCTCCTTCTGCCTCTCTTCCTCTTGCCCTGCTGCTGCTTTCTCCCTCTCTTCTCAGATCCCTGTCCCTTTTTCCCTCTTGCTGTCCTTCTTTCCCCTCTCTTTGTTCTGTCTCTTTCTGTCCCGTTCCCTGCCCCATCCTTTCTCACTGTATCCCCCTGTCCAGCTGGCTGCCCCTTCTTTCCCTCTCTCTTGCTCTATGTTTTCTTTCTCCAGGTCTCTGTCCTGCTGCCCATCACAGTTGCTTTTTTCCACCAGTGCTGTCCTGCCCCCTGTTCCTTTTCTCTCTCTCTGTCACTCTGTGAATTCTCTCTGAATTTGTTTGCAGTGTAACAAAATTGAACAAAGATGACTTAGGATGAATTAAGTCTTTTTTTATTACCTGTGATTCCGTGTAGTGACAGGTTTCACTTTTGCATCACTTTTCTCTTTATATTTGCTCTTCTTCAATTTCCTCTTCTTGTGTTCGTGCTTTTGGCTCTTTTCCAAATCCGTTTGGTTTCCAATGTGTTTCTTTGGCTTCTTGTGCTTCTTCTTCTCTTGGTTCTTTTTTTTCTTGCTCTCTTGACTCTCTCCTGAGCTGGCACTGCTGCTGTGGCTTTGAGTCTGCCTCTCAGAAGGGCTTCGCCTATGGCTGCAGCTAACACTGGGACTGCTTTGACTTTCACGTCTGCTTGCTTCAGGCTGGTCAACTGCAGCAGGTGCTGCTGTATCGTCTTCCACCTTACCAACAGCCTTTTCTTTTGGCTCTTTAGGATTTTTTTCCTGCAGTGTTTCCTCTGAAGGCTCCACCTCTTTTTCATGCTGTTTTACAGGATTTGGTGGCTTAGCACTCATGTTTTTATAGCACTAGCAGGTTTTCCTACGTTTGCGGGCACTGGCTAGATTTAACATCTTCCTCTTCAGACTCAGAGTCAACTCTATCCCACTTTGACGGAGGGATCTGGATCATAATATTGACATCTTTATCAGGGGCTGTTATATCATTATTAGACTCCTCTCTGGTCTTAAGGAGTTTAGTGCCTGGCTTTTCTTCAGTCTTTCTAATGGGGCTTCCCTCAGTAGAACTAGTGCTCAGAGAAGGAAAGCGCATGTTAGTACTGGGTGAGATCCACACACTGCCATTTTCTGTAACATTTTCTAAAATGGCTTTTGTTTCAATTCTAAATCTTCAGGAGTTTTTCAAAAGATGTTCAATTAAGGGAACAGGCAAGAGAACGGATGAGCCCACTAGCTATGATTATGAGCAACCAATGGATTTAGTATCTTCCTACTCTACATGTAATTAACAAAGACACAAGATTATCAGATTGGGGCCCATCTGATCTGGTAATACCTTCAGGTCCTACTTCTACCAATGGTGGATACATGAGACATGCACTCTTGTTTCATTCTTGTAAGCAAGCAATTATGGAGAGGTATACACAACCAAAGCTCTGTCCCACTGTTCTTCCTTAGAAAAATGTACAGTTTTGAACCTTCTTAGAACACCAAGACACTACCTTATGTCTCCAGCCATGTCTTAAATGTTTTGAGTTTGCTTTGTCCTCCTTCTTTAGGCACTGAAATCTAAATCCTAACAGTTCCACACTAGATCACTTTTCTGTTTTTCACGTGTCATACAATGGAACCTAGAAGAGAGGTCTCCAAGGGAAGTGCCAAACACGGAGGCACTGAGCTGGGAGCAGTGTAGCTGTGTCGATATGGCGCTGTGCTCAAAGCCAAAATCAGTACAACCTATTGTCAGCCAAGCTGCTCTCTCTGCAAGGTATAATTTCATGTCCTACTGACAAAAGTAGAACATGACAGTGCCTTGCAATTTTTGAAACGCAAAATATTGCATGAGATAGACATGTCTGTTGTCCTTGCCGTTCGCAGTAGCGTGGATTTGAAGGAAGACCGAGAGGGCACTCCTCAAAGAGTCAACATGTAATGAATAAGAAGAGGGGAAAACGAAGTCCCAGAAGTAAGGGTCAAACATGTTATTAGCTTTCTGCGCAGTACAGACTGCTTGTTTCCTTTAACAAAATTTGGTTCTGACACAAGTACACTTGAACAGGAGAGATCACAGATTATTCACTCATTTAGCAGGGATTTAGCTGTTCCTTCCATTAGTCACCATAAAGAATTCTGCAGCTTTTGGGGTGGGAGGAGGAAGGAAAGAATAGGAAAAGAAGTGATGAGGTACCTGGTGTAATCTACGAGAGTTGAATGAGAGCCATCAGCTCCTGTTACTTCTCACTTTTCCCTTTGCTTTTTCTTGTTTCACGTTGCTGCTGCTCGGCTCATGTTTCTCAAGAGGTTCTTTTGCGGGTGGCACATTTTCTCCACTCACCATCTTTTTGCCAGTTTCTTAGTTAAATTGAATCTTATTGAAGATTGTTAAGGCTTCAGGTTGTTAAGAAAAGCAGATTTATCCTTTGCTGGAGTTCATTCTCCTTTTTCACCATCAGGCTTGGTCTTCCCCTTCCGTGATGTGTTTGATTCAGCACTTTCTGCTTTAGAGGCCTTCATGGAAGTGGCTTCACGTTCTTTGTCAACCTTTTCATCACCTTTTATTTCTTTTTTTTCAGGTTTCGCGTCAGAAGTTTTGCTTTTTTCAGTAGGTTTTTTTGGCTGCCCCTCTTTGTTGGAGAGCTGCTCTGACTTGATTTCTTTTGGATGGTCTTTCTTTGCCTTTTCCTCCACGGCTGGTCTAGTTTCTGGGTGATCTTCTGTCACTTTTGGATGAATTTTCTGTGGGGTACCAAGAGCCTTCTCATCCTTTTGAGAGGAAGATGTTTAAACATTGTCTGTCTTTGGCACGTCCTCCTTCACTTGTTTCACAGGAGGTTCCATTGGAGGAGACTTTACACGCTCGCTGTCCACCTTCACTTGGGAAGCTTTAGCTGGTTTTCTTCTCTTGTCTTTCTGAGGAGGAACAGCCACTTCTGCTTCCCGCTTTGTCTTGCCAGTTTTTGACTTTGGCTCCTTCTCTTTCTTCTCCTTTTCAGACACTGGTTTGAACGTGTCGTGGTTTAGCCCCAGCTGGCAACTAAGCGCCATGCAGCCGCCCGCTCACTCCCCTCTCCCCCAGTGCGACGGGGGAGAGCATTGGGAAAAAACTCGTGGGTTGAGTTAAAAACAGTTTAATAGGACAGCAAGAGAGAAGGAAACAACAATGATAACAACCATAATAATACCGACAAAGGAACATAGAAGAACAAGTGATGCCCAATGCAGCAATTACTCAGCAGCCGGCAATCCATAACCCATCCCCGAGCAGCGATTTCTGCCCCCCCGGCTAACTCCAATTTGTGTACTGGGCATGATGTTGTATGGTAGGGAATATCTCTTTGGCCAGCCTGGGTTAGCTGTGCTGACTGTGTCCCCTCGCAGCTTCCCGTGCACTCCCAGCCTTCTTGCTGGGGCCAGCACGAGAAGCTGGACTGTCCTTGACTACTTAGCAACAACTCAAAACATCAGCACATTATCAACATTTTCTCATCCCAAATCCAAAATATAGCCTCACGCTAGCATCTGTGAAGAAAACCAGCTCTATCCTGCCTGAAACCAGGACAGATATGCATCTAGTGAGGATGAAAGTACCTACTTTGACTTTTTTGGGTTGTTTTTGCACTTTTTGTCAATATCTCCTTAAAAGTCTACTTCAGCAAAAGAAGAAGAAATCGCTTCTCGTTTCTGTGTCTGACTAAGAACTAACCTGATCATACAGAGAACCAATGTGAAGAGCCATTGGTTGTCGTTACTGGGTACCATATCTGACTTGTCGTGCTTTCCCTGTGCGTCGGGTGGTGGTTTCTGCGTGGCACTGGTCTGTGCTGCTGGGTCCACATCCCTGTTGGTTGCCAGATGCAAGGCAAAGGGCTTATCCTCGTTTAAAATTACTGGTCTACTTTCAGAAACTGTCTCCACAGACTTAAAAAAGAAATTCTTCCTCATCTCTCTGTGCTCTAGGAGAGAAGCAGTGGGGGGGTTTCAGGGCAGTGCCCATAAAAGAGCCTTTAGGAGATCCTGTCCCTTGCCCGTCAGATGGTGCAATGAAGAGTTTGAGAAAGTCATGAGTGTTTTGGTGTCCACCAAAGCAGGTGGGTTTGGGTTTTTTGTTGTTTTGTAGCATTTATAGCTTGTGTTTCTTACATAGGAGAGCTGGGAGGCTGGGAGGAAAGCCTGTGGGTAGCAGAGGATGTGCTTAGTTACATATCAAAGGAAGATGAAATAAATAACTATGTAAGGGTCAGCATAAATATTGAGATGTTTTGCTGTTTAAATGTCGACCTGAACTTTGACTGAAATGGATTCGCTGGCACTTTTCTTCTCTCCTAGTTCATGTGTGGGTAGAAGAAAGAAGGCAGCAGACATACACACTGGCTAAAACCGCTTTTTATTGCCGGCTGTAAAGGTGCCTCTTGGCTGTAAGCCTGAGAAGGACCCCACATTACAATTCTCGATGCCTCATATGCAATTTTAAGGGTACTCACATATTCATTTTTGCAGGCTGAAAAACCCATTGGCTTTGGCCACGACATGTTACTGTTTGCTTTTGTGTATTTGTACACACAACCTGCCCTGTGCAAGCATGCTTAATGCATATTTATTAGCTGAGTTGGCACTATCTCGTTGCACCTTTGCCGCATTCAGCTGGTTTCTGTCTGTTTTTTTCTAATGCTAAGCCCACTTGTATAGGTGAGGCCACTGTCAGTCAAGTTCTCTTGCACATGTCTTTGAAGCTAGCTTTACACAGGAGCTTTTTCTTATGAAGCACAATTGGCTGATCAGCTTTGTCACCAGGGCTAGTTCAAAGCCTACGCAGCAGGAAGCAACTGCTGCCAGACAAGGCTTCTTTATATCCCACGGGAGCTCAGTGGTTGTAACACACTTTCTGGTTTTCCTTGGGAGACAGGGGGGACCAAAGCTCTTGCATCAGAGCGTACCTTGGTCGGGGGAGGCAGGGTAAAAACGGTGTGGCCGTCACAGGCACAGCTGTCCTGGGCTGTGAGCTGTGCAAATGCTTGCAGGAAGCTCTGGGAACGCTTTTTACCTGTGCCAAAGTGTTCCTGCTGCTACCCCAAGAGTGACCCACCGGAGCCCTGACATCTGGAGACAGTGGAAGGTAGAGCTGCCTCCGGTGTGACAGGAGGCTGCCACGCTTTGGAGCAGACATGCTCTGGTGGGCTCAGAGCAGGTGCCTCTGCTGACTTTTAGACTTCATGTGGTTCTCATGCTCATGGACAACCCCATCTCTGTTGATAGTCCTTCATAAATTCGAAGGATGCCGTGAAGTACATGAACTCTGCCCCTCCACTCCGCTGTGGCAAGACCCCAGCTGGAGTACTGTGTCAGGACCCTGCACTTGGCCATGCTGAACCTTAGAGGTTCACACGAGCCCATTCCTCGAGCTTATCCAGGTCCCTCTGGACGGCATCCCATCCCTCAGGCGTGTCAACCGCACCACTCAGCACAGTCCACAGTCCATCAAATCTCTCTCTCTCCAACTTAGAGAGAAGGCTGTTGTGGGGGACTGTCTCAAAGGCCTTACAGAACTCTGGATAGACGACGTCGGTTGCTCTTCCCTTGCCCACTAATGTGGTCGCTGCATCACAGAAGGCCACTAGGTTGGTCAGGCAGGACTTGTCCTAGGTGAAGCCGTGCTGACTGTCTCGAATCGCCTCCCTGTCGGGAGGTAAGTTGACATCTCACTGCGAAAGAGGCAGTGTCAGGCCCCAAAATGAGTCAGACCCACGTTCAAAAATCAGGTGGTCAAGCAGCAGCCTTAAAAACTTCCACCTTGTGGAATACTCCTGAAATGAATTCTCTTTCTGCTTTTGTCCCCTAAATGGCATTGAAACTGTGACTTTTCTTCTCTTGCTTGTTTTTACAACTAAAGCAGACAGTAGATGGAGCAATCATGACCATTTTTCCGGAGAAGCATTAGTGGCCAAAGGTCATGTTTACTTTTGTTTCTTTGCATCCTTGCTCCTTCACGCTACCCTTCAGATTGGGGTACAGGGTATACTTGTTTTGTGCGTTTTATGAGTTATTCTTGGATCCTTTGAGCAACAGGTTATGGACCCTGAGGATTTTTTTGTGGTGTTTTGTGATAGAGGGGAATTTTCAAGGATTTCTTGCATTAGCTGTAGAGAAGATGTGGTGGGCTGACCTTGGCTAGACGCCAGGTGCCCACCAAAGCTGCTCTGTCACTCCCTCTCCTCAGCTGGACAGGGGAGAGAAAATATAAGGACAAGCCTGTGGCTGGAGATAAGGACAGGGAGAGATCATTCAGCAATTCCCATCACGGGCAAAACAGACTCAACTTGGGGAAATTTGTTTAAGTTCTTGCCAATCAAAATCAGAGTAGGATAATGGGAAATATGGTGAAATCTTAAAACACCTTCCTGGCACCCCTCCCTTCGTCCTGGGCTGTCACGGATGGATAATTTAGGCTGCTTAAAGAATCACTGCCGAAGATATCAGAAAGCGAATGATTTTAATCTAGATTTGTAAAAAGCGCGAATTAACAGAAGTTGCTGGCAAGGTCCACTCTATTCCATATTCAACGTGGAAAAGCTATGCAGAGAGAAGCCAGATTACAATTAAACTCGAATGATTTACGTGTCTATCGGATCGAGTTAATGTGTATCTTGAGGAGAGAAACTAGGGGAGACCCTCCTCTTGAGACACGAGGCTCAGAGTGGACCGAAATCCACCCCTAGTCCTGGACTTGGTCAACGGTTTATGACTAAGGTTAGGTAAGGAAAGTAAAGGAATGCCCTCCCGTTGAGTCACGAGGTTCAGGGTGGACCCCCATGCTTTCTAAAGTCCTTTTCAGAGGGGAGTCTAGGTGCGGCTGAATCCACTCCTAGTCCCAGACTTGGTCAACGGTTTACATGACTAAAGGGATAGAGTATCAAGGATTCTGGTGTAGTGATACAGACTATGATTTTGTGCTTCCTGTAACTTAAAGATGGCAATTTATCCAATACAAAGTAGCAGCAATCACATTCACTAACAATGCTGAGATAAGTCACAGTATCAAATCATATAAAACTTAGCAGCATAATCCACTGAAACTTACTACGAGAATTCTTTTTCAAAATATTTGTTCTGCAGTCTTTTTCTTTATTCTTTTCTAACAAGAGCTTCCATGAACTTGTGATACCTGTTTGGATAGGTACACAGTTCCACTAACAAGCTGAAAATAGCACCTGCCAGACACCGACAACACGGTGTTTTTCCTGCTGCCCAGCCCAGCCCAGGATTACGGCAGTGGTTGGTTTAGTACTGCAGGGTCCCATGGGGATCCCTGTCTGGGGGCTGGTTAAGCTCGGCAGTGTGCGCAGGAGGGTACGCTTTCTCATCTCACGTCCCTTCTTCCAGTCAGTTACGAGGGAGTCCCAGAGTCCTCTGGGCATATTCTTCTGGACTGAAGGGTTCTTTTGTAGTGGAGACCCACCATAGAGAAACAGAAGGAAAGCTTCATCTTACGCTATAGGTTTGAGTGAGATGAAACTACAAAACGTTAACCAGGTCCTGAAAGCGTACGGCCCTTGGCTTGGAGTCCGGACAATCCAGTTCCTCTAACTCTTCCAGGCTGGCACAGCAGGGCAGGATCACGTCAGGTTACGTGAGACTGTGTCAGCATCCTCAGGCAGGCTCCAGCCTGGGCCCCAGCCATGGGGTGCCATCCTCCAGAAACAGGCTGCTCCAGCACGGGCCTGCCACGGGGTCATGGCCTCCTTCGGGCATCCCCCTGCCCCGGCGGGGGGTCCTCCCCGGGCTGCAGGTGGAGATCTGCTCCAGCGTGGAGCTGCATGGCTGCAGGGGCACAGCCTGCCTCACCATGGTCTTCACCAGGGGCTGCAGGGGAACCTCTGCTGCGGCGCCGGGAGCACATCCTGCCCCTCCTTCCGCACGGACCTTGGTGTCTGCAGAGCTCTTTTCACATGTTCTCACTCCTCTCTCCGGCTGCAAATGCCACGTGCCGGTTTTGTCCCCTTCTGAAATATGTTATCCCAGCGGCGGGTCCGTCTTGGAGCCGGCGGGCACGGGCTCTATGGGACACAGGGGAAGCTTCTAGCAGCTTCTCACAGAAGCCACCCCTGCAGCCCTGCTGCCACAACCTTGCCACGCAAACCCCATGCAGAGGACGAGGTTGCTGTGCATAAACTCGCAAACCAACCCAGAACGGCTGCCATTGTGATGTAACAGGAACGGTGTCACAGAGGGCGAGAAGGCAGGCATAAGTGTCCCGAGCAATCTCCATAGCAGGCTCACTCCAGGAAGACCCTCGTGGTGTGGGCATTCCCGTCCAAGAGCCTGCAGATGTGATGGGGATGTCCTTTATCCTCCTGGATGCCTAGAGTCTGCAAAATTGTGACGTACCGTTGCAAAAATGAGAGAGCAAGTCTGTGCTGCAGTTCGCGTTTTCTTTTCTTTGGCTTTTTCTGTATTGTATTTGCCAGACAGACCCTGGCTGGCCACACATGTAGCAAGTAAGTGGAGGTTTTTACTACTAGTTGGCTTCTGTATCGATGTGTTCTTTGGCTGTTCCTTAATAACGGAGTTGATTTTTAAACGAAAATGCCAGTAAGATACCATGACTTTGGTAAAGCTTCTGTCAAGAGCTGCAGCTAATAAGGGGGTGTCTCTATCCCACCGGGTGTGGACAGCTTTTGGACAGATTTACCTGCAGTGGTTCAGTTCCCCACACATGATCGTGTGTGGCAGTGGGGTCTGCAATTTCCTCAGTTTGCTGGTTCAACCAGTGCAACTGCTAAAATGCGGACTGGGAGAGCTTCTGTGAGAGAGAAACTGTGAGGTTAATCTCCAGAATTTACTACCGTTTCTCTTCTTTTGAGGGAAAGCATCTTTTTTTTTTAACTTGCATAATGAAGAGATTTGACTGTCTAAGTTGACACTTAATGTTTGCTAAAAAAGCACTTAGTTTTGTGGTGAACTGCAAAATTCAAAACACTTTGTGTACGCTCCTGAACTCAGGAGCTGTGACTGTGGTTTGTCAGAATAGAAGTGGCACAGCTAAGGTGGAATTTTGGCAAGCTTTAATGGGGGAACAGAAGCATGGACAGTTAAAGACCAATCTGCATTTTCTTGAATAAGTTTCCAATTCTTTTAGTTACTGGCAAAACAGGGCAAAAAATAGACACAAGAAAGTGTAGAATTTTCTATTGTCCTGTTACCCTCCTCTCTATGTAAAATAGCTGTTGCTCCTGGAGGGATGTTGTGAAAGAAACATGTCGTCTCTTTGGATTTCCTTGTTCTGTGGGTTTCCCCACAAAAGGCATTTTTATAACAGCATCTGGTTAATTTTCCTTTGCGCATTGCAGGTAAAATCGCCTGTGCATACCGAGAAACCCATCCTTCGGTGAGTGTGAAAGTAACCTTTAGCTTTCCTAGCATTTAAGAATGGTGGAGCAAGCTGTGAGATTTGCCCTTTGTGACAGAGTGCCAGCCTTGCAGGCTGAAGGAAAGTCAACCGTAGCGTCTTTGCAGCAGCAGCAAAGGTTGGGGTTAAATAGGAGGGTTCTTAAACCCTTGTATTGAACCACATTCGAATAAGTAGATACCTGTTAGCTTAATTAACTGTTACCATGACTGTAGATACAATGCCAAAGCAATGAACCAGCAACTAGATGTGACTTCTAGCGATATATCCAAGCATGACATTTTGTAAAATTGGACTTTGACTAAGCATGGGCATGGATAAGTTGTTTTCAGCAAGAATGAAAAACGCCAAGACAACTTAACAAAACAGCAGGGTCATTTGTAACCTTTAAATTGTGCTGTGCCACGTGTAACTTAGCACCGGGGCCTGTAGGACTACAGGCATGTCCAGATTGGTTCCTGAAGCTGTCTGAGCAGACCCAAGTGGTGTGTAATTGTCAAAGCTCCCAAGTGCCAAAGTGGTGACTGTCGCTCATGCTCCCGTCTGTCCACAGGGCACAAAACCAGCATGTGAACCCCCACCAGCTCTGCCTGTTTCTGAAGAAGCGGATGAAGGTGATGAGGAGGAGGAAGAAGGCATTGAACCTCCCCCTGTTCCCGCACCCTGGCCTGAACATACAAAACCAGTAAGTCCCAGCGTTGGATAGCACTGTATTTGGGATAATTCAGAGCTGCATGTTTCTGGTCAGACAGCACTTGCGGGTGAAGACTCTGCGGGCCACAGTCCTACCATGACAGTGCTTCACCCAGGCCACTGACACCCCGACAATCGGGTTTGAACTTTCCCATTTAGTCATGAGTTTCCTGTGATTCTGATAGGGTCCGTGAATTTATCTTAGTAGCAGAGAAGAGGCATCTTCGTAAGCATTTGCATTTGCAATATGATCTTAGGGGCATCTCTGCAAGCCAGCTTTCTGATACAACGCCTTTTCTTGTCACAGATCTACTCATGCTCTGTAACTGAACCTGCCGCTGCGCTGGCACCAGCTAAAGTGGCCACCACTCTGCAATGTGGACAATCAAACGCTTTGTCCAGAAACACAGACGGGCAGGAGACAAGATCTGGGCTGACAGATGAGGAGATCCTAGAGAAACTGAGTACGTATTCGGTATTTCTTTCTGTCCCATGCCCTGTGCCAGATGTGCCGGCCCTGCCTTCCCGCTGCTGCAGCGCAGAGCTGCCGGGAGGCGGCAGCACCCCATCTGACCTGGCTTCTGAGCCTTACTGCTGGAATGATCAGCATCTCGTTTGTGCAGCTGCCTGTGTAACGCGGCAGCCTGAGGAATACTGCTGTTCGTGCTGTCCACCACGGCTGTGCTTATTTGTGAATAAGCATAATATTGGCAGACAGTAAGTTATCCATGGGACAGCACTGTGCCCTGGTGGCCAAGAGGACCAATGGTATCCTGAGGTGCATTAAGAAGAGTGTGGCCAGCAGGTCGAGAGAGGTTATCCTCCCCGTCTACTCTGCGCTGGTGAGGCCTCATCTGGACTATTGCATCCGGTTGTGGGCTCCCCAGTTCAAGAGAGACAGGGAACTCCTGGAGCGAGTCCAACGGAGGGCTACGAGGATGATTAAGGGACTGGAATATCTCTTGTATGAGGAAAGGCTGAGAGACCTGGGGCTGTTTAGTCTGGAGAAGAGAAGACTGAGAGGGGACCTTTTCAATGTCTATCAATATCTGCAGGGTGGCTGTCAGGAGGATGGAGCCAGTCTCTTTTCAGTAGTGCCCAGTGACAGGACGAGGGGCAATGGGCATAAACTGCAGCACAGGAGTCCCACCTCAGCATGAGGAAAACTTCTTTACTGTGAGGGTGATGGAGCACTGGAACAGGCTGCCCAGAGAGGTTGTTGGAGGCTCCTTCTCTGGAGACCTTCCAAACCCGACTGGACGCGTTCCTGTGCAAGCTGCCCTCGGTGATCCTGCCTTGGCAGGGGGGTTGGACCTGATGATCTTCAGAGGTCCCTTCCAACCTCTACCATTCTGTGATTCTGTGGAGATCAACATGCGTGCAGTGTTGAGAGTGCAGGACAAGTGCGTGTCAATCCCAGTCAGGTTGCAGACAAGCAGTGTGGTTCTTAGACTGGCATAAGCAAGGTCTTCAGAACTTAGCCTGGTAATGAGTGGATGATGGTGATAGTTCTTAAAACCCCATCATTCCTGGTGAATGAACATGAGAAGCTGTTCTTTAAAAACATAAAGGCATTCTTCCGGCAAACTGCTGAAAGGTTGAGAAGATCCCCTCCTGGAAACACTCTGCAGTATTTTTCCTGTTCTGAAAATGGCACCTGTTCATCAAAATTGATTCCAGAACCCAAGGTGCATGTAATCTTTGGTAGTATTAAACCTTCCGTTGAATCACACAGAGTATTTATTCCTAAGGAAATAAAGGCTCTGTTGTTCCAGCGCTCGTTAGTGTTTCTTGACAACAAACACTTGCATTGGTGCTTGTTCTTTTCTGATACCTGTCTGCTGTGAATGTTTCTCCATGCTCTTAGTTTGCTGTCAAGGTAACTCTCCAAAGGACTGTAGAAAATCCGTCTTTGTGGAGGCTGTCTGTGCTGTGGAGCTGCCTGTATGACGAAGTTGTTGTTGTTGTTGTTGCCCAAGTGGCTACAAACGACTCACAAGCCCAGACAGTGGAGCTGCATTTCTGACCTGCTGGAAGTTGGTATCTCCAGTTTGCAGTGAGCATCTTTAATTTTGTTTCTTTCAGGGAGCGTTGTGAGCATGGGAGATCCTAAGAAGAAATATACTGAATTGGAGCAAATTGGCCAAGGGTGAGTCTGACCACAGTTACTGACACGAAAAATGGGCCAGGTATTTTGCTGGTGTAATATCAAGCGTGAAGTCGGGCAAGCTCCAGACATGTTCAGACAACCCTGGATTTAGATTCTCCTGTCTCTCAGTACCGATCAAATTTATAAGTGCGGTCGGAAGGCACGGCCAAAGACAACCTGATGGAGCCAATGTCTTGTCTGCAGCAAGGAGCAGGACCGGGAAGGTCTACTGTCCCTCAAGTGTGTGGCCCCTATTTGCTTATGTTCTTAGGGGGAGAAGGGGGAATAGTTTTTTGTATGTCGCAAAATAATCTGGCCACGCTAAAGAATGGCGAAAAAACTTTGTTGCCTAAAAGAGCCACTTAGCACCTGCTAGTTGTGAGATAGATACCAGTTCTCAATACCATTTCTTTTGAATATTTTGCTCTAAAAAGATATTCAGTGATCTGGATTATAACCACATAGTTTAGCAACAGAACGCAGAGATAAATAATAAGCTCTCTTTTCTAGCAGAGGCAGAAAAGAACAAAAATTCAGTAATAAACAGAGAGTTGAAGCACAAAGTACTTGATGAGAACATGCATCATCTGCCTGATGGCAGACCACTTGTGGATCCTGCAGGTTTTAGGAGTTTACAGAAAAAAAAACATCAGGCTATTTCCCTTTGAAGCCCAACCATGCTTACTGTAACTAGGATTAATTTGAAATGGTTCCGATGTGAGGAGGCAAGAAGAAATGGCATCAAAATTAGGTACCTGACTTGCGTTTTAAATACAGACAGACTCCCTGCTCGGTCAAAGTTTCCGTGGCTGTGTCGTAGTTCCGGGAGGGCCAGCGCCATTGTGTAGCACCAGGATCACGCTGCTGTCAGTGTCTGACAGAAGCTGTTCACTGACATCAGGAGATGTTTTCCTGCCTGTTAAGGCAGGTGACCTTAGTGTTTGTAAAGAAACCGTGACTGCTTGTGAGGTTTGGAGTCAGGGTAGCACGTTGCTGACCTAGAACTGATAGATGCTGCAGAAAGCCAGACGCACTCACGCTCTTTCTCTGGCAGGCTTTATCGTAGACACTTCTTGTTTGGTGGGGCACTTGTGGGAAGGTGTTTCTGCTCCATTCGTTGTATAAAAACCCTTTCTGGGATTGCCGCTTGCGTTGTACCCGAAGGTTTGGTTCTCATTGTCATTTGTAAAATGTCAGTGGACACTTAGAGCTGTGCCAGGCTCTCAAAAGATATGTGTCGACTGAAGAAGTGAGAGCCAGAAGAAACATGCGTGTGACGCACGTGTGACCGTGACAGTATGACCATCGCCCTCACAGTCTTTTGTTTTGCCCATCTGTCGTGGTTTAGCCCCAGCCGGCAACTAAGCACCACGCAGCCGCTCGCTCACTCCCCCTCCCACAGTAGGGTGGGGGAGAGAATTAGGAAAAAAAACCTTGTGGTTTGAGATAAACACAGTTTAATAGGACAGAAAGAAAGAAGGAAACAACAATGATAATACCGACAAAGGAATGTACAAGAACAAGTGATGCCCAATACAGCAATTGCTCACCACCCGGCGATCGACAGCCTGTCCCCGAGCAGCGATTTCCGCCCCCCGGCCAACTCCAGTTTATGTACTGGGCATGACGTCGGATGGTAGGGAATATCTCTTTGGCCAGTCTGGGTCAGCTGTCCCGGCTGTGTCCCCTCCCAGCTCCCCGTGCACCCCCAGCCTGCTTGCTGGCAGCCCAGCACAGGAAGCTGGACTGTCCTTGACTGCTCAGCAACAACCCAAAACATCAGCACATTATCAACAGTTTCTCATCCCAAATCCAAAACAGTCTCACACTGGCTTCTGTGAAGAAAACCAGCTCTATCCTGGCTGAAACCAGGACAGTATCCACCCCTTATTCCATACCATTTACGTCATGCCCAGGTCCTGTACTTTCAATACATTCCAATTATTCATTATTACTCTTCCTGTCTTTTAATATATACACACAGATATCACTTTCTTAGTCCATGGGCCATCACTTTAAAATGTCTGTGTAGTTCATTCAGTCCATGACTCTGGGCTTCATCCATCATAGCAGTCTCTCAGGGCAGGGGAGATGGTATGTGGTGTTGGATCGTTATCTGGCACGGTCCATGTCCATGATCTGCAGGTCGAAGATGTCGGTCTCGAGGGATTTGTTGGGCGCAAGCTGCTGAAGCCAGTTCTGGTTCCATCACTGCTGCATGTTGCTTAATTTCGGTGAAGCTCATTCTTCATCAGTCTGGGTGATTCTTACTGTAATACCATTGATATGGTAGATAGCAACCATAGTAGTAATGACATACTGTATTGTGTAACAATTAACATAATACAATTCAAATCATTGACTATTTTCACCCAAAATCAAGTCTCCTTGAGGTACACATCGGACTTCCCCATCCTTCCGCATTACCCACCAAGTGCACCCAGGTCCCTGGGCAAAGGCAATCCCACGAACGGGTTTACCTTTGCCTGAGGCAGGAGTAACCCAGACTGTCTTCCCCAGCATATTTCTCACATGCACCACAGGGACTTTATCCCCTTCTACAGTACGTAGAAGTTTTGATTGGGCAGGGCCGGCTCTATTAGTAGATCCCCTAGTGTTGACTAACCAGGTGGCTTTTGCTAAATGTTTATCCCAATGTTTGAATGTCCCATCACCCATTGCTCTCAGTGTAGTCTTTAACAGTCCGTTGTATCGTTCAATTTTTCCGGAAGCTGGTGCATGATAGGGGATGTGATACACCCACTCAATGCCGTGCTCTTTGGCCCAGGTGTCTATGAGGTTGTTTCGGAAATGAGTCCCATTGTCTGACTCAATTCTTTCGGGGGTGCCATGTCGCCATAAGACTTGCTTTTCAAGGCCCAGGATAGTGTTCCGGGCGGTGGCATGGGGCACAGGGTATGTTTCCAGCCATCCGGTGGTTGCTTCCACCATGGTAAGCACATAGCGCTTGCCTTGGCGAGTTTGTGGAAGTGTGATATAGTCAATCTGCCAGGCCTCCCCATATTTATATTTCAACCATCGTCCTTCATACCAGAGGGGCTTTAACCGCTTGGCTTGTTTGATCGCAGCACACGTTTCACATTCATGGATAACCTGTGCAACAGCATCCATGGTCAGGTCTACCCCTCGATCCCGAGCCCATCTATATGTTGCATCTCTTCCCTGATGGCCTGAGGTGTCATGGGCCCACCGAGCTATAAATAATTCACCCTTATGTTGCCAGTCCAGATCCACCTGAGCCACTTCAATCTTAGCAGCCTGATCCACCTGATGGTTGTTTTGATGTTCTTCGGTGGCCCGACTCTTGGGTACGTGAGCATCTACATGGCGTACTTTTATGACCAGATTCTCTAGTCGGGCAGCAATATCTTGCCACAATTCAGCAGCCCAGATGGGCTTGCCTCTGCGTTGCCAGTTGCTCTGCTTCCATTGCTGTAGCCACCCCCATAGAGCATTTGCCACCATCCATGAGTCAGTATAAAGATAGAGTACTGGCCATTTTTCTCGTTCAGCAATATCTAAAGCCAGCTGGATGGCTTTCACCTCTGCAAACTGACTTGATTCACCTTGTCCTTCAGCGGCTTCTGCGACTCGTCGTGTAGGGCTCCATACAGCAGCTTTCCACCTTCGATGTTTGCCTACAATACGACAGGACCCATCAGTAAACAGGGCATATTGCCTTTCGTTCTCTGGCAGTTCATTATATGGTGGAGCCTCTTCAGCACGCGCCACCTCCTCTTCTGGTGATATTCCAAAATCTTTGCCTTCTGGCCAGTCCATGATCACTTCCAAGATTCCCGGGCGATTAAGGTTTCCTATTCGAGCCCGCTGTGTAATAAGCGCGACCCACTTACTCCACGTAGCATCAGTCGCATGATGCGTAGAGGGGACCCTCCCTTTGAACATCCAGCCCAGCACCGGCAGTCGGGGTGCCAGGAGGAGCTGTGCTTCAGTACCAACCACTTCTGAGGCAGCTCGAACTCCTTCATATGCTGCCAGTATCTCCTTTTCAGTTGGAGTATAGCGGGACTCAGATCCCCTATATCCTCGACTCCAAAACCCGAGAGGTCGACCTCGAGTCTCTCCTGGTGCCTTCTGCCAGAGACTCCAGGTAGGGCCATTCTCCCCGGCTGCCGTGTAGAGCACATTTTTAACATCTTGTCCTGCTCGGACTGGCCCGAGGGCTACAGCATGAACTATCTCCTGCTTAATTTGCTCGAAGGCTTGTCGTTGCTCAGGGCCCCATTTAAAATCATTCTTCTTCCGGGTCACTTGATAAAGAGGGCTTACAATCAGACTGTAATTTGGAATATGCATTCTCCAGAAACCCACAACGCCCAGAAATGCTTGTGTTTCTTTTTTGCTAGTTGGTGGAGACATAGCTGTTATTTTGTTGATCACATCCGTTGGGATCTGTCGACGTCCATCTTGCCATTTTATTCCTAAAAACTGGATCTCTTGTGCAGGTCCTTTGACCTTACTTTGTTTTACAGCAAAACCAGCTTTCAGAAGGATTTGAATTATTTTCTTCCCTTTCTCAAAAACTTCTTCTGCTGTGTTGCCCCATACGATGATGTCGTCAATGTATTGCAGATGCTCTGGAGCTTCACCCTGTTCCAGTGCAGTTTGTATCAGCCCATGGCAAATGGTAGGGCTGTGTTTCCACCCCTGGGGAAGTCGATTCCAGGTGTATTGGACACCCCTCCAGGTGAAAGCAAACTGTGGCCTGCACTCTGCCGCCAAAGGGATCGAGAAAAACGCGTTAGCAATATCAATGGTGGCGTACCACTTGGCTGCCTTTGACTCCAGTTCATATTGAAGTTCTAGCATGTCTGGCACGGCAGCGCTCAGTGGTGGCGTGACTTCATTCAGGCCACGATAGTCTACTGTCAGTCTCCACTCTCCATTAGACTTTCGCACTGGCCATATGGGGCTGTTAAAGGGTGAGCGAGTCTTGCTGATCACTCCTTGGCTCTCCAGCCGACGAATCAGCTCATGGATGGGGATCAGGGAGTCTCTGTTGGTGCGATATTGCCGCCGGTGCACTGTTGTGGTAGCGATCGGCACCTGTTGTTCTTCGACCCTGAGCAACCCCACCACAGAAGGGTCCTCTGAGAGACCAGGCAAGGTGGACAGCTGTTTAATTTCTTCCGTCTCCAAGGCAGCTATACCAAAAGCCCACCGGTACCCTTTTGGGTCCTTGAAATACCCTCTCCTGAGATAGTCTATGCCCAGGATGCACGGAGCCTCTGGGCCAGTCACAATGGGGTGCTTCTGCCACTCATTCCCAGTTAGGCTCACTTCGGCCTCCAGTACAGTCAGCTGTTGGGATCCCCCTGTCACTCCAGAAATACAGATGGGTTCTGCCCCTATATGGCTTGATGGCATCAGGGTACATTGTGCACCGGTGTCCACTAAAGCCTTATATTCCTGTGGGTCTGATGTGCCAGGCCATCTAATCCACACAGTCCAATAAACTCGGTTATCCCTCTCCTCTGCCTGGCTGGAGGCAGGGCCCCTCTAATCCTGCTCATAGTACTCGTTACCCACTTCTTGTAAATAGGAATCAGAAGTCCCTTCAAGAGGATCAGAGGTGAGATCAGCTCTTCTATTCTTTCTGGGAAGCTGCCCACTGGAAAGTGGAGCGACGATTTTCCTCGAGGAACCTGAACCCCCTTTTGTAATTGTTTTTCCTTGCAGCTCGCGTACTCGTGCCTCTAGGGTCGAGGTAGGTTTTCCATCCCACCTCCTCATGTCCTCTCCGTAGTCACGCAATTGAAACCACAGGGTGGCTCGGGGTGTGTATCCTCTATATCTTCTCTCTTGAACAGAAGAGCGCTTACTCCTAATGGCTGAGACACTGGTCCGTGTGGGTGGAGGGTAGGGCATATCCTCTTTGAATTGCCGGAACTCTCGGGACAGTTTCTCTATAGCAGAGACGCAGGCCCGTAGGGAGGAAGAGAGACTTTCTTCGTATTGCCGGAGTTGGCCAGCCAATTCATCCACCGTTGGTCTCTCTCCGTCCTTCCAGGCCATTACTGCTAATGAGTTGGCATATGATGATGGTGCACTCCGTACAAACTTCCGCCACATAGGTTGCGTGCAATTGACTTCATCTGGATCTTTGGATGATTGTCCATTGTCCAAGTCACCATAAATCACTTCCAGCACCGCTAGCTCCCTCAGGTACTGGATACCTTTCTCCATGGTGGTCCACTTGCCTGGGTGACATAGAACATCTTCCTTGAAGGGATACCTTTCCTTCACACCCGACAGGAGTCGTCTCCAGAGGCTGAGGACTTGTGCACCTTTTCCAATTGCTTTGTCAATGCCCCCTTCCCTAGAAAGGGATCCCAGCTGCTTGGCTTCCCTACCCTCTAATTCCAGGCTACTGGCCCCATTATCCCAGCATCGGAGCAGCCAGGTGACAATGTGCTCACCTGGACGACGGCTGAAATCCTTTCGCATATCTCGCAATTCACTCAGGGATAGAGATCGGGTAGTTACCGTCTCTTTTATAAGTTCTTCCTCTTCCTCCTCTTCAAGCAATGACTCGCTCTCTTCCCTCTTCCGTGCTTGTGATGGCCCTGCTTCAGAGCACTCTGCCTCCTCACTCTCTTCCTCTGGCTCCTTCTTAGCAGGATCTTCCTCCTCCCTTACTAAACGAGATGACTTCCGCTTCCAAGATTTCTTCTTTTGTACAGGGGCAACTGATACCGGGATGGGCTGGTTCTCTGGTTCAGCTGCAACAGTCTGAGTAGCTACAGTGCCTGTTGCAGGGGTTGGAGTAGTCACAGTGGCCGCCACAGGGGTTTGAGTAGCTACAGTGCCTGTTGCAGGGGTTGGAGTAGTCACAGTGCCTGCCACATTGCCATCAGACCCAGAGACCCTCTCTCCCCTTTGCACAGTGTTAAATAGAGCTCGGTAGGCATGGGCCAGGCCCCAGCACATGGCAATGATTTGTGTCTCCTTGGAGCTGCCAGGCTGACAGCATACTTCTTCCAGATATTCTGCTAGTTTATCAGGATTCTGCACTTGTTCGGGAGTGAAGCTCCAAAACACCGGAGGTGCCCACCGCCCCAGGCATTTGCCCATGCTGTTCCACACGCCCTGCCATTCATAACTATCCAGCCTTGGGGCAGATCTCCGGGTGATATTCTTAAATTGCTTGCCAACCTTAGACAAAACCGAAACAATGTTCCCCAGAAGTAGCAATAGAGGTATTATAACTACCCAAGGGTGTTCAAAATACGGAAAAATTACTGTGATGAAGGAGGAAACGTTATGATAGAGGGTAGCAAAGGTACCATTCTACATTTCCTCCATAGAAAGCCTTTCAGAGGCAGAAGTATAATTGCTAATCGTCTCCACAAGACTGTAGCCAAAATACAGTAACGGCTTTAGTACAGAGTTCAGATGATACCACATTAAGCTCAAGGTCAGTGCTCGAAAAACAAAACTTGCAGGCGAGTACAGCAGCCCGCAGAGACCAACACCGATCCTTAACATGTACAACAAAGACGAGAGCATCATGCAAATCAAATAAACTGATATTGTGACCTGCAACTGTTATTATCTCAAGCCTCGGGCCCCACGTTGGGCGCCAAAAAGGACTGTCGTGGTTTAGCCCCAGCCGGCAACTAAGCACCACGCAGCCGCTCGCTCACTCCCCCTCCCACAGTAGGGTGGGGGAGAGAATTAGGAAAAAAAACCTTGTGGGTTGAGATAAACACAGTTTAATAGGACAGAAAGAAAGAAGGAAACAACAATGATAATACCGACAAAGGAATGTACAAGAACAAGTGATGCCCAATACAGCAATTGCTCACCACCCGGCGATCGACAGCCTGTCCCCGAGCAGCGATTTCCGCCCCCCGGCCAACTCCAGTTTATGTACTGGGCATGACGTCGGATGGTAGGGAATATCTCTTTGGCCAGTCTGGGTCAGCTGTCCCGGCTGTGTCCCCTCCCAGCTCCCCGTGCACCCCCAGCCTGCTTGCTGGCAGCCCAGCACAGGAAGCTGGACTGTCCTTGACTGCTCAGCAACAACCCAAAACATCAGCACATTATCAACAGTTCCTCATCCCAAATCCAAAACACAGTCTCACACTAGCTTCTGTGAAGAAAACCAGCTCTATCCTGGCTGAAACCAGGACACCATCCTAGGAGTGAGCTTGTACAAAGGTGCCTCAGCAGCTGGTGGGAAGAGAAGTGGCTAATATCTGGCCTGAAAGGGTCTCTGAACTGATTTCCTCCAGCTTTTAGTGCAGCCTGAAGATGGCACGCCCTTCTTACAGAGCAGTGAGCGTGCTGCCGTCACCAGCTCGTGACTGTCATGCTGCAGGTCAATTTGTAGTGATGGGGAAAAATCCTCCAGAAAAAAATCGTCCCTGGTGCCTGTTGGATAGCAGTGCTTCAGACATATTTCAGCCTGCAGGTACACAAACAAGCCAGGGGATCAGGTGAAAAGGAGCAAACTGATTTTGGCATTGTCAGTCAGTGGGACACTTGCCGGATGGGTGTTCCCACTTCTCAGAATTCCCTCGCTGGCTCTCCGTTGCCTCACTGTCCGTGCAGACGTCAGCTTTGACATGATGGCAGTGTAAACTTGTGCTTAGCTCAGAAGGAACACTAATGGGGTTTACAAGCCTGCAGTTACTTTAAACCCAAAGGGGTTTCCTCTGACCGTGGCCTTTCAGGCCCTTCACATCATTACAGGGGAAGAACCTCTTTTAACAAGAGGCAGATGGCAAACAAAACGCCACACTGCCTAGTCCGCAGATGAGAGCACCATTTCTTTCTGGTGGCTCTACAACACAACCCGTGTCTGCCACAGGAGGAAAATACAGATACCATGAAGAGTCCTTCACGTGTCCGGTGCACCTAACAGAAGCAGCTGCTGAGGGCTCTTGACACCTAAAGAAGCTGTCTAAGGATCCCGTGTTTGGAGCACAACATGCCTTAACCTGCTCTAGCTGTGACCTTGTAGGATGGCTGGAGAATAGTTTCCTTGCTTTGCTATGCTGGGGAAAGCTGTGTGTGGATCCTTTCCTCATGTTGGACATCCCTTGTTCTTCACGTTGGGCATAAGTTTTCTCTTGGATACCCTGCGTGGCAGAGGGCTGGTGGGCTGCTGCGCTGTGCGCTGCTGCCTGAAGGAGTGGGTGAACAAAGGTGTTTTTTAAACCCTACAGGCAGCAGCGATCTCCTGTCTGGGCTTGCTTTCACTCCTAGGGACTAAAGTGCTCCTTTCTTTGCTGCTGTTTTGCTTCTAGGGCGTCAGGAACTGTTTACATGGCGATGGACATCACCACAGGACAAGAGGTAAGTGTCCACAGTCCCAGCCGATTTTGCAGGTCTTTAGTGCTCTCCCCTCTGGTGCGAAGGGTGGATGGGGCTTTTGGGTGGCCAGTAGATCTTTACTGCCAAGGCGGTTCCTCTGAAGCACAGGCTAGTGTCAGCTGGCAAAATGCATCATCTGCTGTCTTCAGCCTTCAGAAATCCCAGCAAGCTTTTGGGACTGATAAAAACAGTATCATTTTTATTGCCAGCGTCAATGTGTTGGTTTAGAAATCATTCTCTTGTCTGTCAGTGTAGAAGAAGTATATCAAGAGCAAAGATCTCTCCCAAACCAAACAGTCGTGTTTAAGTCTGGTGTCGGTGACAGCCCATTACAGCCCGTGAAGTGCTCGCAGGGAAGTGGGGGCCAGGAGGGTGAGAAACGAATCTTGAAGGAAAGCGGCGTTAGCTTTGACAGCCCCTTTAGTGACCAGTTTAAAGTGGCCTCTTCACATTCCTTTCCTTTTCCAAGGCAAGCGGTCTTGAATCTATACAAACCCTGCCTGAAAATGTGGCTAGAAACCCAGGAATGGGAGCGGAGTGGTGGTCTCTTTCGTGCCATGTTGAGAGCAGGACTAGATAGAGGCGCTTTATAACTGCTCTTAGGTAGAGGTCTAGCCCTGCTTAGGACCCGGGGTGTATCCATCAAATGACATAGAATGGATTATTTTTTTGAAACCCTCAAAGTAATTGCCAATCTGAACTGTGTTAAGGAATGTGTATTTCGAGTTGCAAAGTCAAGATTCAAGAAGCTAGGAAGTGCCAGGTGTAGATAGCTAGGGTCTGGCGGCCGGAAGATATCGCGCTGTACGGAAAGTTAGGGCCCCTCTCCTGAAAGCCAATAGCGTTTAATTTATGATGCAAGCAGACGGAAGTGAGGTTAGAAACCTAAGCTATATAACGCCGTGTCACACACTAATAAACGCCATTTGCCGTCTACCACATTGGTGTCAGCGAGCTGATGGCCCGAGCGTTCCTGAACCAGGTCGCCACGCCTGCGAAGGCAACAGCCAGGACTGTATTTTTTGTGTGTGTAACCTTAATGATTGTTTTAGTATGGCTTTTGAAATGTAATGTACGTCTGTGTTTTCTCTCTGTTATGCCGTCAAGTCAAGAGTAACAGCAGTTGCTGAAATAATGATGACAAATCGTACAATTACTAAAGCATTACCAGCAGTTTTTGTGTATCTTGGCAGTAACAAAATCACTTCCTGCTTGCAAACTGTGCATCAACAATAATAGTGGTGGTAAACTAAGACCATCTGAGAAGAATGAACTACCTGAAAGGGGGTTGTGGCGATGAGGGTGTTGGTCTCTTCTCCCAAGTAACTAGTGATAGGACAAGAGGAAATGGCCTCAAGTTGCGCCAGGGGAGGTTTAGATTGGATATTAGGAAAAATTTCTTCACTGAGAGGGTGGTCAGGCATTGGAACAGGCTGCCCAGGGAGGTGGTGGAGTCGCCATCCCTGGAAGTGTTCAAAAAACGTGTGGATGTGGCGCTTCAGGACATGGTTTAGGGGACATGGTGGTTCTGGATTAATGGTTGGACTTGATGATCTTAAAGGTCCTTTCCAACCTAGTGATTCTGTGATTCTGTGATTCTGTGAATGTCGGTCCAGAGAGTGTTGTTAGAGATGCGTGCTTGATAGTTTAAAGAGCATTTGTACAGATTTCACAAGACAAAATGTATATGGCCGTGTGTCCTGTAACTAGCACCCAGGCTAGCAGAGAAATTGGGTGTTGTAATATAAGTTACTGAGCTCTTTGGTCTGATACCAAGACAGTTTGGCACAGCTCTGCTATGTCATTCCAAAAACACGCGCTCCATGTTCATTGGGACCTTGTGCAACAGGCTACTCAAGTTAATGGCTTTCCCTGTCGTTTTAGGTGGCCATAAAGCAAATTAATCTCCAACAACAGCCCAAAAAGGAACTAATAGTTAACGAAATCCTCATCATGAGAGAAAACAAGAGCTCCAATATTGTGAACTATTTAGACAGGTGAGTAGTTCTGGTATGATCACGTGAATGTTCATGTACATGCTGCAAGCCAAACCTTTTTAAAAACCCCTTTGGTCACTGGCAGAAAATTGACCTCTATTGTTTATCTACTCATAGCCAGTGTATGGGAGGAGACTGCATTTTGTCTGCATTAATCTTTTCTGGCATATATTGCTTAAGACTGTTTTCAAGGACCTGGCACAGCCATCTCAGCCTACCTCCATGTTTTTTTGTTGTTGGCTTGATTGGTTTTGTGGTTAAGTTGATCATCTTTTCTGTGTCTTATCATAAGTGCTGGTAAATCCTCCTCGAAATTACTTCCTTTGGGCTGTTCCTGCTCTTTTCCATTGCTGTGGATATCAGGAAGGTGAAGTTCTTGTTTGCAGAAACACGTAATTTGCCACTTTTTAAATTGTTTCTCCTGTTCCTGGATGTATTTTCTGGTAGGTTTTCCAAACTGTTGACCAATTCCTGTCCTCACTGGTACACATCCTCCTGGTCCAAGATTTATCTTTGCCATTACTGAACTTCAATTTTTCACTTGCTTGCCAACTCGGACCTCTAATTGTTCACTTATGGGCCTTCCTCATTTAGACCGCACAGGTTCTAAGTCCTGTATAGCCTAGAGGGAATGTCTATTCATGTTGTCCTGTCCTCATGTAAGAATGACTTGGAAACAAAATCAGCTGTAGCCTTTTTCCAGAGGTAATTTGGCCGTGCACACTCATCTCAGTGCCATTGTTTTCTTCTTTCAGCTACCTCGTCGGTGACACACTGTGGGTGGTTATGGAATACCTAGCTGGAGGCTCTTTAAATGATGTTCTTGAGGAGACATGTATGGATGAAGGACAGATAGCAGCTGTCTGTAGGGAGGTAAGGGATCCCGCCTGTGCTTCCCATTACTGGGACAGGATGGTACTTCTAAGCAGGTGGTAAGAAGATGAGAGGTTTCATGTTCAGAGCTTTGTTTCTGTGTTGCTTTTATGATACGGAGAAGAAAGAGCATCTTAAGTGAACTGCCTGCCAGTATCGCTGCACTTCTTACACTCTGTTGTTTTACTCATAGAATTTTATTGTACTATTTCTTTTTTTGTTGTTTTTCGTTTTACTCTTCTCAACTTTGCCTCTCTAAACCTTTGCCTGGAGCATGCCTGTACTGCATTCCTTTCGTGTACAAGCAAATATGCTGGTGGCAGAATTTTAAAATGCCAACAAAGAAAAAGAGGGGCTCCTTCATCCCAGTCCTCGGCTTAAAAGAATAGCACTCCACCCAAAACGGTGGTTGCTCCTGAAAAATGCCTAACACGCTATTTCCAGATCTGCCGTCAAGCCTAACAATAAAATCTTTCTCATGCGACCTCCGACTCAAAAGTGATCCATCTTATACCGAAGGAAGGGACTTTTTGGTTTTTGGCAAACCATAGTTTGTCACCTGGGTGGAGATAGCACATTCCCTGCAGCAGCAGTCATTCCGTGCGTGCTTTCAGGGGACAGTCTGTGCCAAGAATTGACATTTCTGTTTCAAAAGCTACTACGCCTTCGTTTAGGAAGTTATTACTCTGTGTTGAAGCAGCAAGCTCTTCCTCTTGAGAGCACAATACTCTGCCATTACTCTCAATTCAACTAGAAATTAAATCCTTTAGAGCCATTTCTTTTCTTGTGTGATCACTAAGTAAGTTTTACCCTCATGTTTCTTTTTGATCTATGAGTGCCTACAAGCTCTGGATTGCCTTCATTCCAACCAAGTGATCCACAGAGACATCAAAAGCGACAATATCCTCCTCGGAATGGATGGATCTGTCAAACTGAGTAGGTATCCTTGGTCAGGTGCAGCATTCCCAGGATGTGGTGTGGGGCTGCTTTTGACTGACTGCCTGTTACCCAAAAGCGATGCCTGTGGTAGTGCACTGGCAGACCACTGCTGCGAGCTAAGAGCACAGTGCCAACGTCCAGAGAGGTACAGAAAGGAAAAAGGTGTAAAGAGTGGTTTCGGTTTGTGTAGGTCCCTTCCAGAAGGGGCAGTAATAAAGAATAATCTAAAGCTTCAAGTGAATAAGAGCCACTGCATGAAACTTGAGGGGTTTTTCAGTGGCCACTTCAGTATTTCCTTGGCTCGAGCACTGAGTAAACAGAGCATGGCCGCTTTACCAGATAGATTCAACAACGCCTTCTGAGGCATCTGGAAGGGATTTCTTTTGCTTGGTTTCATAAATCAAGCTGCCTTTAACAGTACTTGTTTTTCTCCTCAGCTGATTTTGGCTTGTGTGCTCAGATCACCCCTGAGCAGAGTCAACGGAGCACGATGGTCGGGTCTCCTTACTGGATGGCACCAGAAGTGGTGTCGGGAAACGCATACGGGCCCAAAGTGGACATCTGGTCGCTTGGGATCACGGCAATTGAAATGGCACAAGGAGAACCTCCTTACGTTAATGCTCATCCTCTCAGGGTAAGGTGCGAATAAAACCAGAGACCACCGTCTTTCTAACCTGCCCCATGTTTTGTCTCCCATGAGACAAAATCCCAGTTACACCAGCTTGAACTAGTTCCACCAAGGGCTGCTTCTAAATATGTCGCTGGAGCATATCGGCATATATTGTAGCTGTCGTTATGTCAATAGGGGGACCTTAAAAGAGAAGTGACATGTAGACTGTTCAGAAATGTGTCATTTTTGCCCTCAACCACGCTTGAGATTTCTCATGTGCTTTTAGAACTCTCTTTGAGCTGTATCTCTGAATGACAAGAATTTTTCAGCAGCAAGATCCTCCAGTTGGGGAATTTTTATGAAAAATATTTCAACTGTACGTGCAGAAGTCTTTCCAAACTCAGATCAGTGCCGATTGCTCACCTGCGCCTTTCAGGAAGTGTCACTGGTTCTAGTAATGCCATAATCACTTCTTAACAAATGCATTTCTACAAGTCTGTTTTGGCACAGGTACTTGTAGTACACTAGTGTATTTTGATGTTTTGAAGTTTCCAGTTTTGTCCTAATTCCTTAAAATGAAATGACCAGTTCTTATACCAAAGGAGTGTGTCATAGTGGAGGAATGTCTGCCAAGATAACACCTCATGACTGAGAGCTGAAACAGAGCTCAATGCTGCACAGTTAATTCCTGACAGGATGCAGGAATTCAGGAGGAAATTAAGTTTGCTCTATGCGTATACATACGCAATTCTTATTAAGGCTAGAATTAAAATAGAGCCTGACCTTTAGCTTTTCTCATAGCAGTAAGGCTGTGCTCTCTCTGGTCTGTGGCACCCCGACTGCGTACTGCAGACTGAAAGAAGAAACAAGAGAATGGTCAGGAAATACCCCCAGCCAAGCAAAGAGAGGAGCCCACACTCCACCTGCTTCCCTGGGAGACCCTTGCAAAAAATGCATTTGCATAAGGCAGCAAAAACCCGTGAAGAGCATTAGCGTGACTGGTCGGGATGCTGAAGGTTCCCTGCCTCCTTAACCTCAAATGCTGATTAGGGCTCCTCGAGAAGCCTCAGGTCAACTGTTTGTTAGAAAGATCACTGGATTTCTTCTCTCTGACCAAACTCAGCTCTTCCTGCCCTCACCCAGATTCTTTGAGATGCTCTTTTTCTCCATATATGCCTCATCTCCTGCTGGAGATACGATCAGCTTGGACACTTAGAGCTTCAAGGCATCTTCAGGTGTCTTAGTAAAACTGTGGTAGATGAAAATCAGGCACCTGAAGTTGCTTCCATCCGCATTGGCTTCCTGGGCTCTTTTTCAGCGGTTGTTGCCCCTGAGCTAGGAACAGTGAACAGCCTGTGATGGACTGCCTGAAGTTCCCCAGTTATCAGCTAGTTTTATTAAGGTCAATCAACCCCGACAGGATTGATTTGTTTTTTATGAAGGATTGTTTTAATAATGGAAGGCACACAGGAGCTTCTGTTACTTAAACACCTAAATAAATTGTAAGGGCATGAAAGGCTCATTAGTCCTAGAGTTAGCAGCAGTCTTCATGTAGATGCAGTGTTGTTTTCCACGTGTAGAGCAGGCGCATCCCATGCTGCTCACGTTCTTTCCAGCTGATGCAGAACTCACAGGAATGAACAATTTTCGAGCCATGTGTGTCTTGGATGTGTCTGTGATGGTATTTGTTTCCTCTCACTATGATTTCCTTCCATCCGGCACATGCCGAGGGCCTGGGGGACAAACACTGGTGTGATAAAAACCCTTTGAAATTCAGGTTGGACCTCCTCCTGATTTCAATTAAAAAAAAAAACAAACAGAAAACCACAGAAACAAAACAAAGCCTTAAGCATTTCTTTTTCATTTCTTAACCACAGCGCATCAATTTGTCTCAAAACTGTAGCATTTTTTTCAAATGCTGCACATCTTCTACAGTTTCAGGCTTCTTAATCATCTGTATGTTGTTCTGTCACGTATCTGGGTGACCTGGATACCTTTAGGATCTTGCTTTCACAGACTGCAGCTGTAATGGTCTGCTGAAGCCTTTCTTGTTTCTTGGCATGTGAAACAAATTAATGAGCTTATTGCCCCTTTGCAGCTACTGCGAACGCTCCTTTCCTTTGTACCGTACTTGCTTTTCTTTGCCAGCTGCATATCATAGGAGACCAAAAGATATGTGATAAGAAGGTACTTCAGCTTCCCGTAGACCTTTCCCTGTTCTGGTGGAAATATTGAAAAGGGGACGTACCGAGCTGAAGATGACTCTTCTTTGGGATTCATGTTCTGAGAAGAAACAAGTAACTAAAAGAGCTCCATTTGTCCTGGCACTCCTGTTTCACACTCAGGTGAATGTGGCTGCAGTAAAATCCCCAAAGCTGCCGTTGGTGCTGTAGTCCTTTCCCGCAGGAGAAGTATCATCCCTTGGGTAGCGCAATTGAAGCGTAGTGAGGACAGGCACTCCAGCTCACCACTGTGTCCGGTGGCTGAGGTCAGCTGCAGATGGACAGGACCAGACTGATGTTGTGACATTTATGTTGTGGGAAAAGTAAAGAAGCTTCCTTTTATTGTTTTTACTCTAGGATCGTTTCTTTGCCTTTTTAGGCTTGGAAATTGTCCTCTGTATTTAAGAGGACAATAGCAAAGTCAATGTGGTCCCGGTCTAGTTAAGTGCCAGTAGAACAGAGCTGTGTTCTAATGGCAGACGTTTTAATGGAAGACCCCACGGCCTATTTCTATCATTATTGCTGTGTAGTTTAGACGTATTCTGGAAGTTTATGTCTGAATAGTTCAAAAGGTTTGTCTTCCGTTTCTACATAACATCTTGCAAAAGCGCAATGAACTCATCTCGCTGGCTTCTCAGCATGTTAGACCTTGGTTACAAGCGAACCACACTGGATACTGCTCACCCTGTGTTTTGCAAAATGACGTTGTACTCCCTTGGCCTGAGGAATATCAGGAAGACTTGCTCAGCTGCATGAACACCGTCAGCTGCTTGGCAGTGAACATCCTTGGCTTTGCTTAGGAAACTTGAGCTTAGCTTCGGCTGGATGCTGTTGAAGAGGAGAAAGGCTGGAATTTTCAAGTGTTTGGCTAGGCTTGTGTGCACAGAATGACTGTGCATTCAGATGAGCAGCTGGACATTTATGCACAACATGGAGGGGAATCCACAGAGGACTCAACCCTTAACACAGGTGAATACTCCCAATTCTGAGGCAGCGGAGTGTTACCATAGCGATGGAATTACTCGTTTTTCTGATAGCAAGCATTAAACGTTTTCTTCTTAACACATAAGTGACGCTGATCTGGAATTTGGAGACTGCTGAAAGACGTTGTTGCAGCTTGGCTCCCATCTGCCCAAAGATGCATTTTCTTCATAAGATATTTGTGCATGCAACTTATGTGCCTGTGTTGAAAAAAAGGTTCCCAATGTTTCTGTTTCTTTATCCAAGGACTAAGCTGATGGATTTCCTTTTTTCCCATCTGGTTACCATTTTTATCAAGAGCAGAGCAAAAAACTTGGCTACCTTTGCTTTATGGAAGCTGTACTTTAGGGAACAGTGAGCCCCGCCGAGATGCATTTTCTGTAGTAATCCTCAGAAATAATAGCGTTAGGCCAAATTCACTCTTTAAAAGAGGCTGTAAACTGTCACTGTCACAAGCCTGTCACTACTTGGAGAAGCAAAATGTGCTTTTGCCGATGTAGTTCATACTAACCAGGTCAGTCCGTGAAATCAGCTGTCAAGGCAAGATCATTTTGATATTGGAAGAGCTGTGGCTGCCTCCAGGTTTTTTATGTAGCTATAGAAAAATCCTGTCTGACCCCCTGCCAGGGAAGAAACTGCCACTGGAGACTGAACCTTAAAAAATGGGGTCTATCTGGGCAGTTATGGATATGAAGGAAACAGGTGGAGTCTCATGTTCCCTTTTTCTCTAGGCGCTGCATCTGATCGCTACGAACGGGACACCAGAGCTGCAGAACCCTGAGCGATTGTCCGCGGTGTTTCGCGACTTTCTGAGCTGCTGCCTGGAGGTGGATGTGGACAGGCGAGGGTCTGCCAAGGAACTTCTGCAGGTAAAAGGGGACACGGCTGCAAGCGGAACAGCTGTTCTATGGAATGGTTTTCTCACCAGCTAAACTCAAAGGCATGAGACGGAACCCCCTCATATTAGTCTCCAGTCTTGGTGCTTTTCAAAAGGAAAAGAAGTGGAATCATAGAACGGTTTGGGTTGGAAGGGATCTTTAAAGGTCATCTAGTCCAACCCCCGTACAGTGATCAGGGACATCTTCGACTAGAGCAGGTTGCTCAGAGCCCCGTCCAACCTGGCCTGGAATGTTCCCAGGGATGGGGCATCTACCACCTCTCCGGGCAACCTGTGCCAGTGTTTCACCACCTCATTGCAAAAAAATTCTTCCTTAGATCCAGCCTGAATCTACCCTCTTGTCGTTTAAAACCATGACCCCTTGTCCTGTTGCAAGAGACCCTGCTAAAAAACCTGTCCCCATCTTTCTTTAGAAGCCCCCTTTAAGTACTGGAAGGCTGCAAAAAGGTCTCTCCGGAGCCTCCTCTTCTCCAGGCTGAACAACCCCAACTCTCTCAGCCTGTCCTCCTAGGAGAGGTATTCTGTCCCTCTGATCATTTTTGCGGCCCTGTGTTGAATTTTGGTAGTATATTCAGCTCTACATAGTGGCAAATGGGATGGTAGCCACTGCTCTCGCTGCAAGCCAGAGCTGAGTCCGTCAGCGCTCTGTCACTGGTGTCCCTGCTCTTGTCTTGGTGCTGAAAACCTGTACCTCCGTGGCCTTCAGAAGAACACATGGGCCTAAATACTCCTGGCATAAACATTTCCTGGAGCTATTGGAGTTCCCTAAGGAACGGTTTATGCCTCTGCTCTTTTCTGACAACTCAGATAGCCCATGTCTTTAAAAAACAGGAACCTAAGTAAGTAACTTGCGTTTCCTGAAAGGAACAAGGCCCTGGGAGAGCAAACAGCATTCCCAGAGTGCTGGCAGGGCAGAAATGCCAGCACGCTGAAGACAACTTGATAAAGGGATTAATGGGATTTTGGACCCTGTTTGCCTGTGATAGCAAGGTACTGGACATGAAGACGCAGGTGCAGATGGTCCCCTCAGTCCTGTTTCAGCGTATTCCCCATAACCAGAGAAATGCTGCTTGAGGCTGTGAGTACCTGAGTTTGGAAAGTAACGGTTCATTTCTTTTTTTCCTTTGCACAGCATCCATTCCTAAAATTAGCCAAGCCTCTCTCCAGCCTGACGCCGCTGATCACGGAAGCAAAGGAAGCGAATAAGAACGGCAGCAGCCACTAGTGCTTCAAGCCGGCTTTCTCCCATGCCAGCTCAGAGCAGAACTGAGAATAAAACTCTATAGAACCTCAACGCTTGTGCTGTGGGACAGGTGGATGGATAAAGTAGCCAATGGTCACAGTCATGGTGGTAGGAGGGAGAACAACCCAGCCCCTCAAGGAGTAAAATATGACCGTTTCTCTTCTTCCTGCCTTCTGGCTCCTGAATTTATTTTGAAGACGAAACAGGGCTTAAGACAGAGAGGTAACGACCACAAATGCTTGCCTGCCTCAGCCATTTCCAAGGGAAAGCAAATTCAGTTGGAAGGTCCCCTTCCTTCTCACCCTGTGAATAAGCTGTACACTCACTTTGAAATTGTGACAGTCAAAAGAGCAAGTGAAGCAACAGCCACCCAGTGTTAAAAAAAAAAAAAAAAAAAGGAAAAAACCCTGTAAAACAGCTTAGCGCTGTAGTCTTCATGTCTAGGCCTGGTCCTGCAAAGGGCTAAGTAGCCTTTAAGGTATGAACCACCGTCCTGTTTTGGCAGTAGGAAGGCAGGATGCTTGGGCTGTTGTTGGATTAGGCCATTGGCTTGTTTGGCTTTGGCTTCTTGTTTAGTTCCAGTTTTTGTGTTGCCACTGTCATTCATACCTCAACTGAACTACTGTCGCTCGCTCTGTCCGTCCCAGTGTCCTCGGCTGAGGCAACGGACGGATGCAATGCTGATGGACGGCAGCAGTGAGCACAGCTGTGGGAGGTGCGCCCAGGGAGAGGAAATCTTCCACGTAGTGACCGAGCTGCGGGAGGAGGTGACTAGGTTGAGGCTATCAGGGAGAGCGAGCAAGCGAGAGACTCTTAGAACTGCACCCTGCCTTCCCTGGGACAGGCCCACCAGGGAGATGGGACGCATCATATGGGGGATTGCCTATCCTCTGCCCAGCTGGCTGAACACAGTGACTCCAGTATGCCCTCCGGAAGTCCAAAGGGGCAGTTCTGCTGTGGTTTCTAACACATCAATAACCCTTGCGTCTTTGCTGTCACACAGCTCTCCATCCTCCCTACCTCCACTGAGCTGGCAGACTGCAGCACCTCGCTAGCACCATCCCTCAAACATCGGCGTGCCGCCCCCAGGCTCATCTCTAGCGAGCCGGGTTTTATCCCCTTCCCCCTTCGAATCTAGTTTAAGGCTCTTTCATGGAGCCCTGCTAAGTCCTGTGCAAAGACCCTTTTCCCCCTTTGAGACACGTGTACCCCACCTGTCACCAGCAGGCCTGGTGTGTGGACCAGCTCATGATCAAAAACCTCCCAATTCTGCCGGTGTCACCGGGCTCAAGCTGCTGGCTCTTCCTGTTCCTTCCGTCAGCATTCCTGCAACTGGAAGAACCGAGGAGAACCTACTTGTGCTCCTGATCCCTTAGCCAGTCGTGCCAAGGCCCCGAAGTCTCTCTTGATTGCCCTTGGACTTCTTACTGCAACTTTGTCACTACCTACATGAAAAATCAATAATGGAGAATAATCTGAGGCCGTACCAGGGTAGGAAGCTTATTCTTCACAGCTTTAACTGGGGCCCCAGGGAGGCAGCAGACTTCCCTAAGAAGTGGGTCCGGTCTGCATATGGGGCCTTCTGTGCCCTTCAGAAGGGAGTCTCCTCTGACAATGACCTGTCGTCTTCTTTTTGTGGAAGCGGTACCAGTACAAGCAGATGGGTTTATGGCAATAACCATCAATGGCCATTGGCTCTTTGACCGAACTTCCCGTAAATGCAAGAAGAGACACTCGGACACCCTGAGATGTCCCCTCCCTTCGCTGGGCCTGGGCACGGGCAGCCAAGTGCCGCACGGCAAAGCCCACTGCATCTTCCCCAGGCTGTCTTGTCCTGGCCGGCTGCTGCCAGGAGGGGACAGCGGGTGGTGACAGCCTGGGGGTGACAGGAGGGACAGCAGGCGGTGACAGGCCTGGGGGGTGACAGGAGGGTCCCCACAGGCCTGGGGTGTGACAGGACACCAGGCAGTTGCAGGCCCAGGGGGGTGACAGGAGGGACACCACAGGCCTGGGGTGTGACAGGACACCGGGCAGTGACTGGCCAGGGGGGTGACAGGAGGGACACCACAGGCCTGGGGTGTGACATGACACCAGGCAGTGGCAGGCCCAGGGGGGTGACAGGAGGGACAGCACAGGCCTGGGGTGTGACAGGACACCAGGCAGTGGCAGGCCCAGGGGGATAACAGGAGGGACACCACAGGCCTGGGGTGTGACAGGACACCAGGCAGTGGCAGGCCCAGGGGGGTGACAGGAGGGACACCACAGGCCAGGTGAGGCGCGGGGGGGTGCAGTGTTCCGTTGGGCACGCGCAGTGATGCGATCAGGGCAGCCCCTGCGGCTGGCGTCCGTTAAACCGCCAACGGAACGCTGAGGCAGAGGTGCCCGAGTGCCCACAGCGAGTGGTTGGGCCTGGGAGCGCTGCGTGAGAGAGGGAGCAGAGGCCGAGCCGGGGCCGCGGGGGCCTCTCCCCGTCATCCGCCCGCCCGCCCATCGCTGAGGGCCGCAGGCCGGACTTGTTGTGGGGGTGAGCTCAGCCCCCTCGGTCCGCTGTAGTAGATGCCGTCGGGGAGCAGGCCCCGACCATGTCGTGCGTCCACTACAAGTTCTCCTCCAAGCTGAGCTATGACACGGTCACCTTCACCGGCCTCCACATCTCCCTGTGCGACCTCAAGCGCCAGATCATGGGCCGGGAGAAGCTGAAGGCGGCCACCTGTGACCTGCAGATCACCAACGCCCAGACCAAAGAAGGTGCGTGGGGGCAGCGGGCGTGGGGGCTTAGGGACTGCCCGGCTGGCAGTGTCACAGACCACCCTGTGATGGCCATGGCCTGTGGGAGCCACGCTCTGCTCTTTGTGGCTCGTCCCCACATAGCCTGAGTCAGCCTGAGGCCCATCTTGCCGGCCTGCGGGGGGACTGGGAGGGCAAGCGGCGCGGGGGCTTACACGGGGTGGGAAGCGATAATGTGATTCGGCCACGCTCGGTAGCTGTGGCTTGTGTTGGGGCTCAGGGCTGTTCTTTTGTAGTTGCTGTTCTGACAACTACCTTCAGATCTGTGCTTTGGGCGCGGAGCAGGCATAGAAGAATGTGTGGTTGATGTGTGATGTACAGGGCTTAGAAATTTTTGCTTTCCTGGAATTCTGCTAGGTAAAATGATAAGGAAATATGGGAGGATATCTTATATTAATAACCTCTCCAGATGTCTTGGAAATCAGGTGGAGAAAGCTGAAAGGGATGGGAAGAGAACAGGTGGCTACTTTGAAGAAATAAATTGTCTTTGGTGACTTCGTTTTGTGATCACCTTGCTTTACTCCACTGCACTGGAAAACTGGCTTGGTGGCTGTTGCAGCAACTGCTCGCTAGCAACACTTTGGATCAAGAGTGTAGCTGTGAGTTACCATCTGTGCAGACCCTCTAATGGCCCCTCTGCCATGGATGTTCTCCGTATCTAAATGACACCTTGGAATTTCTTGTTAATATCGCTTCTTTTCTACACCAAAGACATTGTCGTTCAGGTGCTATCGAGCATCATTTCACCATATGTCTCTAAGCATTTTTTTTCCCTGGTACTACGTGTGAACCATATCAGAACATTTATGGTGACTATACGTAAGAAACGTTCTTAGAGAAGTCATAAATTCTTTTAAACCTAAAAAGTGGTGCTTGATTCTCAGAGATGATAATGGTTTCGTGGTACTTAGTATGATATTTCAGTTTGGTAAGCTGCTGTCTTGACAAGTTTGAATGTGATTACAGGCCTTGGGGTGTGACTTTTCAGAAATAGAAAGATTTGTTGCCAAGTCTCTGCTCGGGGATATTGCTGCCCAGGAGGAAAAGGTTCCTGCTGGGAGATGCCAGTTTTGTCCGAGAGCTGCTAGACTAAGCTGCCATCTGTTAAATTCAAATCAAGCAAACAAAAATTTCCAGGCACTTCAGGAATAGTGCTCCAGCTTTAATCCTTTCCTATTAAAAGAAGAAAAAGAAAGTTAACTTTTTAGTCTGCGTTGTTTGACTTCACCTTTATTAAGGTGCCATCAACCAAAATGAATTCAATTAATCGAGGCGAAGGAAATAGAAATGTATTAAAGCCAACTGGTACCACATCCCTTAAGTCTTAAGTCTGCAGTCTTAAGCTGCAAGCCATACGCAGAGGTGGCCGGCTGTCTTCTGTGTTCTGTCGGCCTTGAGCACCAGCAGCGTGGCTGAATCGCTTTTAGTGAACAGCTATGAAAGCAACGGCACAGAGATTTCATGCTTTAGCTAAGGGCCTGTTTTGTTGCAGGGCAAGCTTGTCTAACTTCAGATCTGCTTTACACAGGTGAGACTTGGCTGTGCTTTGTTTTTCTCCAAAGATCCCTTGGTTTTGTAGCCTAACAGAAGCAAAAGCCACTTAAGCTAGATCAGGACAGAACCTCATGCGCTAGCAGACTCTCCTTTAGTGACCTTTGGGAGCATTTTGCTGTTGGCATTCACGCTCTCTCAAAAAAAACTGGAAAAGATTGTGCTGCTTGCGTTTGGTTCTCAAACCTGAAGATTTCTTGGAATGTACTGCTAGTGTGCTGAGACGATAAAAATGCACCGTTACATCTGAAATCTGGCTTTTCTATCTGCAAAGGGCTTCCCTCTCTGCCGCGCTGTGTAATTACATATTCATATACATTCTTATGAATTGACTAATGTTTTTTTCTGCATTTATGTTGTTTTCAGAATACACAGAGGCTAATGCCCTGATTCCTAAGAACTCATCAGTAATTGTGAGAAGAATCCCTGTCGGAGGAGTTAAAGCTACCAGCAAAACATACGTTCTGTAGGTATCCATAAAGCACTGTGTTCTGTGTTAGTGGTTTGGGTGTGTTACCTTTTCTAATTGATGTTCATTTCCAGAGGCATTCAGATTGTATCTTTCTGGTTAAAGCTGCTGTTACTTTTTGTTGTAATGGGGTAGATTTTATTGTTCCTGTCCCAAAGTAAACTTATGCTTTTCGGCCTGCTGGGACATGGGGTTCAAACTCCAACAACGGTAACTGTTAAGAATGATTCTATTTGGTTTGATCTTGGGGTTGTTTTTTCTGAGCACCAAGTTTTCGATGCTGTTTCCTCTACGTGGAGAGATTCCTTGTTACACGTGTTTGCTTGTCTTGCTTTTAGAGTGAAGACAGGTACGCACTGGAGTGTAAACTTAGAATTTGTTCCCATCTCAGAAGAGTCTGATTCTCAGTGTTTCTGCGAATCCGTCTATTCTTTGCATTTGGGGCAGGGGGGGTGGCATATGGCAGGTATCCTTATGCCCCAAATCTGGTGTTTTTGCATACTAGCTAGAGGGGAAAGACCAAGGCTTGCCAGCTCTGCTGATGGGACACTTGGGATGATGCTGGAATTATTTGTTAACTACATCGATGGCTGCATGTCTCATTCATGATGATCTACATGCAGATACAGATCAATGAGTATGTGGAATCTCAGCGAGTTCCCAGATGTAATAAATATTTCCCCAAATACTGTAGCATTTTCAAGGTTATCTTAAAGCAAATTCTGGCAATTAAGTCCTTTTTTTTTTTTTTTTTTCCTACAGGACTCCTAAATCGCAGAAAATCCTAGGCACTGCCTTCAGGTGACATTTCTACTACTATTTTTAGTCACCATGTTTAAGACACAAAACTGTAGTACAGACTTCATATTTTTGATACTTATGTCGCAGAGACAAAATATCTGAGGCACTTTGGTGTTCTATTGCTGTAAGTCTTAGAGTAATTTTCTGACAAAGTAGAAATGGGCTTCTGGGGGTTTTTTTAGTTGCACTGAAGGTACCAAGAGAGAGCCGTTTATGTATATGAATACGTTTCCACATGCACTAGACTATCAGCACATCACGTTTTGATGTTCAAGTTCTGTAATCTGTTGTCGCTGCTGTATGTTGGGCACAAGGGCTTTCTTTTAAGTTCTGATCACTTTTATTTCTTCTTCCAGATGTCAAACTGAGCCAGTGAGTGGAATATCAAGAGGCGTATGTAAAACACCATCTCACACTTTTTTCTACACACTGCACTTAATTCTGATCAATGTAGCCTTGTGTTAATTTCCCCAACATTAACCTAATATATTTTCCACTAAAACATAGATGCTGTATGTACAATGTATTTGATTCAGCATCATAGAAATTTTATTCTACGTTTCTAAAAAACTAAGCAGTGATTCGGATGTCTTTCTGATGATGTTTTACTAGTGTCAGCTTAACTGCTGCTTGTGGCATCATAGAATTCAATATCCTGGAAAAGGAACCAGATGAGAGCTACCCTTTTGACTTGTGGAAAAACCGCATGTCATCTTAGATCCCAGTAAATGCCACAGTCCGTTGCTGACTGGTGGCCTGAGGACTTCATTCCTGCAAGCTGTTGCAGGAGGTAGCTGGGAGGGAGGAGTGTGGTTGCAAAGGAGAAAAAAAAAAAATCCCAGGATTGTGCTCTGAATCCATGTTTTCGTCATCATTAAGACTTGGTTTTGGTCTGCTGGCAAGGAGAAGAATATTAAATTCTCACACTTCCCAATCTAATTTGCTTAGTGTGGCCTGCGGTCTAATACACGACAAGAAATCCATTTTCTCAGTTTTTATAGGCTACTCTGTCATGGCAGACACCTTAATTTCAATAATTTGAGCAGCTTATTTTTTTTCTTGATAAAGTGGTGGGTTTCTTTTATGGCGGATGCTTTGGAGTGGTGTTTGCATTTGGGTTTTGTGGGGTGTGGTGAGCCTGGCATTTTTAAACTTATGGAGAGGAGAGGCAGAGTTCCTGTTTCAGGGCTGATGTGCCCATGCTTGATTTTGACAGGCAACTAGGCTGTGTTCATAAAGGCATAGCCGTGTGCATTTATAAATGATGAGACGCTGATTGATTTACAAACTGCACTGAAAATAAGTTTTCTGTAGTGATGCTTCCTTCTCCAAGAAACATAAATATTGTTTTAGAATCCCTTTTAGCGGACAGTTGACAGCTTCCTTACCCCTTGGACTTTTAAGCAGTTGTGAGCATTTGACAAGGCTCCCTCCCTGAGACATTCTGGAGCAATACATAATCTCAAGCGGCTTTGGTTGTTTTAGTTTCTTCTCCTTAACGACATAGGCACTCCTAAGCTGTCGTGGGTTTGGACTTTATTTTGAACACAGGCAAATGACACTAGGTTGGAAATGCCTCTTTCAGTGATGCTCAGAGGATATAGTGCAGAATTTCCGACTACCGTAGAGGTTAACTATTGCTAGGTTTTGATTGTAAAACTTAAAGATGTTTTTAATTTTTTGTGAACAGAGTGATGACTCTTCTGCACCTCTTTCTCTGGCCCAGCTGATTAAGGTATATATATTTTTTTTTCTTGTCAAATACATAAAAAAAAAAGTGTTTGCTTCAAATTTTTAAATTGAACACTGTGATCTATAGCAGGATGACTGTTGTAATGGGAAGAAAACTTTAATGTAGTTTTTAATAATTTATTTATTTTAACTTTAAAGCCTGTGTAGCTGTTGATAGTATCCTGTGAAGAGCAGTTCCCACTTTGGGAAGATAGAAGGGGAGCACCTTATCAGCCTCCACATAGTGTTGCAGTATGACTCAGCTTCAAGACACAAAGCAGCAGCCTTGCAGAAGCTGTTGACTTGTTCACACATTTCTTTAGGTTTACATTGGAAACGAACACAATGTTCACAGAAGAACTGAATTGGCTGTTGGTTATGGACATCTTGGGGGGGGTTGCAACAGCCAAAGTAGAAGCGTTTCTGTCGCATGGGCAATGGCATGGCTATTTTTGAATTTCTAGTCATTATAGTTATAGATCCGTTCTTGGAATGCTGCACAATTTCATAAATTGCAGTATATCTAGAGTGGACAACACGGTCTAATTTGTTGGGACACAGTGTAGATTGTGCAAATGTTCCTAGTTACATCAGTTAATATGAAGAATTTAGCAGGGGGGAACGTGCAGTTTGGACTGCCTACAGCACGATTTCTACTGAAAAGAGTCTTTTGTCTTGCTGAGGGGCTCTAAAAAGCTTGAATCTCTGTAATGCTTCTGTGTCTGAAGCTGAATTTCAGCAAGCAAAACCAACTTCCCTGACCTTTAAGTTGTGTATCCTTCTGATGCTGCAAATGTAAACAATGGTACTTGCCTTCATCTTTCTCAATTCAATGTACAGTGGCTGTCTTCTCCTTCAAATAGACTGGAGCTTAAAGATCCCTTTAATAATAGCGGCAGGTCTAACTTTTTCTGTGCATAGCTTCAGTCCACTTGGAAGAAAACTGGAGTAGGTGCACAAGTCTTTATAAGGTCCAACCTGAGCCTAAGGTTTTGAGTGCCCAAGAATGCTCTTTTCAAGTAGGTTAACAGGCACATAAGCATCATTTCATGGTGTAAGGACTCCCCAGAACACTTTCAGCACAACTATTTTTTATATAAGCAGCTGTTTTCAGGCAACCTCAGCTAGTGTTGTGCTGCTCTGTACAGGCTTGGGTGAGTGGTGTTGTCTTTGGCTGTGTGCGCTTCAATGTGTTTCTAATGTGCCTCTCAAACGATTACTTGTTAAACAACAGACTGCCAATCTGGCTGAAGCCAATGCTGCCGAAGAAGATAAAATAAAAGCCATGATGATCCAGTCTTGCCGTGAATATGATCCAGCCAAGTAAGTGTGGATAATGTCAAATCCGATCTTTGGCGACGATGGAAAACCTGTAAACTTGTTGGTTTTAACAAACATGGATTTAACACATGCATCCTTTTTCTTTTTTTTCCCCAAAACACCTTCAGTTACACGAAGAAAGCCTTGGGTCCACCTCCGACATCATATACTTGCTTTGGTTGTGGAAAACCTGGCCACTGTGTAAAGAACTGCCCAACAAAGGGGGTAAGATTGCGGGGGACTTCTGGTGTGACTTACTTTTAAATTGTTTTCCCTTGGCAGTTCCGTAACAAATACATGAATACTCATGTTAAGAATTGTTTCTTTTGGGGTGAAACGCAGAGGTCATGTGGCAATGTTGCAAAGCCCTTTACAATTCACGGGAAACCTGGAGTTATAAATGTAACATTTTCTTCCTTCTAGGCCATGGACATTACATATGTCCATAGATCTTTCTCTGCACACTGTCATGCATATTTTTATACATTTCAATTTTATTGGAAATCTTTCTGGTTTCAACGCTTTTTAATGACAGTTCACAGTTTTCAGTAGTTTGTAAAAACCCAAGATGTTTCGGTCGACCCCATCCGTTCAATGTTTGCGTGTTTTAGTTACACAAGCACCTGGCTGAGTAGCCATGCCGTTTGACATCAGTTGCTGAATGTATATGCGTGAGATACGAATTCCACCTTCACTAGAGAAGGTGAATCTCAGTTTCTCAGTGTCGGATTCAGAGCACCGAGTTAAGCTCTCACTCTGAACTGCGCTTTGAAGGAGGAGCGGGGTTGTGTCTCCTCTCCGAGTGGATGGTGAGCCAAGGGATATTTCACCCTTAAGGAACTTGACATTAAGCCAAAGGATGTCGACTGAGTTCAAAACGCTGCTCAAGCCTTTGGGACATCCTGGCTATATTCCTTTAGGGAGAAGGGTATTTTAGTTGAGCAAGCCTTATGCTGGGTAAAAGGAGAGGATTAAAGGCTTTTGCTGCTGAAAATCATCATTGAAATGTCCTTTTAAGGGTGGGTCTTAAGATGAGAGATATCTGCACTTCTTTTCTTAACAGGACAGAATTTTTGAGTCTGTTCCCAGAATTAAAAGGAGCACAGGAATTCCGAGGAGTTTCCTGATGGAGGTGAAAGATCCCAGTATAAAGGGCGCTATGCTGACAAGCACTGGGAAATACGCCATACCAATTATTAGTGCGTAAGTATGGGATTAATGGGACTGAGCAGAAAGGCAACGAGAGAAACCATGCGTGTGTGTCCGAGTGGCAATGCAAGCAAGTTGGCCAGCGTCTGTAATTACGAAGGAGGAAGCACCGTCATTGTATCGTTGCCTTAAAATCTGTGATACTTTCTAATATGGAAATAGACTGGTCCTGCTGTTCACGCCCCTGGAAGTTGGTTCAACTTGTGGAACACCTAGAATCTGTAGGTCTGCAAAAGATTTCACTAGTGCTTACCGTTGGAGTCATTCTCCTCGAAAGCTCGTTTTGCTTCTCTTTGACGTTTCAAAGGCTTCTTGCCAAATTTAGCAAATAGCTGTGTGACTGAGATTTCCTCCCCCTCTGGCTTTGATCAAATCTCATGTGTGAACCAGACGGATGTTTTCCTGTTTTGCTTTACACTAAGAAAATCCTACTGTGTGGTGACAAGAGTGGCTGGGAAGAAATGCACTTGGTAGCACTTCTGTTTGTGGCTGTCATGGATCTCCTTTTGTAGAAGCTGAGACATAGTTTTCTTTTATTCATAAAGTGTATTTAATCGGAGACTCACTTGATCCTGAGCCTGCAATTTACATTGACCCTCTGGCAGAGGAGAGGTGGGATTCATTTCAGCTGATTTCTGGATGTCGAAAAATGATTTTTCTAGTCTGAGCCAATCTCTTAGTTGATCCCATGAATGGGAGAGTTCTGCAGAAGGAAAATTGTTCCCCCTCCCTCTTCTGGTGTGGTGGCCAAAGAGAAGTAGTTGAAACTAAATGCCTACGCTTTAGAAAGCTAATGTGGAGTGAGAAGAATGCCATCTATTTTACCTTCCTTGCGGAAAATCCAAAGCTTGGAAAAGTTCTCCTTTGCCCATCTTTCACTTGTTGTTTTTCCTTCCCCGCCCCCGCCTCCAGGGAAGCGTATGCTAGAGGAAAGAAGGAAAAGCCTCCCTTTTCACCAGAGGAGCCGTCCTCCTCCTCCTCCTCAGACGCTCCTGTTCCAGAGGAGTTGTTATGTCTCATTTGCAAAGAGGTCATGAGTGACGCAGCTGTTACTCCCTGCTGTGGAAACAGTTACTGTGACGAATGTAAGTCTTACTCCCACGGTTGTTAACTCAAAACATGGCATCTGACCTTCCGAAGGCAGAACTGGGAGAGAACAAAATTACTTGGTTACCCGTTCTGTTTGATACCTGAGTATACCCAGAACGGGAGAGGACCCTTCTTATGCAAAGGGCAGAAAAAAAAGGCAGAAAGCTTTTTTCCCTGGTTACGTGTCTAGTTAAACCCTCTGTACATGTGGAAGGATGACTCTGAGAAGAATGTGTAACCGTGCAGGTGATTACAGTATGAGATACTGAATGCATTTAGTTTGTCCCCAGCCCTTTCTCTCATGCAAAATTCTATAGCCTGCTCTGGTGACTTATTGTGGTCTGCAACAAACGGAGAGTTGGGCGTTTAATCCACATTCTTCTCCACAGGAGAGTTGGTGAAATCCTTCAGAACTTGAACCTATGAAAGGTTTTTTGAGATGTGTTTTATTCATCAACCTTGAGGTTGGTGACTTCTCACTGTCCTGCACAGTGGAAAGACCAGTCCAAACATCAAGACACAGCCTACTCTACAGCTTCCAAGTAACAACAGTGAAATATCAACTCTGCTTAGTTATTTGCTGCATGCTGGACATTTTTTACACTATTGGACATTTACCGCTTCAGGCTCTGTTCAAGACCGTATTCACCCATTAATCATATACGTGTTTTTATAATTGATTAGAACCCCAACATTTTCCTTAGTTTTGCTGAAAACTCTTTTGATGGTTCTCGTTATTCACAGGTATTAGAACAGCGTTACTGGAATCTGAGGAACATACATGCCCAACGTGTCATCAAACAGACGTTTCTCCCGATGCTTTGACTGCCAACAAGTTCTTACGCCAGGTGACATGCTGACATTTATGTAAACTGTTTGTTAGACAGGTCTATTTGCGAAAAGCTGAAAGGGAAGAAAATACTCGTTTACATCTCCTTAAGCAAGGCTAAATGGAATAAGGCTAAATTTACTTTTCAGAGCCGTTATCTGGTGTTAGAGAAGCTTACAACTCTTTAGAGAGAATCTGGCAAATTCAGGTCACACTTTTGCTTAACGTGATTGCCTCACTTTCAAATTTGGTGTTAACACTGAGGTACTGTAAATAGAGATACTCTGCGTTACCCATCGTTAGGGTCAGTGTTTCACCTGATGTCTTCCTATACCTGTATGTTGATTGATTTTAGGATTGATAAAGTTTACAGGAACACACAAGTAATTTTGCTCTGGGGAGGCTTTTGTTCGTACATCTACTGAAGTTTCATAGTGCCTTTCTGTATGTGTTTTTCTGCCTCTAGGCTGTGAACAACTTCAATAATGGAACTGGCTACAGAGAGCAGATTCAGCAGCAACATGAGCAGCAGCCGCCACCTCCACCACCTCCACCACCACTAACGAGACAAACAAGAGCGCACAACATGCAGCCTCAGCTCCGGCCAGCAGTTTCCAGACAGCAGGACCCACTAATGACTCCATTAGCATCCCTGGCTCCTCATTCTGCTGCTGCTTTGTCATCGTTGGCCTCTGGTCAGTCCTCTGTGGCCGTTGGGCTGCCAGTAAATCCGTCTTCTGTCGTCACCTCTGGTCTCCCTCCAGCAGTGTCCCTGTCTCTCTGTGCTGAACAGCCGGACGGACCTCTTTGGTAAGTAAATCTGTAGATCAACAGGGATATAAAGGACACTAAAATGCTCAAGTTAGATTCTTCTTCTTGTTGAGCTTCTCCACTAGCTATTTATCTATCGGTAGTGACAGTTCCCGATACTAGTGGAAGTTCTGGTTTTTGTATTTACTTTGAATGAGGACACTTTGATAACTCGGAAGTGTGTCTCATGCAAGGATTGTCTCAGAAGTATTTCTTGCTCAGTTCCCTTATCAGTCATTGTCTATGAGTTTTACCCTGAAAGAGGCACATTTTGCCCAGGGGCCCTTTGGTTTTATGTGGCTAGCAATTCCTAAAGGAGCCCTCTAGTTATGTCAAAGCTTCTTGAGTGCATTAATTTCTCTCTAGTACGGAGGAAGCAACAGTTTCATGAAACCTGTAAAAGCACAATTAGAGCTAAAACTGAGCAGGTGTTTTCCTATTACTTTTTTCTACGGTATTTCTACCATCAATCTTACGATAAGTCAGAGTCATCCTCAGTAACACAAAGGGCAGTCGGTGACGCGTGCTGACCTGGCTAATAAACACTGAAACGCCGTAACTTTGAAGTATTTACAAACATGAAAGTCTGAGTTTGCAGCCCGGTGAAGTCACATGAAAAGACGTGAAAGATCTGTACGATTGTTTAGGGCTTGTGGCCTTTCAGCTTTATGCCTGGGCTGCAAATAGCCTCTCTGTCCAGAAGACTGTCGGGCTCAGCTGTAGCGTTGAATGCAAAGAACCGCAATTCAGAAGAACCTCTAAGGCAGCCTCTGCACTCGCACATAAACATTTCCTCATAGAATTTCAGTTCTCGCGTCTTCCAAAATGGAGATTCAGTGTGTGACTTGTATGTGCTCTAACCCTTTCACGTGCAGCTAGCTTAAGAAGATATTTTTCCAGTGAGCTTTCTCTTGGCATGCCAGTAGTCCAAATCGACTTCTTTCCAGTCTTCAGTAAGAATGGGCCAACTTCACATCTGTAAATCTGATGAAGATTTTTTAAATTTTTTTTCCCATTTAGAGTAGTCAGCCTTTTCTCACCTTGGACTTGCTATTTCCAGTAGCACTTGAAAACGCTGTTTGAATAATAACTTTTTTTTTTTTTTTTGTAGTGATGCTGATACTGTGTTACCTCCTGCTGCTCTGGTGACTGCTACTGAACTTCTGAAATTGCCCTCTCTGTCAACCAGCAGCTTGTTGGAAGAGGAGGTCAGTTTTCTTTCAAATGATGCAGTGACTGTTGCCTTTTAGTGGAGCTTAATTTCTAACTGTTTGCATGTATTGACAAGGGCGATCACGTTCCTGCACTAAGGCAACCAGCGATCCCAAGTCTTCTGGGCCCCGAAGGGCAATCAGTACCCTCAACCGGTAAGTCACTATAACTTTAGAATTTCTTTTAAAAAGCTGTCTTGAGATAAACTAAATGGGATTTTTCTCTTTTTCCTCTCCCTACGCCAAAAGCTCATGCAATCACAGGCAGCACAGTTGGCTCAGCTGGTGGCAGACCAGGCTGGCAACGGTAAGTATTCTACAGAAATCCGGTATATTACGACCCGTAACCTGTTCAACGAGGCCGTAACACTTAACTTAGACTACAGCTGATTTATAATGGAGTAAGTATGCCCAGATAGTTGTGGAGAATACAAGCGGTGATTAATTTTTAAAGGGCTTAATTTGATTTGGCTTTGACAAAGGGGATCTGTGCTTGCAGTAGAGTATTTAAAGTAAAACTCCAGTACGTGATTGAAAAGAGGACTCTGAAAAAGGAACAGTTTTTGAGGGAACCAGCAGTACATCTAAAAATGAAATATAACTAAAGGATTGGGTGGAAAGCCACCCTTTTGATTACTGGCTGAACAGACCTGAAGACATTGATTCCCCAATACAAATCAGCCTCCAACATTCTTTATTTCACAACTTAGCGGATACTGGTGGAGCAAATTCTTGGAAAAGTCAAGGCTGTTATTTGATGACAATTTTGACTTTCTTCAATGTTCTCATCTCAACGAGCCAAGGTGCTTTCTCTCAGTGGGAGAGAGAGGCGTTTGTTTGATCTATTATTGCCGTGTCAAGTTAGTCCTTCCTTTTGGTACGCCTTTGTTAGAGATCGGTTGTAAGCGTGCATTGTGTTTATAATGTCTTAAAGATAAAGCACAACAAAAGCCAGGACGATTCCACAGATTTCCTAAAACTCTCAAATTTAGTAAGCAAGAAAATAACAATTCAGGGACAAGAACAGGCCAAAGACATCATCATGAGGCAAGACCACAGGTGATGCCTGTGGAAGAAGCTAAAAGAAGTTTGAGAGAAGATTAGTTAATATTTGTGCAGTACTTTGAGGATCAGAAGTGTGATCTTCAGTAGTAAGTATAAGCAGTAAGTACATCAAGGAGTGGCAGAGGAGCGGTGGGCGCTTGGCACATGGGACATGGGAGTGTCTTTTAAGCACGGGCAGCCTCCATCCACGGTCACAAAGCGGAGTATAAGGGGAGAAGACTGCGGGAGCTGTTGGGGGCGAGGGTCTGGAAGGCAAGCATGAGGATCAAGAAGGGAGCGTAGTCTCAAGTGAAGGGAAAGCAGGGAGAAAAATGCTGAAGTTGAGGGTAGGAAGTGCTCGCCACCAGGCTGCCGCTTCATTCGCTTTCCTCTTTACAATCAGGGCAGAGTGTGACAAAGAGTGACACATGTTTTTGGGTTTCTTCAGAAGTTCAAATCGAGGACGCCTGCGCAGTGGACGTTCCCAAAGGACTCACGCCCCAACAGAAGCAGCATCAACATCCGTCGTCGTGCCTGTGCCTCCAGCTCCCTCATACCCTCCACCACCCCATGCACTTCCTTCAGGGCTACCACCAGCACAGTCTCCTCTTCACTTTCCACCTGGTCAGCCTCCATCTGCTGGGTACGCTGTTCCCCCTCCAGGATATCCTCCAGCTCCTGCCAACATGTCATCAGCTTGGGTAGCAACAGCAGTGCCAAGGGCTCATGCAAATACCATCCTCATGACACAAGCACCTCCTTTATCCAGGGAGGAGTTTTACCGAGAACAGCAGAGACTGCAAGAGGAGTAAGTATTTGGCTCAATGAAGTTGCCTTGGTTTTCATTGTTGTATTTCAATAGCATATCAGACTGCAGTTACACCACAGTGCACCTGACATCAACAAAATGCAAGAATCGTCACGGTGTCATAATGTCATGTCCTTTTTCTTTGCAAAGGGTAAACATGCAAAACTGAGACAAGACAAATGTAGTTCTAAAATATTGGCTAAAAGTTGTAGGTATTCTAAGCTGGTCTTCCTTCGATGTTAGCTGTTCACCTTTTGCATTTGCATGCAGTAGGCATTTTCTCCTAGTGGCCATGTTGTGTTTCTTGATGTCTTTTGGTAACGAAGGTCAAACTACAATGGTAGTAAAGGTCAAACTTGTTTTCACAGGGACAAGAAAAAGTCCAAACCTGATGAGTTTACAAAGGATGAGTTTGCTAAGGAAGTGATGGAATATAACAAGGTTCGAAAGGAGCGTTCGGTTTCCAGGTACGTGCTTTACATGTCCATTATGGAGAAGCAGATTGTCTGGAAGAATCAGGAGGCGTTGCACTCCACCGCTCTGTTGCTAGACGGATGGGATGATCCCAGGGATTAGCAGCGACAGGAATTTCATGTGTGCATTCCTAGCTTAAATAGGGCAGAGATTACAGTTGACTGGCAGTTATAATTTGGCAACAGCTGTTCAGGAACAGGTTTCTCTTTTAGTAAAGCTTCTCTGTAATGGCATCCTTCACCGCCTGACAGCCTTGAGGAGGCCAGAAATTGAAGAGGTGTAGTTGCTGGATTTTCTGCATCTCCCTATTCTGCTTGTAACCATTTCCTCAAAGCACTTTGGAGGAGATCTGTGAGAGACGTTGTCTTCATCTCCTCTTCTGTTTACCACATGTGGGTACACAGAGAGATTTCAACCTGGACTGCAAACTGGTGGCTTATGCTAGTATGGTTTTGACCTTGTAAAATTTGTCTCATGACTCAGACTTGTTTGTAAGGAAATCTTGAATTGCTGAAGGACTTATAGAGGAGGGAAGATGCTCATGAACGTCTGCGGAATGATGCGAAAGGGTTCTTTAAAAAATAATAAAAGAACTCCTTGTGAAGAAAAACCTCAGGGTAGCTGATGTTTTCTATCCCCAAAAGTCACTTGGGCAGGAGTGCTGAAAAGCTCTCTCTTGCTCATGCTGCCAGTATCTGTCCTAGAGTAATGGCATTGAGTCATCCTAGTCGAGGCTGAGTTCAGAAGCTTTTCGAGATGATTTCTCTTGAAATGCAGTCACTATCCCTGGTTAGAGCTAGAGGTATGTGTAAGATTTTGCTAGCACATCTGGCCAGAAGTGTTGATTAATGACAACTGGACGTAAGAATTTTGCATCCCATACAAATTGCCAAAGAAGTAGTGAAGTTAAATAGTCCAAGCAGCATTTTAACATTGATCTTTACTGTATTAATGCTACATCGTGTTCTCTCGATGTTTGATACTGCACGGTAGCCATAAAGACTTGCTCTTTTTGCATCTGACTGCAACAAAAGGGATTTGCACTGCGTGTAGTGGTTGAGGAGTGAAAAATGTGCACGTTCATGTCCCAGTAGAGGCCAGCATACAGCACCTTAAATCAATCAATAGCCAAAGGAAATCTGGGAGGAAAAAAGCTGGGGAGAGTCACTGTTTTGAATTAACTTCATCTGGTTTTTTGTGTTCTTGTTTTTTTAAGGTCCAACTCTCCAAAAAGCTGAGGAGAGTAACTGTTTTGAATTAACTTGATCAATTTTTTTGTGTTGTGTTTTTTTTAAGGTCCAACTCTCCCTATAGTACTTCATCTTCCTCTACAAGTTCGCATACCTACTCCAAGTCAAGAACAGGTTCTTCCTACTCTTGCTCGTACTCTCGATCATTTAGTCGTTCCCATTCTCGCTCCTACTCACGATCACCACCATATCCAAGCAGAGGCAAAGGGAAGAGTCACAAGAACTATCATTCCTGGTCAAGGCCACATGGTTATCACCGGTCGAGGTCAAAGTCACCCCCACACAGAAGACACCGTTCACGGTCAAGGTCTCCAGTAGTCCGAGGCCAATCTCCCAGGAAATGGACTATATCTCAAGGGGAAGGAGGAAGGGAGTATTTTAACCGGTACAGACAAGTTCCACCGTATGATATGAAAGCTTCCGATGGCAGATCTATTGACTTTGGAGATCCATTTGGAGAGCAAGGATACGGAGAATGGGAAAGGAACTACAGAGAGTGGTGTGAAACGTTTTACAAGGGCAATGGTGTTGGTGCTCAACTTCATCCTCCAGTAAAGAGAGGGAACTTTTCTCCAGACTGCTTTGGTCCACCTGGGACCAGACGAGAGTATTCGCCATATGCTCGGGGACATAGGGAGGATTATCCTGTGGGGCATAGGCAGCGCAGCTGTAATAGAGCTGGAAATTACCCTGAACAACCTTCCGGAAGAGAGAGCCGTGGCAACAAAGAGAGGGAGATGCAAAATCCACGTGGAGATGACAAAGGAAATAAACCTAAAGAACACCAGGAGGGAAGGAAAGAGGATGTGAATGAAGGCTTTCTCAATGCTGAGTTGCTAGAAGGTGCGAGAAAACCAAGAGAGCCAGTTACAGGAGAAGTCGTTCAAAGGGACTCATTGTTCATGCTCCCAAGCAGAGATGATGCCACCCCTGAGATGAGGGATGAGCATTTGGGAGCAGATTCTATGGCTTTCAAGCCAGGGTCTAAAAAGAAGAAAGAGAAGGATGAGCGAAAAGCAAAACCTGGCAAGACAAAGCGGGAAGCAGAAGTGGCTGTCCCTCCTCAGAAGGACAATATAAGAAAACGAGCTAAAGCTTCCCAAGTGAAGGTGGACAGCGAGCGTGAAAAATCTCCTCAAATGGAACCTCCTGTGAAACAAGTGAAGGAGAACATGCCAAAGACAGACAATGTTTAAACATCTTCCTCTCAAAAGGATGCGAAGACTCTTGGTACCCCACAGAAAATTCATCCAAAAGTGATAGAAGATCACCCAGAAACTAGACCAGTCGTGGAGGAAAAGGCAAAGAAAGACCATCCAAAAGAAACCAACTCAGAGCAGAGGACAGGGAGAGGTCATTCAGCAATTACAATCACAGGCTAAACAGCCTCAACTTGGGAAAATTATTTTAAATTCTTGCCAACCAAAATCAGAGTAGGATAATGAGAAATAAGACGAAATCTTAAAACATATCCCCCCCATCCCTCCCTGCTTCCTGGGCTGTCACGAATGGATAATTTAGGCTGTTTGAAGAATCACCACCAAAGATACCAGAAAGCGCATGATTTTAATCTAGATTTGTAAAAAGGATGACTTAACAGAAGGCGATGGCAAGGTCCACTCTATTCCTTATTCAAGGTGGAAAAGCTGTGCAGATAGAACAATTAAACTGGAATGATTTACTCGTCTATCAAATCGAGTTAATGTGTATATTTGAGGAGGGAAAGTAGGAGAGACCCTTCCATTGAGTCACGAGGTTCAGAGAGGACCCCCATGCTTTCTAAAGTCCTTTTCAGAGAGGAGTCTAGGTGCGACTGAATCCACTCCTATACCCAGATTTGGTCAACAGTTTATGACTAAAGGGACAGGGTATCGGGGATTCTGGTGTAGTGATACAGACTATGATTTTGTGCTTTCTGTAACTTAAAGATGGCAATTTATCCAATACAAAATAGCAGCAATCACATTCACTAACAATGCCGAGATAAGTCACAGTATCAAATCATATAAAACTTAGCAGCATAATCCACTGAAACTTAGAAGTCCTTAATCACACAAACACCTATAGGTGTAGAGACAGAGACCCATAAAGAGATCTAGAGAAAAGAGATAGAGATGTACCAAGGTACCTATTCAATATCCCCCTGGAATTCAGTCAAATACTCACATCGAATGCTTTGTGTCGCTCAATGGCTGCACAGTCGAGCCTCTGAGCTGATCGTGAACTTGAGGGTTCACGGGCTCTGAGAGGCGTCCCACTCAGAGGGAGGTGCTAGTTGCAGCCCGCTGTGGTCCAGGAGAGCTCAAAGGGTCTCACTTGGGACCACTCTTTATAGGACTGGGAGATGACTGACTTTAGGCATCAGTGAGTTTCCACAATGCAGGCAGGTGATTTCTGAAGGTTTTGACGTTACCGCTGCCAGGATTGTCTGGAGATAATTGATTAGTTCTGTTCATGTCCTGTACCTTGTTCAGGTGATTGCGTCCCTGATACCCTCAGTGCCATTCTCCTCCTCGTCTACACAAGAGCGCCTGGTACGGCTGAGGGCCTCTCTCTGCCAAACCCTTTGTTCAGAGGCCGAGGCTGGTCAGGCAATTTAGAGTGGCCCAGGTACAAGGCAAAGGGCTGGGATGTGCACCAGCACACGGGCTCAGCTTTGCTCCGGATGTCTTTTCCGCAGGTCCTGCCAGGATCCTGCTGCAGCGCGGGTGTCCCACGGGGTTACGGCCTCCTTCGGGCATCCCCCTGCCCCGGCGGGGGGTCCTCCCCGGGCTGCAGGTGGAGATCTGCTCCAGCGTGGAGCTGCATGGCTGCAGGGGCACAGCCTGCCTCACCATGGTCTTCAGCAGGGGCTGCAGGGGAACCTCTGCTGCGGCGCCTGGAGCACCTCCTGCCCCTCCTTCCGCACGGACCTTGGTGTCTGCAGGGCTGTTTTCACATGTTCTCCTCTCTCCGGCTGCAAATGCCACGTGCCGGTTTTGTCCCCTTCTGAAATATGTTATCCCAGAGGTGCTGCCCCCGTTGCTGCCTGGCTTGGCCCCGGCGGGCACGGGCTCTATGGGACACAGGGGAAGCTTCTTGCAGCTTCTCACAGAAGCCACCCCTGCAGCCCTGCTGCCACAACCTTGCCACGCAAACCCCATGCAGAGGACGAGGTTGCTGTGCATAAACTCACAAACCAACCCAGAACGGCTGCCATTGTGATGTAACAGGAACGGTGTCACAGAGGGCGAGAAGGCAGGCATAAGTGTCCCGAGCAATCTCCATAGCAGGCTCACTCCAGGAAGACCCTCGTGGTGTGGGCATTCCCGTCCAAGAGCCTGCAGATGTGGTGGGGATGTCCTTTATCCTCCTGGATGCCTAGAGTCTGCAAAATTGTGACCTATCGTTGCAAAAATGAGAGAGCAAGTCTGTGCTGCAGTTCGCGTTTTCTTTTCTTTGGCTTTTTCTGTATTGTATTTGCCAGACAGACCCTGGCTGGCCACACATGTAGCAAGTAAGTGGAGGTTTTTACTACTAGTTGGCTTCTGTATCGATGTGTTCTTTGGCTGTTCCTTAATAACGGAGTTGATTTTTAAACAAAAATGCCAGTAAGATACCATGACTTTGGTAAAGCTTCTGTCAACAGCTTCAGCTAATAAGGGGGTGTCTCTATCCCACCGGGTGTGGACAGCTTTTGGGATTTAACCTGCAGTGGTTCAGTTCCCCACACATGATCGTGTGTGGCAGTGGGGTCTGCAATTTCCTCAGTTTGCTGGTTCAACCAGTGCAACTGCTAAAATGCGGACTGGGAGAGCTTCTCGGAAGTCCTAGAAACTGTGAGGTTAATCTCCAGAATTTACTGACATTTCTCTTCTTTTGAGGGGAAGCATCTTTTTTTTTTAACCTGCATAATGAAGACACATGACTGTCTAAGTTGACATTTAATGTGTGCTAGAAAAGCAATTAGTTTTGTGGTGAAATGCAAAATTCAAAACACTTTGTGTACGCTCCTGAACTCAGGAGCTGTGACTGTGGTTTGTCGGAATAGAACTGCCACAGCTAAGGTGGATTTTCAGCAAGCTTTAATGGGGGAACAGAAGCATTGACAGTTAAAGACCAATTGGCACTTTCCTGACCAAGTTTCCAATTCTTTTAGTTACTGGCAAAACAGGGCAAAAAATAGACACAAGAAACTGTAGAAAAAAGAGTAACCTAATCTATTGTCCTGTTACCCTCCTCTCTATGTAAAATAGCTGTTTTTACTGGAGGGATGTTGTGAAAGAACCATGCTGTCTCTCTGGATTTCCTTGTTCTGTGGGTTTCCCCACAACAGGCAGTTTTATAACAGCATCTGGTTAATTTTCCTTTGCACATTGCTGGTAAAGTCGCCCATGGATACATAGAAGTCCATCCTTCGGTGAGTGTGAAAGTAACCTTTAGCTTTCCTAGCATTTAAGAATGGTGGAGCAAGCTGTGAGATTTGCCTTTTGTGACAGAGTGCCAGCCTTGCAGGCTGAAGGAAAGTCAACCGTAGCGTCTTTGCAGCAGCAGCAAAGGGATCACGGGCTGTTTTCTAACTTTCTGTTTAAAAACATCAAAACAGATGAAAGTCTGTTCTTGCAGGCAGAAGTTTGCCTTAAGATTACTGCTTAATGGGAGCCTGGCCTGAAATAAGATGACATTACTAATGTTTTAGCTGCACAATTTAGCACTGTCAGACCAAGCGTGGAGCCCAGTGGGAAACATAGTTCTAGGCATTTGACATGACAGGAGGGCGATTATTCCCTGCTTTATTTTTCCCTTAATCATCTTCTATCCCCAGGTAAGCAAAGTGCTAGCGATGCATGGAAAGCCATGCACTGATCTAACGCATGGCAAAGGAACATTCCCCTTCCCATTAGGCACCCCTGGCTTGAGAGAGTTGGCCCTTAATCCGACGTTCAGGATGTCTGACGTCTCGCTCCCTCCTTTGGCCAGTTCAGTACCTGTTGCACTGTTTCTCTTTACGCGTTGGGCAATGGCGCTGAGTCTCTCAGAAAATACAGGGCGCTGTCTGTGTGCGTGTGTCTCTCTGTGACAGTGTGTCCAAGTAGAGGTGACTTAAGGCACATAAATTTGTGAGAAGGTGATAGAACCCCCTGCGTCTGCGTCGCAGCTGGGACTGGTGGGGGGTTCAGCTCACCGCACTTCAAGGATCTGCAGTGTAGGCTTCAGTTTACACGTAGCCAACGGATCAGCCAGACTTCCCTTGCCTGCCCCACATCTGGAGTCTGCTGGACGGTTGCCAACACCCCGGCGGTGGCTTTTATTCTCCGCTGCCTGTAACGGGAGCCCGGGTGAGCAGTCGGGATGCCTGCCTGGCAGCCCCGGGCAGGTCGGCAGGACGCGCCTTGCTGCCGAGAGGGCTGCATTCCCTCTGGGCTCCTGCTGCGGTGAGACACAGGCAAACAGGAGAAAGATCGCTGTGTGAACTTAGGAGCAGGTGAAGAGGAGGTTGGTGCTGAAAAAGGAGCTTTTAGACAGGGAAGTTGAGCACCATGGAAACAGGCAGTATGATTAGCCCATGGCTAAAACAGTAAAGAAACAAATAGCCATCTCTCCAAAGGCAAATTCCCAACAAGACTACGCAGCGGACTTTGCCCTTTGATGTGTGTTAATTAACGTAGCCAGTAGGCACCTGTTAGCTTAATTACCTGTTACCATGTCTGTAGATACAATGCCAAAGCAATGAACCAGCAACTAGATGTGACCTCTAGCGATATATCCAGGCATGACATTTTGTAAAATTGGACTTTGACAAAGCATGGGCATGGATAAGTTGTTTTCAGCAAGATTGAAAAACGCCAAAACAACTTAACAAAACAGCAGGGTCATTTGTAACCTTTAAATTGTGCTGTGCCACGTGTAACTTAGCACCGGGGCCTGTAGGACTACAGGCATGTCCACATTGGTTCCTGAAGATGTCAGAAGGAAAGCGGCGTTAGCTTTGACAGTCCCTGTAGTGGCCGATTTAAAGTGGCCTCTTCACATTCCTTTCCTTTTCCAAGGCAAGCGGTCTTGAACCTATACAAACCCTGCCTGAAAATGTGGCTAGAAACCCAGGAATGGGAGCGGAGGGGTGGTCTCTTTCGTGCCACGTCGAGAGCAGGACTAGACAGAGGCACTTTGTAACTGCCCTTAGGTAGAGGTCTATATGGGGTCTAAAAGCCCTAAGCTCTGCTTAGAGCCCAGGATGTATCCATAAAATGCCATGCGATGGATTAGTTTTTTCAAACCCACAAAGTAATTGCCAATCTAAACTGTGTTAGGGAATGTATTTTTCAAATTGCAAAATCAAAATTCAATAAGCTAGGAAGTGCTACGGTTGTATTTTTTTTTGTTTCTGTAACCTTAATGATCTTTTCAGTACGGCGTTTTATACGTAATGTACGTCTGTGTTTTCTCTCTGTTATGCAGTCAAGTCCAGAATAACAGCAGTTGCTGAAATAATGGTCACAAATCATATAATTACTAAAGCATTACCAGCTGTTTTTATGTGTTTTCACAGTAACAAAATCACTTCCTGCTTCCAAAACGTGCATGAACAAGACTACTCAAGTTAATGGTTTTCCCTGTTGTTTTGGATGACCATAAAGCAAATTAATCTCCTACAAGAGCCCAAATTGGAACGAATTGTTACCGAAATCCTCGTCATGAGGGAAAACACAAACTCCAATATCGTGTAATGAATTAAACCCAACTTGTGTAATGAATTAAGGAAGAAATGGGGTTCTGGGAGAGGGTGGGGGCTGGAATTAAGGAAGAGATGGGGTTCTGGGAGAGGGTGGGGGCTGGAGCAGGTGGGTGCAGGTCTCTGTCTCTGGTTCTTTTCTGCATTTGGGGGCTACGGGGAACCCTGCTGGAGCGGTGGGTTAGGGGTAGCCGTACTCGTTGGCTGTCTCCATGTCAGCCTCCCTCTGCACAAAAAACTGCAGCTGGCCCAGTGGCATCTGCAGGGCCGGCCGCTCCCGCCCCTCCTGGGCCAGCCTGGTCATGCGCTCCCGCTCGGGCTGCTGCTCGGCTGTGATGGGCACCGAGTCCTCCTGCTCCTGCGGTGGGATGGGCGCAGTGGTGAGGCCCCGCCAGGGCCTGAGGGATAGCAGGGAGTCGGCGGGAGGCTGCGGCACGTGCGGCAGCATGTGCAGCTGCTCTGGCAGCCCCTGGCGTGGGGTTTGGCCCCCCGTGGGGGACAGGCGCAGCCAGCTGGGCTGCCTGGGTTTGGGATGTGCACCAGTGCGTGCCTTCTGCTCAGTGCCACTGCCGGTGCCGACTCCTTCTTGCCATGAGTTGGGGTCTCGGGGCTGCTGGCAGGGGACCAGGGTCCCTGGGGGGCACGCTGGGGCTGGCTTGGGGCTCTGGATCGGGCGGTTGGTGCACCGGCCCCACGACCTTCACTCCTCATCCCCGTGGAGGGATGTCTCGATGGCGTTGAGAAATGTGCCCTCTGGTCGGTGCGGGGCATCCTTGGCCCCGGGTTGAAGTGGCTCTTCCTGGGGACGCCGGTACCGCCTGCGGTGGGGATGCTGGTGGTGGGGCTGTCAGCAGCGGGACGGGGTAGACATGGCGGCTCCAGGGGTGTTGGTACCAGGCCGCGGTGGGGGGGCGGGTTCCGCGGCGGTGGTTCCTCGCAGGAACCGCCAGGTGGCGCCGCGGCTGCAGCCTCTGCCTGGCAGGGGGCGCGGCCTCCTCTGCGGGGGCGGGGCCGGTGGGGGCGCGGGGTGATGGCGGAAGCGGCGCTGGGCGGGCCCGGGCCCGGCGCCCTCATGGCGGGCAGAAGGGGCTCCCCCCATCCCAGAGCGGTGCGTGCGCCTGCCCCGCCTTACGCCTGCCCGCACCGCTCCGCGTCCTCGTCCCGTCCCGGGGCCTCCCAGGGCTACCCCGGGGCACTGCGGGGGCGTGCGGCCTGGTGCTGCCGGCAGCCGCGGGGCGCGGCGAGTCCCTGACGCCGGCAGCCGGCAGCGCGGTGTCGCCTGTTCCGGTGAACGTAGCGCAGCCCCTGGCAGTGGGGAGCCGTAGCTTAGAGTGCGGGGGTCTGGGGGGACCGGGGTGGGCGAGGGTCCCTGGGCTGGGCGTGGGGCCGCAGCCCCGGGCCAGCCGTTTAAGGCCTCCGTGCGGCAGGGCTTCAGTGGGCCGGCTGCATTAAACCTGTCCCCTCCCGCTGCGCAAAGGCCCTTTGCCCGCTGGCCTCCTGCCGGGTCCTCGGGCGCTTGACTGGCACGTTGCTGCCCGTGGAAGCTCTCTGCTCGCTGCTTCCTGCCCGCTGCCACCTGCTGCCACGCCGTCCCCGTCCCGCTTCCCCTCCAGAGGGTTTTCGAGTGTTAGGCCACCTGGTGCACCACCATCTTCTTTTTCGTTGGGGGCATGCTGTCCTGCGGGGAGGTCTCTGGCATCGTGGAGGCACTGGCTGGCGCGGGGCGCTTGGCCTTCTTGCTGCGCTCTTCTCCCCGTCTGGGCACCACCCGGCAGGAGATGGTGCCTGGGGGCAGCAGCAAGGAGCTTGAACACACCCGGGGCTGCATCTGCAATGCCCCCTCCGCCAGTTGGCCCGTCTGGGGCGCATGATGCTGGGGTCAGCTGGGAACCCTGCCAGGGCTCTGGGCAGTGGGATCTGCAGGGGGCTCAGCAGGGGACTCTCCGGAGGACCCTTCAGGGGATCCTTGTTGGGACTCTCCCCAGGCCTGTTCTCTGAAGTCTCCTCTGCGGTCTCTGGAGGACTCTGCGCAGAACTGCCTGCAGAGCTCTCCTCGGAAGTCTCCACGGGTCTCACTGGCTGCCCGGTGGGGAGGTCTTCTGCCACCTCACACTGCTTCCCCTTGGGGTCCTGCAAAGGGTAGGCTGCGACCCCCCAGGAGGGATTGGTGTCCCCCAGCGTTGCCGCCACCAGGTGGTCCTCAAGGTAGTTGCCTGCTGCCCTGTCCTCCAAGAAGCTGGGAACTTGGTTGAAGGCTGCGGTGCTGCAAAGGCTGTTGGGGAAATCAAGGACATCAGGGACGGTGTCCTAGCTGTCCTCCCACTACCACTGACTCCTGGGGCAGCCCCCTCTGCCACGTACTCGAAGAGGTGGGGGAGCTCACTGAGGAGGTCAGTCAAGTCAGGGACATCCGGGAACACGTCGTCGCTGTTTCCCAGCCCTGCCGCTGCCGCTTGCTCCTTGGGGCAGCCGCCCTCTGCCACGTACTCAGAGAGGTCAGGGAGCTCAGAGAGGAAGGCGGTAAAGCTGGGGCTGTCGAGGCTGTTGGGGACGGTGTCGAGCCAGGTGAGCATCTGGTTGATGCTGGCTTCCTCTGCCTGCCCAGGAAAGGCCTCAGCGAATACGGCTGCCCCCTGAGCAAGCCGATGCGCAGGCATCCCTGGGGCCGCTGGGGTGGTTACCACTGCTGAAAAAGCCAAGCCAAACCCGGGGTGGTGCAAGCTTTCCTCCGCTTGGCCACCCACCTGCAGGCTCTGCCAGTCCCCAAAACTCACCTTTTGGCTTTGTCGTGGTTCTGCTGGTCAGCAGAGCCAGGGTGGTCTGGTGGGGGCTGGCGGCAGGGTCACTGTCCTCAGTGGCCGCCCCGTCTTTGCTGGAGGCCTCCGACAGCTGCTGGGCACTGCCGGGCAGGGTGTGGGGCACAGGGGGGCCCTGACTGCAGTGCTGAGCTGTGGGGTGGTGGGGGTCTGGACAGGCAGGAATGTGCTGCGGGCAGGAGCCTGTGGGGTACAGGAGCTGCCCCTGGAGCACGGTGCCAGGCCCCAGCCCCACGGGCTGGTGGGGCACCAGCGCTCCCGTCCCCAGCTGCCGTCCCCAGCCGTAGGCAGGGAGACAGGCAGCAGGAATGGGGGGGAGCTGCACCCCGCAGGGAGGCTGCCACACGGCGGGGAGCTGCACCGGCTGCCCCGGGACCCCCAGGGGCCCTGGCACCCCCTGCCAGACGCCGGCCTGCACCAGCTGGGAGGTGACGTGGTGGAGCTGGGCAGGCTCAGAGGACACCAGGACAGAGGGTGACACGCCGGCAGTGACCGGTGGCGGCATGGCTGGAACGGCGAAGCTCACGCCGGGCACTTGCGATGCCATCAGCAGCCGCAGAGGGAAGCTCTCTGCTGGAGGAAGCAAAAAGGGGTGGTGGGGTGAGGTATCGGCGGGCAGAGCCAGCGGGGGGTTACCTGGGGGGCAGGAGCACCTCGAGGAGCGGGAGCCGCTGCTGTACCTGCCGTGGCGGTTGGTCAGTGTGGGGTTTGCTGGGGGCAAAGAGCCTCCGTCCCCTTGGCGAACATTCCACCAGCACCTGCTTCAGCCAGCCTGGCGAGGGTTTGGTTTTCATAGCACAACACCTTCCCCTCTCAGTTATTTCCCATCTGGCTGATGATTTCCTGTCCTTAATGATGGTTTCCCATCCCCACCACCCTTTCCCATCCCAGTGATGATTTCTCAGCCCCATGATGGCTTCCTATCCCAACGGTTTCCCATCCCCACAGTTTCCCAACCCAACCATGACTTTTCGGGGCAGGTGAATTTCCTGTGCAAGGGGAAGGAATGGGGCCAGGACCCTGTGGCCACGATGGAGAGCTTTCACAAAAATTTGGCAACTGGCCCCTGCCCACTGAGGAGAGAGCCTGGGACGCCCAGTCTAGCGTTACAGGAGGAATTGTTGCATTCGTGCACGCGAGCTGTCCCGTTCAGACTGGGGCACCCCGAATGCGGTGTCACGCACGGTTCTTACACCTTTCCAGTGTTCAGGTCCAAACTGATTTGACCAATTGCTACTTAACACACACACACGCACCCCCCGCCCACGCGGGCGGCTGTTTTGCAATGCGAGGCTAAATCTGTGGTGTTGTCATCCTTCTGCTTCTTTCTTGATCCAGGCGTCCCTGGAGTCGGTCTGGCTGCAGTTCCTTATCCCGGTGCCAGAGGAGGGGAGGGTTTCACAGAGGTGTCGGCGGGGCTGGGACACTGGTGTGATCTGGCTAGTGCAGGGCTATCCTTACTTCTCTGGCGTGGGGACTGTCCAAGGGAAGAGCTACAGATGGCATCTATCTGGATTCTGTAAGGCCTTTGACATGGTCCCCCACAACATCCCTCTCTCTAAAGTGGAGATATATGGATTTCATGGTTGGACTGTTGGGTGGATGAGGAATTGGTTGGATGGTCACATCCAGCGGGTAGTGGTCAATGGCGCAATGTCGAGATGGAGATTGGTGATGAGTGGTGTCCCTCAGGGGTCCATACTGGCACCAGTACTCTTTAATATCTTCATCAGTGACATAGACAGTGGGATCCAGTGTGTCCTCAGTGAGTTTGCAGAGGACACCAAGCTGAGTGGTGCAGTTGACACGCCTGAGGGACATGATGCCATCCAGAGGGACCTGGACAAGCTGGAGAAATGGGCCCATGTGAACCTCATGAGGTTCAACAAGGTCAAGTGCAAGGTCCTGCACCTGGGTTGGGGCAACCCCCAGTATCAGCACAGGCTGGGGCATGAAGGGATGGCGAGCATCCCTGCCGAGAAGGACTTGAGGATACTGGTAGACAGAAAACTGGACATGAGCCGGCAATGTGCGCTTGTAGGCCGGAAAGCGAACCGTATCCTGGGCTGCATCCAAAGTAGCGTGGCCAGCAGGTCGAGGGAGGGGATTCTGCCCCTCTGCTCCGCTCTGGTGAGACCCCAGCTGGAGCACTGCATCCAGCTCTGGAGCCCTCAGCACAGGAAAGACATGGACCTGTTGGGGCAGGTTAGGAGGAGGCAACAAAGATGATCAGAGGGCTGGAACAGCTCTGCTGCGAGGACAGGCTGAGAGAGTTGGGGTTGTTCAGCCTGGAGAAGAGAAGGCTCCAGAAGACCTTATTGGAGCCTTTCAGGACTTTAAGTAGGCTTCTAAGAAAGATGGGGACAGACTTTTTAGCAGGGCCTCTAGCAACAGAGCAAGGGGTAACAGTTTTAAACTAAAAGAGGGTAGATTTAGACTAGACAGAGGAAGACATTTTTCACAGTAAGGGTGGTGAATGACAGGCACAGGTTACCCAGAGAGCTGGCAGATGCCCCAGCCCTGGGAACATTCATGGTCAGGTTGGAAGGGGCTCTGAGCAACCTTCTCTAGTTGGAGATGTCCCTGCTTATTGCAGGGGCATTGGACTAGATGACCTGAGAAGGTCCTTTCCAACCCAAGGATTCTCTGATTCCCAGAGGACAAGCAGCTGAGCATAACCTATCACTGCATGGTCTTGGTAAAGGCCAACAGCTTCCTGGGCTGCATTAGGAAAAGCATTGCTGGCAGGTGGAGGGAGGTGACCCTTCCCCTCTACTCGGCACTGGTGAGGTGACATCTGGAGTGCTGTGTCCGGTGCTCAGCTCCCCAGTGCAATCTAGGAAACTTGTTGACCCATGCACCATCTCCACTACCACTGGGCACCGAGAGCCTTTAAAACCAGAACCTGTGCTCCCATGGGACGCAGTGGTACCGTGAGCTTAACTCACATCACAGGGAGAACAGACCATTTAATAGACCAGTTCCTTAGGCATTTTATTGGCAGCACCTTTGGAGGAAGAGCCCAGCCTTCAGGCACTGCAGCTGGGAGATGCCCTTTGATTGAAGAGCTGTTATCGGACAGGCCACACCTGACACAGTGTTGTGCGAGGGTCAGACACAACTGGATCACACCTCAATCCAAGGAGCATAAGCCCAGAAACATTTCTACAAGGAGGATTATCACAAGGGAAAAAAAGTAGACTCCTGGCCTAAGAGAAACTCTGGGAAATGTGGAGAGGAGACGGGCTATTGTCAGGGAAACAGCGTCCATTGGGTGAGTTTCCTGAGGGCCTCCTTGAGCTCCTGGTTCCTCATGCTGTAGATGAGGGGGTTCACTGCTGGAGGCACCACCGAGTACAGAACTGCCACCACCAGGTCCAGAGCTGGGGAGGAGATGGAGGGGGGCTTCAGGTAGGCAAAGGTGGCAGTGCTGAGAAACAGGGAGACCACGGCCAGGTGAGGGAGGCACGTGGAAAAGGCTTTGTGCTGTCCCTGCTCAGAGGGGATCCTCAGCACCGCCATGAAGATCTGCACGTAGGACACAACGATGAAAACAAAACAGACAAATACTAAACAGGCACTAACCACAAGCAGCCTAACTTCCCTGAGGTAGGCATCTGAGCAGGAGAGCTTGAGGATCTGGGGGATTTCACAGAAGAACTGGTCCACAGCATTTCCTTGGCAGAGGGGTAGTGAAAATGTGCTGGCCGTGTGCCCCATAGCATAGAGAAACCCACTGCCCCAGGCAGCTGCTGCCATGTGGGCACAAGCTCTGCCGCCCAGGAGGGTCCCATAGTGCAGGGGTTTGCAGATGGCAACGTAGCGGTCGTAGGCCATGACGGTGAGAAGAAAATACTCAGCTGCCATCAAAAAGGCAAACAGAAAGACCTGTGCAGCACACCCTGGGTAGGAGATGGCCCTGGTGTCCCAGAGGGAGTTGGCCATGGCTTTGGGGACAGTGGTGGAGATGCAGCCCAGGTCGAGGAGGGAGAGGTTGAGCAGGAAGAAGTACATGGGGGTGTGGAGGCGGTGGTCGCAGGCTATGGCGGTGATGACGAGGCCGTTGCCCAGGAGGGCAGGCAGGTAGATGCCCAGGAAGAGCCCGAAGTGCAAGAGCTGCAGCTCCTGCGTCTCTGCGAATGCCAGGAGGAGGAACTGGGTGATGGAACTGCCGTTGGACATGTGCTTCCCCTTGGGATGCTTATCTGTGGAGCAGGAAAAGGCAGTGCTGAGTTAGGCCAGACTTCTCCAAGCAAAACCTCTTCCATGTCTCCTTGCACCCCCACATTCAGGCTCTCTCTTTTCAGGAAGACCTCTCTGCCGCTGCCTCACTGCAGCTCCTGGTTTTGCTGCCTGAGGGGGCCATTGGGAGCACGGGCTCTGCAATGGGCTCCTGAGGAGCCCTTCTTGCTGTGCTGCAAGACAGAACTAGGGACGCAGGTGACCTCCAGTGAAACGTACTCGTGATATATCAAACCGCTTCTCGGCATTTTCCATTCGCCCAACTGCAGAGCGGAGCTGAGGGGATTTGGTTCTGTCTGTTTGGTTCTAGTTTCTCTTGCCACATTTAGGAGGGCTTTTGGGTGGTTGAAATCCCTGACGTTTCCAATGCCCTCCATGTGAAATCTTGTGGGTCCTGAGCGGCAAAGGGACGGTGCCGTAGTGCAGAGAGAGGAGAGCTGCTCTGCCCGTCTGCCCTGTGCTCAGCTGTGCTGTGCTGGCAGCCTGGAGCTGGGGGATGATCACACTCGGGTGTTCCCCTAACGAGAAACCGCTGGGACCAGAGGGATCCAGGTTCAACGAGCAGATGGGCAGACCCCTCGCCTTTTCTCAAGCTGCCTGAGGAGGATTGTATCTCTCCCCTCCCAGATGGGGACATGGAGAGATCAGCTGTGCAGCTGCCCAGCAGCACTTCCACAGCCTTAGCACCGCGGTGTCTTCTCCATGGGGATCCCGGGTAGCCCAGAGACAGCGTGGGAGAGCTGAGCCCTTCTGGAGGGCACCCTGCAGCCCAGCAGGACACCCGGGGAAGGAGCTGAATGTTCCACCGTTGTCTAGAGGAGACTTGCTCGCACAGACACGTCTGTACACCAGGGCCCCAAGGGTCGGTGTCTGAACAGGAGCTGACCCTGCCACCCCGACCCCCGTGCCCCGCTCTGACCCTGCAAACCCAAGGCTGAGAACACGGGCAGAACAGGCAGGAGGGGATGGCAGTGAAACACCAAGGGAGGAGGGACGTGCAAATCCAATGGGAATCGGGGCTTTGTCCTTCTCTGGCTGCGGCTGCTGCAGCGGCAGGGCATGGCCGGGACCCCCGGGCTGGGGGGCAGAGGCTCTGCTTAGGCTGGGAAAGGAGACCAGGGAGGAGTCGCTCAGGGGAAGGTGTCTGTGCCTAAGGGACGGCAGGGAGGTGCCCACATCCCCCTCCCCAGCGTTTCTGGCAGCAGCTCCCTCCCTCCCTGCCCGTGTCTCTGCTGCTGGGAGCTCTTCCTGCCTGGAGCATCTCCCCGTCCCCTGCTCAGCTGCCCGTCAGTGCTCACAAACCCCATCCCGCTTGCCCTGTGCTCACCTCTGCCCGCAAACACCTCCCGGGGCAGGGCACTGCCCAGGGCCATCTCTGCCTGCGCGGGGCTGAAGACCAGACCGCAGGACGCCTGATGTGGCTGGGAAGGGGAAGCTGCTGCTGAGCTGATGTCTTCCCGAGAAGTGCCCTTGGAAATGCCATGAAGCAGAAGGGAAGCTGTGAGACTCTCTGACCCTCGCAGCGCTCTCTCGACAGCAGAAGGACCATGCCCTGCCCTGCGGGGGGTGGCTCCTGCCACCCACCGCTTCCCCTGCACAGCTCTGGGGAGCTCCCTGGGCAGGCTGAGACCTGACCCTGCCGGGTGGCAGAGCCCCTGCCCCGGCACACAGCCCTGCTCTGCAGCACGTCCTCCTCCTCCTCCTCCGCACCAGAGAAAAGCCAGGAGAGCTGTCCTGACAGGTCCTGTCAGCTGTGGGTGTGCCAGGCCCAGGAGGCACTTCCAGGAACTCCTCTGCACTGCCCTGCAGCCAGAGACTTACCGTGTCCAAGGGCTGTGAGGATTCCTGCCCCAGTGAGCTGTCACCTCTCCTCCCACCCCAGGCTGCCTTTCTCCTCTCTCCCACTCCTCTCCGCTCCCCTCGCTGCCTGCAGGCAGTGCCCCCAGCCCTGCTGCGCTGGGCAGAGGAGCTGCTCCTGGGCAGAGCTGTCTCTCTGCAGCGCTGCCCGCTTGCCACCAGCTCCCTCCACCCCAGCAGCCCGGCCCAGCTCCGCAGCAGAGGACCAGCCCACGGCAGCACTTTCTCTGCCCGCGCTGGGCTCCCTCCGGGTGTCCCTGGGGCTGCAGGGAACCTGCTGGGAAACAGGCTGAAGCCATCCCTGGGGTGCCCTCCCTCACCTGGGGAGGGACACTTCTCTCCAGCAGCGTCATTCCCCTCTCACACACAGAGTCAGGTCAAAGATCACCTCTGCTTGTCCCACCGTGAGACAGGACACCCAGACAGGCAAAGGGAGGAACCTCCTGTACCTCCTGTACCCATGCAAACCACAGGGGACACTGGAGGTGCCAGAGGTGGCCCAAGACATGTGCAGGTCACTGTAAGCTCTGATGGAGCAATTCAGAGGGACAGGGCAGCGTCTGGGGTCGTCATTTTGGAGGCTGCTGGGGCATGTATTTGGCCAGCTGAAGTGACAGCGGATGGTCACGCTTAGGACAGTGAAGCCTGTTCCTGCTCCGTGTGTCCAGGGCAGCCTGTGGAGGTACTCCTCTGAGCAGCTGGAGTCATTGCCATCGGGAGAGCTAAGTCTCTCGCCCTTCTCCATCAGCTGTATTTACCAGATCTCCATTGACAGTCACGGCAGGTTTCTCACAGTCACCCCTACGATGCTGAACCTAATTCACGGGGCTCTTAACTGCCAAACTCATTGCACCAAGGCCAATGCTTGATGAGAGTTTCAGGAGCGAGGGCAGGGCGGAATGCACCACCACACCATCACTTGTTCAGCCTTTAGGAAGACAGGATATTAATAACGGTGACATTCCTGGTGCCAAAGATGGAATTCTCCCCCTCAGCCTCAGCTGAATCCCGTCTCCGTGGGCAGCACCGAAAGGCACAGGCTGAGATGGTTCGGTATGTGGGCAGATGCCTGAGCCTCTCTCAAGACAGCAATGGAGCAATTGCACGACACTACAGGAAATGAAAGGGGGCACTTATTTCATGGATTTGCTGCCCAGGGTAGAAAATACCCCAGCAACCATCTCAGAAACACCAAAGGAAGGTACAAAATAAGAACAGCATGGCCAATGGGGAAAGGATTAAGAGGAGTGGGAGATAAACCCCAGCCAGCACCTAAGCCCCTACCCAGTGCTTGCTCACCCACCCCCCCCAACAGCCAGATGGGGGAGAGAAGGGCAGAAGGATGGCAAAAGTGAAGAAGCTCGTGGGTTGAGATAAAGACAGTTGAACGAGTGAAGCAAAGCTGCACGTGCAAGCCAAGCAAACGAGGAATGAATTCAGTACTTCCCCCTGGCAGGCGGGAGTTCAGCCATTCCCAGGAAAGCAGGGCTGTGTCCTGCCTAAGGGTTACTTGGGGAGACAGAGGCCAGAAGCACAAGTGCTGCCCCTTCCCCTTCCTTCCCCTGAGTGTTTTCTTGCACTAAAGGCCACCCCTCAACCTGGAACGAATCCACTACTCCAATCCCCCACCTCAGTATTTGCCACTAAACCGAAGCCCAAACACACAACCCCTTACCCATACTCTTACCCTGTTGACCACCGTAATCCTTTGCCCATACCCCGAGCGTTGAAATGTTGGCCTTCACCCGAGCCCTCGCTGCCGCCCTAAACAACACCCACCCCACAGCGCAAGCCCGTTCGCTAACACTGACCAGGCAGCACAACACCAAAACTACCACAGAAAACTTTGCCTGACCCCAACACAGAACGGCGAGCTCTAATGTCTAATTGTAAGCTGAACACCCACCCCCCAAAGCCCTCCTTCCCATGCTCTACCCCCCTCACCTCGGTCCCCTCTCCTAGCCCTGACTCCAGCTGTTTGGCCCCTTGGGGGCAGGGCAGGGATCGTGAGGTCCCAGGGCGCTGCCGCGGCGTTGGAAGAGGAACGTGAGGTTACCCGCGTCTGAGCAGCTCTTAGGCCACAGGGAGGAGATGGGTGGGAGGGCGATGGTGAGGTCGGCTGTGCCGCAGGCTCTCATGGCACAGCAGAAGGCACGTGGCTGTGAGGTCACTTCTGTCTCTGGAGTTGAGAGGCCAGCGGCAGGAACGTGGCTGGGAAGGGGACGGTGAGGTCCCTTCTTTCGGAAGCAGCTGGGGGTCAGCCCTTGAGTCAGGGCTGGGACATGTGCTGTGAGGCTCACAGCTGCCAGTGTCTCTGACAGGCCAGCAGAGGCAGCTGGTGGGCAAGTTGGTTGTGGGACTCCCTTTCCCCGAGGACCTGCGAGGCCCACCCCGGAAGAGGGCTTGGGTAGGGGTGGCCACGTCCTCTCCACACGAGTACCTGCTGGGACGGCAGTGCGACCACGGTGTGGGTGCTGATCCGAGAAGCTGAAAGGCCAGCAGCCGGCGTGTGCCTTGGAAGATCATGGTGAGGTTGTTCTGCCTGGTCAGCTCATGCAGCGAGTCTTGCAGATCCCATCTGTGGAAGGGTTATCCCCTTCTACAAGAATAAATTAAACTAGTCTTTCCCTGGGGACTAGCCTTTACCAAAGTTCTGTGTTCTCCAGAACACAACAGCAATGGTTAGAAGGTGCCGACTGATGTGGTGACAGCGCCCGAAAGCTTTCTTTGCAGAGTATCCAAACAGAAGCAATGACAGTATTTCTACACTCATGTCTCCAGATACGTCACTTGTGAAATAAAACAGTCATGCCACAAAGTGAATTAACAGCCACATTCTCATGAGGATATTAAGCAAAAAGTCATCATGTTTGTGCTAGTAAAAAAACCCATGAAATCTTCCTCCAGTACTTATCTCCTAAACAGGACAATCACGCTCAGGGGTTTGTCTGAAAGCACAACGCAAACTCCTGTTCACAGCAAGGTATTTCAATGTGTAGAAAATTGTGAACCTTTTGCTCCTGTCATCACGTTCAGTGTTTTCTTAGAAGGGACGAAATTCGTGCCGTCATTTCTACTGCCCCCAGAAGAGGATGCTCCCGTGTGGATTGGTTGTGGCAGTTTTAGGTAAAGGTAAGGACAGCGCAGTTGGCCTACGGGTACCAGGTGGGAGCTTCCTGCAGACTGCTCATTGCCATCGACTTCCTTCTGCAGCCCAGGAATATGATCTGCAGAACACAGCCTGCAGGCCAAGCTGTACGTAGGGCACAGCACAGCTCAGGCCTGGCTTTACTCAGGAACACTCTTACATGGATCCCTAACTCCTGGAGGCACAATGGTTTTTTGGTCAGGATCGCTGAAGTGCCTGAGGAAGACTGGGAAGGTTACGAGTTGTCCTCTGGGCAGCTGGAGGAAGGCACACAGATTTAGACCCTGGTAATCACGGGGGACTTTGAAGACCATGGCCCTCTGCTAGAAGGCCTCAGTTACAGGGAAGGGGGAAGGTGATCCCTGACCTGACATGATGAGAATGCCCTCCTGGATAGGTTTTTCGCAAGATGACAAGTCAGGACTGGTGGAGGATGTGGAGGGCCGCTTTGGCTGCAGTGCCAGTGTGTTGGTATAGCAGAAAACGCTGAGCCAAGTCAGCAAGACAAAGTGTAGCAGTGCTGGGGAGACAGGACAGAGGACCTCCACCAACGCTTTGGCAGCGCTCTTCCGAAGGCAGCCCAGGATGACGTTGTCTGTCTTTGCTGCAAAGGTGCAAAGGCAGGAGAAGAGAAGGCTTTGGGGAGACCTAATCACAGCCTTCCTGTTCCTTCTTGGGTATCAGCAAGAACATGGAGCCAGGTTCTGCACTGTCATGCATGATGGGAGAAGGAGGGCCAATGGGCATCAGCTGAAACAAGGGAGGAGAAACTTTTGCCCCATCAAGACAGTCAAGCACTGAAGCAGATTTGCAGAGAGCTCATGTCCTCTCCATCCCTGCAGCTTTTTGAGCCCTAAATGAATAAGCCCCTGAGCAACCTGCTCTGACCCCATAGCTGACCCTGCTGAGAGCAGGAGGATGGCCTAGACACATCCTGAGGTCCCTTTCGGCATGAAGGATTCTGCATTTCCATCCACAACAGGTCTTCTCTTCGTGACGGGAAGCAAAGCACTCGGGTTCCCAGTGACCACTGAAGTCAGCCACAAAGAAGTTGGGTCAGACGACCTGTGAACTTCTTGTCCCACTGCAGGCATTGTTGCTCAGATGCAGGGCTGCTTGGCAGCTCCCCCCGGGCAGCCCTGAGCATTTCCTTCACTTCACCTTTTCTTTCCTTTTTCCCTCTTTTCCTGCTCACAATTTCTTCCCCTTGGCCATCCTTGGACCCTCCCGTGCAAAGAGCCCACCTCTGTTTCCCCTTTCCTGCCTGGCCCTACTTTGGCTTCCTTTGTACCTTCCTTTGGCGCTTCTGAGCGAGTCACCATCGGAATGTGTACCTTGGTCAGCAATATCATCGAACCAGTGCTTCCTTCCCTTATGCGTAGTGTCCTGCAAGTCCTGGTGCTGCTATCTTGTTAGAGGCACGTCCTGTCAACAGATTTGGTGGGCCACCTGTACGAACACACTAAAAGATCTCAAAACAGAGCTTCACCCCTGGGGGAGACCTTGAGAACTCTCGGATTTGGCAATAGAATCCTCATGAAATTTTACAAGGAGAAGTTGTGAGTCCTTTTCTGGGGGTAGAGGAACCCCAAACATGAGGGCAGGCTGTGACCCGAACAGCTGAGGAGTGACCCTGAGGAGAGAAGGGCCTGGGCGTTACGAGGGGTACCATATGAGTGAGTGGCGCGTGCTCAAAGTTAGTAAGGCCAACTGCCTACAGGGCTGCATGAGGAGGAGCGTGGCCACCCAGACAAGGGGGTTCTCATCCCCCTCGACTCAGCTCCGGTGTGGTCAGATTTGGGCTCATGTGTCACCTATGTGGGGCTCCCCAGTCTGGAGGAATGGGGAGGAACGGAAGAGGTTCTAGAGGAGATCTGCCCAGGATGGGGTTTGGGGCCTGTGTGGAGAGGCTGAGGGACCTGGGCTGCTTTAGCCTGGGGAAGTGGAGGCTTGGGGCACTACAGAAGTAGCCTACAACATCTTGAAGGGTGCTCTCAGAGGTGGTGGAGCTTTTCTTGGTAGTGGGAAGAGAAAGAGAACTCCAAAAAGTGCAGCTTGGAAGGTTCAGACTGGAGGTGAGGCAGAAGAAACCACAATCAAAGGGCAGCCTTGTGGTGCAAGAGGGCACCCAGAGGGCATCTGGATCAGCCCATGGCTTTGTGTTTCAAGGAATGGCCAGCAAGACCAGAGAGACATCCCTGAAGGTACAGAAATGCTGGGCTGAGAGCCAGGTGGGAAAGCAAGATGGTTGTCTGCAGCCGGAAGGGAAAGAGCTGCAGGCATGGGACAGTGCAGGACAGCCTGCGGTTGAGGTGGCCAAGGGCTCTGCATAGACTAAACGGCTCATCAGACGGAGGGCTTCGTCCCCTTGGCCATGGCCACTGCCTGCACCACGGAGGCCTACCAGAGGAAGCCCTCCTTGGAGACTCTGGACATTTTTTCCCCAGCATGGGGACACCAGGAGGGGTCATAGAATTCTCCTACACTTGGCACTGCTCACCCTCACATCCACCGCCCCCAGGAAGAGCCCCGAGCCACGCCTGAGGGACAGGATCTGTGGTCCCAGGGCCTGGGGGTCAGGGCTTGGCCCTTCTGCTTCGTAAAACAGACCGAGGGTTTCCTCAGCACAACAGCCGCCTGCACAGGGCCTTTGCCTACCGGCCCTCATGGCCTCCAGCCATCTGCTCTAACGAGTCCCTGGGGAGACGTTGTCAGTGATGGCCCTCAGTGGGGCCAATTAATACTTCAAGGTACTCTGAGTGGAGCTTCAGACTTCTTGAGCACTTTCTTCACTCTTCTCTCAGTACCTGAGGATCATGGGCTCAGCACCAAACACACCATGGGGCTCATTAAAACACAGAAAGCCCTAACGAGCCATGGCTCTTCCCGTAATTTTCTTCAAGTCTTCAAGACTTGTGCAGCTAATTAGAGAGGTTTCATAGTGCAGCCAAGGAAGAAGATTTCAAAGTGCATCTAGTAAAAATTACTTTGTATTTTAAAGGGTATTTTCAATTACTTTTCAGTCTGAAGAAGAGGTGATAGAAGCATTCTGCCAGTGGTATTGACCCAGGGTGTCCCCTCAGGAGGGCTGGACAGCTGGGAGAAGCAGTCCCCTAAGACCTGACACTGTATGGACACCTTTGCTCCTCACCGCTCCCCCCTCACCATTTCTGACATCGGCCACCTGGGACTGACATCACCGTCCCTTGCACCAGACTTCTCCACTCATCTCTGCAGCTGGATGTGACAGCTCCATGGCACCATCTCCCCCCGCCCTCCTTAGAGAACTGGCTGCACACAGGCACGGAGGAATTGCTCCTATGTGTAAGGGCAGAAGAGTAAGGGTGATCAGTTCTCATAAACAATGCAACACACTCTGTAACGACGTGCTACGTACAAGCTGCCTCTCAGGAGGTCACCTGTCTACAAGGGGTAATCTCCTGAGAAATGATTTAGGTACGTACGAGAAGAGAGATGTGGACATAATGAAAGAGTTGTCTAAGGAGACACTTAGACTGTTGAAAGACAGGAAAGCTTTTAACTCCCTGAAGCTCAAAGCAGCAGCTGGCAAGCTGAGAGGAATCTGAAGGAAAAATCCTCGAATCATAGGATATCTCAAATAGGTTCAACAGGACGTTCCCTTTGTGAACCCGTGTTGACTGTTCCTGGTGATGACATTGTCCTTCAAATGCCTTTCAACAGCGCCCCGAGTCACAGAATCATCGAATACCTCAGGCTGGAGGGCACCCATAAGGATCATCGTGCCAACTCCCTGCTCCTGGCAGGACTACCTAAAACTAAACCAGATGACTAAGAGCATCATCCAGACGCTCCTTGAACTCTGACAGGCTTGGTGCCGTGACCACTTCTCTGGGGGGCCTGTTCCAGTGACCGACCAGCCTCTCAGTGAAGAACCTTTTCCCAATGGCCAGTGTGAACTTCCCCTGATGCAGCCTCCTTCCATTTCCTCGGGTCCTACTGCCAAGGAAAATCCCCATTGTGGATGGGGCATCCACAACTTCTTTGGGCAACCTGTTCCAATGTCTCACCACCCTCACAACAAAGCGGCAGCGCTTTGTGGCCTCCTTTGGTGTTTTGCAGATTGTGTTCATGGCAATTCCTACCTGGGTCTTGTAGAGGCCTGCAGCTCCTCATGCTGTTATCTGCTCAGACCACACCACTAGCATGGTAAGCCACCCCCACACAAATATGAACAACTGACCAAATGGAGCTTCAATCCAGAGGGACCTTGAGAATCTCAGGGACTGGGCCAACAGGAACCTCTTGAAGTTTTCAAGGAGAATTGGCCAGTCTGGCCTCAGGAGGAATAATAAACCTCTACATCAGGGCCAGCTGGGAGCTGACGTGCTGAGCGTGACTCTGAGGAGAAGGGCCTGGAGCTACGAGGGACACCATACGAGCCAGTGGTTGATGCTCACCACGAGCAAGGCCAGCATTAGGATGAGCATGTTCACCCAGACCAGGGATGTTATTATTCCCCTTGGCACAGCACTGCTAGGGACCCCCCCACAGGCGTTCGTCCCTGTATTTTGATAGAGTTGGGATGAGCTGGAGAGTGCCCAGAGGAGACCTGGCAAGGCAGGTTTGGGGCCTTAAGCAGATGCCCTGTGTAGAGCGGCTCAGAGACCTGGTCTTCTTTGTCCCAGTGGTGGAGAGGCTCAGGGCAGTATAGGAGTAGCCTGAGACGGCTTGGAGGGTGGTTTCAGAGGTGGTGGAGCTTTTCTCAAAATTGGGAAACAGCATGAGAAAGAAAAAATGCCACAAATTGCAGCTTGGGAGGTTGAGATTGGACACGAGGAGGAAGCAATGTCACTCCAAGGTCAGTTCTGTGGGACAATAGGCCACACGGAAAGAGTCTGAATTACCCAAACTTGGTATTTCAATGAACAGTCTGCGAGGATGGAGAGATATCAGTAAGGGCAGGCAGACGCTCAGGGGAGACCGGGCTTGGTAAGCAGGGGAGATGCCTCCAGAGTCCTGCCTCAAGGCGCAAAGGCTTGGTAGACCTTGCTGGACGAGCCTAAGGCAAAGAGGACAGAGAGGATCTCCGATCTATCTACACCTGCTCTTACTAAATCCTGCAGTGGCCACACATGATCTTTGGTGCTTTCTTTAGTTCTTTATGGATGCAGTAACAGCTCCTCTTGATGCCCTTGAACCTCTTGCAAGGGTCCCCACTCGGGAAGCTTTGGCTTCCCTAAAACCATCCCTATTTCTAAATTCCTCCTGCAGTCCCTGCATCCAGCTCTTGGCTGCTTTCTTTTTAATATGGAGCTTCTTGATGGGTTCCTTCTTTAGCCAAGTTGGTCTCCTGAAATGTCTCGTTGGTTTTCTGCTTATCGGTCTGGACAGTTCTCGTGCTTTTAGATGCTTTCCGAAAAGCCCAGCTGCACTGAGCTCTGCTGCCCGTGGGTGCTGCTGCCCATGGGACTACCACTGAAAGTCCCCCGAAGAGGTTAAATTTTTTTCACACTCTTTCATTATCACTGCAGCCAAGGCTGATGCCAGTTTTCACATCCCTGACCAGCACTGCCTCTTCGACAAGGACCAGATTCAGGTGAGCATCCCCTTTGTTGTCCTGGCACTGTGCAAAGGAATTGTCCCAAGAGACCCCAGACACCAGCGGGACAGTGTGCATCCTGCTGTGCTCCCCTTCCAGCGAGTGTCGGGGTCATTAAGTCCCCAAGAAGACCTGGGGCCATTCATCTGGGGACTACTTTGTCTTGCTGAAATAAACCTTTCTGCACTTCCTTGTCCTGACTGCAGCTTCTGAAGGCCTGTGGTGGAGGTGAAGCTGATCTCCAGGAAGACAAGGTGCTGCTGAAAATGTGCTGGTGTTTGGACATGTGGAGATCCAGGAACACTGTGAAAATCATTCACCTGTTCCTTGATTGTACCATCACGGGGCTGAGCAAAGGGTTTTCGAACGAAGAACCAGGAGAGTTTGGGAGTAGCCAAATGATTTGAGACCCTGGGGTGATGGGCTTCCTGTCCGCGAGCTGCTGTGCATCGGCTGAATGAACTTGAGTCAGCCCTTGCCTCACCGCAGTGGTGGGATTCAGTGGCTGGCCAACAGAAACCAAATCTGCCTGAGATGCCACCTGGGCTTGCACAGAGGAACTGAACCTGCCTGCAACGCTCTCCGGGGTGTCTGTCAGGCATCCCCTCGCAAGAGCAGTGGTTTTCCTGCAGGCCCTGTGTGGTCCCTGACAGCAGCCTGTAGGTGTGCCGGGGAGCGCTGGCATCTCACGTAGCACCCCAGGCCTGTGCTTGGCCGTTGAGCAGCTGCCCTGACTTAGGTTAAGCAGTGTGGGATGTCCATGAGACAACGGCCATTACAGTCGATGAAGGTCTAGGAACTACAGCTGATGGAGAAGCGAAGGAGAGGGACTTAGCTCCATTTGGTCAGCTGAGTACCTCTGCAGGCTGCTGTGGACATGAGGAAAAGGGAAGGTTTTAGTTGTCCAACTGTAAACATCTGCTCTCGTTTCCCTCCACCAAAGGAATTCCCCACCGGGCTCCAACGTGACCCCCCAGATGCTGCCCTGTCTCTCAGCGTTGCTCCATTAGAGCTTGCAGTCACCTGCACACATCTTGGAAAAGCTCTGGTGTCACCTCAGATGTCACCAGGTGTTCCCACCCGAACACCCTCAGTCACCATTAATTAGCACGAGAGCCGAGACGAGGAGCTGACGGGCAGGTGCCTGTTTTCTGCCCACGTGCACTGAGGCAAGGGGAATCCCCCCTGCTGTGGGTCTGTGGTCTGCACGAGAGGGAGCCGAGTCCTCTTCCAGCCCCAGGGCTTCACCCCCAGGGTGGCATTCGCTGAATGTCTCAGCCGAGTCCCTTCCCTCGGCAGGGGACAGGAGACCCCTCCCTGCCACGTTCTGCTGGTCCTGCCTAAGGACGGGACATGGAACGACAGTTCTCATGTCGAACTCTGTGTCTGAGAGGGGAAGCGACTCTGCTGGAGAGAAGTGTCCCTCCCCAGGTGAGGGAGGGCACCCCAGGGATGGCTTCAGCCTGTTTCCCAGCAGGTTCCCTGCAGCCCCAGGGACACCCGGAGGGAGCCCAGCGCGGGCAGAGAAAGTGCTGCCGTGGGCTGGTCCTCTGCTGCGGAGCTGGGCCGGGCTGCTGGGGTGGAGGGAGCTGGTGGCAAGCGGGCAGCGCTGCAGAGAGACAGCTCTGCCCAGGAGCAGCTCCTCTGCCCAGCGCAGCAGGGCTGGGGGCACTGCCTGCAGGCAGCGAGGGGAGCGGAGAGGAGTGGGAGAGAGGAGAAAGGCAGCCTGGGGTGGGAGGGTGGTGAGAGCTGAGTGTGGGGGACAGCTCTTCACAGCCCTCTGTACGGTAAGTCTGGGCGTGCCGGGCATTGAATTTGGTGATTCTGGAGGGATCTCCTCGAGCTGGCACATCCCACAGCTGTCGCATCTGCAGGAGGACTCACGGCTTCCCCAGTGTAGAAGAGGAGGACGTGCTCCTGCGCAGGGCTTCCCTGCTGCACGTCAGTGGGACAGGGAACGACGGTGTCCTTGTCCTGTGGAGGACCACAGGGACACAAAGCTGGGTGTGCGGCCAGGGCTGCCCAGGGCTGTCCTTCTGCGGGAGTCCCTGCGCCCCGGGGGATCTCTCCCTGGCTATTTCGCAGGAAACTACAAGAGGATGGAAAAAGTGGGGATTACCTGAAAGGGAAGGAATCTGTGCTTGGAGACTGGTCCTCTTGGTTGGCTGGGGGGGAAGTGGGACATGGGACTTTATTTTCCCACTCTGGAGAAGGCACGGAGGTGCCCGTTCTCTTGAGGGGTCATGTGAGCTGCTCCTTTGCCCCTGTACGGACAGAGATGCCCCCGGAGCAGCTCCAGGAGGTGTTTGCAGGGCAGAGCCGGGCACCCCGTGGGTGGGATGGGGCTCTCTGTCTGTGAGCACTGACAGGGAGGAGGCTCGGGCACAGGGAAGTGGTTCCCAGCACAGACAGCGCCTGGCAGCAGAGACATTGTCCAAGCGGGAGAGGGAGGAGATCCCAGAAACGTGGTGGGAGGGGGGTTCGGGCACCTCCTGCCATCCCCTGCAGTGCCGGCTCCTTCCCCAGAGCAACCCCCCGCTCTCCCCTCCCTCACACCGTTGCTCCGCACCCTCAGCCTCACAAGCACTTGGCCATCAGTTGCCGTCCCAGCAGCCCCACCAAGAAACCGGGGGTGAGGAGTCGGGTTCAGCAGAGACACCAGCGCTCTGGGTCCTCTCCTGCAGCTTCTTCCATGGAGGAAAAGCAACCAACCCCCCTCCCACACTTTGGGGCTCTGGGCACTCCAGTGCGTGGGGCTGGAAAAGACCTGACCCTCCCTTGACGACACCCCAGCTTTGGGACACTTGACTCTTTCCCGGGGGGTCCTGCTGGGCTGCAGGCTGCCCTCCAGAAGGGCACAACTCACCCATGGCAAGCCTGTGTTTCCCAGGTGCCCGAGAGAGAAGCCACCGCGGGCTGAGGCCAAGGAAATCCTGCGGGAGGGCGGAATGTGGGCAGCTGCAAGGACCCTCTCTGTCCCTGGCTGGGTGGGGAGAGCTGAGATCCTCCTCAGGCACCACGAGATGGGCTGAGCGGCTGGGAGAGCTGCACGTGGAACTGGGTTCCTCTGCTCTCAGCAGTGTCCGGGTTCTTTTGGGGAACAGCGCAGTGTGATAGTCCTCCAGCTCAGAAAGGTGCCGGCACCGGGCAGCTGAGCCCGGGGCTGACGGACAGACCGGCTGTCCTCATGCTGCTCGAAGGGACAGTCCCTTTGCCGGCCACGGTTTCACTTGGAGCGCAGCAGGAACGACAAAGATTTCTGCCTTAAAAGCACTCCTGCCCTCGGGTGTGGGGGGACAAGAACAGAACAAACAAAACAAAATCCCCACAGCTCTGCTCTGCCACCAGGTGAATTGGGAGCAACAAAGCTGCAAAGCTCTTTGATATCAAAAGTGAATTTAATCCGAGATCACCCCGTGTTCCTCCTGACCTACGGACACAGGGCAGGACTGAGTCCTCCAGAGCCCACAGCAGAGCGTCCTGCTCCTTGGGGCATCCTCGGCCAGCACCAACCACGGCTCATGAAAGGCACCGGCCAAAGGTCTTCCCGAAAGGGGACAGTCAGTCTTGGAGGTTTCTGTGAGAAACAGCACAGATTTTGCTCAGATAAATATGTCCTTAGTGATGCGTTTTCCTCCTTGGACAGGCTCCCATGCCCGGAGGACGCAAATGTCCAACGGCAGCTCCATCACCCAGTTCCTCCTCCTGGCATTCGCAGAGACGCGGGAGCTGCAGCTCTTGCACTTCGGGCTCTTCCTGGGCATCTACCTGCCTGCCCTCCTGGGCAACGGCCTCGTCATCACCGCCATAGCCTGTGACCACCGCCTCCACACCCCCATGTACTTCTTCCTGCTCAACCTCTCCCTCCTCGACCTGGGCTCCATCTCCACCATTGTCCCCAAAGCCATGGCCAACTCCCTCTGGGACACCAGGGCCATCTCCTACCCAGGGTGTGCTGCACAGGTCTTTCTGTTTGCCTTTTTGATGGCAGCTGAGTATTTTCTTCTCACCGTCATGGCCTACGACCGCTACGTTGCCATCTGCAAACCCCTGCACTACGGGACCCTCCTGGGCAGCAGAGCTTGTGCCCACATGGCAGCAGCTGCCTGGGGCACTGGGTTTCTCCATGCTGTGGGGCACACGGCCAGCACATTTTCACTACCCCTCTGCCAAGGAAATGCTGTGGACCAGTTCTTCTGTGAAATCCCCCAGATCCTCAAGCTCTCCTGTTCAGATGCCTACCTCAGGGAAGTTGGGCTGATTGTTGTCAGTGTCTGTTTAGGACTGGGGTGTTTTGTTTCCATCATGGTGTCCTACGTGCAGATCTTCAGGGCGGTGCTGAGGATCCCCTCTGAGCAGGGACGGCACAAAGCCTTTTCCACGTGCCTCCCTCACCTGGCCGTGGTCTGTCTCTTTGTCAGCACTGCCATGTTTGCCTACCTGAAGCCCCCCTCCATCTCCTCCCCAGCTCTGGACCTGGTGGTGGCAGTTCTGTACTCGGTGGTGCCTCCAGCAGTGAACCCCCTCATCTACAGCATGAGGAACCAGGAGCTCAAGGATGCCCTCAGGAAACTCACCCAATGGACGCTGTTTCCCTGACAATAGCCCGTCTCCTCTCCACATTTCCCAGAGTTTCTCTTAGGCCAGGAGTCTACTTTTTTTCCCTTGTGATAATCCTCCTTGTAGAAATGTTTCTGGGCTTATGTTCCTTGGATTGAGGTGTGATCCAGTTGTGTCTGACCCTCGCACAACACTGTGTCAGGTGTGGCCTGTCCGATAACAGCTCTTCAATCAAAGGGCATCTCCCAGCTGCACTGCCTGAAGGCTGGGCTCTTCCTCCAAAGGTGCTGCCAATAAAATGTCTAAGGAACCGGTCTATTAAACGGTCTGTTCTCCTTGTGATGCGGGTTAAGCTCACGGTACCACTGGGTCCCATGGGAGCAAAAGTTCTGGTTTTAAAGGCTCTCTTCTTGGTGCCCAGTGGCAGTGGAGATGGTACATGGGTCAACAAGTTTCCTTGTTTACACTGGGGAGCTGAGCACCGGACACAGCACTCCAGATGTCACCTCACCAGTGCCGAGTAGAGGGGAAGGGTCACCTCTCTCCACCTGCCAGCAATGCTTTTCCTAATGCAGCCCAGGAAGCTGTTGGCCTTTACCAAGACCATGCAGTGATAGGTTATGCTCAGCTGCTTGTCCTCTGGGAATCAGAGAATCCTTGAGTTGGAAAGGACCTTCTCAGGTCATCTAGTCCAATGCCCCTGCAATAAGCAGGGACATCTCCAACTAGAGAAGGTTGCTCAGAGCCCCTTCCAACCTGACAATGAATGTTTCCAGGGATGGGGCATCTGCCAGCTCTCTGGGTAACCTGTGCCTGTCATTCACCACCGTTACTGTGAAAAATGTCTTCCTCTGTCTAGTCTAAATCTACCCTCTTTTAGTTTAAAACTGTTACCCCTTGCTCTGTTGCTAGAGGCCCTGCTAAAAAGTCTGTCCCCATCTTTCTTAGAAGCCTACTTAAAGTCCTGAAAGGCTCCAATAAGGTCTCCTGGAGCCTTCTCTTCTCCAGGCTGAACAACCCCAACTCTCTCAGCCTGTCCTCGCAGCAGAGCTGTTCCAGCCCTCTGATCATCTTTGTTGCCTCCTCCTAATCTGCCCCAACAGGTCCATGTCTTTCCTGTGCTGAGGGCTCCAGAGCTGGATGCAGTGCTCCAGCTGGGGTCTCACCAGAGCGGAGCAGAGGGGCAGAATCCCCTCCCTCGACCTGCTGGCCACGCTGCTTTGGATGCAGCCCAGGATACGGTTGGCCTTCCGGGCTACAAGCGCACATTGCCAGCTCATGTCCAGCTTTCTGTCCACCAGTATCCTCAAGTCCTTCTCGGCAGGGATGCTCGCCATCCCTTCATGCCCCAGCCTGTGCTGATACTGGGGGTTGCCCCAATCCAGGTGCAGGACTCTGCACTTGACCTTGTTGAACCTCATGAGGTTCACATGGGCCCATTTCTCCAGCTTGTCCAGGTCCCTCTGGATGGCATCATGTCCCTCAGGCGTGTCAACTGCACCACTCAGCTTGGTGTCCTCTGCAAACTCACTGAGGACACACTGGATCCCACTGTCTATGTCACTGATGAAGATATTAAAGAGTACTGGTGCCAATATGGACCCCTGAGGGACACCACTCATCACCAATCTCCATCTCAACATTGCGCCATTGACCAGATACCTGCTGGATGTGACCATCCAACCAATTCCTCATCCACCCAACAGTCCACCGGTGAAATCCATCTCTCTCCATTTTAGAGAGAGGGATGTTGTGGGGGACCATGTCAAAGGCCTTACAGAATCCAGATAGATGCCATCGGTAGCTCTTCCCTTGGACAGTCCCCACGCCGGAGAAGTAAGGATAGCTCTGCACTAGCCAGATCACACCAGTGTCCCAGCCCCGCCAACACCTCTGTGAAACCCTCCCCTCCTCTGGCACCGGGATAAGGAACTGCAGCCAGACCGACTCCAGGGATGCCTGGATCAAGAAAGAAGCAGAAGGATGACAACACCACAGATTTAGCCTCGCTTTGCAAAACAGCCGCCCGCGTGGGCGGGGGGTGTGTGTGTGTGTGTTAAGTAGCAATTGGTCAAATCAGTTTGGACCTGAACACGTGAAAGGTGTAAGAACCGTGTGTGACACCGCATTCGGGGTGCCCCAGTCTGAACGGGACAGCTCGCGTGCACGAATGCAACAATTCCTCCCGTAACGCTAGACTGGGCGTCCCAGGCTCTCTCCTTGGTGGGCAGGGGCCAGTTGCCAAATTTTTGTGAAAGCTTTCCATCGTGGCCACAGGGTCCCGGCCCCATTCCTTCCCCTTGCACAGGAAATTCACCTCCCCCCAAAAGTCATGGTTGGGTTGGGAAACTGTGGGGGTAGGAAACCATTGGGATAGGAAACCATCATGGGTCTGAGAAATCATCGCTGGGATGGGAAAGGGTGGTGGGGATGGGAAACCATCATTAAGGACAGGAAATCATCAGCCAGATGGGAAATAACTGAGAGGGGAAGGTGTTGTGCTATGAAAACCAAACCCTCGCCAGGCTGGCTGAAGCAGGTGCTGGTGGAGTGTTCGCCATGGGGACGGAGGCTCTTTACCCCCAACAAACCCCACACTGACCAACCGCCACGGCAGGTACAGCAGCGGCTCCCGCTCCTCGAGGTGCTCCTGCCCCCCAGGTAACCCCCCGCTGGCTCTGCCCGCCGATACCTCACCCCACCACCCCTTTTTGCTTCCCCCAGCAGAGAGCTTCCCTCTGCGGCTGCTGATGGCATCACAAGTGCCCGGCATGAGCTTCGCCGTTCCAGCCATGCCGCCACCGGTCACTGCCGGCGTGTCACCCTCTGTGCTGGTGTCCTCTGAGCCTGCCCAGCTCCACCACGTCACCTCCCAGCTGGTGCAGGCCGGTGTCTGGCAGGGGGTGCCAGGGCCCCTGGGGGTCCCGGTGCAGCTCCCCGCCATGGGGCAGCCTCCCTGCGGGGTGCAGCTCTCCCCCATGCCTGCTGCCTGTCTCCCTGCCTACGGCTGGGGACGGCAGCTGGGGACAGGAGCGCTGGTGCCCCACCAGCCCGTGGGGCTGGGGCCTGGGACCGTGCTCCAGGGGCAGCTCCTGTACCCCACAGGCTCCTGCCCGCAGCACATCCCTGCCTGTCCAGACCCCCACCACCCCACAGCTCAGCACTGCGGGCAGGGCCCCCCTGTGCCCCACACCCTGCCCGGCAGTGCCCAGCAGCTGTCGGAGGCCTCCAGCAAAGATGGGGCGGCCACTGAGGACAGTGACCCTGCCGCCAGCCCCCATCAGACCACCCTGGCTCTGCTGACCAGCAGAACCACGACAAAGCCAAAAGGTGAGTTTTGGGGACTGGCAGAGCCTGCAGGTGGGTGGCCAAGCGGAGGAAAGCTTGCACCACCCCGGGTTTGGCTTGGCTTTTTCAGCAGTGGTAACCACCCCAGCGGCCCCAGGGATGCCCGCGCATCGGCTTGCTCAGGGGGCAGCCGTATTCGCTGAGGCCTTTCCTGGGCAGGCAGAGGAAGCCAGCATCAACCAGATGCTCACCTGGCTCGACACCGTCCCCAACAGCCTCGACAGCCCCAGCTTTACCGCCTTCCTCTCTGAGCTCCCTGACCTCTCTGAGTACGTGGCAGAGGGCGGCTGCCCCAAGGAGCAAGCGGCAGCGGCAGGGCTGGGAAACAGCGACGACGTGTTCCCGGATGTCCCTGACTTGACTGACCTCCTCAGTGAGCTCCCCGACCTCTTCGAGTACGTGGCAGAGGGTGGCTGCCCCAGGAGTCAGTGGTAGTGGGAGGACAGCTAGGACACCGTCCCTGATGTACTTGATTTCCCCAACAGCCTTTGCAGCACCGCCTCCTTCAACCAAGTCCCCAACTTCTTGGAGGACGGGGCAGCGGGCGACTGCCCCAAGGAGCCAGTGGCAGCGGCGGGGCTGCAGGAGAATGAGGACACAGTCCCTGATGTTCTCGACTTGACCACCTTCTTCAATGAGTTCCCCCACCTCTTTGAGTACGGGGCAGAGGGCAGCTGCCCCAAGGAGCCAGTGGCGGCGGGGGAGCTGGGGTACAGCAAGGACACCATCCCTCATGTCCCCGACTTGACTGACCTCCTCAGTGAGCTCCCCGACATCTTGGAGTATGTTGCAGAGGGTGGCTGCCCCAGGAGCCACTGCTGGTGGTGGGGTGGGGGGACAGCTAGAACACTGTCCCTGATGTCCTTGATTTCCCCAACAGCCTTTGCAGCACCGCATCCTTCAACCAAGTTCCCAGCTTCTTGGAGGACAGGGCAGAGGGCAACTACCTTGAGGACCACTTGCTGGCGGCAACGCTGGGGGACACCAATCCCTCCTGGGGGGTCGCAGCCTACCCTTTGCAGGACCCCAAGGGGAAGCAGTGTGAGGTGGCAGAAGACCTCCCCACCGGGCAGCCAGTGAGACCCGTGGAGACTTCCGAGGAGAGCTCTGCAGGCAGTTCTGCGCAGAGTCCTCCAGAGACCGCAGAGGAGACTTCAGAGAACAGGCCTGGGGAGAGTCCCAACAAGGATCCCCTGAAGGGTCCTCCGGAGAGTCCCCTGCTGAGCACCCTGCAGATCCCACTGCCCAGAGCCCTGGCAGGGTTCCCGGCTGCCCCCCAGCATCATCCGCCCCAGACGGGCCAACTGGCGGAGGGGGCATTGCAGATGCAGCCCCGGGTGTGTTCAAGCTCCTTGCTGCTGCCCCCAGGCACCATCTCCTGCCGGGTGGTGCCCAGACGGGGAGAAGAGCGCAGCAAGAAGGCCAAGCGCCCCGCGCCAGCCAGTGCCTCCACGATGCCAGAGACCTCCCCGCAGGACAGCATGCCCCCAACGAAAAAGAAGATGGTGGTGCACCAGGTGGCCTAACACTCGAAAACCCTCTGGAGGGGAAGCGGGACGGGGACGGCGTGGCAGCAGGTGGCAGCGGGCAGGAAGCAGCGAGCAGAGAGCTTCCACGGGCAGCAACGTGCCAGCCAAGCGCCCGAGGACCCGGCAGGAGGCCAGCGGGCAAAGGGCCTTTGCGCAGCGGGAGGGGACAGGTTTAATGCAGCCGGCCCACTGAAGCCCTGCCGCACGGAGGCCTTAAACGGCTGGCCCGGGGCTGCGGCCCCACGCCTGGCCCAGGGACCCTCGCCCACCCCGGTCCCCCCAGACCCCCGCACTCTAAGCTACGGCTCCCCACTGCCAGGGGCTGCGCTACGTTCACCGGAACAGGCGACACCGCGCTGCCGGCTGCCGGCGTCAGGGACTCGCCGCGCCCCGCGGCTCCCGGCAGCACCAGGCCGCACGCCCCTGCAGTGCCCCGGGGCAGCCCTGGGAGGCCCCGGGACGGGACGAGGACGCGGAGCGGTGCGGGCAGGCGTAAGGCGGGGCAGGCGCACGCACCGCTCTGGGATGGGGGGAGCCCCTTCTGCCCGCCATGAGGGCGCCGGCCCCGGGCCCGCCCAGCGCCGCTTCCGCCATCACCCCGCGCCCCCACCGGCCCCGCCCCCGCAGAGGAGGCCGCGCCCCCTGCCAGGCAGAGGCTGCAGCCGCGGCGCCACCTGGCGGTTCCTGCGAGGAACCACCGCCGCGGAACCCGCCCCCCCACCGCGGCCTGGTACCAACACCCCTGGAGCCGCCATGTCTACCCCGTCCCGCTGCTGACAGCCCCACCACCAGCATCCCCACCCCAGGCGGTACCGGCGTTCCCAGGAAGAGCCACTTCAACCCGGGGCCAAGGATGCCCCGCACCGACCAGAGGGCACATTTCTCAACGCCATCGAGACATCCCTCCACGGGGGTGAGGAGTGAAGGTCGTGGGGCCGGTGCACCAACCGCCCGATCCAGAGCCCCAAGCCAGCCCCAGCGTGCCCCCCAGGGACCCTGGTCCCCTGCCAGCAGCCCCGAGACCCCACCTCATGGCAAGAAGGAGTCGGCACCGGCAGTGGCACTGAGCAGCAAGGCACGCACTGGTGCACGTCCCAAACCCAGGCAGCCCAGCTGGCTGCGCCTGTCCCCCACGGGGGGCCAAACCCCACGCCAGGGGCTGCCAGAGCAGCTGCACATGCCGCCGCACGTGCCGCAGCCTCCCGCCGACTCCCTGCTATCCCTCAGGCCCTGGCGGGGCCTCACCACTGCGCCCATCCCACCGCAGGAGCAGGAGGACTCGGTGCCCATCACAGCCGAGCAGCAGCCCGAGCGGGAGCGCATGACCAGGCTGGCCCAGGAGGGGCGGGAGCGGCCGGCCCTGCAGATGCCACTGGGCCAGCTGCAGTTTTTTGTGCAGAGGGAGGCTGACATGGAGACAGCCAACGAGTACGGCTACCCCTAACCCACCGCTCCAGCATGGTCCCCCGTAGCCCCCACATGCAGAAAAGAACCAGAGACAGAGACCTGCACCCACCTGCTCCAGCCCCCACCCTCTCCCAGAACCCCATCTCTTCCTTAATTCCAGCCCCCACCCTCTCCCAGAACCCCATTTCTTCCTTAATTCATTACACAAGTTGGGTTTAATTCATTACACGATATTGGAGTTTGTGTTTTCCCTCATGACAAGGATTTCGGTAACAATTCGTTCCAATTTGGGCTCTTGTAGGAGATTAATTTGCTTTATGGTCACCCAAAACAACAGGGAAAACCATTAACTTGAGTAGTCTTGTTCATGCACGTTTTGGAAGCAGGAAGTGATTTTGTTACTGTGAAAACACATAAAAACAGCTGGTAATGCTTTAGTAATTATATGATTTGTGACCATTATTTCAGCAACTGCTGTTATTCTGGACTTGACTGCATAACAGAGAGAAAACACAGACGTACATTACGTATAAAACGCCGTACTGAAAAGATCATTAAGGTTACGGAAACAAAAAAAAATACAACCGTAGCACTTCCTAGGTTATTGAATTTTGATTTTGCAATTTGAAAAATACATTCCCTAACACAGTTTAGATTGGCAATTACTTTGTGGGTTTGAAAAAACTAATCCATTGTATGGCATTTTATGGATACATCCTGGGCTCTAAGCAGAGCTTAGGGCTTTTAGACCCCATATAGACCTCTACCTAAGGGCAGTTACAAAGTGCCTCTGTCTAGTCCTGCTCTCGACGTGGCACGAAAGAGACCACCCCTCCGCTCCCATTCCTGGGTTTCTAGCCACATTTTCAGGCAGGGTTTGTATAGGTTCAAGACCGCTTGCCTTGGAAAAGGAAAGGAATGTGAAGAGGCCACTTTAAATCGGCCACTACAGGGACTGTCAAAGCTAACGCCGCTTTCCTTCTGACATCTTCAGGAACCAATCTGGACATGCCTGTAGTCCTACAGCCCCGGTGCTAAGTTACACGTGGCACAGCACAATTTAAAGGTTACAAATGACCCTGCTGTTTTGTTAAGTTGTCTTGGCGTTTTTCATTCTTGCTGAAAACAACTTATCCATGCCCGTGCTTTGTCAAAGTCCAATTTTACAAAATGTCATGCCTGGATATATCGCTAGAGGTCACATCTAGTTGCTGGTTCATTGCTTTGGCATTGTATCTACAGACATGGTAACAGGTAATTAAGCTAACAGGTGCCTACTGGCTACGTTAATTAACGCACATCAAAGGGCAAAGCCCGCTGCGTAGTCTTGTTGGGAATTTGCCTTTGGAGAGATGGCTATTTGTTTCTTTACTGTTTTAGCCATGGGCTAATCATATTGCCTGTTTCCATGGTGCTCAACTTCCCTGTCTAAAAGCTCCTTTTTCAGAACCAACCTCCTCTTCACCTGCTCCTAAGTTCACACAGCGATCTTTCTCCTGTTTGCCTGTGTCTCACCGCAGCAGGAGCCCAGAGGGAATGCAGCCCTCTCGGCAGCAAGGCGCGTCCTGCCGACCTGCCCGGGGCTGCCAGGCAGGCATCCCGACTGCTCACCCGGGCTCCCGTTACAGGCAGCGGAGAATAAAAGCCACCGCCGGGGTGTTGGCAACCGTCCACTCCAGATGTGGGGCAGGCAAGGGAAGTCTGGCTGATCCGTTGGCTACGTGTAAACTGAAGCCTACACTGCAGATCCTTGAAGTGCGGTGAGCTGAACCCCCCACCAGTCCCAGCTGCGACGCAGACGCAGCGGGTTCTATCACCTTCTCACAAATTTATGTGCCTTAAGTCACCTGTACTTGGACACACTGTCACAGAGAGACACACGCACACAGACAGCGTCCTGTATTTTCTGAGAGACTCAGCGCCGTTGCCCAACGTGTAAAGAGAAACAGTGCAACAGGTACTGAACTGGCCAAAGGAGGGAGCGAGACGTCAGACATCCTGAACGTCGGATTAAGGGCCAACTCTCTCAAGCCAGGGGTGCCTAATGGGAAGGGGAATGTTCCTTTGCCATGCGTTAGATCAGTGCATGGCTTTCCATGCATCGCTAGCACTTTGCTTACCTGGGGATAGAAGGTGATTAAGGGAAAAATAAAGCAGGGAATAATCGCCCTCCTGTCATGTCAAATGCCTAGAACTATGTTTCCCACTGGGCTCCACGCTTGGTCTGACAGTGCTAAATTGTGCAGCTAAAACATTAGTAATGTCATCTTATTTCAGGCCAGGCTCCCATTAAGCAGTAATCTTAAGGCAAACTTCTGCCTGCAAGAACAGACTTTCATCTGTTTTGATGTTTTTAAACAGAAAGTTAGAAAACAGCCCGTGATCCCTTTGCTGCTGCTGCAAAGACGCTACGGTTGACTTTCCTTCAGCCTGCAAGGCTGGCACTCTGTCACAAAAGGCAAATCTCACAGCTTGCTCCACCATTCTTAAATGCTGTGAAAGCTAAAGGTTACTTTCACACTCACCGAAGGATGGACTTCTACGTATCCATGGGCGACTTTACCAGCAATGTGCAAAGGAAAATTAACCAGATGCTGTTATAAAACTGCCTGTTGTGGGGAAACCCACAGAACAAGGAAATCCAGAGAGACAGCATGGTTCTTTCACAACATCCCTCCAGTAAAAACAGCTATTTTACATAGAGAGGAGGGTAACAGGACAATAGATTAGGTTACTCTTTTTTCTACAGTTTCTTGTGTCTATTTTTTGCCCTGTTTTGCCAGTAACTAAAAGAATTGGAAACTTGGTCAGGAAAGTGCCAATTGGTCTTTAACTGTCAATGCTTCTGTTCCCCCATTAAAGCTTGCTGAAAATCCACCTTAGCTGTGGCAGTTCTATTCTGACAAACCACAGTCACAGCTCCTGAGTTCAGGAGCGTACACAAAGTGTTTTGAATTTTGCATTTCACCACAAAACTAATTGCTTTTCTAGCACACATTAAATGTCAACTTAGACAGTCATGTGTCTTCATTATGCAGGTTAAAAAAAAAAGATGCTTCCCCTCAAAAGAAGAGAAATGTCAGTAAATTCTGGAGATTAACCTCACAGTTTCTAGGACTTCCGAGAAGCTCTCCCAGTCCGCATTTTAGCAGTTGCACTGGTTGAACCAGCAAACTGAGGAAATTGCAGACCCCACTGCCACACACGATCATGTGTGGGGAACTGAACCACTGCAGGTTAAATCCCAAAAGCTGTCCACACCCGGTGGGATAGAGACACCCCCTTATTAGCTGAAGCTGTTGACAGAAGCTTTACCAAAGTCATGGTATCTTACTGGCATTTTTGTTTAAAAATCAACTCCGTTATTAAGGAACAGCCAAAGAACACATCGATACAGAAGCCAACTAGTAGTAAAAACCTCCACTTACTTGCTACATGTGTGGCCAGCCAGGGTCTGTCTGGCAAATACAATACAGAAAAAGCCAAAGAAAAGAAAACGCGAACTGCAGCACAGACTTGCTCTCTCATTTTTGCAACGATAGGTCACAATTTTGCAGACTCTAGGCATCCAGGAGGATAAAGGACATCCCCACCACATCTGCAGGCTCTTGGACGGGAATGCCCACACCACGAGGGTCTTCCTGGAGTGAGCCTGCTATGGAGATTGCTCGGGACACTTATGCCTGCCTTCTCGCCCTCTGTGACACCGTTCCTGTTACATCACAATGGCAGCCGTTCTGGGTTGGTTTGCGAGTTTATGCACAGCAACCTCGTCCTCTGCATGGGGTTTGCGTGGCAAGGTTGTGGCAGCAGGGCTGCAGGGATGGCTTCTGTGAGAAGCTGCAAGAAGCTTCCCCTGTGTCCCATAGAGCCCGTGCCCGCCGGGGCCAAGCCAGGCAGCAACGGGGGCAGCACCTCTGGGATAACATATTTCAGAAGGGGACAAAACCGGCACGTGGCATTTGCAGCCGGAGAGAGGAGAACATGTGAAAACAGCCCTGCAGACACCAAGGTCCGTGCGGAAGGAGGGGCAGGAGGTGCTCCAGGCGCCGCAGCAGAGGTTCCCCTGCAGCCCCTGCTGAAGACCATGGTGAGGCAGGCTGTGCCCCTGCAGCCATGCAGCTCCACGCTGGAGCAGATCTCCACCTGCAGCCCGGGGAGGACCCCCCGCCGGGGCAGGGGGATGCCCGAAGGAGGCCGTAACCCCGTGGGACACCCGCGCTGCAGCAGGATCCTGGCAGGACCTGCGGAAAAGACATCCGGAGCAAAGCTGAGCCCGTGTGCTGGTGCACATCCCAGCCCTTTGCCTTGTACCTGGGCCACTCTAAATTGCCTGACCAGCCTCGGCCTCTGAACAAAGGGTTTGGCAGAGAGAGGCCCTCAGCTGTACCAGGCGCTCTTGTGTAGACGAGGAGGAGAATGGCACTGAGGGTATCAGGGACGCAATCACCTGAACAAGGTACAGGACATGAACAGAACTAATCAATTATCTCCAGACAATCCTGGCAGCGGTAACGTCAAAACCTTGAGAAATCACCTGCCTGCATTGTGGAAACTCACTGATGCCTAAAGTCAGTCATCTCCCAGTCCTATAAAGAGTGGTCCCAAGTGAGACCCTTTGAGCTCTCCTGGACCGCACCGGGCTGCAACTAGCACCTCCCTCTGAGTGGGACGCCTCTCAGAGCCCGTGAACCCTCAAGTTCACGATCAGCTCAGAGGCTCGACTGTGCAGCCATTGAGCGACACAAAGCATTCGATCTATTTCACTGAATTCCAGGGGGATATTGAATAGGTACCTTGGTACATCTCTATCTCTTTTCTCTAGATCTCTTTATGGGTCTCTGTCTCTACACCTATAGGTGTGTGTGTGATTAAGGACTTCTAAGTTTCCGTGGATTATGCTGCTAAGTTTTATATGATTTGATACTGTGACTTATCTCGGCATTGTTAGTGAATGTGATTGCTGCTATTTTGTATTGGATAAATTGCCATCTTTAAGTTACAGAAAGCACAAAATCATAGTCTGTATCACTACACCAGAATCCCCGATACCCTGTCCCTTTAGTCATAAACTGTTGACCAAATCTGGGTATAGGAGTGGATTCAGTCGCACCTAGACTCCTCTCTGAAAAGGACTTTAGAAAGCATGGGGGTCCTCTCTGAACCTCGTGACTCAATGGAAGGGTCTCTCCTACTTTCCCTCCTCAAATATACACATTAACTCGATTTGATAGACGAGTAAATCATTCCAGTTTAATTGTTCTATCTGCACAGCTTTTCCACCTTGAATAAGGAATAGAGTGGACCTTGCCATCGCCTTCTGTTAAGTCATCCTTTTTACAAATCTAGATTAAAATCATGCGCTTTCTGGTATCTTTGGTGGTGATTCTTCAAACAGCCTAAATTATCCATTCGTGACAGCCCAGGAAGCAGGGAGGGATGGGGGGGATATGTTTTAAGATTTCGTCTTATTTCTCATTATCCTACTCTGATTTTGGTTGGCAAGAATTTAAAATAATTTTCCCAAGTTGAGGCTGTTTAGCCTGTGATTGTAATTGCTGAATGACCTCTCCCTGTCCTCTGCTCTGAGTTGGTTTCTTTTGGATGGTCTTTCTTTGCCTTTTCCTCCACGACTGGTCTAGTTTCTGGGTGATCTTCTATCACTTTTGGATGAATTTTCTGTGGGGTACCAAGAGTCTTCGCATCCTTTTGAGAGGAAGATGTTTAAACATTGTCTGTCTTTGGCATGTTCTCCTTCACTTGTTTCACAGGAGGTTCCATTTGAGGAGATTTTTCACGCTCGCTGTCCACCTTCACTTGGGAAGCTTTAGCTCGTTTTCTTATATTGTCCTTCTGAGGAGGGACAGCCACTTCTGCTTCCCGCTTTGTCTTGCCAGGTTTTGCTTTTCGCTCATCCTTCTCTTTCTTCTTTTTAGACCCTGGCTTGAAAGCCATAGAATCTGCTCCCAAATGCTCATCCCTCATCTCAGGGGTGGCATCATCTCTGCTTGGGAGCATGAACAATGAGTCCCTTTGAACGACTTCTCCTGTAACTGGCTCTCTTGGTTTTCTCGCACCTTCTAGCAACTCAGCATTGAGAAAGCCTTCATTCACATCCTCTTTCCTTCTCTCCTGGTGTTCTTTAGGTTTATTTCCTTTGTCATCTCCACGTGGATTTTGCATCTCCCTCTGTTTGTTGCCACGGCTCTCTCTTCCGGAAGGTTGTTCAGGGTAATTTCCAGCTCTATTACAGCTGCGCTGCCTATGCCCCACAGGATAATCCTCCCTATGTCCCCGAGCATATGGCGAATACTCTCGTCTGGTCCCAGGTGGACCAAAGCAGTCTGGAGAAAAGTTCCCTCTCTTTACTGGAGGATGAAGTTGAGCACCAACACCATTGCCCTTGTAAAACGTTTCACACCACTCTCTGTAGTTCCTTTCCCATTCTCCGTATCCTTGCTCTCCAAATGGATCTCCAAAGTCAATAGATCTGCCATCGGAAGCTTTCATATCATACGGTGGAACTTGTCTGTACCGGTTAAAATACTCCCTTCCTCCTTCCCCTTGAGGTATAGTCCATTTCCTGGGAGATTGGCCTCGGACTACTGGAGACCTTGACCGTGAACGGTGTCTTCTGTGTGGGGGTGACTTTGACCTCGACCGGTGATAACCATGTGGCCTTGACCAGGAATGATAGTTCTTGTGACTCTTCCCTTTGCCTCTGCTTGGATATGGTGGTGATCGTGAGTAGGAGCGAGAATGGGAACGACTAAATGATCGAGAGTACGAGCAAGAGTAGGAAGAACCTGTTCTTGACTTGGAGTAGGTATGCGAACTTGTAGAGGAAGATGAAGTACTATAGGGAGAGTTGGACCTTAAAAAAAACACAACACAAAAAATTGATCAAGTTAATTCAAAACAGTTACTCTCCTCAGCTTTTTGGAGAGTTGGACCTTAAAAAAACAAGAACACAAAAAACCAGATGAAGTTAATTCAAAACAGTGACTCTCCCCAGCTTTTTTCCTCCCAGATTTCCTTTGGCTATTGATTGATTTAAGGTGCTGTATACTGGCCTCTACTGGGACATGAACGTGCACATTTTTCACTCCTCAACCACTACACGCAGTGCAAATCCCTTTTGTTGCAGTCAGATGCAAAAAGAGCAAGTCTTCATGGCTACCGTGCAGTATCAAACATCGAGAGAACACGATGTAGCATTAATACAGTAAAGATCAATGTTAAAATGCTGCTTGGACTATTTAACTTCACTACTTCTTTGGCAATTTGTATGGGATGCAAAATTCTTACGTCCAGTTGTCATTAATCAACACTTCTGGCCAGATGTGCTAGCAAAATCTTACACATACCTCTAGCTCTAACCAGGGATAGTGACTGCATTTCAAGAGAAATCATCTCGAAAAGCTTCTGAACTCAGCCTCGACTAGGATGACTCAATGCCATTACTCTAGGACAGATACTGGCAGCATGAGCAAGAGAGAGCTTTTCAGCACTCCTGCCCAAGTGACTTTTGGGGATAGAAAACATCAGCTACCCTGAGGTTTTTCTTCACAAGGAGTTCTTTTATTATTTTTTAAAGAACCCTTTCGCATCATTCCGCAGACGTTCATGAGCATCTTCCCTCCTCTATAAGTCCTTCAGCAATTCAAGATTTCCTTACAAACAAGTCTGAGTCATGAGACAAATTTTACAAGGTCAAAACCATACTAGCATAAGCCACCAGTTTGCAGTCCAGGTTGAAATCTCTCTGTGTACCCACATGTGGTAAACAGAAGAGGAGATGAAGACAACGTCTCTCACAGATCTCCTCCAAAGTGCTTTGAGGAAATGGTTACAAGCAGAATAGGGAGATGCAGAAAATCCAGCAACTCCACCTCTTCAATTTCTGGCCTCCTCAAGGCTGTCAGGCGGTGAAGGATGCCATTACAGAGAAGCTTTACTAAAAGAGAAACCTGTTCCTGAACAGCTGTTGCCAAATTATAACTGCCAGTCAACTGTAATCTCTGCCCTATTTAAGCTAGGAATGCACACATGAAATTCCTGTCGCTGCTAATCCCTGGGATCATCCCATCCGTCTAGCAACAGAGCGGTGGAGTGCAACGCCTCCTGATTCTTCCAGACAATCTGCTTCTCCATAATGGACATGTAAAGCACGTACCTGGAAACCGAACGCTCCTTTCGAGACTTGTTATATTCCATCACTTCCTTAGCAAACTCATCCTTTGTAAACTCATCAGGTTTGGACTTTTTCTTGTCCCTGTGAAAACAAGTTTGACCTTTACTACCATTGTAGTTTGACCTTCGTTACCAAAAGACATCAAGAAACACAACATGGCCACTAGGAGAAAATGCCTACTGCATGCAAATGCAAAAGGTGAACAGCTAACATCGAAGGAAGACCAGCTTAGAATATCTACAACTTTTAGCCAATATTTTAGAACTACATTTGTCTTGTCTCAGTTTTGCATGTTTACCCTTTGCAAAGAAAAAGGACATGACATTATGACACCGTGACGATTCTTGCATTTTGTTGATGTCAGGTGCACTGTGGTGTAACTGCAGTCTGATATGCTATTGAAATACAACAATGAAAACCAAGGCAACTTCATTGAGCCAAATACTTACTCCTCTTGCAGTCTCTGCTGTTCTCGGTAAAACTCCTCCCTGGATAAAGGAGGTGCTTGTGTCATGAGGATGGTATTTGCATGAGCCCTTGGCACTGCTGTTGCTACCCAAGCTGATGACATGTTGGCAGGAGCTGGAGGATATCCTGGAGGGGGAACAGCGTACCCAGCAGATGGAGGCTGACCAGGTGGAAAGTGAAGAGGAGACTGTGCTGGTGGTAGCCCTGAAGGAAGTGCATGGGGTGGTGGAGGGTATGAGGGAGCTGGAGGCACAGGCACGACGACGGATGTTGATGCTGCTTCTGTTGGGGCATGAGTCCTTTGGGAACGTCCACTGCGCAGGCGTCCTCGATTTGAACTTCTGAAGAAACCCAAAAACATGTGTCACTCTTTGTCACACTCTGCCCTGATTGTAAAGAGGAAAGCCAATGAAGCGGCAGCCTGGTGGCGAGCACTTCCTACCCTCAACTTCAGCATTTTTCTCCCTGCTTTCCCTTCACTTGAGACTACGCTCCCTTCTTGATCCTCATGCTTGCCTTCCAGACCCTCGCCCCCAACAGCTCCCGCAGTCTTCTCCCCTTATACTCCGCTTTGTGACCGTGGATGGAGGCTGCCCGTGCTTAAAAGACACTCCCATGTCCCATGTGCCAAGCGCCCACCGCTCCTCTGCCACTCCTTGATGTACTTACTGCTTATACTTACTACTGAAGATCACACTTCTGATCCTCAAAGTACTGCACAAATATTAACTAATCTTCTCTCAAACTTCTTTTAGCTTCTTCCACAGGCATCACCTGTGGTCTTGCCTCATGATGATGTCTTTGGCCTGTTCTTGTCCCTGAATTGTTATTTTCTTGCTTACTAAATTTGAGAGTTTTAGGAAATCTGTGGAATCGTCCTGGCTTTTGTTGTGCTTTATCTTTAAGACATTATAAACACAATGCACGCTTACAACCGATCTCTAACAAAGGCGTACCAAAAGGAAGGACTAACTTGACACGGCAATAATAGATCAAACAAACGCCTCTCTCTCCCACTGAGAGAAAGCACCTTGGCTCGTTGAGATGAGAACATTGAAGAAATTCAAAATTGTCATCAAATAACAGCCTTGACTTTTCGAAGAATTTGCTCCACCAGTATCCGCTAAGTTGTGAAATAAAGAATGTTGGAGGCTGATTTGTATTGGGGAATCAATGTCTTCAGGTCTGTTCAGCCAGTAATCAAAAGGGTGGCTTTCCACCCAATCCTTTAGTTATATTTCATTTTTAGATGTACTGCTGGTTCCCTCAAAAACTGTTCCTTTTTCAGAGTCCTCTTTTCAATCACGTACTGGAGTTTTACTTTAAATACTCTACTGCAAGCACAGATCCCCTTTGTCAAAGCCAAATCAAATTAAGCCCTTTAAAAATTAATCACCGCTTCTATTCTCCACAACTATCTGGGCATACTTACTCCATTATAAATCAGCTGTAGTCTAAGTTAAGTGTTACGGCCTCGTTGAACAGGTTACGGGTCGTAATATACCGGATTTCTGTAGAATACTTACCGTTGCCAGCCTGGTTTGCCACGAGCTGAGCCAACTGTGCTGCCTGTGATTGCATGAGCTTTTGGCGTAGGGAGAGGAAAAAGAGAAAAATCCCATTTAGTTTATCTCAAGACAGCTTTTTAAAAGAAATTCTAAAGTTATAGTGACTTACCGGTTGAGGGTACTGATTGCCCTTGGGGGCCCAGAAGACTTGGAATCGCTGGTTGCCTTAGTGCAGGAACGTGATCGCCCTTGTCAATACATGCAAAGAGATAGAAATTAAGCTCCACTAAAAGGCAACAGTCACTGCATCATTTGAAAGAAAACTGACCTCCTCTTCCAACAAGCTGCTGGTTGACAGAGAGGGAAATTTCAGAAGTTCAGTAGCAGTCACCAGAGCAGCAGGAGGTAACACAGTATCAGCATCACTACAAAAAAAAAAAAAAAAAGTTATTATTCAAACAGCGTTTTCAAGTGCTACTGGAAATAGCAAGTCCAAGGTGAGAAAAGGCTGACTACTGCAAACAGGAAAAAAAAATTTAAAAAATCTTCATCAGATTTACAGATGTGAAGTTGGCCCATTCTTAATGAAGACTGGAAAGAAGTCGATTTGGACTACTGGCATGCCAAGAGAAAGCTCACTGGAAAAATATCTTCTTAAGCTAGCTGCACGTGAAAGGGTTAGAGCACATACAAGTCACACACTGAATCTCAGTTTTGGAAGACGCAAGAACTGAAATTCTATGAGGAAATGTTTATGTGCGAGTGCAGAGGCTGCCTTAGAGGTTCTTCTGAATTGCGGTTCTTTGCATTCAACGCTACAGCTGAGCCTGACAGTCTTCTGGACAGAGAGGCTATTTGCAGCCCAGGCATAAAGCTGAAAGGCCACAAGCCCTAAACAATCGTACAGATCTTTCACGTCTTTTCATGTGACTTCACCGGGCTGCAAACTCAGACTTTCATGTTTGTAAATACTTCAAAGTTACGGCGTTTCAGTGTTTATTAGCCAGGTCAGCACGCGTCACCGACTGCCCTTTGTGTTACTGAGGATGACTCTGACTTATCGTAAGATTGATGGTAGAAATACCGTAGAAAAACGTAATAGGAAAACACCTGCTCAGTTTTAGCTCTAATTGAGCTTTTACAGGTTTCATGAAACTGTTGCTTCCTCCGTACTAGAGAGAAATTAATGCACTCAAGAAGCTTTGACATAACTAGAGGGCTCCTTTAGGAGTTGCTAGCCACATAAAACCAAAGGGCCCCTGGGCAAAATGTGCCTCTTTCAGGGTAAAACTCATAGACAATGACTGATAAGGGAACTGAGCAAGAAATACTTCTGAGACAATCCTTGCATGAGACACACTTCCGAGTTATCAAAGTGTCCTCATTCAAAGTAAATACAAAAACCAGAACTTCCACTAGTATCGGGAACTGTCACTACCGATAGATAAATAGCTAGTGGAGAAGCTCAACAAGAAGAAGAATCTAACTTGAGCATTTTAGTGTCCTTTATATCCCTGTTGATCTACAGATTTACTTACCAAAGAGGTCCGTCCGGCTGTTCAGCACAGAGAGACAGGGACACTGCTGGAGGGAGACCAGAGGTGACGACAGAAGACGGATTTACTGGCAGCCCAACGGCCACAGAGGACTGACCAGAGGCCAACGATGACAAAGCAGCAGCAGAATGAGGAGCCAGGGATGCTAATGGAGTCATTAGTGGGTCCTGCTGTCTGGAAACTGCTGGCCGGAGCTGAGGCTGCATGTTGTGCGCTCTTGTTTGTCTCGTTAGTGGTGGTGGAGGTGGTGGAGGTGGCGGCTGCTGCTCATGTTGCTGCTGAATCTGCTCTCTGTAGCCAGTTCCATTATTGAAGTTGTTCACAGCCTAGAGGCAGAAAAACACGTACAGAAAGGCACTATGAAACTTCAGTAGATGTACGAACAAAAGCCTCCCCAGAGCAAAATTACTTGTGTGTTCCTGTAAACTTTATCAATCCTAAAATCAATCAACATACAGGTATAGGAAGACATCAGGTGAAACACTGACCCTAACGATGGGTAACGCAGAGTATCTCTATTTACAGTACCTCAGTGTTAACACCAAATTTGAAAGTGAGGCAATCACGTTAAGCAAAAGTGTGACCTGAATTTGCCAGATTCTCTCTAAAGAGTTGTAAGCTTCTCTAACACCAGATAACGGCTCTGAAAAGTAAATTTAGCCTTATTCCATTTAGCCTTGCTTAAGGAGATGTAAACGAGTATTTTCTTCCCTTTCAGCTTTTCGCAAATAGACCTGTCTAACAAACAGTTTACATAAATGTCAGCATGTCACCTGGCGTAACAACTTGTTGGCAGTCAAAGCATCGGGAGAAACGTCTGTTTGATGACACGTTGGGCATGTATGTTCCTCAGATTCCAGTAACGCTGTTCTAATACCTGTGAATAACGAGAACCATCAAAAGAGTTTTCAGCAAAACTAAGGAAAATGTTGGGGTTCTAATCAATTATAAAAACACGTATATGATTAATGGGTGAATACGGTCTTGAACAGAGCCTGAAGCGGTAAATGTCCAATAGTGTAAAAAATGTCCAGCATGCAGCAAATAACTAAGCAGTGTTGATATTTCACTGTTGTTACTTGGAAGCTGTAGAGTAGGCTGTGTCTTGATGTTTGGACTGGTCTTTCCACTGTGCAGGACAGTGAGAAGTCACCAACCTCAAGGTTGATGAATAAAACACATCTCAAAAAAACGTTCATAGCTTCAAGTTCTGAAGGATTTCACCAACTCTCCTGTGGAGAAGAATGTGGATTAAACGCCCAACTCTCCGTTTGTTGCAGACCACAATAAGTCACCAGAGCAGGCTATAGAATTTTGCATGAGAGAAAGGGCTGGGGACAAACTAAATGCATTCAGTATCTCATACTGTAATCACCTGCACGGTTACACATTCTTCTCAGAGTCATCCTTCCACATGTACAGAGGGTTTAACTAGACACGTAACCAGGGAAAAAAGCTTTCTGCCTTTTTTTTCTGTCCTTTGCATAAGAAGGGTCCTCTCCCATTCTGGGTATACTCAGGTATCAAACAGAACGGGTAACCAAGTAATTTCGTTCTCTCCCAGTTCTGCCTTCGGAAGGTCAGATGCCATGTTTTGAGTTAACAACCGTGGGAGTAAGACTTACATTCGTCACAGTAACTGTTTCCACAGCAGGGAGTAACAGCTGCGTCACTCATGACCTCTTTGCAAATGAGACATAACAACTCCTCTGGAATAGGAGCGTCTGAGGAGGAGGAGGAGGACGGCTCCTCTGGTGAAAAGGGAGGCTTTTCCTTCTTTCCTCTAGCATACGCTTCCCTGGAGGCGGGGCGGGGAAGGAAAAACAACAAGTGAAAGATGGGCAAAGGAGAACTTTTCCAAGCTTTGGATTTTCCGCAAGGAAGGTAAAATAGATGGCATTCTTCTCACTCCACATTAGCTTTCTAAAGCGTAGGCATTTAGTTTCAACTACTTCTCTTTGGCCACCACACCAGAAGAGGGAGGGGGAACAATTTTCCTTCTGCAGAACTCTCCCATTCATGGGATCAACTAAGAGATTGGCTCAGACTAGAAAAATCATTTTTCGACATCCAGAAATCAGCTGAAATGAATCCCACCTCTCCTCTGCCAGAGGGTCAATGTAAATTGCAGGCTCAGGATCAAGTGAGTCTCCGATTAAATACACTTTATGAATAAAAGAAAACTATGTCTCAGCTTCTACACAAGGAGATCCATGACAGCCACAAACAGAAGTGCTACCAAGTGCATTTCTTCCCAGCCACTCTTGTCACCACACAGTAGGATTTTCTTAGTGTAAAGCAAAACAGGAAAACATCCGTCTGGTTCACACATGAGATTTGATCAAAGCCAGAGGGGGAGGAAATCTCAGTCACACAGCTATTTGCTAAATTTGGCAAGAAGCCTTTGAAACGTCAAAGAGAAGCAAAACGAGCTTTCGAGGAGAATGACTCCAACGGTAAGCACTAGTGAAATCTTTTGCAGACCTACAGATTCTAGGTGTTCCACAAGTTGAACCAACTTCCAGGGGCGTGAACAGCAGGACCAGTCTATTTCCATATTAGAAAGTATCACAGATTTTAAGGCAACGATACAATGACGGTGCTTCCTCCTTCGTAATTACAGACGCTGGCCAACTTGCTTGCATTGCCACTCGGACACACACGCATGGTTTCTCTCATTCCCTTTCTGCTCAGTCCCATTAATCCCATACTTACGCACTAATAATTGGTATGGCGTATTTCCCAGTGCTTGTCAGCATAGCACCCTTTATACTGGGATCTTTCACCTCCATCAGGAAACTCCTCGGAATTCCTGTGCTCCTTTTAATTCTGGGAACAGACTCAAAAATTCTGTCCTGTTAAGAAAAGAAGTGCAGATACCTCTCATCTTAAGACCCACCCTTAAAAGGACATTTCAATGATGATTTTCAGCAGCAAAAGCCTTTAATCCTCTCCTTTTACCCAGCATAAGGCTTGCTCAACTAAAATACCCTTCTCCCTAAAGGAATATAGCCAGGATGTCCCAAAGGCTTGAGCAGCGTTTTGAACTCAGTCGACATCCTTTGGCTTAATGTCAAGTTCCTTAAGGGTGAAATATCCCTTGGCTCACCATCCACTCGGAGAGGAGACACAACCCCGCTCCTCCTCCAAAGCGCAGTTCAGAGTGAGAGCTTAACTCGGTGCTCTGAATCCGACACTGAGAAACTGAGATTCACCTTCTCTAGTGAAGGTGGAATTCGTATCTCACGCATATACATTCAGCAACTGATGTCAAACGGCATGGCTACTCAGCCAGGTGCTTGTGTAACTAAAACACGCAAACATTGAACGGATGGGGTCGACCGAAACATCTTGGGTTTTTACAAACTACTGAAAACTGTGAACTGTCATTAAAAAGCGTTGAAACCAGAAAGATTTCCAATAAAATTGAAATGTATAAAAATATGCATGACAGTGTGCAGAGAAAGATCTATGGACATATGTAATGTCCATGGCCTAGAAGGAAGAAAATGTTACATTTATAACTCCAGGTTTCCCGTGAATTGTAAAGGGCTTTGCAACATTGCCACATGACCTCTGAATTTCACCCCCAAAGAAACAATTCTTAACATGAGTATTCATGTATTTGTTACGGAACTGCCAAGGGAAAACAATTTAAAAGTAAGTCACACCAGAAGTCCCCCGCAATCTTACCCCCTTTGTTGGGCAGTTCTTTACCCAGTGGCCAGGTTTTCTACAACCAAAGCAAGTATATGATGTCAGAGGTGGACCCAAGGCTTTCTTCGTGTAACTGAAGGTGTTTTGGGGAAAAAAAAGAAAAAGGATGCATGTGTTAAATCCATGTTTGTTAAAACCAACAAGTTTACAGGTTTTCCATCGTCGCCAAAGATCGGATTTGACATTATCCACACTTACTTGGCTGGATCATATTCACGGCAAGACTGGATCATCATGGCTTTTATTTTATCTTCTTCGGCAGCATTGGCTTCAGCCAGATTGGCAGTCTGTTGTTTAACAAGTAATCGTTTGAGAGGCACATTAGAAACACATTGAAGCGCACACAGCCAAAGACAACACCACTCACCCAAGCCTGTACAGAGCAGCACAACACTAGCTGAGGTTGCCTGAAAACAGCTGCTTATATAAAAAATAGTTGTGCTGAAAGTGTTCTGGGGAGTCCTTACACCATGAAATGATGCTTATGTGCCTGTTAACCTACTTGAAAAGAGCATTCTTGGGCACTCAAAACCTTAGGCTCAGGTTGGACCTTATAAAGACTTGTGCACCTACTCCAGTTTTCTTCCAAGTGGACTGAAGCTATGCACAGAAAAAGTTAGACCTGCCAGTATTATTAAAGGGATCTTTAAGCTCCAGCCTATTTGAAGGAGAAGACAGCCACTGTACATTGAATTGAGAAAGATGAAGGCAAGTACCATTGTTTACATTTGCAGCATCAGAAGGATACACAACTTAAAGGTCAGGGAAGTTGGTTTTGCTTGCTGAAATTCAGCTTCAGACACAGAAGCATTACAGAGATTCAAGCTTTTTAGAGCCCCTCAGCAAGACAAAAGACTCTTTTCAGTAGAAATCGTGCTGTAGGCAGTCCAAACTGCACGTTCCCCCCTGCTAAATTCTTCATATTAACTGATGTAACTAGGAACATTTGCACAATCTACACTGTGTCCCAACAAATTAGACCGTGTTGTCCACTCTAGATATACTGCAATTTATGAAATTGTGCAGCATTCCAAGAACGGATCTATAACTATAATGACTAGAAATTCAAAAATAGCCATGCCATTGCCCATGCGACAGAAACGCTTCTACTTTGGCTGTTGCAACCCCCCCCAAGATGTCCATAACCAACAGCCAATTCAGTTCTTCTGTGAACATTGTGTTCGTTTCCAATGTAAACCTAAAGAAATGTGTGAACAAGTCAACAGCTTCTGCAAGGCTGCTGCTTTGTGTCTTGAAGCTGAGTCATACTGCAACACTATGTGGAGGCTGATAAGGTGCTCCCCTTCTGTCTTCCCAAAGTGGGAACTGCTCTTCACAGGATACTATCAACAGCTACACAGGCTTTAAAGTTCAAATAAATAAATTATTAAAAACTACATTAAAGTTTTCTTCCCATTACAACAGTCATCCTGCTATAGATCACAGTGTTCAATTTAAAAATTTGAAGCAAACACTTTTTTTTTTATGTATTTGACAAGAAAAAAAAAAATATATACCTTAATCAGCTGGGCCAGAGAAAGAGGTGCAGAAGAGTCATCACTCTGTTCACAAAAAATTAAAAACATCTTTAAGTTTTACAATCAAAACCTAGCAATAGTTAACCTCTACGGTAGTCGGAAATTCTGCACTATATCCTCTGAGCATCACTGAAAGAGGCATTTCCAACCTAGTGTCATTTGCCTGTGTTCAAAATAAAGTCCAAACCCACGACAGCTTAGGAGTGCCTATGTGGTTAAGGAGAAGAAACTAAAACAACCAAAGCCGCTTGAGATTATGTATTGCTCCAGAATGTCTCAGGGAGGGAGCCTTGTCAAATGCTCACAACTGCTTAAAAGTCCAAGGGGTAAGGAAGCTGTCAACTGTCCGCTAAAAGGGATTCTAAAACAATATTTATGTTTCTTGGAAAAGGAAGCATCACTACAGAAAACTTATTTTCAGTGCAGTTTGTAAATCAATCAGCGTCTCATCATTTATAAATGCACACGGCTATGCCTTTATGAACACAGCCTAGTTGCCTGTCAAAATCAAGCATGGGCACATCAGCCCTGAAACAGGAACTCTGCCTCTCCTCTCCATAAGTTTAAAAATGCCAGGCTCACCACACCCCACAAAAATCAAATGCAAACACCACTCCAAAGCATCCGCCATAAAAGAAACCCACCACTTTATCAAGAAAAAAAATAAGCTGCTCAAATTATTGAAATTAAGGTGTCTGCCATGACAGAGTAGCCTATAAAAACTGAGAAAATGGATTTCTTGTCGTGTATTAGACCGCAGGCCACACTACGCAAATTAGTTTGGGAAGTGTGAGAATTTAATATTCTTCTCCTTGCCAGCAGACCAAAACCAAGTCTTAATGATGATGAAAACATGGATTCAGAGCACAATCCTGGGATTTTTTTTTTTCTCCTTTGCAACCACACTCCTCCCTCCCAGCTACCTCCTGCAACAGCTTGCAGGAATGAAGTCCTCAGGCCACCAGTCAGCAACGGACTGCGGCATTTACTGGGATCTAAGATGACATGCGGTTTTTCCACAAGTCAAAAGGGTAGCTCTCATCTGGTTCCTTTTCCAGGATATTGAATTCTATGATGCCACAAGCAGCAGTTAAGCTGACACTAGTAAAACATCATCAGAAAGACATCCGAATCACTGCTTAGTTTTTTAGAAACGTAGAATAAAATTTCTATGATGCTGAATCAAATACATTGTACATACAGCATCTATGTTTTAGTGGAAAATATATTAGGTTAATGTTGGGGAAATTAACACAAGGCTACATTGATTGGAATTAAGTGCAGTGTGTAGAAAAAAGTGTGAGATGGTGTTTTACATACGCCTCTTGATATTCCACTCACTGGCTCAGTTTGACATCTGGAAGAAGAAATAAAAGTGATCAGAACTTAAAAGAAAGCCCTTGTGCCCAACATACAGCAGCGACAACAGATTACAGAACTTGAACATCAAAACGTGATGTGCTGATAGTCTAGTGCATGTGGAAATGTATTCATATACATAAACGGTTCTCTCTTGGTACCTTCAGTGCAACTAAAAAAACCCCCAGAAGCCCATTTCTACTTTGTCAGAAAATTACTCTAAGACTTACAGAAATAGAACACCAAAGTGCCTCAGATATTTTGTCTCTGCGACATAAGTATCAAAAATATGAAGTCTGTACTACAGTTTTGTGTCTTAAACATGGTGACTAAAAATAGTAGTAGAAATGTCACCTGAAGGCAGTGCCTAGGATTTTCTGCGATTTAGGAGTCCTGTAGGAAAAAAAAAAAAAAAAAAGGACTTAATTGCCAGAATTTGCTTTAAGATAACCTTGAAAATGCTACAGTATTTGGGGAAATATTTATTACATCTGGGAACTCGCTGAGATTCCACATACTCATTGATCTGTATCTGCATGTAGATCATCATGAATGAGACATGCAGCCATCGATGTAGTTAACAAATAATTCCAGCATCATCCCAAGTGTCCCATCAGCAGAGCTGGCAAGCCTTGGTCTTTCCCCTCTAGCTAGTATGCAAAAACACCAGATTTGGGGCATAAGGATACCTGCCATATGCCACCCCCCCTGCCCCAAATGCAAAGAATAGACGGATTCGCAGAAACACTGAGAATCAGACTCTTCTGAGATGGGAACAAATTCTAAGTTTACACTCCAGTGCGTACCTGTCTTCACTCTAAAAGCAAGACAAGCAAACACGTGTAACAAGGAATCTCTCCACGTAGAGGAAACAGCATCAAAAACTTGGCGCTCAGAAAAAACAACCCCAAGATCAAACCAAATAGAATCATTCTTAACAGTTACCGTTGTTGGAGTTTGAACCCCATGTCCCAGCAGGCCGAAAAGCATAAGTTTACTTTGGGACAGGAACAATAAAATCTACCCCATTACAACAAAAAGTAACAGCAGCTTTAACCAGAAAGATACAATCTGAGTGCCTCTGGAAATGAACATCAATTAGAAAAGGTAACACACCCAAACCACTAGCACAGAACACAGTGCTTTATGGATACCTACAGAACGTATGTTTTGCTGGTAGCTTTAACTGCTCCGACAGGGATTCTTCTCACAATTACTGATGAGTTCTTAGGAATCAGGGCATTAGCCTCTGTGTATTCTGAAAACAACATAAATGCAGAAAAAAACATTAGTCAATTCATAAGAATGTATATGAATATGTAATTACACAGCGCGGCAGAGAGGGAAGCCCTTTGCAGATAGAAAAGCCAGATTTCAGATGTAACGGTGCATTTTTATCGTCTCAGCACACTAGCAGTACATTCCAAGAAATCTTCAGGTTTGAGAACCAAACGCAAGCAGCACAATCTTTTCCAGTTTTTTTTGAGAGAGCGTGAATGCCAACAGCAAAATGCTCCCAAAGGTCACTAAAGGAGAGTCTGCTAGCGCATGAGGTTCTGTCCTGATCTAGCTTAAGTGGCTTTTGTTTCTGTTAGGCTACAAAACCAAGGGATCTTTGGAGAAAAACAAAGCACAGCCAAGTCTCACCTGTGTAAAGCAGATCTGAAGTTAGACAAGCTTGCCCTGCAACAAAACAGGCCCTTAGCTAAAGCATGAAATCTCTGCGCCGTTGCTTTCATAGCTGTTCACTAAAAGCGATTCGGCCACGCTGCTGGTGCTCAAGGCCGACAGAACACAGAAGACAGCCGGCCACCTCTGCGTATGGCTTGCAGCTTAAGACTGCAGACTTAAGACTTAAGGGATGTGGTACCAGTTGGCTTTAATACATTTCTATTTCCTTCGCCTCGATTAATTGAATTCATTTTGGTTGATGGCACCTTAATAAAGGTGAAGTCAAACAACGCAGACTAAAAAGTTAACTTTTTCTTCTTTTAATAGGAAAGGATTAAAGCTGGAGCACTATTCCTGAAGTGCCTGGAAATTTTTGTTTGCTTGATTTGAATTTAACAGATGCCAGCTTAGTCTAGCAGCTCTCGGACAAAACTGGCATCTCCCAGCAGGAACCTTTTCCTCCTGGGCAGCAATATCCCCGAGCAGAGACTTGGCAACAAATCTTTCTCTTTCTGAAAAGTCACACCCCAAGGCCTGTAATCACATTCAAACTTGTCAAGACAGCAGCTTACCAAACTGAAATATCATACTAAGTACCACGAAACCATTATCATCTCTGAGAATCAAGCACCACTTTTTAGGTTTAAAAGAATTTATGACTTCTCTAAGAACGTTTCTTACGTATAGTCACCATAAATGTTCTGATATGGTTCACACGTAGTACCAGGGAAAAAAAATGCTTAGAGACATATGGTGAAATGATGCTCGATAGCACCTGAACGACAATGTCTTTGGTGTAGAAAAGAAGCGATATTAACAAGAAATTCCAAGGTGTCATTTAGATACGGAGAACATCCATGGCAGAGGGGCCATTAGAGGGTCTGCACAGATGGTAACTCACAGCTACACTCTTGATCCAAAGTGTTGCTAGCGAGCAGTTGCTGCAACAGCCACCAAGCCAGTTTTCCAGTGCAGTGGAGTAAAGCAAGGTGATCACAAAACGAAGTCACCAAAGACAATTTATTTCTTCAAAGTAGCCACCTGTTCTCTTCTCATCCCTTTCAGCTTTCTCCACCTGATTTCCAAGACATCTGGAGAGGTTATTAATATAAGATATCCTCCCATATTTCCTTATCATTTTACCTAGCAGAATTCCAGGAAAGCAAAAATTTCTAAGCCCTGTACATCACACATCAACCACACATTCTTCTATGCCTGCTCCGCGCCCAAAGCACAGATCTGAAGGTAGTTGTCAGAACAGCAACTACAAAAGAACAGCCCTGAGCCCCAACACAAGCCACAGCTACCGAGCGTGGCCAAATCACATTATTGCTTCCCACCCCGTGTAAGCCCCCGCGCCGCTTGCCCTCCCAGTCCCCCCGCAGGCCGGCAAGATGGGCCTCAGGCTGACTCAGGCTATGTGGGGACGAGCCACAAAGAGCAGAGCGTGGCTCCCACAGGCCATGGCCATCACAAGGTGGTCTGTGACACTGCCAGCCGGGCAGTCCCCGAGCCCCCACGCCCGCCGCCCCCACGCACCTTCTTTGTTCTGGGCGTTGGTGATCTGCAGGTCACAGGTGGCCGCCTTCAGCTTCTCCCGGCCCATGATCTGGCGCTTGAGGTCGCACAGGGAGATGTGGAGGCCGGTGAAGGTGACTGTGTCATAGCTCAGCTTGGAGGAGAACTTGTAGTGGACGCACGACATGGTCGGGGCCTGCTCCCCGACGGCGTCTACTACAGCGGACCGAGGGGGCTGAGCTCACCCCCGCAACAAGTCTGGCCTGCGGCCCTCAGCGACGGGCGGGCGGGCGGATGACGGGGAGAGGCCCCCGCGGCCCCGGCTCGGCCTCTGCTCCCTCTCTCACGCAGCGCTCCCAGGCCCAACCACTCGCTGTGGGCACTCGGGCACCTCTGCCTCAGCGTTCCGTTGGGGGTTTAACGGACGCCAGCCACAGGGGCTGCCCTGATCGCATCACTGCGCGTGCCCAACGGAACACTGCACCCCCCCGCGCCTCACCTGGCCTGTGGTGTCCCTCCTGTCACCCCCCTGGGCCTGCCACTGCCTGGTGTCCTGTCACACCCCAGGCCTGTGGTGTCCCTCCTGTCACCCCCCTGGGCCTGCCACTGCCTGGTGTCCTGTCACACCCCAGGCCTGTGCTGTCCCTCCTGTCACCCCCCTGGGCCTGCCACTGCCTGGTGTCATGTCACACCCCAGGCCTGTGGTGTCTCTCCTGTCACCCCCCTGGCCAGTCACTGCCCGGTGTCCTGTCACACCCCAGGCCTGTGGTGTCCCTCCTGTCACCCCCCTGGGCCTGCCACTGCCTGGTGTCCTGTCACACCCCAGGCCTGTGGTGACCCTCCTGTCACCCCGAAGGCCTGTCACCGCCTGCTGTCCCTCCTGTCACCCCCAGGCTGTCACCACCCGCTGTCCCCTCCTGGCAGCAGCCGGCCAGGACAAGACAGCCTGGGGAAGATGCAGTGGGCTTTGCCGTGCGGCACTTGGCTGCCCGTGCCCAGGCCCAGCGAAGGGAGGGGACATCTCAGGGTGTCTGAGTGTCTCTTCTTGCATTTACGGGAAGTTCGGTCAAAGAGCCAATGGCCATTGATGGTTATTGCCATAAACCCATCTGCTTGTACTGGTACCGCTTCCACAAAAAGAAGACGACAGGTCATTGTCAGAGGAGACTCCCTTCTGAAGGGCACAGAAGGCCCCATATGCAGACCGGACCCACTTCTTAGGGAAGTCTGCTGCCTCCCTGGGGCCCCAGTTAAAGCTGTGAAGAATAAGCTTCCTACCCTGGTACGGCCTCAGATTATTCTCCATTATTGATTTTTCATGTAGGTAGTGACAAAGTTGCAGCAAGAAGTCCAAGGGCAATCAAGAGAGACTTCGGGGCCTTGGCACGACTGGCTAAGGGATCAGGAGCACAAGTAGGTTCTCCTCGGTTCTTCCAGTTGCAGGAATGCTGACGGAAGGAACAGGAAGAGCCAGCAGCTTGAGCCCGGTGACACCGGCAGAATTGGGAGGTTTTTGATCATGAGCTGGTCCACACGACACCAGGCCTGCTGGTGACAGGTGGGGTACACGTGTCTCAAAGGGGGAAAAGGGTCTTTGCACAGGACTTAGCAGGGCTCCATGAAAGAGCCTTAAACTAGATTCGAAGGGGGAAGGGGATAAAACCCGGCTCGCTAGAGATGAGCCTGGGGGCGGCACGCCGATGTTTGAGGGATGGTGCTAGCGAGGTGCTGCAGTCTGCCAGCTCAGTGGAGGTAGGGAGGATGGAGAGCTGTGTGACAGAAAAGACGCAAGGGTTATTGATGTGTTAGAAACCACAGCAGAACTGCCCCTTTGGACTTCCGGAGGGCATACTGGAGTCACTGTGTTCAGCCAGCTGGGCAGAGGATAGGGAATCCCCCATATGATGCGTCCCGTCTGCCTGGTGGGCCTGTCCCAGGGAAGGCAGGGTGCAGTTCTAAGAGTCTCTCGCTTGCTCGCTCTCCCTGATAGCCTCAAACTAGTCACCTCCTCCCGCAGCTCGGTCACTACGTGGAAGAGTTCCTCTCCCTGGGCGCACCTCCCACAGCTGTGCTCACTGCTGCCGTCCATCAGCATTGCATCCGTCCGTTGCCTCAGCCGAGGACACTGGGACGGACAGAGCGAGCGACAGTAAGTCAGTTGAGGTATGAATGACAGTGGCAACACAAAGACTGGAACTAAACAAGAAGCCAAAGCCAAACAAGCCAATGGCCTAACCCAAGAATAACCCAAGCATCCTGCCTTCCTACTGCCAAAACAGGACGGTGGTTCATACCTTAAAGGCTACTTAGCCCTTTGCAGGACCAGGCCTAGACATGAAGACTACAGCGCTAAGCTGTTTTACAGGGTTTTTTCCTTTTTTTTTTTTTTTTTAAACACTGGGTGGCTGTTGCTTCACTTGCTCTTTTGACTGTCACAATTTCAAAGTGAGTGTACAGCTTATTCACAGGGTGAGAAGGAAGGGGACCTTCCAAATGAATTTGCTTTCCCTTGGAAATGGCTGAGGCAGGCAAGCATTTGTGGTTGTTACCTCTCTGTCTTAAGCCCTGTTTCGTCTTCAAAATAAATTCAGGAGCCAGAAGGCAGGAAGAAGAGAAACGGTCATATTTTACTCCTTGAGGGGCTGGGTTGTTCTCCCTCCTACCACCATGACTGTGACCATTGGCTTCTTTATCCATCCACCTGTCCCACAGCACAAGCGTTGAGGTTCTATAGAGTTTTATTCTCAGTCCTGCTCTGAGCTGGCATGGGAGAAAGCCGGCTTGAAGCACTAGTGGCTGCTGCCGTTCTTATTCGCTTCCTTTGCTTCCGTGATCAGCGGCGTCAGGCTGGAGAGAGGCTTGGCTAATTTTAGGAATGGATGCTGTGCAAAGGAAAAAAAGAAATGAACCATTACTTTCCAAACTCAGGTACTCACAGCCTCAAGCAGCATTTCTCTGGTTATGGGGAATACGCTGAAACAGGACTGAGGGGACCATCTGCACCTGCGTCTTCATGTCCAGTACCTTGCTATCACAGGCAAACAGGGTCCAAAATCCCATTAATCCCTTTATCAAGTTGTCTTCAGCGTGCTGGCATTTCTGCCCTGCCAGCACTCTGGGAATGCTGTTTGCTCTCCCAGGGCCTTGTTCCTTTCAGGAAACGCAAGTTACTTACTTAGGTTCCTGTTTTTTAAAGACATGGGCTGAGTTGTCAGAAAAGAGCAGAGGCATAAACCGTTCCTTAGGGAACTCCAATAGCTCTAGGAAATGTTTATGCCAGGAGTATTTAGGCCCATGTGTTCTTCTGAAGGCCACGGAGGTACAGGTTTTCAGCACCAAGACAAGAGCAGGGACACCAGAGACAGAGCGCTGACGGACTCAGCTCTGGCTTGCAGCGAGAGCAGTGGCTACCATCCCATTTGCCACTATGTAGAGCTGAATATACTACCAAAATTCAACACAGGGCCGCAAAAATGATCAGAGGGACAGAATACCTCTCCTAGGAGGACAGGCTGAGAGAGTTGGGGTTGTTCAGCCTGGAGAAGAGGAGGCTCCGGAGAGACCTTTTTGCAGCCTTCCAGTACTTAAAGGGGGCTTCTAAAGAAAGATGGGGACAGGTTTTTTAGCAGGGTCTCTTGCAACAGGACAAGGGGTCATGGTTTTAAACGACAAGAGGGTAGATTCAGGCTGGATCTAAGGAAGAATTCTTTTGCAATGAGGTGGTGAAACACTGGCACAGGTTGCCCAGAGAGGTGGTAGATGCCCCATCCCTGGGAACATTCCAGGCCAGGTTGGACGGGGCTCTGAGCAACCTGCTCTAGTCGAAGATGTCCCTGATCAGTGTACGGGGGTTGGACTAGATGACCTTTAAAGATCCCTTCCAACCCAAACCGTTCTATGATTCCACTTCTTTTCCTTTTGAAAAGCACCAAGACTGGAGACTAATATGAGGGGGTTCCGTCTCATGCCTTTGAGTTTAGCTGGTGAGAAAACCATTCCATAGAACAGCTGTTCCGCTTGCAGCCGTGTCCCCTTTTACCTGCAGAAGTTCCTTGGCAGACCCTCGCCTGTCCACATCCACCTCCAGGCAGCAGCTCAGAAAGTCGCGAAACACCGCGGACAATCGCTCAGGGTTCTGCAGCTCTGGTGTCCCGTTCGTAGCGATCAGATGCAGCGCCTAGAGAAAAAGGGAACATGAGACTCCACCTGTTTCCTTCATATCCATAACTGCCCAGATAGACCCCATTTTTTAAGGTTCATTCTCCAGTGGCAGTTTCTTCCCTGGCAGGGGGTCAGACAGGATTTTTCTATAGCTACATAAAAAACCTTGAGGCAGCCACAGCTCTTCCAATATCAAAATGATCTTGCCTTGACAGCTGATTTCATGGACTGACCTGGTTAGTATGAACTACATCAGCAAAAGCACATTTTGCTTCTCCAAGTAGTGACAGGCTTGTGACAGTGACAGTTTACAGCCTCTTTTAAAGAGTGAATTTGGCCTAACGCTATTATTTCAGAGGATTACTACAGAAAATGCATCTCGGCGGGGCTCACTGTTCCCTAAAGTACAGCTTCCATAAAGCAAAGGTAGCCAAGTTTTTTGCTCTGCTCTTGATAAAAATGGTAACCAGATGGGAAAAAAGGAAATCCATCAGCTTAGTCCTTGGATAAAGAAACAGAAACATTGGGAACCTTTTTTTCAACACAGGCACATAAGTTGCATGCACAAATATCTTATGAAGAAAATGCATCTTTGGGCAGATGGGAGCCAAGCTGCAACAACGTCTTTCAGCAGTCTCCAAATTCCAGATCAGCGTCACTTATGTGTTAAGAAGAAAACGTTTAATGCTTGCTATCAGAAAAACGAGTAATTCCATCGCTATGGTAACACTCCGCTACCTCAGAATTGGGAGTATTCACCTGTGTTAAGGGTTGAGTCCTCTGTGGATTCCCCTCCATGTTGTGCATAAATGTCCAGCTGCTCATCTGAATGCACAGTCATTCTGTGCACACAAGCCTAGCCAAACACTTGAAAATTCCAGCCTTTCTCCTCTTCAACAGCATCCAGCCAAAGCTAAGCTCAAGTTTCCTAAGCAAAGCCAAGGATGTTCACTGTCAAGCAGCTGACGGAGTTCATGCAGCTGAGCAAGTCTTCCTGATATTCCTCAGGCCAAGGGAGTACAACGTCATTTTGCAAAACACAGGGTGAGCAGTATCCAGTGTGGTTCGCTTGTAACCAAGGTCTAACATGCTGAGAAGCCAGCGAGATGAGTTCATTGCGCTTTTGCAAGATGTTATGTAGAAACGGAAGACAAACCTTTTGAACTATTCAGACATAAACTTCCAGAATACGTCTAAACTACACAGCAATAATGATAGAAATAGGCCATGGGGTCTTCCATTAAAACGTCTGCCATTACAACAGCTCTGTTCTACTGGCACTTAACTAGACCGGGACCACATTGACTTTGCTGTTGTCCTCTTAAATACAGAGGACAATTTCCAAGCCTAAAAAGGCAAAGAAACGATCCTAGAGTAAAAACAATAAAAGGAAGCTTCTTTCCTTTTCCCACAACATAAATGTCACAAAATCAGTCTGGTCCTGTCCATCTGCAGCTGACCTCAGCCACCGGACACAGTGGTGAGCTGGAGTGCCTGTCCTCACTACGCTTCAATTGCGCTACCCGAGGGATGATACTTCTCCTGCGGGAAAGGACTACAGCACCAACGGCAGCTTTGGGGATTTTACTGCAGCCACATTCACCTGAGTGTGAAACAGGAGTGCCAGGACAAATGGAGCTCTTTTAGTTACTTGTTTCTTCTCAGAACATGAATCCCAAAGAAGAGTCATCTTCAGCTCGGTACGTCCCCTTTTCAGTATTTCCACCAGAACAGGGAAAGGTCTACGGGAAGCTGAAGTACCTTCTTATCACATATCTTTTGGTCTCCTATGATATGCAGCTGGCAAAGAAAAGCAAGTACGGTACAAAGGAAAGGAGCGTTTGCAGTAGCTGCAAAGGGGCAATAAGCTCATTAATTTGTTTCACATGCCAAGAAACAAGAAAGGCTTCAGCAGACCATTACAGCTGCAGTCTGTGAAAGCAAGATCCTAAAGGTATCCAGGCCACCCAGATACGTGACAGAACAACATACAGATGATTAAGAAGCCTGAAACTGTAGAAGATGTGCAGCATTTGAAAAAAATGCTACAGTTTTGAGACAAATTGATGCGCTGTGGTTAAGAAATGAAAAAGAAATGCTTAAGGGTTTGTTTTGTTTCTGTGGTTTTCTGTTGGTTTTTTTTTTAATTGAAATCAGGAGGAGGTCCAACCTGAATTTCCAAGGGTTTTTATCACACCAGTGTTTGTCCCCCAGGCCCTCGGCATGCGCCGGATGGAAGGAAATCACAGTGAGAGGAAACAAATACCATCACAGACACATCCAAGACACACATGGCTCGAAAATTGTTCATTCCTGTGAGTTCTGCATCAGCTGGAAAGAACGTGAGCAGCATGGGATGCGCCTGCTCTACACGTGGAAAACAACACTGCATCTACATGAAGACTGCTGCTAACTCTAGGACTAATGAGCCTTTCATGCCCTTACAATTTATTTAGGTGTTTAAGTAACGGAAGCTCCTGTGTGCCTTCCATTATTAAAACAATCCTTCATAAAAAACAAATCAATCCTGTCGGGGTTGATTGACCTTAATAAAACTAGCTGATAACTGGGGAACTTCAGGCAGTCCATCACAGGCTGTTCACTGTTCCTAGCTCAGGGGCAACAACCGCTGAAAAAGAGCCCAGGAAGCCAATGCAGATGGAAGCAACTTCAGGTGCCTGATTTTCATCTACCACAGTTTTACTAAGACACATGAAGATGCCTTGAAGCTCTAAGTGTCCAAGCTGATCGTATCTCCAGCAGGAGATGAGGCATATATGGAGAAAAAGAGCATCTCAAAGAATCTGGGTGAGGGCAGGAAGAGCTGAGTTTGGTCAGAGAGAAGAAATCCAGTGATCTTTCTAACAAACAGTTGACCTGAGGCTTCTCGAGGAGCCCTAATCAGCATTTGAGGTTAAGGAGGCAGGGAACCTTCAGCATCCCGACCAGTCACGCTAATGCTCTTCACGGGTTTTTGCTGCCTTATGCAAATGCATTTTTTGCAAGGGTCTCCCAGGGAAGCAGGTGGAGTGTGGGCTCCTCTCTTTGCTTGGCCGGGGGTATTTCCTGACCATTCTCTTGTTTCTTCTTTCAGTCTGCAGTACGCAGTCGGGGTGCCACAGACCAGAGAGAGCGCAGCCTTACTGCTATGAGAAAAGCTAAAGGTCAGGCTCTATTTTAATTCTAGCCTTAATAAGAATTGCGTATGTATACGCATAGAGCAAACTTAATTTCCTCCTGAATTCCTGCATCCTGTCAGGAATTAACTGTGCAGCATTGAGCTCTGTTTCAGCTCTCAGTCATGAGGTGTTATCTTGGCAGACATTCCTCCACTATGACACGCTCCTTTGGTATAAGAACTGGTCATTTCATTTTAAGGAATTAGGACAAAACTGGAAACTTCAAAACATCAAAATACACTAGTGTACTACAAGTACCTGTGCCAAAACAGACTTGTAGAAATGCATTTGTTAAGAAGTGATTATGGCATTACTAGAACCACTGACACTTCCTGAAAGGCGCAGGTGAGCAATCGGCACTGATCTGAGTTTGGAAAGACTTCTCCTGCACGTACAGTTGAAATATTTTTCATAAAAATTCCCCAACTGGCGGATCTTGCTGCTGAAAAATTCTTGTCATTCAGAGATACAGCTCAAAGAGAGTTCTAAAAGCACATGAGAAATCTCAAGCGTGGTTGAGGGCAAAAATGACACATTTCTGAACAGTCTACATGTCACTTCTCTTTTAAGGTCCCCCTATTGACATAACGACAGCTACAATATATGCCGATATGCTCCAGCGACATATTTAGAAGCAGCCCTTGGTGGAACTAGTTCAAGCTGGTGTAACTGGGATTTTGTCTCATGGGAGACAAAACATGGGGCAGGTTAGAAAGACGGTGGTCTCTGGTTTTATTCGCACCTTACCCTGAGAGGATGAGCATTAACGTAAGGAGGTTCTCCTTGCGCCATTTCAATTGCCGTGATCCCAAGCGACCAGATGTCCACTTTGGGCCCGTATGCGTTTCCCGACACCACTTCTGGTGCCATCCAGTAAGGAGACCCGACCATCGTGCTCCGTTGACTCTGCTCAGGGGTGATCTGAGCACACAAGCCAAAATCAGCTGAGGAGAAAAACAAGTACTCTTAAAGACAGCTTGATTTATGAAACCAAGCAAAAGAAATCCCTTCCAGATGCCTCAGAAGGCGTTGTTGAATCTATCTGGTAAAGCGGCCATGCTCTGTTTACTCAGTGCTCGAGCCAAGGAAATACTGAAGTGGCCACTGAAAAACCCCTCAAGTTTCATGCAGTGGCTCTTATTCACTTGAAGCTTTAGATTATTCTTTATTACTGCCCCTTCTGGAAGGGACCTACACAAACCGAAACCACTCTTTACACCTTTTTCCTTTCTGTACCTCTCTGGACGTTGGCACTGTGCTCTTAGCTCGCAGCAGTGGTCTGCCAGTGCACTACCACAGGCATCGCTTTTGGGTAACAGGCAGTCAGTCAAAAGCAGCCCCACACCACATGCTGGGAATGCTGCACCTGACCAAGGATACCTACTCAGTTTGACAGATCCATCCATTCCGAGGAGGATATTGTCACTTTTGATGTCTCTGTGGATCACTTGGTTGGAATGAAGGCAATCCAGAGCTTGCAGGCACTCATAGATCAAAAAGAAACATGAGGGTAAAACTTACTTAGTGATCACACAAGAAAAGAAATGGCTCTAAAGGATTTAATTTCTAGTTGAATTGAGAGTAATGGCAGAGTATTGTGCTCTCAAGAGGAAGAGCTTGCTGCTTCAACACAGAGTAATAACTTCCTAAACAAAGGCGTAGTAGCTTTTGAAACAGAAATGTCAATTCTTGCCACAGACTGTCCCCTGAAAGCACACACGGAATGACTGCTGCTGCAGGGAATGTGCTATCTCCACCCAGGTGACAAACTATGGTTTGCCAAAAACCAAAAAGTCCCTTCCTTCGGTATAAGATGGATCACTTTTGAGTCGGAGGTCGCATGAGAAAGATTTTATTGTTAGGCTTGACGGCAGATCTGGAAATAGCGTGTTAGGCATTTTTCAGGAGCAACCACCATTTTGGGTGGAGTGCTATTCTTTTAAGCCGAGGACTGGGATGAAGGAGCCCCTATTTTTCTTTGCTGGTATTTTAAAATTCTGCCACCAGCATATTTGCTTGTACACGAAAGGAATGCAGTACAGGCATGCTCCAGGCAAAGGTTTAGAGAGGCAAAGTTGAGAAGAGTAAAACTAAAAACAACAAAAAAAGAAATAGTACAATAAAATTCTATGAGTAAAACAACAGAGTGTAATAAGTGCAGCGATACTGGCAGGCAGTTCACTTAAGATGCTCTTTCTTCTCCGTATCATAAAAGCAACACAGAAACAAAGCTCTGAACATGAAACCTCTCATCTTCTTACCACCTGCTTAGAAGTACCATCCTGTCCCAGTAATGGGAAGCACAGGCGGGATCCCTTACCTCCCTACAGACAGCTGCTATCTGTCCTTCATCCATACATGTCTCCTCAAGAACATCATTTAAAGAGCCTCCAGCTAGGTATTCCATAACCACCCACAGTGTGTCACCGACGAGGTAGCTGAAAGATGAAAACAATGGCACTGAGATGAGTGTGCACGGCTAAATTACCTCAGGAAAAAGGCTACAGCTGATTTTGTTTCCAAGTCATTCTTACATGAGGACAGGACAACATGAATAGACATTCCCTCTAGGCTATACAGGACTTAGAACCTGTGCGGTCTAAATGAGGAAGGCCCATAAGCGAACAATTAGACGTCCAAGCTGGCAAGCAAGTGAAAAATTGAAGTTCAGTAATGGCAAAGATAAATCTTGGACCAGGAGGATGTGTACCAGTGAGGACAGGAATTGGTCAACAGTTTGGAAAACCTACCAGAAAATACATCCAGGAACAGGAGAAACAATTTAAAAAGTGGCAAATTACGTGTTTCTGCAAACAAGAACTTCACCTTCCTGATATCCACAGCAATGGAAAAGAGCAGGAACAGCCCAAAGGAAGTAATTTCGAGGAGGATTTACCAGCATTTATGATAAGACACAGAAAAGATGATCAACTTAAACAACCACAAAACCAATCAAGCCAACAACAAAACAACATGGAGGTAGGCTGAGATGGCTGTGCCAGGTCCTTGAAAACAGTCTTAAGCAATATATGCCAGAAAAGATTAATGCAGACAAAATGCAGTCTCCTCCCATACACTGGCTATGAGTAGATAAACAATAGAGGTCAATTTTCTGCCAGTGACCAAAGGGGTTTTTAAAAAGGTTTGGCTTGCAGCATGTAAATGAACATTCACGTGATCATACCAGAACTACTCACCTCTCTAAATAGTTCACAATATTGGAGCTCTTGTTTTCTCTCATGAACAGGATTTCGTTAACTATTAGCTCCTTTTTGGGCTGTTGTTGGAGATTAATTTGCTTTATGGCCACCTAAAACGACAGGGAAAGCCATTAACTTGAGTAGCCTGTTGCACAAGGTCCCAATGAACATGGAGCGCGTGTTTTTGGAATGACATAGCAGAGCTGTGCTAAACTGTCTTGGTATCAGACCAAAGAGCTCAGTAACTTATATTACAACACCCGATTTCTCTGCTAGCCTGGGTGCTAGTTACAGGACACACGGCCATATACATTTTGTCTTGTAAAATCTGTACAAATGCTCTTTAAACTATCAAGCACGCATCTCTAACAACACTCTCTGGACCGACATTCTTCTCAGATGGTCTTAGTTTACCACCACTATTATTATTGATGCACAGTTTGCAAGCAGGAAGTGATTTTGTTACTGCCAAGATACACAAAAACTGCTGGTAATGCTTTAGTAATTGTACAATTTGTCATCATTATTTCAGCAACTGCTGTTACTCTTGACTTGACGGCATAACAGAGAGAAAACACAGACGTACATTACATTTCAAAAGCCATACTAAAACAATCATTACTGTTACACACACAAAAAATACAGTCCTGGCTGTTGCCTTCGCAGGCGTGGCGACCTGGTTCAGGAACGGCACGGTGACCAACCCCAGGCCGCTCGGGCCATCAGCTCGCTGACACCAATGTGGTAGACGGCAAATGGCGTTTATTAGTGTGTGACACGGCGTTATATAGCTTAGGTTTATAACCTCACTTCCGTCTGCTTGCATCATAAATTAAACGCTATTGGCTTTCAGGAGAGGGGCCCTAACTTTCCGTACAGCACGATATCTTCCGGCCGCCAGACCCTAGCTATCTACACCTGGCACTTCCTAGCTTCTTGAATCTTGATTTTGCAACTCGAAATACACATTCCTTAACACAGTTCAGATTGGCAATTACTTTGAGGGTTTCAAAAAAATAATCCATTCTATGTCATTTGATGGATACACCCCGGGTCCTAAGCAGGGCTAGACCTCTACCTAAGAGCAGTTATAAAGTGCCTCTGTCTAGTCCTGCTCTCAACATGGCACGAAACAGGCTGGACAGGCTGGATCGATGGGCAGAGGCCAACTGTATGAGGTTTAATAAGGCCAAGTGCCGGGTCCTGCACTTTGGCCACAACAACCCCATGCAATGCTACAGGCTTGGGGAGGAGTGGCTGGAGAGCAGCCCGGCGGAAAGGGACCTGGGGGTGCTGGTTGACAGCCGGCTGAATATGAGCCGGCAGTGTGCCCAGGTGGCCAAGAAGGCCAACAGCGTCCTGGCCTGTATCAGGAATAGTGTGGCCAGCAGGAGTAGGGAGGTGATTGTGCCCCTGTACTCGGCACTGGTGAGGCCGCACCTTGAATACTGTGTTCAGTTTTGGGCCCCTCACTACAAGAAGTATGTTGAGGTGCTGGAGCGTGTCCAGAGAAGGGCAACGAAGCTGGTGAGGGGTCTGGAGCACAAGTCTTATGATGAGCGGCTGAGGGAACTGGGGTTGTTTAGTCTGGAGAAGAGGAGGCTGAGGGGAGACCTTATCGCTCTCTACAACTACCTGAAAGGGGGTTGTGGCGACGAGGGTGTTGGTCTCTTCTCCCAAGTAACTAGTGATAGGACAAGAGGAAATGGCCTCAAGTTGCGCCAGGGGCGGTTTAGATTGGATATTAGGAAAAATTTCTTCACTGAGAGGGTGCTCAGGCATTGGAACAGGCTGCCCAGGGAGGTGGTGGAGTCGCCATCCCTGGAAGTGTTCAAAAAACGTGTGGATGTGGCGCTTCAGGACATGGTTTAGGGGACATGGTGGTTCTGGATTAATGGTTGGACTTGATGATCTTAAAGGTCCTTTCCAACCTAGTGATTCTGTGATTCTGTGTGATTCTGTGAAAGAGACCACCCCTCCGCTCCCATTCCTGGGTTTCTAGCCACATTTTCAGGCAGGGTTTGTATAGATTCAAGACCGCTTGCCTTGGAAAAGGAAAGGAATGTGAAGAGGCCACTTTAAACTGGTCACTACAGGGGCTGTCAAAGCTAACACCGCTTTCCTTCAAGATTCGTTTCTCACCCTCCTGGCCCCCACTTCCCTGCGAGCACTTCACGGGCTGTAATGGGCTGTCACCGACACCAGACTTAAACACGACTGTTTGGTTTGGGAGAGATCTTTGCTCTTGATATACTTCTTCTACACTGACAGACATGAGAATGATTTCTAAACCAACACATTGACACTGGCAATAAAAATGATACTGTTTTTATCAGTCCCAAAAGCTTGCTGGGATTTCTGAAGGCTGAAGACAGCAGATGATGCATTTTGCCAGCTGACACTAGCCTGTGCTTCAGAGGAACCGCCTTGGCAGTAAAGATCTACTGGCCACCCAAAAGCCCCATCCACCCTTCGCACCAGAGGGGAGAGCACTAAAGACCTGCAAAATCGGCTGGGACTGTGGACACTTACCTCTTGTCCTGTGGTGATGTCCATCGCCATGTAAACAGTTCCTGACGCCCTAGAAAAAAAACAGCAGCAAAGAAAGGAGCACTTTAGTCCCTAGGAGTGAAAGCAAGCCCAGACAGGAGATCTCTGCTGCCTGTAGGGTTTAAAAAACACCTTTGTTCACCCACTCCTTCAGGCAGCAGCACACAGCGCAGCAGCCCACCAGCCCTCTGCCACGCAGGGTATCCAAGAGAAAACTTATGCCCAACGTGAAGAACAAGGGATGTCCAACATGAGGAAAGGATCCACACACAGCTTTCTCCAGCATAGCAAAGCAAGGAAACTATTCTCCAGCCATCCTACAAGGTCACAGCTAGAGCAGGTTAAGGCATGTTGTGCTCCAAACAGGGGATCCTTAGACAGCTTCTTTAGGTGTCAAGAGCCCTCAGCAGCTGCTTCTGTTAGGTGCACCGGACACGTGAAGGACTCTTCATGGTATCTGTATTTTCCTCCTGTGGCAGACACGGGTTGTGTTGTAGAGCCACCAGAAAGAAATGGTGCTCTCATCTGCGGACTAGGCAGTGTGGCGTTTTGTTTGCCATCTGCCTCTTGTTAAAAGAGGTTCTTCCCCTGTAATGATGTGAAGGGCCTGAAAGGCCACGGTCAGAGGAAACCCCTTTGGGTTTAAAGTAACTGCAGGCTTGTAAACCCCATTAGTGTTCCTTCTGAGCTAAGCACAGGTTTACACTGCCATCATGTCAAAGCTGACGTCTGCATGGGCAGTGAGGCAATGGAGAGCCAGCGAGGGAATTCTGAGAAGTGGGAACACCCATTCGGCAAGTGTCCCACTGACTGACAATGCCAAAATCAGTTTGCTCCTTTTCACCTGATCCCCTGGCTTGTTTGTGTACCTGCAGGCTGAAATATGTCTGAAGCACTGCTATCCAACAGGCACCAGGGACGATTTTTTTCTGGAGGATTTTTCCCCATCACTACAAATTGACCTGCAGCATGACAGTCACGAGCTGGTGACGGCAGCACGCTCACTGCACTGTAAGAAGGGTGTGCCATCTTCAGGCTGCACTAAAAGCTGGAGGAAATCAGTTCAGAGACCCTTTCAGGCCAGATATTAGCCACTTCTCTTCCCACCAGCTGCTGAGGCACCTTTGTACAAGCTCACCCCTAGGATGGGCAAAACAAAAGACGGTGAGGGCGATGGTCATACTGTCACGGTCACACGTGCGTCACACGCATGTTTCTTCTGGCTCTCACTTCTTCAGTCGACACATATCTTTTGAGAGCCTGGCACAGCTCTAAGTGTCCACTGACATTTTACAAATGACAATGAGAACCAAACCTTCGGGTACAACGCAAGCGGCAATCCCAGAAAGGGTTTTTATACAACGAATGGAGCAGAAACACCTTCCCACAAGTGCCCCACCAAACAAGAAGTGTCTACGATAAAGCCTGCCAGAGAAAGAGCGTGAGTGCGTCTGGCTTTCTGCAGCATCTATCAGTTCTAGGTCAGCAACGTGCTACCCTGACTCCAAACCTCACAAGCAGTCACGGTTTCTTTACAAACACTAAGGTCACCTGCCTTAACAGGCAGGAAAACATCTCCCGATGTCAGTGAACAGCTTCTGTCAGACACTGACAGCAGCGTGATCCTGGTGCTACACAATGGCGCTGGCCCTCCCGGAACTACGACACAGCCACCGAAACTTTGACCGAGCAGGGAGTCTGTCTGTATTTAAAACGCAAGTCAGGTACCTAGTTTTGATGCCATTTCTTCTTGCCTCCTCACATCAGAACCATTTCAAATCAATCCTAGTTACAGTAAGCATGGTTGGGCTTCAAAGGGAAATAGCCTGATGGTTTATTTTCTGTAAACTCCTAAAACCTGCAGGATCCACAAGTGGTCTGCCATCAGGCAGATGATGCATGTTCTCATTAAGTACTTTGTGCTTCAACTCTCTGTTTATTACTGAATTTTTGTTCTTTTCTGCCTCTGCTAGAAAAGAGAGCTTATTACTTAATCTCTGTGTTCTGTTGCTAAACTATGTGGTTATAATCCAGATCACTGAATATCTTTTTAGAGCAAAATATTCAAAAGAAATGGTATTGAGAACTGGTATCTATCTGACAACTAGCAGGTGCTAAGTTGCTCTTTTAGGCAACAAAGTTTTTTCGCCATTCTTTAGCGTGGCCAGATTATTTTGCGACATACAAAAAACTACTCCCCCTTCTCCCCCTAAGAACATAAGCAAATAGGGGCCACACACTTGAGGGACAGTAGACCTTCCCGGTCCTGCTCCTTGCTGCAGACAAGACATTGGCTCCATCAGGTTGTCTTTGGCCGTGCCTTCCGACCGCACTTATAAATTTGATCGGTACTGAGAGACAGGAGAATCTAAATCCAGGGTTGTCTGAACATGTCTGGAGCTTGCCCGACTTCACGCTTGATATTACACCAGCAAAATACCTGGCCCATTTTTCGTGTCAGTAACTGTGGTTGGACTTACCCTTGGCCAATTTGCTCCAATTCAGTATATTTCTTCTTAGGATCTCCCATGCTCACAACGCTCCCTGAAAGAAACAAAATTAAAGATGCTCACTGCAAACTGGAGATACCAACTTCCAGCAGGTCAGAAATGCAGCTCCACTGTCTGGGCTTGTGAGTCGTTTGTAGCCACTTGGGCAACAACAACAACAACAACTTCGTCATACAGGCAGCTCCACAGCACAGACAGCCTCCACAAAGACGGATTTTCTACAGTCCTTTGGAGAGTTACCTTGACAGCAAACTAAGAGCATGGAGAAACATTCACAGCAGACAGGTATCAGAAAAGAACAAGCACCAATGCAAGTGTTTGTTGTCGAGAAACACTAACGAGCACTGGAACAACAGAGCCTTTATTTCCTTAGGAATAAATACTCTGTGTGATTCAACGGAAGGTTTAATGCTACCAAAGATTACATGCACCTTGGGTTCTGGAATCAATTTTGATGAACAGGTGCCATTTTCAGAACAGGAAAAATACTGCAGAGTGTTTCCAGGAGGGGATCTTCTCAACCTTTCAGCAGTTTGCCGGAAGAATGCCTTTATGTTTTTAAAGAACAGCTTCTCATGTTCATTCACCAGGAATGATGGGGTTTTAAGAACTATCACCATCATCCACTCATTACCGGGCTAAGTTCTGAAGACCTTGCTTATGCCACTCTAAGAACCACACTGCTTGTCTGCAACCTGACTGGGATTGACACGCACTTGTCCTGCACTCTCAACACTGCACGCATGTTGATCTCCACAGAATCACAGAATGGTAGGGGTTGGAAGGGACCTCTGAAGATCATCTGGTCCAACCCCCCTGCCAAGGCAGGATCACCGAGGGCAGCTTGCACAGGAACGTGTCCAGTCGGGTTTGGAAGGTCTCCAGAGAAGGAGCCTCCAACAACCTCTCTGGGCAGCCTGTTCCAGTGCTCCATCACCCTCACAGTAAAGAAGTTTTTCCTCATGCTGAGGTGGGACTCCTGTGCTGCAGTTTATGCCCATTGCCCCTCGTCCTGTCACTGGGCACTACTGAAAAGAGACTGGCTCCATCCTCCTGACAGCCACCCTGCAGATATTGATAGACATTGAAAAGGTCCCCTCTCAGTCTTCTCTTCTCCAGACTAAACAGCCCCAGGTCTCTCAGCCTTTCCTCATACAAGAGATATTCCAGTCCCTTAATCATCCTCGTAGCCCTCCGTTGGACTCGCTCCAGGAGTTCCCTGTCTCTCTTGAACTGGGGAGCCCACAACCGGACGCAATAGTCCAGATGAGGCCTCACCAGCGCAGAGTAGACGGGGAGGATAACCTCTCTCGACCTGCTGGCCACACTCTTCTTAATGCACCCCAGGATACCATTGGCCCTCTTGGCCACTAGGGCACAGTGCTGTCCCATGGATAACTTACTGTCTGCCAATATTATGCTTATTCACAAATAAGCACAGCCGTGGTGGACAGCACGAACAGCATTATTCCTCAGGCTGCCGCGTTACACAGGCAGCTGCACAAACGAGATGCTGATCATTCCAGCAGTAAGGCTGAGAAGCCAGGCCAGATGGGGTGCTGCCGCCTCCCGGCAGCTCTGCGCTGCAGCAGTGGGAAGGCAGGGCCGGCACATCTGGCACAGGGCATGGGACAGAAAGAAATACCGAATACGTACTCAGTTTCTCTAGGATGTCCTCATCTGTCAGCCCAGATTTTGTCTCCTGCCCGTCTGTGTTTCTGGACAAAGTGTTTGATTGTCCACATTGCAGAGTGGTGGCCACTTTAGCTGGTGCCAGCGCAGCGGCAGGTTCAGTTACAGAGCATGAGTAGATCTGTGACAAGAAAAGGCATTGTATCAGGAAGCTGGCTTGCAGAGATGCCCCTAAGATCATATTGCAAATGCAAATGCTTACGAAGATGCCTCTTCTCTGCTACTAAGATAAATTCACGGACCCTATCAGAATCACAGGAAACTCATGACTAAATGGGAAAGTTCAAACCCGATTGTCGGGGTGTCAGTGGCCTGGGTGAAGCACTGTCATGGTAGGACTGCGGCCCGCAGAGTCTTCACCCGCAAGTGCTGTCTGACCAGAAACATGCAGCTCTGAATTACCCCAAATACAGTGCTATCCAACGCTGGGACTTACTGGTTTTGTATGTTCAGGCCAGGGTGTGGGAACAGGGGGAGGTTCAATGCCTTCTTCCTCCTCCTCATCACCTTCATCCGCTTCTTCAGAAACAGGCAGAGCTGGTGGGGGTTCACATGCTGGTTTTGTGCCCTGTGGACAGACGGGAGCATGAGCGACAGTCACCACTTTGGCACTTGGGAGCTTTGACAATTACACACCACTTGGGTCTGCTCAGACAGCTTCAGGAACCAATCTGGACATGCCTGTAGTCCTACAGGCCCCGGTGCTAAGTTACACGTGGCACAGCACAATTTAAAGGTTAAGTTGTCTCGGCGTTTTTCATTCTTGCTGAAAACAACTTATCCATGCCCATGCTTAGTCAAAGTCCAATTTTACAAAATGTCATGCTTGGATATATCGCTAGAGGTCACATCTAGTTGCTGGTTCATTGCTTTGGCATTGTATCTATAGACACGGTAACAGTTAATTAAGCTAACAGGTGCCTACTGGCTACGTTAATTAACGCACATCAAAGGGCAAAGCCCGCTGCATAGTCTTGTTGGGAATTTGCCTTTGGAGAGATGGCTATTTGTATCTTTACTGTTTTAGCCATGGGCTAATCATATTGCCTGTTTCCATGGTTCTCAACTTCCCTGTCTAAAAGCTCCTTTTTCAGAACCAACCTCCTCTTCACCTGCTCCTAAGTTCACACAGCGATCTTTCTCCTGTTTGCCTGTGTCTCACCGCAGCAGGAGCCCAGAGGGAATGCAGCCCTCTCGGCAGCAAGGCGCGTCCTGCCGACCTGCCCGGGGCTGCCAGGCAGGCATCCCGACTGCTCACCCGGGCTCCCGTTACAGGCAGCGGAGAATAAAAGCCACCGCCGGGGTGTTGGCAACCGTCCAGCAGACTCCAGATGTGGCGCAGGCAAGGGAAGTCTGGCTGATCCGTTGGCTACGTGTAAGTGAAGCCTACACTGCAGATCCTTGAAGTGCGGTGAGCTGAACCCCCCCACCAGTCCCAGCTGCGACGCAGACGCAGCGGGTTCTATCACCTTCTCACAAATTTATGTGCCTTAAGTCACCTGTACTTGGACACACTGTCACAGAGAGACACACGCACACAGACAGCGTCCTGTATTTTCTGAGAGACTCAGCGCCATTGCCCAACGCGTAAAGAGAAACAGTGCAACAGGTACTGAACTGGCCAAAGGAGGGAGCGAGACGTCAGACATCCTGAACGTCGGATTAAGGGCCAACTCTCTCAAGCCACGGGTGCCCTAATGGGAAGGGGAATGTTCCTTTGCCATGCGTTAGATCAGTGCATGGCTTTCCATGCATCGCTAGCACTTTGCTTACCTGGGGATAGAAGGTGATTAAGGGAAAAATAAAGCAGGGAATAATTGCCCTCCTGTCATGTCAAACGCCTAGAACTATGTTTCCCACTGGGCCCTACGCTTGGTCTGACAGTGCTAAATTGTGCAGCTAAAACATAAGCAATGTCATCTTATTTCAGGCCAGCCGCCCGTTGAGGAGTCATCTTAACCCTATAGACAGGCAAGCTTCTCTCTGCAAAAGCAGATTTTCATCTGTTTAAAAGTGCTGAACTAGTAAGGTAGAATACAGCCTGTTGCAAAGACACTACGGTTGATTTTCCTTCAGCCTACAAGGGTGGCACTCTGTCACACTGGCACACTGTGTTCCTCACTGAGTATGGTCTAGAGCTGCTTGCTTTTCGACATGTACAGGCTGTGCAGAGGGACAGGGACCTCCAGGGGACAGTTTCTCCTGCAAGTAACCTGCAAGGGTGTGAACTGTGCCTGACGACTGCTCTCTCCACTGATGACAGAGAGCCTACACACTTTGGGCAAAGCTGCTCACTGTTACAGCAGTGGCGGTAAAAGACACAACGCTATCTCTTCTCTGCTACTAAGATAAATTCACGGACCCTATTAGAATCACAGGAAACTCATGACTAAATGGGAAAGTTCAAACCCGATTGTCGGGGTGTCAGTGGCCTGGGTGAAGCACTGTCATGGTAGGACTGTGGCCCGCAGAGTCTTCACCCGCAAGTGCTGTCTGACCAGAAACATGCAGCTCTGAATTACCCCAAATACAGTGCTATCCAACGCTGGGACTTACTGGTTTTGTATGTTCAGGCCAGGGTGCGGGAACAGGGGGAGGTTCAATGCCTTCTTCCTCCTCCTCATCACCTTCATCCGCTTCTTCAGAAACAGGCAGAGCTGGTGGGGGTTCACATGCTGGTTTTGTGCCCTGTGGACAGACGGGAGCATGAGCGACAGTCACCACTTTGGCACTTGGGAGCTTTGACAATTACACACCACTTGGGTCTGCTCAGACAGCTTCAGGAACCAATCTGGACATGCCTGTAGTCCTACAGGCCCCGGTGCTAAGTTACACGTGGCACAGCACAATTTAAAGGTTACAAATGACCCTGCTGTTTTGTTAAGTTGTCTTGGCGTTTTTCATTCTTGCTGAAAACAACTTATCCATGCCCATGCTTAGTCAAAGTCCAATTTTACAAAATGTCATGCTTGGATATATCGCTAGAAGTCACATCTAGTTGCTGGTTCATTGCTTTGGCATTGTATCTACAGTCATGGTAACAGTTAATTAAGCTAACAGGTATCTACTTATTCGAATGTGGTTAAATACAAGGGTTTAAGAACCCTCCTATTTAACCCCAACCTTTGCTGCTGCTGCAAAGACGCTACGGTTGACTTTCCTTCAGCCTGCAAGGCTGGCACTCTGTCACAAAAGGCAAATCTCACAGCTTGCTCCACCATTCTTAAATGCTAGGAAAGCTAAAGGTTACCTTCACACTCACCGAAGGATGGGTTTCTCGGTATCCACGGGCGATTTTACCTGCAATGCGCAAAGGAAAATTAACCAGACGCTGTTATAAAAATGCCTTTTGTGGGGAAACCCACAGAACAAGGAAATCCAAAGAGACGACATGTTTCTTTCACAACATCCCTCCAGGAGCAACAGCTATTTTACATAGAGAGGAGGGTAACAGGGCAATAGAAAATTCTACACTTTCTTGTGTCTATTTTTTGCCCTGTTTTGCCAGTAACTAAAAGAATTGGAAACTTATTCAAGAAAATGCAGATTGGTCTTTAACTGTCAATGCTTCTCTTCCCCCATTAAAGCTTGCCAAAATTCCACCTTAGCTGTGCCACTTCTATTCTGACAAACCACAGTCACAGCTCCTGAGTTTAGGAGTGTACACAAAGTGTTTTGAATTTTGCATTTCACCACAAAACTAATTGCTTTTTTAGCAAACATTAAGTGTCAACTTAGACAGTCAAATCTCTTCATTATGCAAGTTAAAAAAAAAAAAGATGCTTTCCCTCAAAAGAAGAGAAACAGTAATAAATTCTGGAGATTAACCTCACAGTTTCTCTCTCACAGAAGCTCTCCCAGTCCGCATTTTAGCAGTTGCACTGGTTGAACCAGCAAACTGAGGAAATTGCAGACCCCACTGCCAGGCGTGGGGAACTGAACCACTGCAGGTTAAATCCCAAAAGCTGTCCACACCCGGTGGGATAGAGACACCCCCTTATTAGCTGCAGCTCTTGACAGAAGCTTTACCAAAGTCATGGTATCTTACTGGCATTTTTGTTTAAAAATCAACTCCGTTATTAAGGAACAGCCAAAGAACACATCGATACAGAAGCCAGCTAGTACTAAAAACCTCCACTTACTTGCTACATGTGTGGCCAGCCAGGGTCTGTCTGGCAAATACAATACAGAAAAAGCCAAAGAAAAGAAAACGCGAACTGCAGCACAGACTTGCTCTCTCATTTTTGCAACGATACGTCACAATTTTGCAGACTCTAGGCATCCAGGAGGATAAAGGACATCCCCATCACATCTGCAGGCTCTTGGACGGGAATGCCCACACCACGAGGGTCTTCCTGGAGTGAGCCTGCTATGGAGATTGCTCGGGACGCTTATGCCTGCCTTCTCGCCCTCTGTGACACCATTCCTGTTACAGCACAATGGCAGCCGTTCTGGGTTGGTTTGTGAGTTTATGCACAGCAACCTCGTCCTCTGCATGGGGTTTGCGTGGCAAGGTTGTGGCAGCAGGGCTGCAGGGGTGGCTTCTGTGAGAAGCTGCTAGAAGCTTCCCCTGTGTCCCATAGAGCCCGTGCCCGGCGGGGCCAAGCCAGGCAGCGACGGGGGCAGCACCTCTGGGATAACATATTTCAGAAGGGGACAAAACCGGCACGTGGCATTTGCAGCCGGAGAGAGGAGTGAGAACATGTGAAAAGAGCTCTGCAGACACCAAGGTCAGTGCGGAAGGAGGCGCAGGAGGTGCTCCAGGCGCCGCAGGAGAGGTTCCGCTGCAGCCCCTGGTGAAGACCATGGTGAGGCAGGCTGTGCCCCTGCAGCCATGCAGCTCCACGCTGGAGCAGATCTCCACCTGCAGCCTGGGGAGGACCCCCCGCCGGGGCAGGGGGATGCCCGAAGGAGGCCGTGACCCCGTGGCAGGCCCGTGCTGGGGCAGCCTGTTTCTGGAGGATGGCACCCCGTGGCTGGGGCCCAGGCTGGAGGATGCCGACACAGTCTCACGTAGCCTGACGTGATCCTGCCCTGCTGTGCCAGCCTGCAAGGGTTAGAGGAACTGGATTGTCCGGACTCCAAGCCAAGGGCCGTACGCTTTCAGGACCTGGTTAACGTTTTGTAGTTTCATCTCACTCAAACCTATAGCGTAAGATGAAGCTTTCCTTCTGTTTCTCTATGGTGGGTCTCCACTACAAAAGAACCCTTCAGTCCAGAAGAATATGCCCAGAGGACTCTGGGACTCCCTCGTAACTGACTGGAAGAAGGGATGTGAGATGAGAAAGCGTACCCTCCTGCTCACACTGCCGAGCTTAACCAGCCCCCAGAGAGGGATCCCCATGGGACCCTGCAGTACTAAACCAACCACTGCCGTAATCCTGGGCTGGGCTGGGCAGCAGGAAAAACACCGTGTTGTCGGTGTCTGGTAGGTGCTATTTTCAGCTTGTTAGTGGAACTGTGTACCTATCCAAACAGGTATCACAAGTTCATGGAAGCTCTTGTTAGAAAAGAATAAAGGAAAAGACTGCAGAACAAATATTTTGAAAAAGAATTCTCGTAGTAAGTTTCAGTGGATTATGCTGCTAAGTTTTATATGATTTGATACTGTGACTTATCTCGGCATTGTTAGTGAATGTGATTGCTGCTATTTTGTATTGGATAAATTGCCATCTTTAAGTGACAGGAAGCACAAAATCATGGACTATATCACTACACCAGAATCCCTGATACTCTATCCCTTTAGTCATGTAAACCGTTGACCAAGTCTGGGACTAGGAGTGGATTCAGCCGCACCTAGACTCCCCTCTGAAAAGGACTTTAGAAAGCATGGGGGTCCACCCTGAACCTCGTGACTCAACGGGAGGGCATTCCTTTACTTTCCTTACCTAACCTTAGTCATAAACCGTTGACCAAGTCCAGGACTAGGGGTGGATTTTGGTCCACTCTGAGCCTCGTGTCTCAAGAGGAGGGTGTCCCCTAGTTTCTCTCCTCAAGATACACATTAACTCGATCCGATAGACACGTAAATCATTCCAGTTTAATTGTAATCTGGCTTCTCTCTGCATAGCTTTTCCACGTTGAATATGGAATAGAGTGGACCTTGCCAGCAACTTCTGTTAATTCGCGCTTTTTACAAATCTAGATTAAAATCATTCGCTTTCTGATATCTTCGGCAGTGATTCTTTAAGCAGCCTAAATTATCCATCCGTGACAGCCCAGGACGAAGGGAGGGGTGCCAGGAAGGTGTTTTAAGATTTCATCATATTTCCCATTATCCTACTCTGATTTTGATTGGCAAGAACTTAAACAAATTTCCCCAAGTTGAGTCTGTTTTGCCCGTGATGGGAATTGCTGAATGATCTCTCCCTGTCCTTATCTCGAGCCACAGGCTTGTCCTTATATTTTCTCTCCCCTGTCCAGCTGAGGAGGGGTAGTGACAGAGCAGCTTTGGTGGGCACCTGGCGTCTAGCCAAGGTCAGCCCACCACATCTTCTCTACAGCTAATGCAAGAAATCCTTGAAAATTCCCCTCTATCACAAAACACCACAAAAAAATCCTCAGGGTCCATAACCTGTTGCTCAAAGGATCCAAGAATAACTCATAAAACGCACAAAACAAGTATACCCTGTACCCCAATCTGAACAGCGTGAAGGAGCAAGGATGCAAAGAAACAAAAGTAAACATGACCTTTGGCCACTAATGCTTCTCCGGAAAAATGGTCATGATTGCTCCATCTACTGTCTGCTTTAGTTGTAAAAACAAGCAAGAGAAGAAAAGTCACAGTTTCAATGCCATTTAGGGGACAAAAGCAGAAAGAGAATTCATTTCAGGAGTATTCCACAAGGTGGAAGTTTTTAAGGCTGCTGCTTGACCACCTCATTTTTGAACGTGGGTCTGACTCATTTTGGGGCCTGACACTGCCTCTTTTGCAGGGAGATGTCAACTTACCTCCCAACAGGGAGGCGATTCGAGACAGTCAGCACGGCTTCACCTAGGACAAGTCCTGCCTGACCAACCTAGTGGCCTTCTGTGATGCAGCGACCACATTAGTGGGCAAGGGAAGAGCAACCGACGTCGTCTATCCAGAGTTCTGTAAGGCCTTTGAGACAGTCCCCCACAACAGCCTTCTCTCTAAGTTGGAGAGAGAGAGATTTGATGGACTGTGGACTGTGCTGAGTGGTGCGGTTGACACGCCTGAGGGATGGGATGCCGTCCAGAGGGACCTGGATAAGCTCGAGGAATGGGCTCGTGTGAACCTCTAAGGTTCAGCATGGCCAAGTGCAGGGTCCTGACACAGTACTCCAGCTGGGGTCTTGCCACAGCGGAGTGGAGGGGCAGAGTTCATGTACTTCACGGCATCCTTCGAATTTATGAAGGACTATCAACAGAGATGGGGTTGTCCATGAGCATGAGAACCACATGAAGTCTAAAAGTCAGCAAAGGCACCTGCTCTGAGCCCACCAGAGCATGTCTGCTCCAAAGCGTGGCAGCCTCCTGTCACACCGGAGGCAGCTCTACCTTCCACTGTCTCCAGATGTCAGGGCTCCGGTGGGTCACTCTTGGGGTAGCAGCAGGAACACTTTGGCACAGGTAAAAAGCGTTCCCAGAGCTTCCTGCAAGCATTTGCACAGCTCACAGCCCAGGACAGCTGTGCCTGTGACGGCCACACCGTTTTTACCCTGCCTCCCCAGAACAAGGACAACATTCTGGACATCTCACTCCTGGGCAGAAAGCCCAGAGACTTCCTTTAATGACAGAAATCCAAAGAGCTACAATAAGCTTTTTAAATCAAGTACAGCCAATAAAAAGCAGACAAACCCACCAAAAATGATGGGTAATCCTCTGAGGCACTCCTGAGGAAGAAAAGCTCTCCCGTTAAGTCCACTGCCCCTCACAAAACAGACAAGTGGCTTAAAGAGATGCCTTCAAAGAAACTGCAGATGGAAGAGAAGGCTGCGCTCTCTCTGGTCTGTGGCACCCCGACTGCGTACTGCAGACTGAAAGAAGAAACAAGAGAATGGTCAGGAAACACCCCCAGCCAAGCAAAGAGAGGAGCCCACACTCCACCTGCTTCCCTGGGAGACCCTTGCAAAAAATGCATTTGCATAAGGCAGCAAAAACCCGTGAAGAGCATTAGCGTGACTGGTCGGGATGCTGAAGGTTCCCTGCCTCCTTAACCTCAAATGCTGATTAGGGCTCCTCGAGAAGCCTCAGGTCAACTGTTTGTTAGAAAGATTTCTTCTCTCTGACCAAACTCAGCTCTTCCTGCCCTCACCCAGATTCTTTGAGATGCTCTTTTTCTCCATATATGCCTCATCTCCTGCTGGAGATACGATCAGCTTGGACACTTAGAGCTTCAAGGCATCTTCAGGTGTCTTAGTAAAACTGTGGTAGATGAAAATCAGGCACCTGAAGTTGCTTCCATCCGCATTGGCTTCCTGGGCTCTTTTTCAGCGGTTGTTGCCCCTGAGCTAGGAACAGTGAACAGCCTGTGATGGACTGCCTGAAGTTCCCCAGTTATCAGCTAGTTTTATTAAGGTCAATCAACCCCGACAGGATTGATTTGTTTTTTATGAAGGATTGTTTTAATAATGGAAGGCACACAGGAGCTTCCGTTACTTAAACACCTAAATAAATTGTAAGGACATGAAAGGCTCATTAGTCCTAGAGTTAGCAGCAGTCTTCATGTAGATGCAGTGTTGTTTTCCACGTGTAGAGCACGCGCATCCCATGCTGCTCACGTTCTTTCCAGCTGATGCAGAACTCACAGGAATGAACAATTTTCGAGCCATGTGTGTCTTGGATGTGTCTGTGATGGTATTTGTTTCCTCTCACTGTGATTTCCTTCCATCCGGCACATGCCGAGGGCCTGGGGGACAAACACTGGTGTGATAAAAACCCTTTGAAATTCAGGTTGGACCTCCTCCTGATTTCAATTAAAAAAAAAAACAAACAGAAAACCACAGAAACAAAACAAAGCCTTAAGCATTTCTTTTTCATTTCTTAACCACAGCGCATCAATTTGTCTCAAAACTGTAGCATTTTTTTCAAATGCTGCACATCTTCTACAGTTTCAGGCTTCTTAATCACCTGTATGTTGTTCAGTCACGTATCTGGGTGGCCTGGATACCTTTAGGATCTTGCTTTCACAGACTGCAGCTGTAATGGTCTGCTGAAGCCTTTCTTGTTTCTTGGCATGTGAAACAAATTAATGAGCTTATTGCCCCTTTGCAGCTACTGCGAACGCTCCTTTCCTTTGTACCGTACTTGCTTTTCTTTGCCAGCTGCATATCATAGGAGACCAAAAGATATGTGATAAGAAGGTACTTCAGCTTCCCGTAGACCTTTCCCTGTTCTGGTGGAAATACTGAAAAGGGGACGTACCGAGCTGAAGATGACTCTTCTTTGGGATTCATGTTCTGAGAAGAAACAAGTAACTAAAAGAGCTCCATTTGTCCTGGCACTCCTGTTTCACACTCAGGTGAATGTGGCTGCAGTAAAATCCCCAAAGCTGCCGTTGGTGCTGTAGTCCTTTCCCGCAGGAGAAGTATCATCCCTCGGGTAGCGCAATTGAAGCGTAGTGAGGACAGGCACTCCAGCTCACCACTGTGTCCGGTGGCTGAGGTCAGCTGCAGATGGACAGGATCAGACTGATTTTGTGACATTTATGTTGTGGGAAAAGGAAAGAAGCTTCCTTTTATTGTTTTTACTCTAGGATCGTTTCTTTGCCTTTTTAGGCTTGGAAATTGTCCTCTGTATTTAAGAGGACAACAGCAAAGTCAATGTGGTCCCGGTCTAGTTAAGTGCCAGTAGAACAGAGCTGTTGTAATGGCAGACGTTTTAATGGAAGACCCCATGGCCTATTTCTATCATTATTGCTGTGTAGTTTAGACGTATTCTGGAAGTTTATGTCTGAATAGTTCAAAAGGTTTGTCTTCCGTTTCTACATAACATCTTGCAAAAGCGCAATGAACTCATCTCGCTGGCTTCTCAGCATGTTAGACCTTGGTTACAAGCGAACCACACTGGATACTGCTCACCCTGTGTTTTGCAAAATGACGTTGTACTCCCTTGGCCTGAGGAATATCAGGAAGACTTGCTCAGCTGCATGAACTCCGTCAGCTGCTTGACAGTGAACATCCTTGGCTTTGCTTAGGAAACTTGAGCTTAGCTTTGGCTGGATGCTGTTGAAGAGGAGAAAGGCTGGAATTTTCAAGTGTTTGGCTAGGCTTGTGTGCACAGAATGACTGTGCATTCAGATGAGCAGCTGGACATTTATGCACAACATGGAGGGGAATCCACAGAGGACTCAACCCTTAACACAGGTGAATACTCCCAATTCTGAGGTAGCGGAGTGTTACCATAGCGATGGAATTACTCGTTTTTCTGATAGCAAGCATTAAACGTTTTCTTCTTAACACATAAGTGACGCTGATCTGGAATTTGGAGACTGCTGAAAGACGTTGTTGCAGCTTGGCTCCCATCTGCCCAAAGATGCATTTTCTTCATAAGATATTTGTGCATGCAACTTATGTGCCTGTGTTGAAAAAAAGGTTCCCAATGTTTCTGTTTCTTTATCCAAGGACTAAGCTGATGGATTTCCTTTTTTCCCATCTGGTTACCATTTTTATCAAGAGCAGAGCAAAAAACTTGGCTACCTTTGCTTTATGGAAGCTGTACTTTAGGGAACAGTGAGCCCCGCTGAGATGCATTTTCAGTAGTAATCCTCTGAAATAATAGCGTTAGGCCAAATTCACTCTTTAAAAGAGGCTGTAAACTGTCACTGTCACAAGCCTGTCACTACTTGGAGAAGCAAAATGTGCTTTTGCCGATGTAGTTCATACTAACCAGGTCAGTCCGTGAAATCAGCTGTCAAGGCAAGATCATTTTGATATTGGAAGAGCTGTGGCTGCCTCAAGGCTTTTTATGTAGCTATAGAAAAATCCTGTCTGACCCCCTGCCAGGGAAGAAACTGCCACTGGAGACTGAACCTTAAAAAATGGGGTCTATCTGGGCAGTTATGGATATGAAGGAAACAGGTGGAGTCTCATGTTCCCTTTTTCTCTAGGCGCTGCATCTGATCGCTACGAACGGGACACCAGAGCTGCAGAACCCTGAGCGATTGTCCGCGGTGTTTCGCGACTTTCTGAGCTGCTGCCTGGAGGTGGATGTGGACAGGCGAGGGTCTGCCAAGGAACTTCTGCAGGTAAAAGGGGACACGGCTGCAAGCGGAACAGCTGTTCTATGGAATGGTTTTCTCACCAGCTAAACTCAAAGGCATGAGACGGAACCCCCTCATATTAGTCTCCAGTCTTGGTGCTTTTCAAAAGGAAAAGAAGTGGAATCATAGAACGGTTTGGGTTGGAAGGGATCTTTAAAGGTCATCTAGTCCAACCCCCGTACACTGATCAGGGACATCTTCGACTAGAGCAGGTTGCTCAGAGCCCCGTCCAACCTGACCTGGAATGTTCCCAGGGATGGGGCATCTACCACCTCTCCGGGCAACCTGTGCCAGTGTTTCACCACCTCATTGCAAAAAAATTCTTCCTTAGATCCAGCCTGAATCTACCCTCTTGTCGTTTAAAACCATGACCCCTTGTCCTGTTGCAAGAGACCCTGCTAAAAAACCTGTCCCCATCTTTCTTTAGAAGCCCCCTTTAAGTACTGGAAGGCTGCAAAAAGGTCTCTCCGGAGCCTCCTCTTCTCCAGGCTGAACAACCCCAACTCTCTCAGCCTGTCCTCATAGGAGAGGTATTCTGTCCCTCTGATCATTTTTGCGGCCCTGTGTTGAATTTTGGTAGTATATTCAGCTCTCATAGTGGCAAATGGGATGGTAGCCACTGCTCTCGCTGCAAGCCAGAGCTGAGTCCGTCAGCGCTCTGTCACTGGTGTCCCTGCTCTTGTCTTGGTGCTGAAAACCTGTACCTCCGTGGCCTTCAGAAGAACACATGGGCCTAAATACTCCTGGCATAAACATTTCCTAGAGCTATTGGAGTTCCCTAAGGAATGGTTTATGCCTCTGCTCTTTTCTGACAACTCAGCCCATGTCTTTAAAAAACAGGAACCTAAGTAAGTAACTTGCGTTTCCTGAAAGGAACAAGGCCCTGGGAGAGCAAACAGCATTCCCAGAGTGCTGGCAGGGCAGAAATGCCAGCACGCTGAAGACAACTTGATAAAGGGATTAATGGGATTTTGGGCCCTGTTTGCCTGTGATAGCAAGGTACTGGACATGAAGACGCAGGTGCAGATGGTCCCCTCAGTCCTGTTTCAGCGTATTCCCCATAACCAGAGAAATGCTGCTTGAGGCTGTGAGTACCTGAGTTTGGAAAGTAATGGTTCATTTCTTTTTTTCCTTTGCACAGCATCCATTCCTAAAATTAGCCAAGCCTCTCTCCAGCCTGACGCCGCTGATCACGGAAGCAAAGGAAGCGAATAAGAACGGCAGCAGCCACTAGTGCTTCAAGCCGGCTTTCTCCCATGCCAGCTCAGAGCAGGACTGAGAATAAAACTCTATAGAACCTCAACGCTTGTGCTGTGGGACAGGTGGATGGATAAAGAAGCCAATGGTCACAGTCATGGTGGTAGGAGGGAGAACAACCCAGCCCCTCAAGGAGTAAAATATGACCGTTTCTCTTCTTCCTGCCTTCTGGCTCCTGAATTTATTTTGAAGACAAAACAGGGCTTAAGACAGAGAGGTAACAACCACAAATGCTTGCCTGCCTCAGCCATTTCCAAGGGAAAGCAAATTCATTTGGAAGGTCCCCTTCCTTCTCACCCTGTGAATAAGCTGTACACTCACTTTGAAATTGTGACAGTCAAAACAGCAAGTGAAGCAACAGCCACCCAGTGTTTAAAAAAAAAAAAAAAAGGAAAAAACCCTGTAAAACAGCTTAGCGCTGTAGTCTTCATGTCTAGGCCTGGTCCTGCAAAGGGCTAAGTACCCTTTAAGGTATGAACCACCGTCCTGTTTTGGCAGTAGGAAGGCAGGATGCTTGGGTTGTTCTTGGATTAGGCCATTGGCTTGTTTGGCTTTGGCTTCTTGTTTAGTTCCAGTCTTTGTGTTGCCACTGTCATTCATACCTCAACTGACCTACTCTCGCTCGCTCTGTCCGTCCCAGTGTCCTCGGCTGAGGCAACGGACGGATGCAATGCTGATGGACGGCAGCAGTGAGCACAGCTGTGGGAGGTGCGCCCAGGGAGAGGAAATCTTCCACGTAGTGACCGAGCTGCGGGAGGAGGTGACTAGATTGAGGCTATCAGGGAGAGCGAGCAAGCGAGAGACTCTTAGAACTGCACCCTGCCTTCCCTGGGACAGGCCCACCAGGCAGACGGGACGCATCATATGGGGGATTCCCTATCCTCTGCCCAGCTGGCTGAACACAGTGACTCCAGTATGCCCTCCGGAAGTCCAAAGGGGCAGTTCTGCTGTGGTTTCTAACACATCAATAACCCTTGCGTCTTTGCTGTCACACAGCTCTCCATGCTCCCTACCTCCACTGAGCTGGCAGACTGCAGCACCTTGCTAGCACCATCCCTCAAACATCGGCGTGCCGCCCCCAGGCTCATCTAGAGCGAGCCGGGTTTTATCCCCTTCCCCCTTCGAATCTAGTTTAAGGCTCTTTCATGGAGCCCTGCTAAGTCCTGTGCAAAGACCCTTTTCCCCCTTTGAGACACGTGTACCCCACCTGTCACCAGCAGGCCTGGTGTCGTGTGGACCAGCTCATGATCAAAAACCTCCCAATTCTGCCGGTGTCACCGGGCTCAAGCTGCTGGCTCTTCCTGTTCCTTCCGTCAGCATTCCTGCAACTGGAAGGACCGAGGAGAACCTACTTGTGCTCCTGATCCCTTAGCCAGTCGTGCCAAGGCCCCGAAGTCTCTCTTGATTGCCCTTGGACTTCTTGCTGCAACTTTGTCACTACCTACATGAAAAATCAATAATGGAGAATAATCTGAGGCCGTACCAGGGTAGGAAGCTTATTCTTCACACCTTTAACTGGGGCCCCAGGGAGGCAGCAGACTTCCCTAAGAAGTGGGTCCGGTCTGCATATGGGGCCTTCTGTGCCCTTCAGAAGGGAGTCTCCTCTGACAATGACCTGTCGTCTTCTTTTTGTGGAAGCGGTACCAGTACAAGCAGATGGGTTTATGGCAATAACCATCAATGGCCATTGGCTCTTTGACCGAACGTCCCGTAAATGCAAGAAGAGACACTCGGACACCCTGAGATGTCCCCTCCCTTCGCTGGGCCTGGGCACGGGCAGCCAAGTGCCGCACGGCAAAGCCCACTGCATCTTCCCCAGGCTGGCTTGTCCTGGCCGGCTGCTGCCAGGAGGGGACAGCGGGTAGTGACAGCCTGGGGGTGACAGGAGGGACAGCAGGCGGTGACAGGCCTTCGGGGTGACAGGAGGGACACCACAGGCCTGGGGTGTGACAGGACACCGGGCAGTGACTGCCCAGGGGGGTGGCAGGAGGGACACCACAGGCCTGGGGTGTGACATGACACCAGGCAGTGGCAGGCCCAGGGCGGTGACAGGAGGGACACCACAGGCCTGGGGTGTGACAGGACACCAGGCAGTGGCAGGCCCAGGGGGGTGACAGGAGGGACACCACAGGCCTGGGGTGTGACAGGACACCAGGCAGTGGCAGGCCCAGGGGGGTGACAGGAGGGACACCACAGGCCAGGTGAGGCGCGGGGGGGTGCAGTGTTCCGTTGGGCACGCGCAGTGATGCGATCAGGGCAGCCCCTGCGGCTGGCGTCCGTTAAACCGCCAACGGAACGCTGAGGCAGAGGTGCCCGAGTGCCCACAGCGAGTGGTTGGGCCTGGGAGCGCTGCGTGAGAGAGGGAGCAGAGGCCGAGCCGGGGCCGCGGGGGCCTCTCCCCGTCATCCGCCCGCCCGCTCGTCGCTGAGGGCCGCAGGCCGGACTTGTTGCGGGGGTGAGCTCAGCCCCGTCGGTCCGCTGTAGTAGACGCCGTCGGGGAGCAGGCCCCGACCATGTCGTGCGTCCACTACAAGTTCTCCTCCAAGCTGAGCTATGACACGGTCACCTTCACCGGCCTCCACATCTCCCTGTGTGACCTCAAGCGCCAGATCATGGGCCGGGAGAAGCTGAAGGCGGCCACCTGTGACCTGCAGATCACCAACGCCCAGACCAAAGAAGGTGCGTGGGGGCGGCGGGCGTGGGGGCTCGGGGACTGCCCGGCTGGCAGTGTCACAGACCACCCTGTGATGGCCATGGCCTGTGGGAGCCACGCTCTGCTCTTTGTGGCTCGTCCCCACGTAGCCTGAGTCAGCCTGAGGCCCATCTTGCCGGCCTGCGGGGGGACTGGGAGGGCAAGCGGCGCGGGGGCTTACACGGGGTGGGAAGCGATAATGTGATGGGAAGAGAACAGGTGGCTACTTTGAAGAAATAAATTGTCTTTGGTGACTTCGTTTTGTGATCACCTTGCTTTACTCCACTGCACTGGAAAACTGGCTTGGTGGCTGTTGCAGCAACTGCTCGCTAGCAACACTTTGGATCAAGAGTGTAGCTGTGAGTTACCATCTGTGCAGACCCTCTAATGGCCCCTCTGCCATGGATGTTCTCCGTATCTAAATGACACCTTGGAATTTCTTGTTAATATCGCTTCTTTTCTACACCAAAGACATTGTCGTTCAGGTGCTATCGAGCATCATTTCACCATATGTCTCTAAGCATTTTTTTTCCCTGGTACTACGTGTGAACCGTATCAGGGCACTACTGAAGTTTTCCGGCAGAACATTTATGGTGACTATACGTAAGAAACGTTCTTAGAGAAGTCATAAATTCTTTTAAACCTAAAAAGTGGTGCTTGATTCTCAGAGATGATAATGGTTTCGTGGTACTTAGTATGATATTTCAGTTTGGTAAGCTGCTGTCTTGACAAGTTTGAATGTGATTACAGGCCTTGGGGTGTGACTTTTCAGAAAGAGAAAGATTTGTTGCCAAGTCTCTGCTCGGGGATATTGCTGCCCAGGAGGAAAAGGTTCCTGCTGGGAGATGCCAGTTTTGTCCGAGAGCTGCTAGACTAAGCTGGCATCTGTTAAATTCAAATCAAGCAAACAAAAATTTCCAGGCACTTCAGGAATAGTGCTCCAGCTTTAATCCTTTCCTATTAAAAGAAGAAAAAGAAAGTTAACTTTTTAGTCTGCGTTGTTTGACTTCACCTTTATTAAGGTGCCATCAACCAAAATGAATTCAATTAATCGAGGCGAAGGAAATAGAAATGTATTAAAGCCAACTGGTACCACATCCCTTAAGTCTTAAGTCTGCAGTCTTAAGCTGCAAGCCATACGCAGAGGTGGCCGGCTGTCTTCTGTGTTCTGTCGGCCTTGAGCACCAGCAGCGTGGCCGAATCGCTTTTAGTGAACAGCTATGAAAGCAACGGCGCAGAGATTTCATGCTTTAGCTAAGGGCCTGTTTTGTTGCAGGGCAAGCTTGTCTGACTTCAGATCTGCTTTACACAGGTGAGACTTGGCTGTGCTTTGTTTTTCTCCAAAGATCCCTTGGTTTTGTAGCCTAACAGAAGCAAAAGCCACTTAAGCTAGATCAGGACAGAACCTCATGCGCTAGCAGACTCTCCTTTAGTGACCTTTGGGAGCATTTTGCTGTTGGCATTCACGCTCTCTCAAAAAAAACTGGAAAAGATTGTGCTGCTTGCGTTTGGTTCTCAAACCTGAAGATTTCTTGGAATGTACTGCTAGTGTGCTGAGACGATAAAAATGCACCGTTACATCTGAAATCTGGCTTTTCTATCTGCAAAGGGCTTCCCTCTCTGCCGCGCTGTGTAATTACATATTCATATACATTCTTATGAATTGACTAATGTTTTTTTCTGCATTTATGTTGTTTTCAGAATACACAGAGGCTAATGCCCTGATTCCTAAGAACTCATCAGTAATTGTGAGAAGAATCCCTGTCGGAGGAGTTAAAGCTACCAGCAAAACATACCTTCTGTAGGTATCCATAAAGCACTGTGTTCTGTGCTAGTGGTTTGGGTGTGTTACCTTTTCTAATTGATGTTCATTTCCAGAGGCACTCAGATTGTATCTTTCTGGTTAAAGCTGCTGTTACTTTTTGTTGTAATGGGGTAGATTTTATTGTTCCTGTCCCAAAGTAAACTTATGCTTTTCGGCCTGCTGGGACATGGGATTCAAACTCCAACAACGGTAACTGTTAAGAATGATTCTATTTGGTTTGATCTTGGGGTTGTTTTTTCTGAGCGCCAAGTTTTTGATGCTGTTTCCTCTACGTGGAGAGATTCCTTGTTACATGTGTTTGCTTGTCTTGCTTTTAGAGTGAAGACAGGTACGCACTGGAGTGTAAACTTAGAATTTGTTCCCATCTCAGAAGAGTCTGATTCTCAGTGTTTCTGCGAATCCGTCTATTCTTTGCATTTGGGGCAGGGGGGGTGGCATATGGCAGGTATCCTTATGCCCCAAATCTGGTGTTTTTGCATACTAGCTAGAGGGGAAAGACCAAGGGTCGCCAGCTCTGCTGATGGGACACTTGGGATGATGCTGGAATTATTTGTTCACTACATCGATGGCTGCATGTCTCATTCATGATGATCTACATGCAGATACAGATCAATGAGTATGTGGAATCTCAGCGAGTTCCCAGATGTAATAAATATTTCCCCAAATACTGTAGCATTTTCAAGGTTATCTTAAAGCAAATTCTGGCAATTAAGTCTTCTTTTTTTTTTTTTTATTCCCCTACAGGACTCCTAAATCGCAGAAAATCCTAGGCACTGCCTTCAGGTGACATTTCTACTACTATTTTTAGTCACCATGTTTAAGACACAAAACTGTAGTACAGACTTCATATTTTTGATACTTACGTAGCAGAGACAAAATATCTGAGGCACTTTGGTGTTCTATTTCTGTAAGTCTTAGAGTAATTTTCTGACAAAGTAGAAATGGGCTTTTTGGGGTTTTTTTAGTTGCACTGAAGGTACCAAGAGAGAGCCGTTTATGTATATGAATACGTTTCCACATGCACTAGACTATCAGCACATCACGTTTTGATGTTCAAGTTCTGTAATCTGTTGTCGCTGCTGTATGTTGGGCACAAGGGCTTTCTTTTAAGTTCTGATCACTTTTATTTCTTCTTCCAGATGTCAAACTGAGCCAGTGAGTGGAATATCAAGAGGCGTATGTAAAACACCATCTCACACTTTTTTCTACACACTGCACTTAATTCCAATCAATGTAGCCTTGTGTTAATTTCCCCAACATTAACCTAATATATTTTCCACTAAAACATAGATGCTGTATGTACAATGTATTTGATTCAGCATCATAGAAATTTTATTCTACGTTTCTAAAAAACTAAGCAGTGATTCGGATGTCTTTCTGATGATGTTTTACTAGTGTCAGCTTAACTGCTGCTTGTGGCATCATAGAATTCAATATCCTGGAAAAGGAACCAGATGAGAGCTACCCTTTTGACTTGTGGAAAAACCGCATGTCATCTTAGTTCCCAGTAAATGCCGCAGTCCGTTGCTGACTGGTGGCCTGAGGACTTCATTCCTGCAAGCTGTTGCAGGAGGTAGCTGGGAGGGAGGAGTGTGGTTGCAAAGGAGAAAAAAAAAAATCCCAGGATTGTGCTCTGAATCCATGTTTTTGTCATCATTAAGACTTGGTTTTGGTCTGCTGGCAAGGAGAAGAATATTAAATTCTCACACTTCCCAAACTAATTTGCGTAGTGTGGCCTGCGGTCTAATACACGACAAGAAATCCATTTTCTCAGTTTTTATAGGCTACTCTGTCATGGCAGACACCTTAATTTCAATAATTTGAGCAGCTTATTTTTTTTCTTGATAAAGTGGTGGGTTTCTTTTATGGCGGATGCTTTGGAGTGGTGTTTGCATTTGGGTTTTGTGGGGTGTGGTGGGCCTGGCATTTTTAAACTTATGGAGAGGAGAGGCAGAGTTCCTGTTTCAGGGCTGATGTGCCCATGCTTGATTTTGACAGGCAACTAGGCTGTGTTCATAAAGGCATAGCCGTGTGCATTTATAAATGATGAGACGCTGATTGATTTACAAACTACACTGAAAATAAGTTTTCTGTAGTGATGCTTCCTTCTCCAAGAAACATAAATATTGTTTTAGAATCCCTTTTAGCGGACAGTTGACAGCTTCCTTACCCCTTGGACTTTTAAGCAGTTGTGAGCATTTGACAAGGCTCCCTCCCTGAGACATTCTGGAGCAATACATAATCTCAAGCGGCTTTGGTTGTTTTAGTTTCTTCTCCTTAACCACATAGGCACTCCTAAGCTGTCGTGGGTTTGGACTTTGTTTTGAACACAGGCAAATGACACTAGGTTGGAAATGCCTATTTCAGTGATGCTCAGAGGATATAGCGCAGAATTTCCGACTACGGTAGAGGTTAACTATTGCTAGGTTTTGATTGTAAAACTTAAAGATGTTTTTAATTTTTTGTGAACAGAGTGATGACTCTTCTGCACCTCTTTCTCTGGCCCAGCTGATTAAGGTATATATATTTTTTTTTCCTGTCAAATACATAAAAAAAAAAAGTGTTTGCTTCAAATTTTTAAATTGAACACTGTGATCTATAGCAGGATGACTGTTGTAATGGGAAGAAAACTTTAATGTAGTTTTTAATTATTTATTTATTTTAACTTTAAAGCCTGTGTAGCTGTTGATAGTATCCTGTGAAGAGCAGTTCCCACTTTGGGAAGATCGAAGGGGAGCGCCTTATCAGCCTGCACATAGTGTTGCAGTATGACTCAGCTTCAAGACACAAAGCAGCAGCCCTGCAGAAGCTGTTGGCTTGTTCACACATTTCGTTAGGTTTACATTGGAAACGAACACAATGTTCACAGAAGAACTGAATTGGCTGTTGGTTACGGACATCTTGGGGGGGGTTGCAACAGCCAAAGTAGAAGCGTTTCTGTCGCATGGGCAATGGCATGGCTATTTTTGAATTTCTAGTCATTATAGTTATAGATCCATTCTTGGAATGCTGCACAATTTCATAAATTGCAGTATATCTAGAGTGGACAACACGGTCTAATTTGTTGAGGCACAGACAGTGTAGATTGTGAAAATGTTCCTAGTTACATCAGTTAATATGAAGAATTTAGCAGGGGGGAACGTGCAGTTTGGACTGCCTACAGCACATGAGTGGTCCAATTTCTACTGAAAAGAGTCTTTTGTCTTGCTGAGGGGCTCTAAAAAGCTTGAATCTCTGTAATGCTTCTGTGTCTGAAGCTGAATTTCAGCAAGCAAAACCAACTTCCCTGACCTTTAAGTTGTGTATGCTTCTGATGCTGCAAATGTAAACAATGGTACTTGCCTTCATCTTTCTCAATTCAATGTACAGTGGCTGTCTTCTCCTTCAAATAGACTGGAGCTTAAAGATCCCTTTAATAATACCGGCAGGTCTAACTTTTTCTGTGCATAGCTTCAGTCCACTTGGAAGAAAACTGGAGTAGGTGCACAAGTCTTTATAAGGTCCAACCTGAGCCTAAGGTTTTGAGTGCCCAAGAATGCTCTTTTCAAGTAGGTTAACAGGCACATAAGCATCATTTCATGGTGTAAGGACTCCCCAGAACACTTTCAGCACAACTATTTTTTATATAAGCAGCTGTTTTCAGGCAACCTCAGCTAGTGTTGTGCTGCTCTGTACAGGCTTGGGTGAGTGGTGTTGTCTTTGGCTGTGTGCGCTTCAATGTGTTTCTAATGTGCCTCTCAAACGATTACTTGTTAAACAACAGACTGCCAATCTGGTTGAAGCCAATGCTGCCGAAGAAGATAAAATAAAAGCCATGATGATCCAGTCTTGCCGTGAATATGATCCAGCCAAGTAAGTGTGGATAATGTCAAATCCGATCTTTGGCAATGATGGAAAACCTGTAAACTTGTTGGTTTTAACAAACATGGATTTAACACATGCATCCTTTTTGGTTTTTTTCCCCAAAACACCTTCAGTTACACGAAGAAAGCCTTGGGTCCACCTCCGACATCATATACTTGCTTTGGTTGTGGAAAACCTGGCCACTGTGTAAAGAACTGCCCAACAAAGGGGGTAAGATTGTGGGGGACTTCTGGTGTGACTTACTTTTAAATTGTTTTCCCTTGGCAGTTCTGTAACAAATACATGAATACTCATGTTAAGAATTGTTTCTTTTGGGGTGAAACGCAGAGGTCATGTGGCAATGTTGCAAAGCCCTTTACAATTCACGGGAAACCTGGAGTTATAAATGTAACATTTTCTCCTTCCAGGCCATGGACATTACATATGTCCATAGATCTTTCTCTGCACACTGTCATGCATATTTTTATACATTTCAATTTTATTGGAAATCTTTCTGGTTTCAACGCTTTTTAATGACAGTTCACAGTTTTCAGTAGTTTGTAAAAACCCAAGATGTTTCGGTCGACCCCATCCGTTCAATGTTTGCGTGTTTTAGTTACACAAGCACCTGGCTGAGTAGCCATGCCATTTGACATCAGTTGCTGAATGTATATGCGTGAGATATGAATTCCACCTTCACTAGAGAAGGTGAATCTCAGTTTCTCAGTGTCGGATTCAGAGCACCGAGTTAAGCTCTCACTCTGAACTGCGCTTTGGAGGAGGAGCGGGGTTGTGTCTCCTCTCCGAGTGGATGGTGAGCCAAGGGATATTTCACCCTTAAGGAACTTGACATTAAGCCAAAGGATGTCGACTGAGTTCAAAACGCTGCTCAAGCCTTTGGGACATCCTGGCTATATTCCTTTAGGGAGAAGGGTATTTTAGTTGAGCAAGCCTTATGCTGGGTAAAAGGAGAGGATTAAAGGCTTTTGCTGCTGAAAATCATCATTGAAATGTCCTTTTAAGGGTGGGTCTTAAGATGAGAGATATCTGCACTTCTTTTCTTAACAGGACAGAAATTTTGAGTCTGTTCCCAGAATTAAAAGGAGCACAGGAATTCCGAGGAGTTTCCTGATGGAGGTGAAAGATCCCAGTATAAAGGGTGCTATGCTGACAAGCACTGGGAAATACGCCATACCAATTATTAGTGCGTAAGTATGGGATTAATGGGACTGAGCAGAAAGGGAACGAGAGAAACCATGCGTGTGTGTCTGAGTGGCAATGCAAGCAAGTTGGCCAGCGTCTGTAATTACGAAGGAGGAAGCACCGTCATTGTATCGTCGCCTTAAAATCTGTGATACTTTCTGATATGGAAATAGACTGGTCCTGCTGTTCACACCCCTGGAAGTTGGTTCAACTTGTGGTACACCTAGAATCTGTAGGTCTGCAGAAGATTTCACTAGTGCTTACCGTTGGAGTCATTCTCCTCGAAAGCTTGTTTTGCTTCTCTTTGACGTTTCAAAGGCTTCTTGCCCAATTTAGCAAATAGCTGTGTGAGTGAGATTTCCTCCCCCTCTGGCTTTGATCAAATCTCATGTGTGAACCAGACGGATGTTTTCCTGTTTTGCTTTACCCTAAGAAAATCCTACTGTGTGGTGACAAGAGTGTCTGAGAAGAAATGCACTTGATAGCACTTCTGTTTGTGGCTGTCATGGATCTCCTTGTGTAGAAGCTGAGACATAGTTTTCTTTTATTCATAAGTGTATTTAATCGGAGACTCACTTGATCCTGAGCCTGCAATTTACATTGACCCTCTGGCAGAGGAGAGGTGGGATTCATTTCAGCTGATTTCTGGATGTCGAAAAATGATTTTTCTAGTCTGAGCCAATCTCTTAGTTGATCCCATGAATGGGAGAGTTCTGCAGAAGGAAAATTGTTCCCCCTCCCTCTTCTGGTGTGGTGGCCAAAGAGAAGTAGTTGAAACTAAATGCCTACGCTTTAGAAGGCTAATGTGGACTGAGAAGAATGCCATCTATTTTACCTAGCTTGCGGAAAATCCAAAGCTTGGAAAAGTTCTCCTTTGCCCATCTTTCACTTGTTGTTTTTCCTTCCCCGCCCCGCCTCCAGGGAAGCGTATGCTAGAGGAAAGAAGGAAAAGCCTCCCTTTTCACCAGAGGAGCCGTCCTCCTCCTCCTCCTCAGACGCTCCTATTCCAGAGGAGTTGTTATGTCTCATTTGCAAAGAGGTCATGAGTGACGCAGCTGTTACTCCCTGCTGTGGAAACAGTTACTGTGACGAATGTAAGTCTTACTCCCACGGTTGTTAACTCAAAACATGGCATCTGACCTTCCGAAGGCAGAACTGGGTGAGAACGAAATTACTTGGTTACCCGTTCTGTTTGATACCTGAGTATACCCAGAACGGGAGAGGACCCTGCTCATGCAAAGGGCAGAAAAAAAAGGCAGAAAGCTTTTTTCCCTGGTTACGTGTCTAGTTAAACCCTCTGTACATGTGGAAGGATGACTCTGAGAAGAATGTGTAACCGTGCAGGTGATTACAGTATGAGATACTGAATACATTTAGTTTGTCCCCAGCCCTTTCTCTCATGCAAAATTCTATAGCCTGCTCTGGTGACTTATTGTGGTCTGCAACAAACGGAGAGTTGGGCGTTTAATCCACATTCTTCTCCACAGGAGAGTTGGTGAAATCCTTCAGAACTTGAATCTATGAACGGTTTTTTGAGATGTGTTTTATTCATCAACCTTGAGGTTGGTGACTTCTCACTGTCCTGCACAGTGGAAAGACCAGTCCAAACATCAAGACACAGCCTACTCTACAGCTTCCAAGTAACAACAGTGAAATATCAACACTGCTTAGTTATTTGCTGCATGCTGGACATTTTTTACACTATTGGACATTTACCGCTTCAGGCTCTGTTCAAGACTGTATTCACCCATTAATCATATACGTGTTTTTATAATTGATTAGAACCCCAACATTTTCCTTAGTTTTGCTGAAAACTCTTTTGATGGTTCTCGTTATTCACAGGTATTAGAACAGCGTTACTGGAATCTGAGGAACATACATGCCCAACGTGTCATCAAACAGATGTTTCTCCCGATGCTTTGACTGCCAACAAGTTGTTACGCCAGGTGACATGCTGACATTTATGTAAACTGTTTGTTAGACAGGTCTATTTGCGAAAAGCTGAAAGGGAAGAAAATACTCGTTTACATCTCCTTAAGCAAGGCTAAATGGAATAAGGCTAAATTTACTTTTCAGAGACGTTATCTGGTGTTAGAGAAGCTTACAACTCTTTAGAGAGAATCTGGCAAATTCAGGTCACACTTTTGCTTAACATGATTGCCTCACTTTCAAATTTGGTGTTAACACTGAGGTACTGTAAATAGAGATACTCTGCGTTACCCATCGTTAGGGTCAGTGTTTCACCTGATGTCTTCCTATACCTGTATGTTGATTGATTTTAGGATTGATAATGTTTACAGGAACACACAAGCAATTTTGCTCTGGGGAGGCTTTTGTTCGTACATCTACTGAAGTTTCATAGTGCCTTTCTGTACGTGTTTTTCTGCCTCTAGGCTGTGAACAACTTCAATAATGGAACTGGCTACAGAGAGCAGATTCAGCAGCAACATGAGCAGCAGCCGCCACCTCCACCACCTCCACCACCACTAACGAGACAAACAAGAGCGCACAACATGCAGCCTCAGCTCCGGCCAGCAGTTTCCAGACAGCAGGACCCACTAATGACTCCATTAGCATCCCTGGCTCCTCATTCTGCTGCTGCTTTGTCATCGTTGGCCTCTGGTCAGTCCTCTGTGGCCGTTGGGCTGCCAGTAAATCCATCTTCTGTCATCACCTCTGGTCTCCCTCCAGCAGTGTCCCTGTCTCTCTGTGCTGAACAGCCGGACGGACCTCTTTGGTAAGTAAATCTGTAGATCAACAGGGATATAAAGGACACTAAAATGCTCAAGTTAGGTTCTTCTTCTTGTTGAGCTTCTCCACTAGCTATTTATCTATCGGTAGTGACAGTTCCCGATACTAGTGGAAGTTCTGGTTTTTGTATTTACTTTGAATGAGGACACTTTGATAACTTGGAAGTGTGTCTCATGCAAGGATTGTCTCAGAAGTATTTCTTGCTCAGTTCCCTTATCAGTCATTGTCTATGAGTTTTACCCTGAAAGAGGCACATTTTGCCCAGGGGCCCTTTGGTTTTATGTGGCTAGCAATTCCTAAAGGAGCCCTCTAGTTATGTCAAAGCTTCTTGAGTGCATTAATTTCTCTCTAGTACGGAGGAAGCAACAGTTTCATGAAACCTGTAAAAGCACAATTAGAGCTAAAACTGAGCAGGTGTTTTCCTATTACGTTTTTCTACGGTATTTCTACCATCAATCTTACGATAAGTCAGAGTCATCCTCAGTAACACAAAGGGCAGTCGGTGACGCGTGCTGACCTGGCTAATAAACACTGAAACGCCGTAACTTTGAAGTATTTACAAACATGAAAGTCTGAGTTTGCAGCCTGGTGAAGTCACATGAAAAGACGTGAAAGATCTGTACGATTGTTTAGGGCTTGTGGCCTTTCAGCTTTATGCCTGGGCTGCAAATAGCCTCTCTGTCCAGAAGACTGTCAGGCTCAGCTGTAGCGTTGAATGCAAAGAACCGCAATTCAGAAGAACCTCTAAGGCAGCCTCTGCACTCGCACATAAACATTTCCTCATAGAATTTCAGTTCTCGCGTCTTCCAAAACGGAGATTCAGTGTGTGACTTGTATGTGCTCTAACCCTTTCACGTGCAGCTAGCTTAAGAAGATATTTTTCCAGTGAGCTTTCTCTTGGCATGCCAGTAGTCCAAATTGACTTCTTTCCAGTGCTTCCTTAAGAATGGGCCAACTTCACATCTGTAAATCTGATGAAGATTTTTTTTAATTTTTTTTCCCGTTTACAGTAGTCAGCCTTTTCTCACCTTGGACTTGCTATTTCCAGTAGCTCTTGAAAACGCTGTTTGAATAATAACTTTTTTTTTTTTTTTGTAGTGATGCTGATACTGTGTTACCTCCTGCTGCTCTGGTGACTGCTACTGAACTTCTGAAATTTCCCTCTCTGTCAACCAGCAGCTTGTTGGAAGAGGAGGTCAGTTTTCTTTCAAATGATGCAGTGACTGTTGCCTTTTAGTGGAGCTTAATTTCTATCTCTTTGCATGTATTGACAAGGGCGATCACGTTCCTGCACTAAGGCAACCAGCGATCCCAAGTCTTCTGGGCCCCCAAGGGCAATCAGTACCCTCAACCGGTAAGTCACTATAACTTTAGAATTTCTTTTAAAAAGCTGTCTTGAGATAAACTAAATGGGATTTTTCTCTTTTTCCTCTCCCTATGCCAAAAGCTCATGCAATCACAGGCAGCACAGTTGGCTCAGCTGGTGGCAGACCAGGCTGGCAACGGTAAGTATTCTACAGAAATCCGGTATATTACGACCCGTAACCTGTTCAACGAGGCCGTAACACTTAACTTAGACAACAGCTGATTTATAATGGAGTAAGTATGCCCAGATAGTTGTGGAGAATACAAGCGGTGATTAATTTTTAAAGGGCTTAATTTGATTTGGCTTTGACAAAGGGGATCTGTGCTTGCAGTAGAGTATTTAAAGTAAAACTCCAGTACGTGATTGAAAAGAGGACTCTGAAAAAGGAACAGTTTTTGAGGGAACCAGCAGTACATCTAAAAATGAAATATAACTAAAGGATTGGGTGGAAAGCCACCCTTTTGATTACTGGCTGAACAGACCTGAAGACATTGATTCCCCAATACAAATCAGCCTCCAACATTCTTTATTTCACAACTTAGCGGATACTGGTGGAGCAAATTCTTCGAAAAGTCAAGGCTGTTATTTGATGACGATTTTGAATTTCTTCAATGTTCTCATCTCAACGAGCCAAGGTGCTTTCTCTCAGTGGGAGAGAGAGGCGTTTGTTTGATATATTATTGCTGTGTCAAGTTAGTCCTTCCTTTTGGTACGCCTCTGTTAGAGATCGGTTGTAAGCGTGCATTGTGTTTATAATGTCTTAAAGATAAAGCACAACAAAAGCCAGGACGATTCCACAGATTTCCTAAAACTCTCAAATTTAGTAAGCAAGAAAATAACAATTCAGGGACAAGAACAGGCCAAAGACATCATCATGAGGCAAGACCACAGGTGATGCCTGTGGAAGAAGCTAAAAGAAGTTTGAGAGAAGATTAGTTAATATTTGTGCAGTACTTTGAGGATCAGAAGTGTGATCTTCAGTAGTAAGTATAAGCAGTAAGTACATCAAGGAGTGGCAGAGGAGCGGTGGGCACTTGGCACATGGGACATGGGAGTGTCTTTTAAGCACGGGCAGCCTCCATCCACGGTCACAAAGCGGAGTATAAGGGGAGAAGACTGCGGGAGCTGTTGTGGGCGAGGGTCTGGAAGGCAAGCATGAGGATCAAGAAGGGAGCGTAGTCTCAAGTGAAGGGAAAGCAGGGAGAAAAATGCTGAAGTTGAGGGTAGGAAGTGCTCGCCACCAGGCTGCCGCTTCATTGGCTTTCCTCTTTACAATCAGGGCAGAGTGTGACAAAGAGTGACACATGTTTTTGGGTTTCTTCAGAAGTTCAAATCGAGGACGCCTGCGCAGTGGACGTTCCCAAAGGACTCATGCCCCAACAGAAGCAGCATCAACACCCGTCGTCGTGCCTGTGCCTCCAGCTCCCTCGTACCCTCCACCACCCCATGCACTTCCTTCAGGGCTACCACCAGCACAGTCTCCTCTTCACTTTCCACCTGGTCAGCCTCCATCTGCTGGGTACGCTGTTCCCCCTCCAGGATATCCTCCAGCTCCTGCCAACATGTCATCAGCTTGGGTAGCAACAGCAGTGCCAAGGGCTCATGCAAATACCATCCTCATGACACAAGCACCTCCTTTATCAAGGGAGGAGTTTTACCGAGAACAGCAGAGACTGCAAGAGGAGTAAGTATTTGGCTCAATGAAGTTGCCTTGGTTTTCATTGTTGTATTTCAATAGCATATCAGACTGCAGTTACACCACAGTGCACCTGACATCAACAAAATGCAAGAATCGTCACGATGTCATAATGTCATGTCCTTTTTCTTTGAAAGGGTAAACATGCAAAACTGAGACAAGACAAATGTAGTTCTAAAATATTGGCTAAAAGCTGTAGGTATTCTAAACTGGTCTTCCTTCGATGTTAGCTGTTCACCTTTTGCATTTGCATGCAGTAGGCATTTTCTCCTAGTGGCCATGTTGTGTTTCTTGATGTCTTTTGGTAACGAAGGTCAAACTACAATGGTAGTAAAGGTCAAACTTGTTTTCACAGGGAAAAGAAAAAGTCCAAACCTGATGAGTTTACAAAGGATGAGTTTGCTAAGGAAGTGATGGAATATAACAAGTCTCGAAAGGAGCGTTCGGTTTCCAGGTACGTGCTTTACATGTCCATTATGGAGAAGCAGATTGTCTGGAAGAATCAGGAGGCATTCCACTCCACCGCTCTGTTGCTAGACGGATGGGATGACCCCAGGGATTAGCAGCGACAGGAGTTTCATGTGTGCATTCCTAGCTTAAATAGGGCAGAGATTACAGTTGACTGGCAGTTATAATTTGGCAACAGCTGTTCAGGAACAGGTTTCTCTTTTAGTAAAGCTTCTCTGTAATGGAATCCTTCACCGCCTGACAGCCTTGAGGAGGCCAGAAATTGAAGAGGTGGAGTTGCTGGATTTTCTGCATCTCCCTATTCTGCTTGTAACCATTTCCTCAAAGCACTTTGGAGGAGATCTGTGAGAGACGTTGTCTTCATCTCCTCTTCTGTTTACCACATGTGGGTACACAGAGAGATTTCAACCTGGACTGCAAACTGGTGGCTTATGCTAGTATGGTTTTGACCTTGTAAAATTTGTCTCATGACTCAGACTTGTTTGTAAGGAAATCTTGAATTGCTGAAGGACTTATAGAGGAGGGAAGATGCTCATGAACGTCTGCGGAATGATGCGAAAGGGTTCTTTAAAAAATAATAAAAGAACTCCTTGTGAAGAAAAACCTCAGGGTAGCTGATGTTTTCTATTCCCAGAAGTCACTTGGGCAGGAGTGCTGAAAAGCTCTCTCTTGCTCATGCTGCCAGTATCTGTCCTAGAGTAATGGCATTGAGTCATCCTAGTCGAGGCTGAGTTCAGAAGCTTTTCGAGATGATTTCTCTTGAAATGCAGTCACTATCCCTGGTTAGAGCTAGAGGTATGTGTAAGATTTTGCTAGCACATCTGGCCAGAAGTGTTGATTAAAGACAACTGGACGTAAGAATTTTGCATCCCATACAAATTGCCAAAGAAGTAGTGAAGTTAAATAGTCCAAGCAGCATTTTAACATTGATCTTTACTGTATTAATGCTACATCGTGTTCTCTCGATGTTTGATACTGCACGGTAGCCATAAAGACTTGCTCTTTTTGCATCTGACTGCAACAAAAGGGATTTGCACTGCGTGTAGTGGTTGAGGAGTGAAAAATGTGCACGTTCATGTCCCAGTAGAGGCCAGTATACAGCACCTTAAATCAATCAATAGCCAAAGGAAATCTGGGAGGAAAAAAGCTGGGGAGAGTCACTGTTTTGAATTAACTTCATCTGGTTTTTTGTGTTCTTGTTTTTTTAAGGTCCAACTCTCCAAAAAGCTGAGGAGAGTAACTGTTTTGAATTAACTTGATCAATTTTTTTGTGTTGTGTTTTTTTTAAGGTCCAACTCTCCCTATAGTACTTCATCTTCCTCTACAAGTTCGCATACCTACTCCAAGTCAAGAACAGGTTCTTCCTACTCTTGCTCGTACTCTCGATCATTTAGTCGTTCCCATTCTCGCTCCTACTCACGATCACCACCATATCCAAGAAGAGGCAAAGGGAAGAGTCACAAGAACTGTCATTCCTGGTCAAGGCCACATGGTTATCACCGGTCGAGGTCAAAGTCACCCCCACACAGAAGACACCATTCACGGTCAAGGCCTCCAGTAGTCCGAGGCCAATCTCCCAGGAAATGGACTATATCTCAAGGGGAAGGAGGAAGGGAGTATTTTAACCGGTACAGACAAGTTCCACCGTATGATATGAAAGCTTCCGATGGCAGATCTATTGACTTTGGAGATCCATTTGGAGAGCAAGGATACGGAGAATGGGAAAGGAACTACAGAGAGTGGTGTGAAAAGTTTTACAAGGGCAATGGTGTTGGTGCTCAACTTCATCCTCCAGTAAAGAGAGGGAACTTTTCTCCAGACTGCTTTGGTCCACCTGGGACCAGACGAGAGTATTCGCCATATGCTCGGGGACATAGGGAGGATTATCCTGTGGGGCAGAGGCAGCACAGCTGTAATAGAGCTGGAAATTACCCTGAACAACCTTCCGGAAGAGAGAGCCGTGGCAACAAAGAGAGGAAGATGCAAAATCCACGTGGAGATGACAAAGGAAATAAACCTAAAAAACACCAGGAGAGAAGGAAAGAGGATGTGAATGAAGGCTTTCTCAATGCTGAGTTGCTAGAAGGTGCGAGAAAACCAAGAGAGCCAGTTACAGGAGAAGTCGTTCAAAGGGACTCATTGTTCATGCTCCCAAGCAGAGATGATGCCACCCCTGAGATGAGGGATGAGCATTTGGGAGCAGATTCTATGGCTTTCAAGCCAGGGTCTAAAAAGAAGAAAGAGAAGGATGAGCGAAAAGCAAAACCTGGCAAGATAAAGCGGGAAGCAGAAGTGGCTGTTCCTCCTCAGAAGGACAATATAAGAAAACGAGCTAAAGCTTCCCAAGTGAAGGTGGACAGCGAGCGTGAAAAATCTCCTCAAATGGAACCTCCTGTGAAACAAGTGAAGGAGGACATGCCAAAGACAGACAATGTTTAAACATCTTCCTCTCAAAAGGATGAGAAGACTCTTGGTACCCCACAGAAAATTCATCCAAAAGTGACAGAAGATCACCCAGAAACTAGACCAGTCGTGGAGGAAAAGGCAAAGAAAGACCATCCAAAAGAAACCAACTCAGAGCGGAGGACAGGGAGAGGTCATTCAGCAATTACAATCACAGGCTAAACAGCCTCAACTTGGGAAAATTATTTTAAATTCTTGCCAACCAAAATCAGAGTAGGATAATGAGAACTAAAACGAAATCTTAAAACATATCCCCCCCATCCCTCCCTGCTTCCTGGGCTGTCACGAATGGATAATTTAGGCTGTTTGAAGAATCACCACCAAAGATACCAGAAAGCGCATGATTTTAATCTAGATTTGTAAAAAGGATGAGTTAGCAGAAGGCGATGGCAAGGTCCACTCTATTCCTTATTCAAGGTGGAAAAGCTGTGCAGATAGAACAATTAAACTGGAATGATTTACTCGTCTATCAAATCGAGTTAATGTGTATATTTGAGGAGGGAAAGTAGGAGAGACCCTTCCATTGAGTCACGAGATTCAGAGAGGACCCCCATGCTTTCTAAAGTCCTTTTCAGAGAGGAGTCTAGGTGCGACTGAATCCACTCCTATTCCCAGATTTGGTCAACAGTTTATGACTAAAGGGACAGGGTATCGGGGATTCTGGTGTAGTGATACAGACTATGATTTTGTGCTTCCTGTCACTTAAAGATGGCAATTTATCCAATACAAAATAGCAGCAATCACATTCACTAACAATGCCGAGATAAGTCACAGTATCAAATCATATAAAACTTAGCAGCATAATCCACTGAAACTTAGAAGTCCTTAATCACACGCACACCTATAGGTGTAGAGACAGAGACCCATAAAGAGATCTAGAGAAAAGAGATAGAGATGTACCAAGGTACCTATTCAATATCCCCCTGGAATTCAGTTAAATCCTCACATCGAATGCTTTGCATCGCTCAATGGCTGCACAGTCGAGCCTCTGAGCTGATCGTGAACTTGAGGGTTCACGGGCTCTGAGAGGCGTCCCACTCAGAGGGAAGTGCTAGTTGCAGCCCGCTGCGGTCCAGGAGAGCTCAAAGGGTCTCACTTGGGACCACTCTTTATAGGACTGGGAGATGACTGACTTTAGGCATCAGTGAGTTTCCACAATGCAGGCAGGTGATTTCTCAAGGTTTTGACGTTACCGCTGCCAAGGATTGTCTGGAGATAATTGATTAGTTCCGTTCATGTCCTGTACCTTGTTCAGGTGATTGCGTCCCTGATACCCTCAGTGCCATTCTCCTCCTCGTCTACACAAGAGCGCCTGGTACAGCTGAGGGCCTCTCTCTGCCAAACCCTTTGTTCAGAGGCCGAGGCTGGTCAGGCAATTTAGAGTGGCCCAGGTTCAAGGGAGGGATGTGCACCAGCACACGGGCTCAGCTTTGCTCCGGATGTCTTTTCCGCAGGTCCTGCCAGGATCCTGCTGCAGCGCGGGTGTCCCACGGGGTTACGGCCTCCTTCGGGCATCCCCCTGCCCCGGCGTGGGGTCCTTCCCAGGCTGCAGGTGGAGATCTGCTCCAGCGTGGAGCTGCATGGCTGCAGGGGCACAGCCTGCCTCACCATGGTCTTCACCAGGGACTGCAGGGGAACCTCTGCTGCGGCGCCTGGAGCACCTCCTGCCCCTCCTTCCGCACGGACCTTGGTGTCTGCAGGGCTGTTTTCACATGTTCTCCTCTCTCCGGCTGCAAATGCCACGTGCCGGTTTTGTCCCCTTCTGAAATATGTTATCCCAGAGGTGCTGCCCCCGTCGCTGCCTGGCTTGGCCCCGCCGGGCACGGGCTCTATGGGACACAGGGGCAGCTTCTAGCAGCTTCTCACAGAAGCCACCCCTGCAGCCCTGCTGCCACAACCTTGCCACGCAAACCCCATGCAGAGGACGAGGTTGCTGTGCATAAACTCGCAAACCAACCCAGAACGGCTGCCATTGTGATGTAACAGGAACGGTGTCACAGAGGGCGAGAAGGCAGGCATAAGTGTCCCGAGCAATCTCCATAGCAGGCTCACTCCAGGAAGACCCTCGTGGTGTGGGCATTCCCGTCCAAGAGCCTGCAGATGTGATGGGGATGTCCTTTATCCTCCTGGATGCCTAGAGTCTGCAAAATTGTGACCTATCGTTGCAAAAATGAGAGAGCAAGTCTGTGCTGCAGTTCGCGTTTTCTTTTCTTTGGCTTTTTCTGTATTGTATTTGCCGGACAGACCCTGGCTGGCCACACATGTAGCAAGTAAGTGGAGGTTTTTACTACTAGTTGGCTTCTGTATCGATGTGTTCTTTGGCTGTCCCTTAATAACGGAGTTGATTTTTAAACAAAAATGCCAGTAAGATACCATGACTTTGGTAAAGCTGCTGTCAAGAGCTTCAGCTAATAAGGGGGTGTCTCTATCCCACCGGGTGTGGACAGCTTTTGGGATTTAACCTGCAGTGGTTCAGTTCCCCACACATGATCGTGTGTGGCAGTGGGGTCTGCAATTTCCTCAGTTTGCTGGTTCAACCAGTGCAACTGCTAAAATGCGGACTGGGAGAGCTTCTATGAGAGAGAAACTGTGAGGTTAATCTCCAGAATTTACTGACATTTCTCTTCTTTTGAGGGAAAGCATCTTTTTTGTTTAACCTGCATAATGAAGACATATGACTGTCTAAGTTGACACTTAATGTGTGCTAAAAAAGCAATTAGTTTTGTGGTGAAATGCAAAATTCAAAACACTTTGTGTACGCTCCTGAACTCAGGAGCTGTGACTGTGGTTTGTCAGAATAGAACTGCCACAGCTAAGGTGGATTTTCAGCAAGCTTTAATGGGGGAACAGAAGCATTGACAGTTAAAGACCAATTGGCACTTTCCTGACCAAGTTTCCAATTCTTTTAGTTACTGGCAAAACAGGGCAAAAAATAGACACAAGAAACTGTAGAAAAAAGAGTAACCTGATCTATTGTCCTGTTACCCTCCTCTCTATGTAAAATAGCTGTTTCTACTGGAGGGATGTTGTGAAAGAAACATGTCGTCTCTTTGGATTTCCTTGTTCTGTGGGTTTCCCCACAAAAGGCATTTTTATAAGAGCATCTGGTTAATTTTCCTTTGCGCATTGCTGGTAAAGTCGCCCATGGATACGTAGAAGTCCATCCTTCGGTGAGTGTGAAAGTAACCTTTAGCTTTCCTAGCATTTAAGAATGGTGGAGCAAGCTGTGAGATTTGCCTTTTGTGACAGAGTGCCAGCCTTGCAGGCTGAAGGAAAGTCAACCGTAGCGTCTTTGCAGCAGCAGCAAAGGGATCACGGGCTGTTTTCTAGCTTTCTGTTTAAAAACATCAAAACAGATGAAAGTCTGTTCTTGCAGGCAGAAGTTTGCCTTAAGACTACTGCTTAATGGGAGCCTGGCCTGAAATAAGATGACATTACTAATGTTTTAGCTGCACAATTTAGCACTGTCAGACCAAGCGTGGAGCCCAGTGGGAAACATAGTTCTAGGCATTTGACATGACAGGAGGGCGATTATTCCCTGCTTTATTTTTCCCTTAATCATCTTCTATCCCCAGGTAAGCAAAGTGCTAGCGATGCATGGAAAGCCATGCACTGATCTAACGCATGGCAAAGGAACATTCCCCTTCCCATTAGGCACCCCTGGCTTGAGAGAGTTGGCCCTTAATCCGACGTTCAGGATGTCTGACGTCTCGCTCCCTCCTTTGGCCAGTTCAGTACCTGTTGCACTGTTTCTCTTTACATGTTGGGCAACGGCGCTGAGTGTCTCAGAAAATACAGGACGCTGTCTGTGTGCGTGTATCTCTCTGTGACAGTGTGTCCAAGTACAGGTGACTTAAGGCACATAAATTTGTGAGAAGGTGATAGAACCCGCTGCGTCTGCGTCGCAGCTGGGACTGGTGGGGGGTTCAGCTCACCGCACTTCAAGGATCTGCACTGTAGGCTTCAGTTTACACGTAGCCAACGGATCAGCCAGACTTCCCTTGCCTGGCCCACATCTGGAGTCTGCCGGACGGTTGCCAACACCCCGGCGGTGGCTTTTATTCTCCGCTGCCTGTAACGGGAGCCCGGGTGAGCAGTCGGGATGCCTGCCTGGCAGCCCCGGGCAGGTCAGCAGGATGCGCCTTGCTGCCGAGAGGGCTGCATTCCCTCTGGGCTCCTGCTGCGGTGAGACACAGGCAAACAGGAGAAAGATCGCTGTGCGAACTTAGGAGCAGGTGAAGAGGAGGTTGGTGCTGAAAAAGGAGCTTTTAGACAGGGAAGTTGAGCACCGTGGAAACAGGCAATATGATTAGCCCATGGCTAAAACAGTAAAGAAACAAATAGCCATCTCTCCAAAGGCAAATTCCCAACAAGACTACGCAGCGGGCTTTGCCCTTTGATGTGCGTTAATTAACGTAGCCAGTAGGCACCTGTTAGCTTAATTAACTCTTACCATGTCTGTAGATACAATGCCAAAGCAATGAACCAGCAACTAGATGTGACTTCTAGCGATATATCCAAGCATGACATTTTGTGAAATTGGACTTTGACTAAGCACGGGCATGGATAAGTTGTTTTCAGCAAGAATGAAAAACGCCAAGACAACTTAACAAAACAGCAGGGTCATTTGTAACCTTTAAATTGTGCTGTGCCACGTGTAACTTAGCACCGGGGCTGTAGGACTACAGGCATGTCCAGATTGGTTCCTGAAGATGTCAGAAGGAAAGCGGCGTTAGCTTTGACAGTCCCTGTAGTGGCCGATTTAAAGTGGCCTCTTCACATTCCTTTCCTTTTCCAAGGCAAGCGGTCTTGAACCTATACAAATCCTGCCTGAAAATGTGGCTAGAAACCCAGGAATGGGAGCGGAGGGGTGGTCTCTTTCGTGCCACATCGAGAGCAGGACTAGACAGAGGCACTTTGTAACTGCCCTTAGGTAGAGGTCTATATGGGGTCTAAAAGCCCTAAGCTCTGCTTAGAGCCCAGGATGTATCCATAAAATGCCATACAATGGATTAGTTTTTTCAAACCCACAAAGTAATTGCCAATCTAAACTGTGTTAGGGAATGTATGTTTTGAATTGCAAAATCAAAATTCAATAAGCTAGGAAGTGCTACGGTTGTATTTTTTTTTGTTTCTGTAACCTTAATGATCTTTTCAGTACGGCGTTTTATACGTAATGTACGTCTGTGTTTTCTCTCTGTTATGCAGTCAAGTCCAGAATAACAGCAGTTGCTGAAATAATGGTCAGAAATCATATAATTACTAAAGCATTACCAGCTGTTTTTATGTGTTTTCACAGTAACAAAATCACTTCCTGCTTCCAAAACGTGCATGAACAAGACTACTCAAGTTAATGGTTTTCCCTGTTGTTTTGGGTGTCCATAAAGCAAATTAATCTCCTACAAGAGCCCAAATTGGAACGAATTGTTACCGAAATCCTCGTCATGAGGGAAAACACAAACTCCAATATTGTGTAAAGAATTAAACCCAACTTGTGTAATGAATTAAGGAAGAAATGGGGTTCTGGGAGAGGGTGGGGGCTGGAATTAAGGAAGAAATGGGGTTCTGGGAGAGGGTGGGGGCTGGAGCAGGTGGGTGCAGGTCTCTGTCTCTGGTTCTTTTCTGCATTTGGGGGCTATGGGGAACCCTGCTGGAGCGGTGGGTTAGGGGTAGCCGTACTCGTTGGCTGTCTCCATGTCAGCCTCCCTCTGCACAAAAAACTGCAGCTGGCCCAGTGGCATCTGCAGGGCCGCCCGCTCCCGCCCCTCCTGGTCATGCTCGGGCTGCTGCTCGTCTGTGATGGGCACCGAGTCCTCCTGCTCCTGCGGTGGGATGGGCGCAGTGGTGAGGCCCCGCCAGGGCCTGAGGGATAGCAGGGAGTCGGCGGGAGGCTGCGGCACGTGCGGCGGCATGTGCAGCTGCTCTGGCAGCCCCTGGCGTGGGGTTTGGCCCCCCGTGGGGGACAGGCGCAGCCAGCTGGGCTGCCTGGGTTTGGGACGTGCACCAGTGCATGCCTTCTGCTCAGTGCCACTGCCGGTGCCGACTCCTTCTTGCCATGAGTTGGGGTCTCGGGGCTGCTGGCAGGGGACCAGGGTCCCTGGGGGGCACGCTGGGGCTGGCTTGGGGCTCTGGATCGGGCGGTTGGTGCACCGGCCCCACGACCTTCACTCCTCACCCCCGTGGAGGGATGTCTCGATGGCGTTGAGAAATGTGCCCTCTGGTCGGTGCGGGGCATCCTTGGCCCCAGGTTGAGGTGGCTTTTCCTGGGGACGCCGGTACCGCCTGCGGTGGGGATGCTGGTGGTGGGGCTGTCAGCAGCGGGACGGGGTAGACATGGCGGCTCCAGGGGTGTTGGTACCAGGCCGCGGTGGGGGGGCGGGTTCCGCGGCGGTGGTTCCTCGCAGGAACCGCCAGGTGGCGCCGCGGCTGCAGCCTCTGCCGGGCAGGGGGAACAGATACCCTGTTCCTTTAGTCATAAACCCGTTGACCAAGTCTGGCAGTAGGAGTGGATTCAGCTGCACCTAGACTCCTCTCTGAGAAGGACTTTAGAAAGCATGGGGGTCCACCCTGAACCTTGTGACCCAACAGGAGGGAACTCCTTTACTTTCCTTACCTAACCTTAGTCATAAACTGTTGACCAAGTCCGGGATTAGGGGTGGATTTTGGTCCACTCTGAACCTCGTGAATGAATGGGAGGGTCTCCCCTACTTCCTCGCCTCTATATACACATAAGCCACTTTAACCCAATTCGATCCATGAGTAAATCATTCCAATTAAGTGGTAATTTGGGAGGTGTTGAATAAGGGATAGAGTGGACCTTGCCATCGAATTCTGTTAATTCATGCTTTTTACAACTTTATACTAAAATCATTTGCTTTCTGATATCTGTGGCAGTGATTCTTTAAGCGGCCTAAATTACTCATTCGTGACAGAAGTGGTTCAACAGTCAGGGAATGAGATTTTCAGAAGAGACCCCTGGGGTGCCCCTTTGTGGGGGTCCCCAGGAGGTACTTGTGGGGGGTTGGTCGTAGTGGGCTGGGGGATGCAGGCACTGGGGGCGATGGTAGCAGCGTGGGGGGGGATGCTGTTCCTGGGGATTCCGGTAGCATCCTGAGGTGGGGGGCTGGGGCGGGCGAGGGCAGCGAGGGCCTGAGCACGTGCTGGGTTGGCTCGGTGTAACTTGTGCGTCAGTCCGCGTCTGCCTGTGCTCGTTGCCTGCATCTTTCTCTTGGAAGGGATGGTCTCCGGGAGGTTCTGCAGCACACACCTCCTCCCTCCGTCCAGGCGTCGCAGCGCGCCTGCGTTGAATGGCCGCTGTTCAACATCCTTCCCTGTCAGAGCTGCGGCCAGAGCCTCCGTCCGGAGGAGAGCTGTTTGCCTCGTGACCCCATGAAGACCATGCGAGAGCAGAAGGCAGAACTGGGCCTGGTGGTGGACCTGGCGTCCAGAACTCGCGACGGGAGGCCAGAGGTGAGTGTTGGTCTTGCTGTCGGGGAAGCGAAGCTCTGTGACGTTCACGTGCCCCTTCCTGAGGAGCAGCGGTGGGGCCGGGCCGAGGGTCTGTCCCGGGTGAGGGCAGCGTGGTGGGGCGGCGGGCAGGCGTCCTTCCCTGCGGGGTCTGCGAGTGCAAGGGCTATGCCGGCGGTTAGCACGAGCTGCAGGGAGCCTTCCGCGGCGCCCCGGCTCAGCCGGGCTCTGGCAGCGTCCCTGATGGAAGCTCAGAGTGTTGTCGGAGACAAATGAAAGATTCTGGGGGGACAGGCCAGTAGGAGACAACACAATTAAAAAAAGATTAATGGACGTGGATTTAGTGGTCAAGAAGATGAGGAAGAATTGTACTTAAGCAGTAAACCATGAAGATTGAGTTGTTCTTTCCCTCTTGAAAAATGTCGCTGTCAGGAGATCAGCAGAATCCACAGGAACTGGGGTAAAGGTAAAGCTGGCAGGGGGAGATTGCGACCACTGACTCAATTGAGGGACTATGCAAATTACACCCCCCAACTCTTTCTTGGAGCATGCGCGATAGCTCTGTGTAACCAGTAATAACCAATGTGGTAATTTCTAGCCAATGGATGTAAATTTGGGAGGTGTTCTATTGTTTTCGCTACCCATGTAACAGAATCACAGAATCATTAAGGTTGGAAAAGACCTTCAAGATCATCAAGTCCAACCATCAACCCAACACCCCCATGCCCACTAAACCATGTCCCAAGTGCAACGTCTCCACATTTTTTGAACACTTCCAGTGATGGTGACTCCACCACCTCCCTGGGTAGCCTGTTCCAATGCTTGACCACTGTGTAAAGAAATTTTTCCTAATACCCAATCTAAACCTCCCCTGGCACAACTTGAGTCCATTTCCTCTCATCGTGTTGCTTGTTACTTGGGAGAAGAGACCAACACCCACCTCACCACTACCCCCTTTCAGGTGGTTGTAGAGAGCAATGAGGGCTCCCCTCAGCCTCCTCTTCTCCAGACTGAACAACCCCAGTTTCCTCAGCCGCTCCTCATCAGAGTTGTGCTCCAGACCCCTCCCCAGCGTTGTTGTCCTTCTCTGGACATGCTCCAGCACCTCAACGTCCTTCTTGCAGTGAGGGGCCCAAAACTGAACACAGGATTCGAGGTGCAGCCTCACCAGTGCCGAGTACAGGGGCACGATCCCTGCCCTGCTCCTGCTGGCCACACTATTTGTGATAAGGCCAGGACGCCGTTGGCCTTCTTGGCCACCTGGGCGCACTGCCAGCTCATATTCATCCGGCTGTTTTATTCTCACTCAAGGGCTGCAATTTCCATGACAACGACATGTACTTTCCCGTCTGCACATGCGCATCCGCTTCACGCGGCTCCAGCCCCGCTCCTCACGTCACTATCACGTGACTATCACGTCACTGTCACGTGACTATCGCGTGACTCCATGGTGCACGATTTGGCCTTGTAGCAACAATCGGAGGTGTCCGTGGCCCTGCAGCCACTCCCATGGCCAGCCACAGGAATTCTTGCCCAGACAAACAACCTTTGAGACAAATGCCCCATGATTTGCCCCATGGTCCAGTCTCTCACGGTTGGGTCTGGTCGTCATATTGGGCCCTCTGTTCGTTCCCCTCAGCAGGGAGTCACCTACGACAATTACCCTCCTTTTCTTCTTAACAGAGGAAGGCTTGACGTGTGGGGCTGGCTGACTCAGCCTGGGCAACTCCCCGGATGGACTTTCATCAAGGTCCTCCTGTTCCTGGCCCTCAGGTTCCAGAGCCCATGTCTGTTGTGTGAGGGCAGCTGGGACGGTGAGGGAGGCCGGGCGGGGATTCGCCTGCCGCCCCGAGCAGGGACCTGTTTCCCTTCCCCCTCATCTCTTGGGTCCCCTCCTTCTGCCCGGCAGCAGGAGGGCAGGGGATCCCCTGCTGCTTGTGGAGCCTCCACCAGCTGCCTCTGCCTCAGGGACGGCCGGGTGCGGCTCCACCGGCCCACCTCCCTCTCGCACTCCCTGATGCCCCTCAGCCTCCCCACGGCCTCTGCCAGCTCTGCCCCAGGCTGAGCAGGTCGCTCCCCGGTCGCACCGCACGCGGGTGTTGTCTGCGCTGGCCTCCGGCACCAGCGACAGGCTCAGGCGCTGCCTGCAGCCGCGCAGCGGGACAGCCGCGTGCTTGAGCGGGAGCTCGGCCTGGGTGGCCACATTCCTTCTGGCCGCGGCTTTCGGCCGAGGGGAGACCATGGCGGGGCCTCTCCTGGGAGGGCGATGGCCACTCGTCGAGAGAGCCTCTAGTGCCGGGGGGCTGCGCCCTGCCCGCACGCCTGCCCTGCGCGCCCTGCCTGCGCCAACTGCCGCGCTGCGCCCTGCTGACGCGCCACGACCTGTTTGCCCGCCCTGTGCTCTCCCTGCGCTTTCGCCTTCGCGTTTTGCCGCGTTAGGAAGGGTCCCCCGGTGCGATCCTCTGCTCCAGAGCCCTTCGCCTCGGTGGCTTCCAGTGGGGGCAGGCGAAGAGTAAAGGCAGGACCCTGAATTGTAGGAAAGCCAAATTCCAGCTCTCCAGGGAGTCAGTCAACAGGAGCCCCTGGGAAACCACCCTCGGGACAAGGGAGCAGAACAGAGCTGGCAGATCTTTACGGACGCTTTCCACAGAGCGCAAGAGCTCTCGATGCCCAGGTGTAAGAAATCAGGAGAGGAAGGCAAGAGGCCGGAATGGCTGAGTGGAGACCTGCTGGGCAAACCACAGGGCAAGCAGGAACTGCACAGGCAGTGGAGGCAGGGACAGGGATCCTGGGATGAGTCCGGGGACGCTGCCCGGTTCTGTAGGATGGGGTCAGGAGGGCCAAGGCGTGGCTGGAGCTGAGCTTGGCAAGGGATGCAAAGAATAATAAGAAGGGCTTCTACAGGTATGTCAGCCAGAAAAGGAAGGTCACAGAAAGCGTACCTGCCTTGGTCAGCAAGACTGGCAAACTGGCAACAACGGATGAGGAGAAGGCTGAGGTACTCAACAACATCTTTGCCTCGGTCTTCACTGGAAGTGTCTCTTCATACATCCCTGGAGTGGATGGACTGCAAGACGGGGATGGGGGAGCAAAGTCCCTCCCACTGCAAGGGGTGATCAAGTTTGAGACCACCTGAGGAACCTGAATGTGCTCAAGTCTATGAGACCTGAGGAGATGCATCCCAGAGTCCTGAGGGAATTGGCTGATGTAGTTGCCAAGACACTCTCCATGATATTTGAAAAGTCCTGGCACCCAGGCGAAGTCCCTGGAGACTGGAAAAAGGGAAACATTACACCCGTTTTTAAAAAAGGAAGCAAGGAGGACGCTGGGAACTAGTGACCTGTCAGCCTCCCCGCTGTGCCTGGGAAGATCATGGAACAGATCATCCTAGAAGCTATGCTAAGGCACATGGGGGACAGAGAGGTGATTCGAGACAGGCAACATGTCTTCACCAAGGCCAAGTCCTGCCTGACCAACCTAGTGGCCTTCTATGATGGAGTAACCACATCAGTGGACAAGGGAAGACCTACTGCTGTCATCTATATGGACTTCTATAAGGCCTTGGACATGGTCCCCCACAACATTCCTCTCTCTAAAGTGGAGAGAGATGGGTTTGTTGGGTGGACTGTTGGGTAGATGAGGAATTATTCGGATGGTCGCATGCAGAGGGTAGTGGTCAACAGCTCAAAGTCCACATGGAGATCAGTGATGAGCAGTGTCCCTCAGGGACCAGTACTCTTTAATAGCTTCATCAATGACATAAGCAGCGGCATCGAGTGCACCCTCATCAGTTTTGCAGAGGACACCAAGCTGAGCGGTGTGGTTGACAAGCCTGAGGGATGGGATGCCATCCAGAGGGACCTGGACATGCTTGAGGAATGGGCCCATGTGAACCTCATGAGGCTCAACAAGGCCAAGTGCAGGGTCCTGCATCTGGGTCGGGGCAACCCCCAGTATTGAAACAGGCTGAGAGATGAAGGGATGGAGAGCAGCCCTGCTGAGAAGGACTTGGGGTTACTGGTGGACGGAAAGCTGGACATGAGCCAGCACTGTGCGCTCGCAGCCCAAAGGCCAAGCGTATCCTGGGTTGTATCCAAAGCAGCGTGGCCAGCAGGTCGAGGGAGGGGATTCTGCCCCTCTGCTCCGCTCTGGTGAGACTCCACCTGGAGCACTGTGTCCAACTCTGGAGCCCTCAGCACTGGAAAGGCTTGGAGCTGTTGGAGTGGGTCCAGAGGAGGCCGCAGCAATGCTCCGAGGGCTAGACCAGCTCTGCTGTGAGGACAGGCTGGCAGAGCTGGGGTTGCTCAGCCTGGAGAAGAGAAGGCTCCAGGAGAAATTATTGCAGCCCTTCAGGACTTTAAGCGGGCTTCTAAGAAAGATGGAGAGAGACTTTTTAGCAGGGCCTGTAGTGACAGAGCAAGGGGTAACGGTTTTAAACTAAAAGAGGGTAGATTTAGACTAGATAGAAGGAAGAAATGAGGTGGTGAAACACGGGAACAGGTGTCCCAGAGAGGTGGTAGACGCCCCATCCCTGAGGACATTCCAGGTCAAGTTGGATGGGGCTCTAAGCAACCTGCTCTGGTTGAAGATGTCCCTGATCACTGCAGGGGCGTTGGACTAGACAACCTGAGAAGGTCCCTTCCAACCCAAAGATTCTACGATTCGGTGATTCCCAGAGCCAAGCAGCTGAGCTTGAGCCATCACTGCATGGTCTTGGCAAAGCCAACAGCCTCCTGGGCTGCATTAGGAAAAGCATTGCTGGCCGATGCAGGGAGGTGACCCTTCCCCTCTACTTGGCACTGGTGAGGTGACATCTGGAGTGCTGTGTCCGGTGCTCAGCTCCCCAGTGCAATCAAGGAAACTTGTTGACCCATGCACCATCTCCACTACCACTGGGCACCAAGAAGAGAGCCTTTAAAACCAGAACTTTTGCTCCCATGGGACCCAGTGGTGCCATGAGCTTAACCCGCAACACAAGGAGAACAGATCCTTTAAAAGACCAGTTCCTTAGACATTTTATTGGCAGCACCTTTGGAGGAAGAGCCCAGCCTTCAGGCACTGCAGCTGGGAGATCCCCTTTGATTGAAGAGCTGCTATCGGACAGGCCACACCTGACACAGTGTTGTGCGAGGGTCAGACACAACTGGATCACACCTCAATCCAAGGAACATAAGCCCAGAAACATTTCTACAAGGAGGATTATCACAAGGGAAAAAAAGTAGACTCCTGGCCTAAGAGAAACTCTGGGAAATGTGGAGAGGAGACGGGCTATTGTCAGGGAAACAGTGTCCATTGGGTGAGTTTCCTGAGGGCATCCTTGAGCTCCTGGTTCCTCATGCTGTAGATGAGGGGGTTCACTGCTGGAGGCACCACCGAATACAGAACTGCCATCACCAGGTCCAGAGCTGGGTAGGAGATGGAGGGGGGCTTCAGGTAGGCAAAGATGCCAGTGCTGACAAAGAGACAGACCACGGCCAGGTGAGGGAGGCAGGTGGAAAAGGCTTTGTGCCGTCCCTGCTGAGAGGGGATCCTCAGCACCGCCATGAAGATCTGCACATAGGACACAACGATGAAAACAAAACAGACAAATAGTAAACAGGCACTGGCCAGGAGAAACCCAACTTCCCTGAGGTAGGCATCTGAGCAGGAGAGCTTGAGAATCTGGGGGATTTCACAGAAGAACTGACCCAGGGCATTGCCTTGGCAGAAGGGTAGTGAAAATGTGCTGGCCGTGTGCCCCACAGCATGGAGAAACCCACTGCCCCAGGCAGCTGCTGCCATGTGGGCACAAGCTCTGCTGCCCAGGAGGGTCCCGTAGTGCAGGGGTTTGCAGATGGCAACGTAGCGGTCGTAGGCCATGACGGTGAGAAGAAAATACTCAGCTGACATCAAGAAGATAAAAAAAAAGACCTGTGCAGCACACCCTGGGTAGGAGATGGCCCTGGTGTCCCAGAGGGAGTTGGCCATGGCTTTGGGGACAGTGGTGGAGATGGAGCCCAGGTCGAGGAGGGAGAGGTTGAGCAGGAAGAAGTACATGGGGGTGTGGAGGCGGTGGTCGCAGGCTATGGCGGTGATGACGAGGCCGTTGCCCAGGAGGGCAGCCAGGTAGATGCCCAGGAAGAGCCCGAAGTGCAAGAGCTGCAGCTCCTGCGTCTCTGCGAATGCCAGGAGGAGGAACTGGGTGATGGAGCTGCCGTTGGACATGTGCTTCCTCTGGGCATGGGAGCCTGTCCAAGGAGGAAAACGCATCACTAAAGACATATTTATCTGAGCAAAATCTGTGCTGTTTCTCACAGAAACCTCCAAGACTGACTGTCCCCTTTCGGGAAGACCTTTGGCCGGTGCCTTTCATGAGCTGTAGTTGGTGCTGGCCGAGGATGCCCCAAGGAGCAGGACGCTCTGCTGTGGGCTCTGGAGGACTCAGTCCTGCCCTGTGTCCGTAGGTCAGGAGGAACACGGGGTGATCTCAGATTAAATTCACTTTTGATATCAAAGAGCTTTGCAGCTTTGTTGCTCCCAATTCACCTGGTGGCAGAGCAGAGCTGTGGGGATTTTGTTTTGTTTGTTCTGTTCTTGTCCCCCCACACCCGAGGGCAGGAGTGCTTTTAAGGCAGAAATCTTTGTCGTTCCTGCTGCGCTCCAAGTGAAACCTTGGCCGGCAAAGGGACTGTCCCTTCGAGCAGCGTGAGGACAGCCGGTCTGTCCGTCAGCCCCGGGCTCAGCTGCCCGGTGCCGGCACCTTTCTGAGCTGGAGGACTATCACACTGCGCTGTTCCCCAAAAGAACCCAGACACTGCTGAGAGCAGAGGAACCCAGTTCCACCTGCAGCTCTCCCAGCCGCTCAGCCCATCTCGTGGTGCCTGAGGAGGATCTCAGCTCTCCCCGCCCAGCCAGGGACACAGAGGGTCCTTGCAGCTGCCCACATTCCGCCCTCCCGCAGGATTTCCTTGGCCTCAGCCCGCGGTGGCTTCTCTCTCGGGCACCTGGGAAACACAGGCTTGCCATGGGCGAGTTGTGCCCTTCTGGAGGGCAGCCTGCAGCCCAGCAGGACCCCCCGGGAAAGAGTCAACTGTCCCAAAGCTGGGGTGTTGTCAAGGGAGGGTCAGGTCTTTTCCAGCCCCACGCACTGGAGTGCCCAGAGCCCCAAAGTGTGGGAGGGGGGTTGGTTGCTTTTCCTCCATGGAAGAAGCTGCAGGAGAGGACCCAGAGCGCTGGTGTCTCTGCTGAACCCGACTCCTCACCCCCGGTTTCTTGGTGAGGCTGCTGGGAAGGCAACTGATGGCCAAGTGCTTGTGAGGCTGAGGGTGCGGAGCAACGGTGTGAGGGAGGGGAGAGCGGGGGGTTGCTCTGGGGAAGGAGCCGGCACTGCAGGGGATGGCAGGAGGTGCCCGAACCCCCCTCCCACCACATTTCTGGGACCTCCTCCCTCTCCTGCTCGGACAATGTCTCTGCTGCCGGGCGCTGTCTGTGCTGGGAACCACTTCCCTGTGCCCGAGCCTCCTCCCTGTCAGTGCTCACAGACAGAGAGCCCCATCCCACCCACGGGGTGCCCGGCTCTGCCCTGCAAACACCTCCTGGAGCTGCTCCGGGGGCATCTCTGTCCGTACAGGGGCAAAGGAGCAGCTCACATGACCCCTCAAGAGAACGGGCACCTCCGTGCCTTCTCCAGAGCGGGAAAATAAAGTCCCATCTCCCACTTCCCCCCAGACAACCAAGAGGACCAGTCTCCAAGCACAGACTCCTTCCCTTTCAGGTAATCCCCACTTTTTCCATCCTCTTGTAGTTTCCTGCGAAATAGCCAGGGAGAGATCCCCCGGGGCGCAGGGACCCCCGCAGAAGGACAGCCCTGGGCAGCCCTGGCCGCACACCCAGCTTTGTGTCCCTGTGGTCCTCCACAGGACAAGGACACCGTCGTTCCCTGTCCCACTGACGTGCAGCAGGGAAGCCCTGTGCAGGAGCACGTCCTCCTCTTCTACACTGGGGAAGCCGTGAGTCCTCCTGCAGATGCGACAGCTGTGGGATGTGCCAGCTCGAGGAGATCCCTCCAGAATCACCAAATTCAATGCCCGGCACGCCCAGACTTACCGTACAGAGGGCTGTGAAGAGCTGTCCCCCACACTCAGCTCTCACCACCCTCCCACCCCAGGCTGCCTTTCTCCTCTCTCCCACTCCTCTCCGCTCCCCTCGCTGCCTGCAGGCAGTGCCCCCAGCCCTGCTGCGCTGGGCAGAGGAGCTGCTCCTGGGCAGAGCTGTCTCTCTGCAGCGCTGCCCGCTTGCCACCAGCTCCCTCCACCCCAGCAGCCCGGCCCAGCTCCGCAGCAGAGGACCAGCCCACGGCAGCACTTTCTCTGCCCGCGCTGGGCTCCCTCCGGGTGTCCCTGGGGCTGCAGGGAACCTGCTGGGAAACAGGCTGAAGCCATCCCTGGGGTGCCCTCCCTCACCTGGGGAAGGACACTTCTCTCCAGCAGAGTCGCTTCCCCTCTCAGACACAGAGTTCGGCATGAGAACTGTCGTTCCATGTCCCGTCCTTAGGCAGGACCAGCAGAACGTGGCAGGGAGGGGTCTCCTGTCCCCTGCCGAGGGAAGGGACTCGGCTGAGACATTCAGCGAATGCCACCCTGGGGGTGAAGCCCTGGGGCTGGAAGAGGACTCGGCTCCCTCTCGTGCAGACCACAGACCCACAGCAGGGGGGATTCCCCTTGCCTCAGTGCACGTGGGCAGAAAACAGGCGCCTGCCCGTCAGCTCCTCGTCTCGGCTCTCGTGCTAATTAATGGTGACTGAGGGTGTTCGGGTGGGAACACCTGGTGACATCTGAGGTGACACCAGAGCTTTTCCAAGATGTGTGCAGGTGACTGCAAGCTCTAATGGAGCAACGCTGAGAGACGGGCAGCATCTGGGGGGTCACGTTGGAGCCCGGTGGGGAATTCCTTTGGTGGAGGGAAACGAGAGCAGATGTTTACAGTTGGACAACTAAAACCTTCCCTTTTCCTCATGTCCACAGCAGCCTACAGAGGTACTCAGCTGACCAAATGGAGCTAAGTCCCTCTCCTTCGCTTCTCCATCAGCTGTAGTTCCTAGACCTTCATCGACTGTAATGGCCGTTGTCTCATGGACATCCCACACTGCTTAACCTAAGTCAGGGCAGCTGCTCAACGGCCAAGCACAGGCCTGGGGTGCTACGTGAGATGCCAGCGCTCCCCGGCACACCTACAGGCTGCTGTCAGGGACCACACAGGGCCTGCAGGAAAACCACTGCTCTTGCGAGGGGATGCCTGACAGACACCCCGGAGAGCGTTGCAGGCAGGTTCGGTTCCTCTGTGCAAGCCCAGGTGGCATCTCAGGCAGATTTGGTTTCTGTTGGCCAGCCACTGAATCCCACCACTGCGGTGAGGCAAGGGCTGACTCAAGTTCATTCAGCCGATGCACAGCAGCTCGCAGACAGGAAGCCCATCACCCCAGGGTCTCAAATCATTTGGCTACTCCCAAACTCTCCTGGTTCTTCGTTCGAAAACCCTTTGCTCAGCCCCGTGATGGTACAATCAAGGAACAGGTGAATGATTTTCACAGTGTTCCTGGACCTCCACATGTCCAAACACCAGCACATTTTCAGCAGCACCTTGTCTTCCTGGAGATCAGCTTCACCTCCACCACAGGCCTTCAGAAGCTGCAGTCAGGACAAGGAAGTGCAGAAAGGTTTATTTCAGCAAGACAAAGTAGTCCCCAGATGAATGGCCCCAGGTCTTCTTGGGGACTTAATGACCCCGACACTCGCTGGAAGGGGAGCACAGCAGGATGCACACTGTCCCGCTGGTGTCTGGGGTCTCTTGGGACAATTCCTTTGCACGGTGCCAGGACAACAAAGGGGATGCTCACCTGAATCTGGTCCTTGTCAAAGAGGCAGTGCTGGTCAGGGATGTGAAAACTGGCATCAGCCTTGGCTGCAGTGATAATGAAAGAGTGTGAAAAAAATTTAACCTCTTCGGGGGACTTTCAGTGGTAGTCCCATGGGCAGCAGCACCCACGGGCAGCAGAGCTCAGTGCAGCTGGGCTTTTCGGAAAGCATCTAAAAGCACGAGAACTGTCCAGACCGATAAGCAGAAAACCAACGAGACATTTCAGGAGACCAACTTGGCTAAAGAAGGAACCCATCAAGAAGCTCCATATTAAAAAGAAAGCAGCCAAGAGCTGGATGCAGGGACTGCAGGAGGAATTTAGAAATAGGGATGGTTTTAGGGAAGCCAAAGCTTCCCGAGTGGGGACCCTTGCAAGAGGTTCAAGGGCATCAAGAGGAGCTGTTACTGCATCCATAAAGAACTAAAGAAAGCACCAAAGATCATGTGTGGCCACTGCAGGATTTAGTAAGAGCAGGTGTAGATAGATCAGAGATCCTCTCTGTCCTCTTTGCCTTAGGCTCGTCCAGCAAGGTCTACCAAGCCTTTGCGCCTTGAGGCAGGACTCTGGAGGCATCTCCCCTGCTTACCAAGCCCGGTCTCCCCTGAGCGTCTGCCTGCCCTTACTGATATCTCTCCATCCTCGCAGACTGTTCATTGAAATACCAAGTTTGGGTAATTCAGACTCTTTCCGTGTGGCCTATTGTCCCACAGAACTGACCTTGGAGTGACATTGCTTCCTCCTCGTGTCCAATCTCAACCTCCCAAGCTGCAATTTGTGGCATTTTTTCTTTCTCATGCTGTTTCCCAATTTTGAGAAAAGCTCCACCACCTCTGAAACCACCCTCCAAGCCGTCTCAGGCTACTCCTATACTGCCCTGAGCCTCTCCACCACTGGGCCAAAGAAGACCAGGTCTCTGAGCCGCTCTACACAGGGCATCTGCTTAAGGCCCCAAACCTGCCTTGCCAGGTCTCCTCTGGGCACTCTCCAGCTCATCCCAACTCTATCAAAATACAGGGACGAACGCCTGTGGGGGGGTCCCTAGCAGTGCTGTGCCAAGGGGAATAATAACGTTCCTGGTCTGGGTGAACATGCTCATCCTAATGCTGGCCTTGCTCGTGGTGAGCATCAACCACTGGCTCGTATGGTGTCCCTCGTAGCTCCAGGCCCTTCTCCTCAGAGTCACGCTCAGCACGTCAGCTCCCAGCTGGCCCTGATGTAGAGGTTTATTATTCCTCCTGAGGCCAGACTGGCCAGTTCTCCTTGTAAACTTCCAGAGGTTCCTGTTGGCCCAGTCCCTGAGATTCTCAAGGTCCCTCTGGATGGAAGCTCCATTTGGTCAGTTGTTCATATTGGTGTGCGGGTGGCTCACCATGCTAGTGGTGTGGCCTGAGCAGATAACAGCATGAGGAGCTGCAGGCCTCTACAAGACGCAGGTAGGAATTGCCATGAACACAATCTCCAAAACACCAAAGGAGGCCACAAAGCGCTGCCGCCTCATTGTGAGGGTAGGGAGACATTGGAACAGGTTGCCCAAAGAAGTTGTGGATGCCCCATCCACAATGGGGATTTTCCTTGGCAGTAGGACCCGAGGAAATGGAAGGAGGCTGCATCAGGGGTTGCCCAAAGAAGTTGTGGATGCCCCATCCACAATGGGGATTTTCCTTGGCAGTAGGACCCGAGGAAATGGAAGGAGGCTGCATCAGGGGAAGTTCACACTGGCCATCGGGAAAAGGTTCTTCACTGAGAGGCTGGTCGGTCACTGGAACAGGCCCCCCAGAGAAGTGGTCACGGCACCAAGCCTGTCAGAGTTCAAGGAGCGTCTGGATGATGCTTTTAGTCATCTGGTTTAGTTTTAGGTAGTCCTGCCAGGAGCAGGGAGTTGGCACGATGATCCTTATGGGTGCCCTCCAGCCCAAGGTATTCGATGATTCTGTGACTTGGGGTGTTGTTGAAAGGCATTTGAAGGACAATGTCATCACCAGGAACAGTCAACACGGGTTCACAAAGGGAACGTCCTGTTGAACCTATTTGAGATATCCTATGATTCGAGGATTTTTTCCTTCAGATTCCTCTCAGCTTGCCAGCTGCTGCTTTGAGCTTCAGGGAGTTAAAAGCTTTCCTGTCTTTCAACAGTCTAAGTGTCTCCTTAGACAACTCTTTCATTATGTCCACATCTCTCTTCTCGTACGTACCTAAATCATTTCTCAGGAGATTACCCCTTGTAGACAGGTGACCTCCTGAGAGGCAGCTTGTACGTAGCACGTCGTTACAGAGTGTGTTGCATTGTTTATGAGAACTGATCACGCTTACTCTTCTGCCCTTACACATAGGAGCAATTCCTCCGTGCCTGTGTGCAGCCAGTTCTCTAAGGAGGGCGGGGGGAGATGGTGCCATGGAGCTGTCACATCCAGCTGCAGAGATGAGTGGAGAAGTCTGGTGCAAGGGACGGTGATGTGGCCGATGTCAGAAATGGTGAGGGGGGAGCGGTGAGGAGCAAAGGTGTCCATACAGTGTCAGGTCTTAGGGGACTGCTTCTCCCAGCTGTCCAGCCCTCCTGAGGGGACACCCTGGGTCAATACCACTGGCAGAATGCTTCTATCACCTCTTCTTCAGACTGAAAAGTAATTGAAAATATCCTTTAAAATACAAAGTAATTTTTACTAGATGCACTTTGAAATCTTCTTCCTTGGCTGCACTATGAAACCTCTCCAATTAGCTGCACAAGTCTTGAAGACTTGAAGAAAATTACAGGAAGAGCCATGGCTTCTTAGGGCTTTCTGTGTTTTAATGAGCCCCATGGTGTGTTTGGTGCTGAGCCCATGATCCTCAGGTACTGAGAGAAGAGTGAAGAAAGTGCTCAAGAAGTCCGAAACTCCACTCAGAGTACCTTGAAGTATTAATTGGCCCCACTGAGGGCCATCACTGACAACGTCTCCCCAGGGACTCGTTAGAGCAGATGGCTGGAGGCCATGAGGGCAGGTAGGCAAAGGCCCTGTGCAGGCGGCTGTTGTGCTGAGGAAACCCTCGGTCTGTTTTACGAAGCAGAAGGGCCAAGCCCTGACCCCCAGGCCCTGGGACCACAGATCCTGTCCCTCAGGCGTGGCTCGGGGCTCTTCCTGGGGGCGGTGGATGTGAGGGTGAGCAGTGCCAAGTGTAGGAGAATTCTATGACCCCTCCTGGTGTCCCCATGCTGGGGAAAAAATGTCCAGAGCCTCCAAAGAGGGTTTCCTCTGGTAGGCCTCCGTGGTGCAGGCAGTGGCCATGGCCAAGGGGACGAAGCCCTCCGTCTGATGAGCCTTTTAGTCTATGCAGAGCCCTTGGCCACCTCCATCGCAGGCTGTCCTGCACTGTCCCGTGCCTGCAGCTCTTTCCCTTCCGGCTGCAGACAACCATCTTGCTTTCCCACCTGGCTCTCAGCCCAGCATTTCTGTACCTTCAGGGATGTCTCTCTGGTCTCGCTGGCCATTCCTTGAAACACAAAGCCATGGGCTGATCCAGATGCCCTCTGGGTGCCCTCTTGCACCACAAGGCTGCCCTTTGATTGTGGTTTCTTCTGCCTCACCTCCAGTCTGAACCTTCCAAGCTGCACTTTTTGGAGTTCTCTTTCTCTTCCCACTACCAAGAAAAGCTCCACCACCTCTGAGAGCACCCTTCAAGATGTTGTAGGCTACTTCTGTAGTGCCCCAAGCCTCCACTTCCCCAGGCTAAAGCAGCCCAGGTCCCTCAGCCTCTCCACACAGGCCCCAAACCCCATCCTGGGCAGATCTCCTCTAGAACCTCTTCCGTTCCTCCCCATTCCTCCAGACTGGGGAGCCCCACATAGGTGACACATGAGCCCAGATCTGGCCACACCGGAGCTGAGTCGAGGGGGATGAGAACCCCCTTGTCTGGGTGGCCACGCTCCTCCTCATGCAGCCCTGTAGGCAGTTGGCCTTATTAACTTTGAGCATGCGCCACTCACTCATATGGTACCCCTCGTAACGCCCAGGCCCTTCTCTCCTCAGGGTCACTCCTCAGCTGTTCAGGTCACAGCCTGCCCTCATGTTTGGGGTTCCTCTACCCCCAGAAAAGGACTCACAACTTCTCCTTGTAAAATTTCATGAGGATTCTACTGCCAAATCCGAGAGTTCTCAAGGTCTCCCCCAGGGATGAAGCTCTGTTTTGAGACCTTTTAGTGTGTTCGTACAGGTGGCCCACCAAATCTGTTGACAGGATGTGCCTCTAACAAGATAGCAGCACCAGGACTTGCAGGACACTACGCATAAGGGAAGGAAGCACTGGTTCGATGATATTGCTGACCAAGGTACACATTCCGATGGTGACTCGCTCAGAAGCGCCAAAGGAAGGTACAAAGGAAGCCAAAGTAGGGCCAGGCAAGAAAGGGGAAACAGAGGTGGGCTCTTTGCACGGGAGGGTCCAAGGATGGCCAAGGGGAAGAAATTGTGAGCAGGAAAAGAGGGAAAAAGGAAAGAAAACGTGAAGTGAAGGAAATGCTCAGGACTGCCCGGGGGGAGCTGCCAAGCAGCCCTGCATCTGAGCAACAATGCCTGCAGTGGGACAAGAAGTTCACAGGTCGTCTGACCCAACTTCTTTGTGGCTGACTTCAGTGGTCACTGGGAACCCGAGTGCTTTGCTTCCCGTCACGAAGAGAAGACCTGTTGTGGATGGAAATGCAGAATCCTTCATGCCGAAAGGGACCTCAGGATGTGTCTAGGCCATCCTCCTGCTCTCAGCAGGGTCAGCTATGGGGTCAGAGCAGGTTGCTCAGGGGCTTGTTCATTTAGGGCTCAAAAAGCTGCAGGGATGGAGAGGACATGAGCTCTCTGCAAATCTGCTTCAGTGCTTGACTGTCTTGATGGGGCAAAAGTTTCTCCTCCCTTGTTTCAGCTGATGCCCATTGGCCCTCCTTCTCCCATCATGCATGACAGTGCAGAACCTGGCTCCATGTTCTTGCTGATACCCAAGAAGGAACGGGAAGGCTGTGATTAGGTCTCCCCAAAGCCTTCTCTTCTCCTGCCTTTGCACCTTTGCAGCAAAGACAGACAACGTCATCCTGGGCTGCCTTCGGAAGAGCGCTGCCAAAGCGTTGGTGGAGGTCCTCTGTCCTGTCTCCCCAGCACTGCTACACTTTGTCTTGCTGACTTGGCTCAGCGTTTTCTGCTATACCAACACACTGGCACTGCAGCCAAAGCGGCCCTCCACATCCTCCACCAGTCCTGACTTGTCATCTTGCGAAAAACCTATCCAGGAGGGCATTCTCATCATGTCAGGTCAGGGATCACCTCCCCCTTCCCTGTAACTGAGGCCTTCTAGCAGAGGGCCGTGGTCTTCAAAGTCCCCCATGATTACCAGGGTCTAAATCTGTGTGCCTTCCCCCAGCTGCCCAGAGGACAACTCGTAACCTTCCCAGTCTTCCTCAGGCACTTCAGCGATCCTGACCAAGAAACCATTGTGCCTCCAGGAGTTAGGGATCCATGTAAGAGTGTTCCTGAGTAAAGCCAGGCCTGAGCTGTGCTGTGCCCTATGTACAGCTTGGCCTGCAGGCTGTGTTCTGCAGATCATATTCCTGGGCTGCAGAAGGAAGTCGATGGCAATGAGCAGTCTGCAGGAAGCTCCCACCTGGTAACCGTAGGCCAACTGCACTGTCCTTACCTTTGCCTAAAACTGCCACAACCAATCCACACGGGAGCATCCTCTTCTGGGGGCAGTAGAAATGACGGCACGAATTTCGTCCCTTCTAAGAAAACACTGAACGTGATCACAGGAGCAAAAGGTTCACAATTTTCTACACATTGAAATACCTTGCTGTGAACAGGAGTTTGCGTTGTGCTTTCAGACAAACCCCTGAGCATGATTGTCCTGTTTAGGAGATAAGTACTGGAGGAATATTTCATGGGTTTTTTTACTAGCACAAACATGATGACTTTTTGCTTAATATCCTCATGAGAATGTGGCTGTTAATTCACTTTGTGGCATGACTGTTTTATTTCACAAGTGACGTATCTGGAGACATGAGTGTAGAAATACTGTCATTGCTTCTGTTTGGATGCTCTGCAAAGAAAGCTTTCGGGCGCTGTCACCACATCAGTCGGCACCTTCTAACCATTGCTGTTGTGTTCTGGAGAACACAGAACTTTGGTAAAGGCTAGTCCCCAGGGAAAGACTAGTTTAATTTATTCTTGTAGAAGGGGATAACCCTTCCACAGATGGGATCTGCAAGACTCGCTGCATGAGCTGACCAGGCAGAACAACCTCACTATGATCTTCCAAGGCACACGCCGGCTGCTGGCCTTTCAGCTTCTCGGATCAGCACCCACACCGTGTGCGCACTGCCGTCCCAGCAGGTACTCGTGTGGAGAGGACGTGGCCACCCCTACCCAAGCCCTCTTCCCGGGTGGGCCTCGCAGGTCCTCGGGGAAAGGGAGTCCCACAACCAACTTGCCCACCAGCTGCCTCTGCTGGCCTGTCAGAGACACTGGCAGCTGTGAGCCTCACAGCACATGTCCCAGCCCTGACTCAAGGGCTGACCCCCAGCTGCTTCCGAAAGAAGGGACCTCACCGTCCCCTTCCCAGCCACGTTCCTGCCGCTGGCCTCTCAACTCCAGAGACAGAAGTGACCTCACAGCCACGTGCCTTCTGCTGTGCCATGAGAGCCTGCGGCACAGCCGACCTCACCATCGCCCTCCCACCCATCTCCTCCCTGTGGCCTAAGAGCTGCTCAGACGCGGGTAACCTCACGTTCCTCTTCAACGCCGCAGCAGCGCCCTGGGACCTCACGATCCCTGCCCTGCCCCCAAGGGGCCAAACAGCTGGAGTTAGGGCTAGGAGAGGGGACCGAGGTGAGGGGGTAGAGCATGGGAAGGAGGGCTTTGGGGGGTGGGTGTTCAGCTTACAATTAGACATTAGAGCTCGCCGTTCTCTGTTGGGGTCAGGCAAAGTTTTCTGTGGTAGTTTTGGTGTTGTGCTGCCTGGTCAGTGTTAGCGAACGGGCTTGCACTGTGGGGTGGGTGTTGTTTAGGGCGGCAGCGAGGGCTCGGGTGAAGGCCAACATTTCAACGCTCGGCGTATGGGCAAAGGATTACGGTGGTCAACAGGGTAAGAGTATGGGTAAGGGGTTGTGTGTTTGGGCTTCGGTTTAGTGGCAAATACTGAGGTGGGGGATTGGAGTAGTGGATTCGTTCCAGGTTGAGGGGTGGCCTTTAGTGCAAGAAAACACTCAGGGGAAGGAAGGGGAAGGGGCAGCACTTGTGGTTCTGGCCTCTGTCTCCCCAAGTAACCCTTAGGCAGGACACAGCCCTGCTTTCCTGGGAATGGCTGAACTCCCGCCTGCCAGGGGGAAGTACTGAATTCATTCCTCGTTTGCTTGGCTTGCACGTGCAGCTTTGCTTCACTCGTTCAACTGTCTTTATCTCAACCCACGAGCTTCTTCACTTTTGCCATCCTTCTGCCCTTCTCTCCCCCATCTGGCTGTTGGGGGGGGCGGGTGAGCAAGGACTGGGTGGGGGCTTAGGTGCTGGCTGGGTTTTATCTCCCACTCCTCTTAATCCTTTCCCCATTGGCCATGCTGTTCTTATTTTGTACCTTCCTTTGGTGTTTCTGAGATGGTTGTTGGGGTATTTTCTACCCTGGGCAGCAAATCCATGAAATAAGTGCCCCCTTTCATTTCCTGTAGTGTCGTGCAATTGCTCCATTGCTGTCTTGAGAGAGGCTCAGGCATCTGCCCACATACCGAACCATCTCAGCCTGTGCCTTTCGGTGCTGCCCACGGAGACGGGATTCAGCTGAGGCTGAGGGGGAGAATTCCATCTTTGGCACCAGGAATGTCACCGTTATTAATATCCTGTCTTCCCAAAGGCTGAACAAGTGATGGTGTGGTGGTGCATTCCGCCCTGCCCTTGCTCCTGAAACTCTCATCAAGCATTGGCCTTGGTGCAATGAGTTTGGCAGTTAAGAGCCCCGTGAATTAGGTTCAGCATCGTAGGGGTGTCTGTGACAAACCTGCCGTGACTGTCAATGGAGATCTGGTAAATACAGCTGATGGAGAAGGGCGAGAGACTTAGCTCTCCCGATGGCAATGACTCCAGCTGCTCAGAGGAGTACCTCCACAGGCTGCCCTGGACACACGGAGCAGGAACAGGCTTCACTGTCCTAAGCGTGACCATCCGCTGTCACTTCAGCTGGCCAAATACATGCCCCAGCAGCCTCCAAAATGACGACCCCAGACGCTGCCCTGTCCCTCTGAATTGCTCCATCAGAGCTTACAGTGACCTGCACATGTCTTGGGCCACCTCTGGCACCTCCAGTGTCCCCTGTGGTTTGCATGGGTACAGGAGGTACAGGAGGTTCCTCCCTTTGCCTGACTGGGTGTCCTGTCTCACGGTGGGACAAGAAGAGGTGATCTTTGACCTGACTCTGTCTCTGAGAGGGGAATGACGCTGCTGGAGAGAAGTGTCCCTCCCCAGGTGAGGGAGGGCACCCCAGGGATGGCTTCAGCCTGTTTCCCAGCAGGTTCCCCTGCAGCCCCAGGGACACCCGGAGGGAGCCCAGCGCGGGCAGAGAAAGTGCTGCCGTGGGCTGGTCCTCTGCTGCGGAGCTGGGCCGGGCTGCTGGGGTGGAGGGAGCTGGTGGCAAGCGGGCAGCGCTGCAGAGAGACAGCTCTGCCCAGGAGCAGCTCCTCTGCCCAGCGCAGCAGGGCTGGGGGCACTGCCTGCAGGCAGCGAGGGGAGCGGAGAGGAGTGGGAGAGAGGAGAAAGGCAGCCTGGGGTGGGAGGAGAGGTGACAGCTCACTGGGGCAGGAATCCTCACAGCCCTTGGACACGGTAAGTCTCTGGCTGCAGGGCAGTGCAGAGGAGTTCCTGGAAGTGTCTCCTGGGCCTGGCACACCCACAGCTGACAGGACCTGTCAGGACAGCTCTCCTGGCTTTTCTCTGGTGCGGAGGAGGAGGAGGAGGACGTGCTGCAGAGCAGGGCTGTGTGCCGGGGCAGGGGCTCTGCCACCCGGCAGGGTCAGGTCTCAGCCTGCCCAGGGAGCTCCCCAGAGCTGTGCAGGGGAAGCGGTGGGTGGCAGGAGCCACCCCCCGCAGGGCAGGGCATGGTCCTTCTGCTGTCGAGAGAGCGCTGCGAGGGTCGGAGAGTCTCACAGCTTCCCTTCTGCTTCATGGCATTTCCAAGGGCACTTCTCGGGAAGACATCAGCTCAGCAGCAGCTTCCCCTTCCCAGCCACATCAGGCGTCCTGCGGTCTGGTCTTCAGCCCTGTGCAGGCAGAGACGGCCCTGGGCAGTGCCCTGCCCCGGGAGGTGTTTGCGGGCAGAGGTGAGCACAGGGCAAGCGGGATGGGATTTGTGAGCACTGACGGGCAGCTGAGCAGGGGACGGGGAGATGCTCCAGGCAGGAAGAGCTCCCAGCAGCAGAGACACGGGCAGGGAGGGAGGGAGCTGCTGCCAGAAACGCTGGGGAGGGGGATGTGGGCACCTCCCTGCCGTCCCTTGGGCGCAGACACCTTCCCCTGAGCGACTCCTCCCTGGTCTCCTTTCCCAGCCTAAGCAGAGCCTCTGCCCCCCAGCCCGGGGGTCCCGGGCATGCCCTGCCGCTGCAGCAGCCACAGCCAGAGAAGGACAAAGCCCCGATTCCCATCGGATTTGCACATCCCTCCTCCCTTGGTGTTTCACTGCCATCCCCTCCTGCCTGTTCTGCCCGTGTTCTCAGCCTTGGGTTTGCAGGGTCAGAGCGGGGCACGGGGGTCGGGGTGGCAGGGTCAGCTCCTGTTCAGACACCGACCCTTGGGGCCCTGGTGTACAGACGTGTCTGTGCGAGCAAGTCTCCTCTAGACAACGGTGGAACATTCAGCTCCTTCCCCGGGTGCCTGCTGGGCTGCAGGGTGCCCTCCAGAAGGGCTCAGCTCTCCCACGCTGTCTCTGGGCTACCCGGGATCCCCATGGAGAAGACACCGCGGTGCTACGGCTGTGGAAGTGCTGCTGGGCAGCTGCACAGCTGATCTCTCCATGTCCCCATCTGGGAGGGGAGAGATACAATCCTCCTCAGGCAGCTTGAGAAAAGGCGAGGGGTCTGCCCATCTGCTCGTTGAACCTGGATCCCTCTGCTCCCAGCGGTTTCTCGTTAGGGGAACACCCGAGTGTGATCATCCCCCAGCTCCAGGCTGCCAGCACAGCACAGCTGAGCACAGGGCAGACGGGCAGAGCAGCTCTCCTCTCTCTGCACTACGGCACCGTCCCTTTGCCGCTCAGGACCCACAAGATTTCACATGGAGGGCATTGGAAACGTCAGGGATTTCAACCACCCAAAAGCCCTCCTAAATGTGGCAAGAGAAACTAGAACCAACCAGACAGAACCAAATCCCCTCAGCTCCGCTCTGCAGTTGGGCGAATGGAAAATGCCGAGAAGCGGTTTGATATATCACAAGTACGTTTCACTGGAGGTCACCTGCGTCCCTAGTTCCGTCTTGCTGCACAGCAAGAAGGGCTCCTCAGGAGCCCATTGCAGAGCCCGTGCTCCCAATGGCCCCCTCAGGCAGCAAAACCAGGAGCTGCAGTGAGGCAGCGGCAGAGAGGTCTTCCTGAAAAGAGAGAGCCTGAATGTGGGGGTGCAAGGAGACATGGAAGAGGTTTTGCTCAGAGAAGTCTGGCCTAACTCAGCACTGCCTTTTCCTGCTCCACAGATAAGCATCCCAAGGGGAAGCACATGTCCAACGGCAGCTCCATCACCCACTTCCTCCTCCTGGCATTCGCAGAGACGCGGGAGCTGCAGCTCTTGCACTTCGGGCTCTTCCTGGGCATCTACCTGGCTGCCCTCCTGGGCAACGGCCTCGTCATCACCGCCATAGCCTGCGACCACCGCCTCCACACCCCCATGTACTTCTTCCTGCTCAACCTCTCCCTCCTCGACCTGGGCTGCATCTCCACCACTGTCCCCAAAGCCATGGCCAACTCCCTCTGGGACACCAGGGCCATCTCCTACCCAGGGTGTGCTGCACAGGTCTTTCTGTTTGCCTTTTTGATGTCGGCAGAGTTTTATCTTCTCACCATCATGGCCTACGACCGCTACGTTGCCATCTGCAAACCCCTGCACTACGGGACCCTCCTGGGCAGCAGAGCTTGTGCCCACATGGCAGCAGCTGCCTGGGGCAGTGGGTTTCTCAATGCTGTGGGGCACACAGCCAGCACATTTTCACTACCCCTCTGCCAAGGCAATGCTATGGACCAGTTCTTCTGTGAAATCCCCCCGATCCTCAAGCTCTCCTGCTCAGATGCCTACCTCAGGGAAGTTGGGCTGATTGTGGTCAGTGCCTATTTAGTATTTGTCTGTTTTGTTTTCATCCTGCTGTCCTACGTGCAGATCTTCAGGGCGGTGCTGAAGATCCCCTCTGAGCAGGGACGGCACAAAGCCTTTTCCACGTGCCTCCCTCACCTGGCCGTGGTCTGTCTCTTTGTCAGCACTGCCATCTTTGCCTACCTGAAGCCCCCCTCCATCTCCTCCCCAGCTCTGGACCTGGTGATGGCAGTTCTGTACTCGGTGGTGCCTCCAGCAGTGAACCCCCTCATCTACAGCATGAGGAACCAGGAGCTCAAGGATGCCCTCAGGAAACTCACCCAATGGACGCTGTTTCCCTGACAATAGCCCGTCTCCTCTCCACATTTCCCAGAGTTTCTCTTAGGCCAGGAGTCTACTTTTTTTCCCTTGTGATAATCCTACTTGTAGAAATGTTTCTGGGCTTATGTTCCTTGGATTGAGGTGTGATCCAGTTGTGTCTGACCCTCGCACAACACTGTGTCAGGTGTGGCCTGTCCGATAGCAGCTCTTCAATCAAAGGGGATCTCCCAGCTGCAGTGCCTGAAGGCTGGGCTCTTCCTCCAAAGGTGCTGCCAATAAAATGTCTAAGGAACTGGTCTATTAAATGGTCTGTTCTCCCCGTGATGTGAGTTAAGCTCACGGTACCACTGGGTCCCATGGGAGCAAAGGTTCTGGTTTTAAAGGCTCTCGGTGCCCAGTGGTAGTGGAGATGGTGCATGGGTCAACAAGTTTCCTTGATTGCACTGGGGAGCTGAGCACCGGACACAGCACTCCAGATGTCACCTCACCAGTGCCGAGTAGAGGTGAAGGGTCACCTCTCTCCACCTGCCAGCAATGCTTTTCCTAATGCCGCCCAGGAAGCTGTTGGCCTTTACCAAGACCATGCAGTGATAGGTTATGCACAGCTGCTTGTCCTCTGGGAATCATAGAATCCTTGGGTTGGAAAGGACCTTCTCAGGTCATCTAGTCCAATGTCCCTGCAATAAGCAGGGACATCTCCAACTAGAGAAGGTTGCTCAGAGCCCCTTCCAACCTGACAATGAATGTTCCCAGGGCTGGGGCATCTGCCAGCTCTCTGGGTAACCTGTGCCTGTCATTCACCACCCTTACTGTGAAAAATGTCTTCCTCTGTCTAGTCTAAATCTACCCTCTTTTAGTTTAAAACTGTTACCCGTTGCTCTGTTGCTAGAGGCCCTGCTAAAAAGCCTGTCCCCATCTTCCTTAGAAGCCTACTTAAAGTCCTGAAAGGCTCCAATAAGGTCTCCTGGAGCCTTCTCTTCTCCAGGCTGAACAACCCCAACTCTCTCAGCCTGTCCTCACAGCAGAGCTGTTCCAGCCCTCTGATCATCTTTGTTGCCTCCTCCTAACCTGCCCCAACAGGTCCATGTCTTTCCTGTGCTGAGGGCTCCAGAGCTGGATGCAGTGCTCCAGCTGGGGTCTCACCAGAGCGGAGCAGAGGGGCAGAATCCCTTCCCTCGACCTGCTGGCCACGCTACTTTGGATGCAGCCCAGGATACGGTTCGCTTTCCGGGCTACAAGCGCACATTGCCGGCTCATGTCCAGTTTTCTGTCTACCAGTATCCTCAAGTCCTTCTCGGCAGGGATGCTCGCCATCCCTTCATGCCCCAGCCTGTGCTGATACTGGGGGTTGCCCCAACCCAGGTGCAGGACCTTGCACTTGACCTTGTTGAACCTCATGAGGTTCACATGGGCCCATTTCTCCAGCTTGTCCAGGTCCCTCTGGATGGCATCATGTCCCTCAGGCGTGTCAGCTGCACCACTCAGCTTGGTGTCCTCTGCAAACTCACTGAGGACACACTGGATCCCACTGTCTATGTCACTGATGAAGATATTAAAGAGTACTGGTGCCAGTATGGACCCCTGAGGGACACCACTCATCACCAATCTCCATCTCGACATTGTGCCATTGACCACTACCCGCTGGATGTGACCATCCAACCAATTCCTCATCCACCCAACAGTCCAACCATGAAATCCATATCTCTCCATTTTAGAGAGAGGGATGTTGTGGGGGACCATGTCAAAGGCCTTACAGAATCCAGATAGATGACATTGGTAGCTCTTCCCTTGGACAGTCCCCACGCCGGAGAAGTAAGGATAGCCCTGCACTAGCCAGATCACACCAGTGTCCCAGCCCCGCCAACACCTCTGTGAAACCCTCCCCTCCTCTGGCACCGGGATAAGGAACTGCAGCCAGACCGACTCCAGGGACGCCTGGATCAAGAAAGAAGCAGAAGGTTGACAACACCACAGATTTAGCCTCGCTTTGCAAAACAGCCGCCCACGTTGACGGGGGGTGCGTGTGTGTGTGTTAAGTAGCAATTGGTCAAATCAGTTTGGACCTGAACACTGGAAAGGTGTAAGAACCGTGCGTGACACCGCATTCGGGGTGCCCCAGTCTGAACCTGACAGCTCGCGTGCACGAATGCAACAATTCCTCCTGTAACGCTAGACTGGGCGTCCCAGGCTCTCTCCTCAGTGGGCAGGGGCCAGTTGCCAAATTTTTGTGAAAGCTCTCCATCGTGGCCACAGGGTCCTGGCCCCATTCCTTCCCCTTGCACAGGAAATTCACCTGCCCCGAAAAGGCATGGTTGGGTTGGGAAACTGTGGGGATGGGAAACCGTTGGGATAGGAAGCCATCATGGGGCTGAGAAATCATCGCTGGGATGGGAAACGGTGGTGGGGGTGGGAAACCATCATTAAGGACAGGAAATCATCAGCCAGATGGGAAATAACTGAGAGGGGAAGGTGTTGTGCTATGAAAACCAAACCCTCGCGAGGCTGGCTGAAGCAGGTGCTGGTGGAATGTTCGCCATGGGGACGGAGGCTCTTTGCCCCCAACAAACCCCACACTGACCAACCGCCACGGCAGGTACAGCAGCGGCTCCCGCTCCTCGCGGTGCTCCTGCCCCCCAGGTAACCCCCCGCTGGCTCTGCCCGCCGATACCTCACCCCACCACCCCTTTTTGCTTCCCCCAGCAGAGAGCTTCCCTCTGCGGCTGCTGATGGCATCGCAAGTGCCCGGCGTGAGCTTCGCCGTTCCAGCCATGCCGCCACCGGTCACTGCCGGCGTGTCACCCTCTGTCCTGGTGTCCTCTGAGCCTGCCCAGCTCCACCACGTCACCTCAGAGCCGGTGCAGGCCGGCGTCTGGCAGGGGGTGCCAGGGCCCCTGGGGGTCCCGGTGCAGCTGGTGCAGCTCCCCGCCATGGGGCAGCCTCCCTGCGGGGTGCAGCTCCCCCCCATTCCTGCTGCCTGTCTCCCTGCCTACGGCTGGGGACGGCAGCTGGGGACGGGAGCGCTGGTGCCCCACCAGCCTGTGGGGCTGGGGCCTGGGACCGTGCTCCAGGGGCAGCTCCTGTACCCCACAGGCTCCTGCCCGCAGCACATCCCTGCCTGTCCAGACCCCCACCACCCCACAGCTCAGCACTGCAGTCAGGGCCCCCCTGTGCCCCACACCCTGCCCGGCAGTGCCCAGCAGCTGTCGGAGGCCTCCAGCAAAGACGGGGCGGCCACTGAGGACAGTGACCCTGCCGCCAGCCCCCACCAGACCACCCTGGCTCTGCTGACCAGCAGAACCACGACAAAGCCAAAAGGTGAGTTTTGGGGACTGGCAGAGCCTGCAGGTGGGTGGCCAAGCGGAGGAAAGCTTGCACCACCCCGGGTTTGGCTTGGCTTTTTCAGCAGTGGTAACCACCCCAGCGGCCCCAGGGATGCCCACGCATCGGCTTGCTCAGGGGGCAGCCGTATTCGCTGAGGCCTTTCCTGGGCAGGCAGAGGAAGCCAGCATCAACCAGATGCTCACCTGGCTCGACACCGTCCCCAACAGCCTCGACAGCCCCAGCTTTACCGCCTTCCTCTCTGAGCTCCCTGACCTCTCTGAGTACGTGGCAGAGGGCGGCTGCCCCAAGGAGCAAGCGGCAGCGGCAGGGCTGGGAAACAGCGACGACGTGTTCCCGGATGTCCCTGACTTGACTGACCTCCTCAGTGAGCTCCCCGACCTCTTCGAGTACGTGGCAGAGGGGGCTGCCCCAGGAGTCAGTGGTAGTGGGAGGACAGCTAGGACACCGTCCCTGATGTACTTGATTTCCCCAACAGCCTTTGCAGCACCGCCTCCTTCAACCAAGTCCCCAACTTCTTGGAGGACGGGGCAGCGGGCGACTGCCCCAAGGAGCCAGTGGCAGCGGCGGAGCTGGGGTACAGCAAGGACACCATCCCTCATGTCCCCGACTTGACTGACCTCCTCAGTGAGCTCCCCGACATCTTGGAGTATGTTGCAGAGGGTGGCTGCCCCAGGAGCCACTGCTGGTGGTGGGGTGGGGGGACAGCTAGAACACTGTCCCTGATGTCCTTGATTTCCCCAACAGCCTTTGCAGCACCGCAGCCTTCAACCAAGTTCCCAGCTTCTTGGAGGACAGGGCAGAGGGCAACTACCTTGAGGACCACCTGGTGGCGGCAACGCTGGGGGACACCAATCCCTCCTGGGGGGTCGCAGCCTACCCTTTGCAGGACCCCAAGGGGAAGCAGTGTGAGGTGGCAGAAGACCTCCCCACCGGGCAGCCAGTGAGACCCGTGGAGACTTCCGAGGAGAGCTCTGCAGGCAGTTCTGCGCAGAGTCCTCCAGAGACCGCAGAGGAGACTTCAGAGAACAGGCCTGGGGAGAGTCCCAACAAGGATCCCCTGAAGGGTCCTCCGGAGAGTCCCCTGCTGAGCACCCTGCAGATCCCACTGCCCAGAGCCCTGGCAGGGTTCCCGGCTGCCCCCCAGCATCATCCGCCCCAGACGGGCCAACTGGCGGAGGGGGCATTGCAGATGCAGCCCCGGGTGTGTTCAAGCTCCTTGCTGCTGCCCCCAGGCACCATCTCCTGCCGGGTGGTGCCCAGACGGGGAGAAGAGCACAGCAAGAAGGCCAAGCGCCCCGCGCCAGCCAGTGCCTCCACGATGCCAGAGACCTCCCCGCAGGACAGCATGCCCCCAACGAAAAAGAAGATGGTGGTGCACCAGGTGGCCTAACACTCGAAAACCCTCTGGAGGGGAAGCGGGATGGGGACGGCGTGGCAGCAGGTGGCAGCGGGCAGGAAGAAGCGAGCAGAGAGCTTCCACGGGCAGCAACGTGCCAGCCAAGCGCCCGAGGACCCGGCAGGAGGCCAGCGGGCAAAGGGCCTTTGCGCAGCGGGAGGGGACAGGTTTAATGCAGCCGGCCCACTGAAGCCCTGCCGCACGGAGGCCTTAAACGGCTGGCCCGGGGCTGCGGCCCCACGCCCGGCCCAGGGACCCTCGCCCACCCCGGTCCCCCCAGACCCCCGCACTCTAAGCTACGGCTCCCCACTGCCAGGGGCTGCGCTACGTTCACCGGAACAGGCGACACCGCGCTGCCGGCTGCCGGCGTCAGGGACTCGCCGCGCCCCGCGGCTCCCGGCAGCACCAGGCCGCACGCCCCTGCAGTGCCCCGGGGCAGCCCTGGGAGGCCCCGGGACGGGACGAGGACGCGGAGCGGTGCGGGCAGGCGTAAGGCGGGGCAGGCGCACGCACCGCTCTGGCATGGGGGGAGCCCCTTCTGCCCGCCATGAGGGCGCCGGCCCCGGGCCCGCCCAGCGCCGCTTCCGCCATCACCCCGCGCCCCCACCGGCCCCGCCCCCGCAGAGGAGGCCGCGCCCCCTGCCCGGCAGAGGCTGCAGCCGCGGCGCCACCTGGCGGTTCCTGCGAGGAACCACCGCCCCGGAACCCGCCCCCCCACCGCGGCCTGGTACCAACACCCCTGGAGCCGCCATGTCTACCCCGTCCCGCTGCTGACAGCCCTACAACCAGCATCGCCACCGCAGGCGGTACCGGCGTCCCCAGGAAGAGCCACCTCAACCCGGGGCCAAGGATGCCCCGCACCGACCAGAGGGCACATTTCTCAACGCCATCGAGACATCCCTCCACGGGGGTGAGGAGTGAAGGTCGTGGGGCCGGTGCACCAACCGCCCGATCCAGAGCCCCAAGCCAGCCCCAGCGTGCCCCCCAGGGACCCTGGTCCCCTGCCAGCAGCCCCGAGACCCCAACTCATGGCAAGAAGGAGTCGGCACCGGCAGTGGCACTGAGCAGAAGGCATGCACTGGTGCACGTCCCAAACCCAGGCAGCCCAGCTGGCTGCGCCTGTCCCCCACGGGGGGCCAAACCCCACGCCAGGGGCTGCCAGAGCAGCTGCACATGCCGCCGCACGTGCCGCAGCCTCCCGCCGACTCCCTGCTATCCCTCAGGCCCTGGCGGGGCCTCACCACTGCGCCCATCCCACCGCAGGAGCAGGAGGACTCGGTGCCCATCACAGCCGAGCAGCAGCCCGAGCGGGAGCGCATGACCAGGCTGGCCCAGGAGGGGCGGGAGCGGGCGGCCCTGCAGATGCCACTGGGCCAGCTGCAGTTTTTTGTGCAGAGGGAGGCTGACATGGAGACAGCCAACGAGTACGGCTACCCCTAACCCACTGCTCCAGCATGGTTCCCCGTAGCCCCCAAATGCAGAAAAGAACCAGAGACAGAGACCTGCACCCACCTGCTCCAGCCCCCACCCTCTCCCAGAACCCCATCTCTTCCTTAATTCCAGCCCCCACCCTCTCCCAGAACCCCATTTCTTCCTTAATTCATTACACAAGTTGGGTTTAATTCATTACACAATACTGGAGTTTGTGTTTTCCCTCATGACAAGGATTTCGGTAACAATTCGTTCCAATTTGGGCTCTTGTAGGAGATTAATTTGCTTTATGGTCACCCAAAACAACAGGGAAAACCATTAACTTGAGTAGTCTTGTTCATGCACGTTTTGGAAGCAGGAAGTGATTTTGTTACTGTGAAAACACATAAAAACAGCTGGTAATGCTTTAGTAATTATATGATTTGTGACCATTATTTCAGCAACTGCTGTTATTCTGGACTTGACTGCATAACAGAGAGAAAACACAGACGTACATTACGTATAAAACGCCGTACTGAAAAGATCATTAAGGTTACAGAAACAAAAAAAAATACAACCGTAGCACTTCCTAGCTTATTGAATTTTGATTTTGCAATTTGAAAAATACATTCCCTAACACAGTTTAGATTGGCAATTACTTTGTGGGTTTGAAAAAACTAATCCATTGTATGGCATTTTATGGATACATCCTGGGCTCTAAGCAGAGCTTAGGGCTTTTAGACCCCATATAGACCTCTACCTAAGGGCAGTTACAAAGTGCCTCTGTCTAGTCCTGCTCTCGATGTGGCACAAAAGAGACCACCCCACCGCTCCCATTCCTGGGTTTCTAGCCACATTTTCAGGCAGGGTTTGTATAGGTTCAAGACCGCTTGCCTTGGAAAAGGAAAGGAATGTGAAGAGGCCACTTTAAATCGGCCACTACAGGGACTGTCAAAGCTAACGCCGCTTTCCTTCTGACAGCTTCAGGAACCAATCTGGACATGCCTGTAGTCCATAATCCATCCAGGCAGGCATCCCGACTGCTCACCCGGGCTCCCGTTACAGGCAGCGGAGAATAAAAGCCACCGCCGGGGTGTTGGCAACCGTCCGGCAGACTCCAGATGTGGGGCAGGCAAGGGAAGTCTGGCTGATCCGTTGGCTACGTGTAAACTGAAGCCTACAGTGCAGATCCTTGAAGTGCGGTGAGCTGAACCCCCCACCAGTCCAGGCTGCGACGCAGACGCAGCGGGTTCTATCACCTTCTCACAAATTTATGTGCCTTAAGTCACCTGTACTTGGACACACTGTCACAGAGAGATACACGCACACAGACAGCGTCCTGTATTTTCTGAGACACTCAGCGCCGTTGCCCAACATGTAAAGAGAAACAGTGCAACAGGTACTGAACTGGCCAAAGGAGGGAGCGAGACGTCAGACATCCTGAACGTCGGATTAAGGGCCAACTCTCTCAAGCCAGGGGTGCCTAATGGGAAGGGGAATGTTCCTTTGCCATGCGTTAGATCAGTGCATGGCTTTCCATGCATCGCTAGCACTTTGCTTACCTGGGGATAGAAGATGATTAAGGGAAAAATAAAGCAGGGAATAATCGCCCTCCTGTCATGTCAAATGCCTAGAACTATGTTTCCCACTGGGCTCCACGCTTGGTCTGACAGTGCTAAATTGTGCAGCTAAAACATTAGTAATGTCATCTTATTTCAGGCCAGGCTCCCATTAAGCAGTAGTCTTAAGGCAAACTTCTGCCTGCAAGAACAGACTTTCATCTGTTTTGATGTTTTTAAACAGAAAGCTAGAAAACAGCCCGTGATCCCTTTGCTGCTGCTGCAAAGACGCTACGGTTGACTTTCCTTCAGCCTGCAAGGCTGGCACTCTGTCACAAAAGGCAAATCTCACAGCTTGCTCCACCATTCTTAAATGCTGTGAAAGCTAAAGGTTACTTTCACACTCACCGAAGGATGGACTTCTACGTATCCATGGGCGACTTTACCAGCAATGTGCAAAGGAAAATTAACCAGATGCTGTTATAAAACTGCCTGTTGTGGGGAAACCCACAGAACAAGGAAATCCAGAGAGACAGCATGGTTCTTTCACAACATCCCTCCAGTAAAAACAGCTATTTTACATAGAGAGGAGGGTAACAGGACAATAGATTAGGTTACTCTTTTTTCTACAGTTTCTTGTGTCTATTTTTTGCCCTGTTTTGCCAGTAACTAAAAGAATTGGAAACTTGGTCAGGAAAGTGCCAATTGGTCTTTAACTGTCAATGCTTCTGTTCCCCCATTAAAGCTTGCTGAAAATCCACCTTAGCTGTGGCAGTTCTATTCCGACAAACCACAGTCACAGCTCCTGAGTTCAGGAGCGTACACAAAGTGTTTTGAATTTTGCATTTCACCACAAAACTAATTGCTTTTCTAGCACACATTAAATGTCAACTTAGACAGTCATGTGTCTTCATTATGCAGGTTAAAAAAAAAAGATGCTTCCCCTCAAAAGAAGAGAAATGTCAGTAAATTCTGGAGATTAACCTCACAGTTTCTAGGACTTCCGAGAAGCTCTCCCAGTCCGCATTTTAGCAGTTGCACTGGTTGAACCAGCAAACTGAGGAAATTGCAGACCCCACTGCCACACACGATCATGTGTGGGGAACTGAACCACTGCAGGTTAAATCCCAAAAGCTGTCCACACCCGGTGGGATAGAGACACCCCCTTATTAGCTGAAGCTGTTGACAGAAGCTTTACCAAAGTCATGGTATCTTACTGGCATTTTTGTTTAAAAATCAACTCCGTTATTAAGGAACAGCCAAAGAACACATCGATACAGAAGCCAGCTAGTACTAAAAACCTCCACTTACTTGCTACATGTGTGGCCAGCCAGGGTCTGTCTGGCAAATACAATACAGAAAAAGCCAAAGAAAAGAAAACGCGAACTGCAGCACAGACTTGCTCTCTCATTTTTGCAACGGTACGCCACAATTTTGCAGACTCTAGGCATCCAGGAGGATAAAGGACATCCCCATCACATCTGCAGGCTCTTGGACGGGAATGCCCACACCACGAGGGTCTTCCTGGAGTGAGCCTGCTATGGAGATTGCTCGGGACACTTATGCCTGCCTTCTCGCCCTCTGTGACACCGTTCCTGTTACATCACAATGGCAGCCGTTCTGGGTTGGTTTGCGAGTTTATGCACAGCAACCTCGTCCTCTGCATGGGGTTTGCGTGGCAAGGTTGTGGCAGCAGGGCTGCAGGGGTGGCTTCTGTGAGAAGCTGCTAGAAGCTTCCCCTGTGTCCCATAGAGCCCGTGCCCGCCGGGGCCAAGCCAGGCAGCAACGGGGGCAGCACCTCTGGGATAACATATTTCAGAAGGGGACAAAACCGGCACGTGGCATTTGCAGCCGGAGAGAGGAGAACATGTGAAAACAGCCCTGCAGACACCAAGGTCCGTGCGGAAGGAGGGGCAGGAGGTGCTCCAGGCGCCGCAGCAGAGGTTCCCCTGCAGCCCCTGCTGAAGACCATGGTGAGGCAGGCTGTGCCCCTGCAGCCATGCAGCTCCACGCTGGAGCAGATCTCCACCTGCAGCCCGGGGAGGACCCCCCGCCGGGGCAGGGGGATGCCCGAAGGAGGCCGTAACCCCGTGGGACACCCGCGCTGCAGCAGGATCCTGGCAGGACCTGCGGAAAAGACATCCGGAGCAAAGCTGAGCCCGTGTGCTGGTGCACATCCCAGCCCTTTGCCTTGTACCTGGGCCACTCTAAATTGCCTGACCAGCCTCGGCCTCTGAACAAAGGGTTTGGCAGAGAGAGGCCCTCAGCTGTACCAGGCGCTCTTGTGTAGATGAGGAGGAGAATGGCACTGAGGGTATCAGGGACGCAATCACCTGAACAAGGTACAGGACATGAACAGAACTAATCAATTATCTCCAGACAATCCTGGCAGCGGTAACGTCAAAACCTTCAGAAATCACCTGCCTGCATTGTGGAAACTCACTGATGCCTAAAGTCAGTCATCTCCCAGTCCTATAAAGAGTGGTCCCAAGTGAGACCCTTTGAGCTCTCCTGGACCGCAGCGGGCTGCAACTAGCACCTCCCTCTGAGTGGGACGCCTCTCAGAGCCCGTGAACCCTCAAGTTCACGATCAGCTCAGAGGCTCGACTGTGCAGCCATTGAGCGATGCAAAGCATTCGATGTGAGTATTTGACTGAATTCCAGGGGGATATTGAATAGGTACCTTGGTACATCTCTATCTCTTTTCTCTAGATCTCTTTATGGGTCTCTGTCTCTACACCTATAGGTGTGTGTGTGATTAAGGACTTCTAAGTTTCAGTGGATTACGCTGCTAAGTTTTATATGATTTGATACTGTGACTTATCTCGGCATTGTTAGTGAATGTGATTGCTGCTATTTTGTATTGGATAAATTGCCATCTTTAAGTGACAGGAAGCACAAAATCATAGTCTGTATCACTACACCAGAATCCCCGATACCCTGTCCCTTTAGTCATAAACTGTTGACCAAATCTGGGAATAGGAGTGGATTCAGTCGCACCTAGACTCCTCTCTGAAAAGGACTTTAGAAAGCATGGGGGTCCTCTCTGAATCTCGTGACTCAATGGAAGGGTCTCTCCTACTTTCCCTCCTCAAATATACACATTAACTCGATTTGATAGACGAGTAAATCATTCCAGTTTAATTGTTCTATCTGCACAGCTTTTCCACCTTGAATAAGGAATAGAGTGGACCTTGCCATCGCCTTCTGTTAAGTCATCCTTTTTACAAATCTAGATTAAAATCATGCGCTTTCTGGTATCTTTGGTGGTGATTCTTCAAACAGCCTAAATTATCCATTCGTGACAGCCCAGGAAGCAGGGAGGGATGGGGGGGATATGTTTTAAGATTTCGTCTTATTTCTCATTATCCTACTCTGATTTTGGTTGGCAAGAATTTAAAATAATTTTCCCAAGTTGAGGCTGTTTAGCCTCTGATTGTAATTGCTGAATGACCTCTCCCTGTCCTCTGCTCTGAGTTGGTTTCTTTTGGATGGTCTTTCTTTGCCTTTTCCTCCACGACTGGTCTAGTTTCTGGGTGATCTTCTATCACTTTTGGATGAATTTTCTGTGGGGTACCAAGAGTCTTCGCATCCTTTTGAGAGGAAGATGTTTAAACATTGTCTGTCTTTGGCACGTCCTCCTTCACTTGTTTCACAGGAGGTTCCATTTGAGGAGATTTTTCACGCTCGCTGTCCACCTTCACTTGGGAAGCTTTAGCTCGTTTTCTTATATTGTCCTTCTGAGGAGGGACAGCCACTTCTGCTTCCCGCTTTGTCTTGCCAGGTTTTGCTTTTCGCTCATCCTTCTCTTTCTTCTTTTTAGACCCTGGCTTGAAAGCCATAGAATCTGCTCCCAAATGCTCATCCCTCATCTCAGGGGTGGCATCATCTCTGCTTGGGAGCATGAACAATGAGTCCCTTTGAACGACTTCTCCTGTAACTGGCTCTCTTGGTTTTCTCGCACCTTCTAGCAACTCAGCATTGAGAAAGCCTTCATTCACATCCTCTTTCCTTCCCTCCTGGTGTTCTTTAGGTTTATTTCCTTTGTCATCTCCACGTGGATTTTGCATCTCCCTCTCTTTGTTGCCACGGCTCTCTCTTCCGGAAGGTTGTTCAGGGTAATTTCCAGCTCTATTACAGCTGCGCTGCCTATGCCCCACAGGATAATCCTCCCTATGTCCCCGAGCATATGGCGAATACTCTCGTCTGGTCCCAGGTGGACCAAAGCAGTCTGGAGAAAAGTTCCCTCTCTTTACTGGAGGCTGAAGTTGAGCACCAACACCATTGCCCTTGTAAAACGTTTCACACCACTCTCTGTAGTTCCTTTCCCATTCTCCGTATCCTTGCTCTCCAAATGGATCTCCAAAGTCAATAGATCTGCCATCGGAAGCTTTCATATCATACGGTGGAACTTGTCTGTATCGGTTAAAATACTCCCTTCCTCCTTCCCCTTGAGGTATAGTCCATTTCCTGGGAGATTGGCCTCGGACTACTGGAGACCTTGACCGTGAACGGTGTCTTCTGTGTGGGGGTGACTTTGACCTCGACCGGTGATAACCATGTGGCCTTGACCAGGAATGATAGTTCTTGTGACTCTTCCCTTTGCCTCTGCTTGGATATGGTGGTGATCGTGAGTAGGAGCGAGAATGGGAACGACTAAATGATCGAGAGTACGAGCAAGAGTAGGAAGAACCTGTTCTTGACTTGGAGTAGGTATGCGAACTTGTAGAGGAAGATGAAGTACTATAGGGAGAGTTGGACCTTAAAAAAAACACAACACAAAAAAATTGATCAAGTTAATTCAAAACAGTTACTCTCCTCAGCTTTTTGGAGAGTTGGACCTTAAAAAAACAAGAACACAAAAAAACAGATGAAGTTAATTCAAAACAGTGACTCTCCCCAGCTTTTTTCCTCCCAGATTTCCTTTGGCTATTGATTGATTTAAGGTGCTGTATACTGGCCTCTACTGGGACATGAACGTGCACATTTTTCACTCCTCAACCACTACACGCAGTGCAAATCCCTTTTGTTGCAGTCAGATGCAAAAAGAGCAAGTCTTCATGGCTACCGTGCAGTATCAAACATCGAGAGAACACGATGTAGCATTAATACAGTAAAGATCAATGTTAAAATGCTGCTTGGACTATTTAACTTCACTACTTCTTTGGCAATTTGTATGGGATGCAAAATTCTTACGTCCAGTTGTCATTAATCAACACTTCTGGCCAGATGTGCTAGCAAAATCTTACACATACCTCTAGCTCTAACCAGGGATAGTGACTGCATTTCAAGAGAAATCATCTCGAAAAGCTTCTGAACTCAGCCTTGACTAGGATGACTCAATGCCATTACTCTAGGACAGATACTGGCAGCATGAGCAAGAGAGAGCTTTTCAGCACTCCTGCCCAAGTGACTTTTGGGGATAGAAAACATCAGCTACCCTGAGGTTATTCTTCACAAGGAGTTCTTTTTTTATTTTTTAAAGAACCCTTTCGCATCATTCCGCAGACGTTCATGAGCATCTTCCCTCCTCTATAAGTCCTTCAGCAATTCAAGATTTCCTTACAAACAAGTCTGAGTCATGAGACAAATTTTACAAGGTCAAAAACATACTAGCATAAGCCACCAGTTTACAGTCCAGGTTGAAATCTCTCTGTGTACCCACATGTGGTAAACAGAAGAGGAGATGAAGACAACGTCTCTCACAGATCTCCTCCAAAGTGCTTTGAGGAAATGGTTACAAGCAGAATAGGGAGATGCAGAAAATCCAGCAACTACACCTCTTCAATTTCTGGCCTCCTCAAGGCTGTCAGGTGGTGAAGGATGCCATTACAGAGAAGCTTTACTAAAAGAGAAACCTGTTCCTGAACAGCTGTTGCCAAATTATAACTGCCAGTCAACTGTAATCTCTGCCCTATTTAAGCTAGGAATGCACACATGAAATTCCTGTCGCTGCTAATCCCTGGGATCATCCCATCCGTCTAGCAACAGAGCGGTGGAGTGGAATGCCTCCTGATTCTTCCAGACAATCTGCTTCTCCATAATGGACATGTAAAGCACGTACCTGGAAACCGAACGCTCCTTTCGAGACTTGTTATATTCCATCACTTCCTTAGCAAACTCATCCTTTGTAAACTCATCAGGTTTGGACTTTTTCTTGTCCCTGTGAAAACAAGTTTGACCTTCACTACCATTGTAGTTTGACCTTCGTTACCAAAAGACATCAAAAAACACAACATGGCCACTAGGAGAAAATGCCTACTGCATGCAAATGCAAAAGGTGAACAGCTAACATCGAAGGAAGACCAGCTTAGAATATCTACAACTTTTAGCCAATATTTTAGAACTACATTTGTCTTGTCTCAGTTTTGCATGTTTACCCTTTGCAAAGAAAAAGGACATGACATTATGACACCGTGACGATTCTTGCATTTTGTTGATGTCAGGTGCACTGTGGTGTAACTGCAGTCTGATATGCTATTGAAATACAACAATGAAAACCCAGGCAACTTCATTGAGCCAAATACTTACTCCTCTTGCAGTCTCTGCTGTTCTCCGTAAAACTCCTCCCTGGATAAAGGAGGTGCTTGTGTCATGAGGATGGTATTTGCATGAGCCCTTGGCACTGCTGTTGCTACCCAAGCTGATGACATGTTGGCAGGAGCTGGAGGATATCCTGGAGGGGGAACAGCGTACCCAGCAGATGGAGGCTGACCAGGTGGAAAGTGAAGAGGAGACTGTGCTGGTGGTAGCCCTGAAGGAAGTGCATGGGGTGGTGGAGGGTACGAGGGAGCTGGAGGCACAGGCACGACGACGGATGTTGATGCTGCTTCTGTTGGGGCGTGAGTCCTTTGGGAACGTCCACTGCGCAGGCGTCCTCGATTTGAACTTCTGAAGAAACCCAAAATCATGTGTCACTCTTTGTCACACTCTGCCCTGATTGTAAAGAGGAAAGCGAATGAAGCGGCAGCCTGGTGGCGAGCACTTCCTACCCTCAACTTCAGCATTTTTCTCCCTGCTTTCCCTTCACTTGAGACTACGCTCCCTTCTTGATCCTCATGCTTGCCTTCCAGACCCTCGCCCACAACAGCTCCCGCAGTCTTCTCCCCTTATACTCCGCTTTGTGACCGTGGATGGAGGCTGCCCGTGCTTAAAAGACACTCCCATGTCCCATGTGCCAAGCGCCCACCGCTCCTCTGCCACTCCTTGATGTACTTGCTGCTTATACTTACTACTGAAGATCACACTTCTGATCCTCAAAGTACTGCACAAATATTAACTAATCTTCTCTCAAACTTCTTTTAGCTTCTTCCACAGGCATCACCTGTGGTCTTGCCTCATGATGATGTCTTTGGCCTGTTCTTGTCCCTGAATTGTTATTTTCTTGCTTACTAAATTTGAGAGTTTTAGGAAATCTGTGGAATCGTCCTGGCTTTTGTTGTGCTTTATCTTTAAGACATTATAAACACAATGCACGCTTACAACCGATCTCTAACAAAGGTGTACCAAAAGGAAGGACTAACTTGACACGGCAATAATAGATCAAACAAACGCCTCTCTCTCCCACTGAGAGAAAGCACCTTGGCTTGTTGAGATGAGAACATTGAAGAAATTCAAAATTGTCATCAAATAACAGCCTTGACTTTTCCAAGAATTTGCTCCACCAGTATCCGCTAAGTTGTGAAATAAAGAATGTTGGAGGCTGATTTGTATTGGGGAATCAATGTCTTCAGGTCTGTTCAGCCAGTAATCAAAAGGGTGGCTTTCCACCCAATCCTTTAGTTATATTTCATTTTTAGATGTACTGCTGGTTCCCTCAAAAACTGTTCCTTTTTCAGAGTCCTCTTTTCAATCACGTACTGGAGTTTTACTTTAAATACTCTACTGCAAGCACAGATCCCCTTTGTCAAAGCCAAATCAAATTAAGCCCTTTAAAAATTAATCACCGCTTGTATTCTCCACAACTATCTGGGCATACTTACTCCATTATAAATCAGCTGTAGTCTAAGTTAAGTGTTACGGCCTCGTTGAACAGGTTACGGGTCGTAATATACCGGATTTCTGTAGAATACTTACCGTTGCCAGCCTGGTCTGCCACCAGCTGAGCCAACTGTGCTGCCTGTGATTGCATGAGCTTTTGGCGTAGGGAGAGGAAAAAGAGAAAAATCCCATTTAGTTTATCTCAAGACAGCTTTTTAAAAGAAATTCTAAAGTTATAGTGACTTACCGGTTGAGGGTACTGATTGCCCTTCGGGGCCCAGAAGACTTGGGATCGCTGGTTGCCTTAGTGCAGGAACGTGATCGCCCTTGTCAATACATGCAAACAGTTAGAAATTAAGCTCCACTAAAAGGCAACAGTCACTGCATCATTTGAAAGAAAACTGACCTCCTCTTCCAACAAGCTGCTGGTTGACAGAGAGGGAAATTTCAGAAGTTCAGTAGCAGTCACCAGAGCAGCAGGAGGTAACACAGTATCAGCATCACTACATAAGAAAAAAAAAAAGTTATTATTCAAACAGCATTTTCAAGTGCTACTGGAAATAGCAAGTCCAAGGTGAGAAAAGGCTGACTACTGCAAACAGGAAAAAAAAATTTAAAAAATCTTCATCAGATTTACAGATGTGAAGTTGGCCCATTCTTAATGAAGACTGGAAAGAAGTCGATTTGGACTACTGGCATGCCAAGAGAAAGCTCACTGGAAAAATATCTTCTTAAGCTAGCTGCACGTGAAAGGGTTAGAGCACATACAAGTCACACACTGAATCTCCGTTTTGGAAGACGCGAGAACTGAAATTCTATGAGGAAATGTTTATGTGCGAGTGCAGAGGCTGCCTTAGAGGTTCTTCTGAATTGCGGTTCTTTGCATTCAACGCTACAGCTGAGCCTGACAGTCTTCTGGACAGAGAGGCTATTTGCAGCCCAGGCATAAAGCTGAAAGGCCACAAGGCCTAAACAATCGTACAGATCTTTCACGTCTTTTCATGTGACTTCACCGGGCTGCAAACTCAGACTTTCATGTTTGTAAATACTTCAAAGTTACGGCGTTTCAGTGTTTATTAGCCAGGTCAGCACGCGTCACCGACTGCCCTTTGTGTTACTGAGGATGACTCTGACTTATCGTAAGATTGATGGTAGAAATACCGTAGAAAAAAGTAATAGGAAAACACCTGCTCAGTTTTAGCTCTAATTGTGCTTTTACAGGTTTCATGAAACTGTTGCTTCCTCCGTACTAGAGAGAAATTAATGCACTCAAGAAGCTTTGACATAACTAGAGGGCTCCTTTAGGAATTGCTAGCCACATAAAACCAAAGGGCCCCTGGGCAAAATGTGCCTCTTTCAGGGTAAAACTCATAGACAATGACTGATAAGGGAACTGAGCAAGAAATACTTCTGAGACAATCCTTGCATGAGACACACTTCCGAGTTATCAAAGTGTCCTCATTCAAAGTAAATACAAAAACCAGAACTTCCACTAGTATCGGGAACTGTCACTACCGATAGATAAATAGCTAGTGGAGAAGCTCAACAAGAAGAAGAATCTAACTTGAGCATTTTAGTGTCCTTTATATCCCTGTTGATCTACAGATTTACTTACCAAAGAGGTCCGTCCGGCTGTTCAGCACAGAGAGACAGGGACACTGCTGGAGGGAGACCAGAGGTGACGACAGAAGACGGATTTACTGGCAGCCCAACGGCCACAGAGGACTGACCAGAGGCCAACGATGACAAAGCAGCAGCAGAATGAGGAGCCAGGGATGCTAATGGAGTCATTAGTGGGTCCTGCTGTCTGGAAACTGCTGGCCGGAGCTGAGGCTGCATGTTGTGCGCTCTTGTTTGTCTCGTTAGTGGTGGTGGAGGTGGTGGAGGTGGCGGCTGCTGCTCATGTTGCTGCTGAATCTGCTCTCTGTAGCCAGTTCCATTATTGAAGTTGTTCACAGCCTAGAGGCAGAAAAACACATACAGAAAGGCACTATGAAACTTCAGTAGATGTACGAACAAAAGCCTCCCCAGAGCAAAATTACTTGTGTGTTCCTGTAAACTTTATCAATCCTAAAATCAATCAACATACAGGTATAGGAAGACATCAGGTGAAACACTGACCCTAACGATGGGTAACGCAGAGTATCTCTATTTACAGTACCTCAGTGTTAACACCAAATTTGAAAGTGAGGCAATCACGTTAAGCAAAAGTGTGACCTGAATTTGCCAGATTCTCTCTAAAGAGTTGTAAGCTTCTCTAACACCAGATAACGTCTCTGAAAAGTAAATTTAGCCTTATTCCATTTAGCCTTGCTTAAGGAGATGTAAACGAGTATTTTCTTCCCTTTCAGCTTTTCGCAAATAGACCTGTCTAACAAACAGTTTACATAAATGTCAGCATGTCACCTGGCGTAACAACTTGTTGGCAGTCAAAGCATCGGGAGAAACGTCTGTTTGATGACACGTTGGGCATGTATGTTCCTCAGATTCCAGTAACGCTGTTCTAATACCTGTGAATAACGAGAACCGTCAAAAGAGTTTTCAGCAAAACTAAGGAAAATGTTGGGGTTCTAATCAATTATAAAAACACGTATATGATTAATGGGTGAATACGGTCTTGAACTGAGAGCCTGAAGCGGTAAATGTCCAATAGTGTAAAAAATGTCCAGCATGCAGCAAATAACTAAGCAGTGTTGATATTTCACTGTTGTTACTTGGAAGCTGTAGAGTAGGCTGTGTCTTGATGTTTGGACTGGTCTTTCCACTGTGCAGGACAGCGAGAAGTCACCAACCTCAAGGTTGATGAATAAAACACATCTCAAAAAACCGTTCATAGGTTCAAGTTCTGAAGGATTTCACCAACTCTCCTGTGGAGAAGAATGTGGATTAAACGCCCAACTCTCCGTTTGTTGCAGACCACAATAAGTCACCAGAGCAGGCTATAGAATTTTGCATGAGAGAAAGGGCTGGGGACAAACTAAATGCATTCAGTATCTCATACTGTAATCACCTGCACGGTTACACATTCTTCTCAGAGTCATCCTTCCACATGTACAGAGGGTTTAACTAGACACGTAACCAGGGAAAAAAGCTTTCTGCCTTTTTTTTCTGCCCTTTGCATAAGAAGGGTCCTCTCCCGTTCTGGGTATACTCAGGTATCAAATAGAACGGGTAACCAAGTAATTTCGTTCTCTCCCAGTTCTGCCTTCAGAAGGTCAGATGCCATGTTTTGAGTTAACAACCGTGGGAGTAAGACTTACATTCGTCACAGTAACTGTTTCCACAGCAGGGAGTAACAGCTGCGTCACTCATGACCTCTTTGCAAATGAGACATAACAACTCCTCTGGAACAGGAGCGTCTGAGGAGGAGGAGGAGGACGGCTCCTCTGGTGAAAAGGGAGGCTTTTCCTTCTTTCCTCTAGCATACGCTTCCCTGGAGGCGGGGCGGGGAAGGAAAAACAACAAGTGAAAGATGGGCAAAGGAGAACTTTTCCAAGCTTTGGATTTTCCGCAAGGAAGGTAAAATAGATGGCATTCTTCTCAGTCCACATTAGCCTTCTAAAGCGTAGGCATTTAGTTTCAACTACTTCTCTTTGGCCACCACACCAGAAGAGGGAGGGGGAACAATTTTCCTTCTGCAGAACTCTCCCATTCATGGGATCAACTAAGAGATTGGCTCAGACTAGAAAAATAATTTTTCAACATCCAGAAATCAGCTGAAATGAATCCCACCTCTCCTCTGCCAGAGGGTCAATGTAAATTGCAGGCTCAGGATCAAGTGAGTCTCCGATTAAATACACTTTATGAATAAAAGAAAACTATGTCTCAGCTTCTACACAAGGAGATCCATGACAGCCACAAACAGAAGTGCTACCAAGTGCATTTCTTCTCAGCCACTCTTGTCACCACACAGTAGGATTTTCTTAGGGTAAAGCAAAACAGGAAAACATCCGTCTGGTTCACACATGAGATTTGATCAAAGCCAGAGGGGGAGGAAATCTCAGTCACACAGCTATTTGCTAAATTGGGCAAGAAGCCTTTGAAACGTCAAAGAGAAGCAAAACGAGCTTTCGAGGAGAATGACTCCAACGGTAAGCACTAGTGAAATCTTTTGCAGACCTACAGATTCTAGGTGTACCACGAGTTGAACCAACTTCCAGGGGTGTGAACAGCAGGACCAGCCTATTTCCATATTAGAAAGTATCACAAATTTTAAGGCGACGATACAATGACGGTGCTTCCTCCCTCGTAATTACAGACGCTGGCCAACTTGCTTGCATTGCCACTCGGACACACACGCATGGTTTCTCTCGTTCCCTTTCTGCTCAGTCCCATTAATCCCATACTTACGCACTAATAATTGGTATGGCGTATTTCCCAGTGCTTGTCAGCATAGCACCCTTTATACTGGGATCTTTCACCTCCATCAGGAAACTCCTCGGAATTCCTGTGCTCCTTTTAATTCTGGGAACAGACTCAAAATTTCTGTCCTGTTAAGAAAAGAAGTGCAGATATCTCTCATCTTAAGACCCACCCTTAAAAGGACATTTCAATGATGATTTTCAGCAGCAAAAGCCTTTAATCCTCTGCTTTTACCCAGTGTAAGGCTTGCTCAACTAAAATACCTTTCTTCCTAAAGGAATATAGCCAGGGTGTCCCAAAGGCTTGAGCAGTGTTTTGAACTCGGTCAACATCCTTTGGCTTAACGTCAGGTTCCTTAAGGGTGAAATATCCCTTGGCTCACCATCCACTCGGAGAAGAGACACAACCCCGCTCCTCCTTCAAAGCGCAGTTCAGAGTGAGAGCTTAACTTGGTGCTCTGAATCCGACACTGAGAAACTGAGATTCACCTTCTCTAGTGAAGGTTGAATTCATATCTCACGCATATACATTCAGCAACTGATGTCAAATGGCATGGCTACTCAGCCAGGTGCTTGTGTAACTAAAACACGCAAACATGGAACGGATGGGGTCGATAGAAACATCTTGGGTTTTTACAAACTACTGAAAACTGTGAACTGTCATTAAAAAGCATTGAAACCAGAAAAATTTCCAATAAAATTGAAATGTATAAAATATGCATGACAGTGTGTGGAGAAAGATCTATGGACATATGTAATGTCCATGGCCTAGAAGGAAGAAAATGTTACATTTATAACTCCAGGTTTCCCATGAATTGTAAAGGGCTTTGCAACATTGCCACATGACCTCTGCGTTTCACCCCAAAAGAAACAATTCTTAACATGAGTATTCATGTATTTGTTACGGAACTGCCAAGGGAAAACAATTTAAAAGTAAGTCACACCAGAAGTCCCCTGCAATCTTACCCCCTTTGTTGGGCAGTTCTTTACACAGTGGCCAGGTTTTCCACAACCAAAGCAAGTATATGATGTCGGAGGTGGACCCAAGGCTTTCTTCGTGTAACTAAAGGTGTTTTGGGGAAAAAAAAGAAAAAGGATGCATGTGTTAAATCCATGTTTGTTAAAACCAACAAGTTTACAGGTTTTCCATCATCGCCAAAGATCGGATTTGACATTATCCACACTTACTTGGCTGGATCATATTCACGGCAAGACTGGATCATCATGGCTTTTATTTTATCTTCTTCGGCAGCATTGGCTTCAGCCAGATTGGCAGTCTGTTGTTTAACAAGTAATCGTTTGAGAGGCACATTAGAAACACATTGAAGCGCACACAGCCAAAGACAACACCACTCACCCAAGCCTGTACAGAGCAGCACAACACTAGCTGAGGTTGCCTGAAAACAGCTGCTTATATAAAAAATAGTTGTGCTGAAAGTGTTCTGGGGAGTCCTTACACCATGAAATGATGCTTATGTGCCTGTTAACCTACTTGAAAAGAGCATTCTTGGGCACTCAAAACCTTAGGCTCAGGTTGGACCTTATAAAGACTTGTGCACCTACTCCAGTTTTCTTCCAAGTGGACTGAAGCTATGCACAGAAAAAGTTAGACCTGCCGCTATTATTAAAGGGATCTTTAAGCTCCAGTCTATTTGAAGGAGAAGACAGCCACTGTACATTGAATTGAGAAAGATGAAGGCAAGTACCATTGTTTACATTTGCAGCATCAGAAGGATACACAACTTAAAGGTCAGGGAAGTTGGTTTTGCTTGCTGAAATTCAGCTTCACACACAGAAGCATTACAGAGATTCAAGCTTTTTAGAGCCCCTCAGCAAGACAAAAGACTCTTTTCAGTAGAAATTGGACCACTCATGCTGTAGGCAGTCCAAACTGCACGTTCCCCCCTGCTAAATTCTTCATATTAACTGACGTAACTAGGAACATTTTCACAATCTACACTGTCTGTGCCTCAACAAATTAGACCGTGTTGTCCATTCTAGATATACTGCAATTTATGAAATTGTGCAGCATTCCAAGAACGGATCTATAACTATAATGACCTGAAATTCAAAAATAGCCATGCCATTGCCCATGCGACAGAAACGCTTCTACTTTGGCTGTTGCAACCGCCCCCAAGATGTCCATAACCAACAGCCAATTCAATTCTTCTGTGAACATTGTGTTCATTTCCAGTGTAAACCTAACGAAATGTGTGAACAAGTCAACAGCTTCTGCAGGGCTGCTGCTTTGTGTCTTGAAGCTGAGTCATACTGCAACACTATGTGGAGGCTGATAAGGTGCTCCCCTTGGATCTTCCCAAAGTGGGAACTGCTCTTCACAGGATACTATCAACAGCTACACAGGCTTTAAAGTTAAAATAAATAAATTATTAAAAACTACATTAAATTTTTCTTCCCATTACAACAGTTATCCTGCTATAGATCACAGTGTACAATTTAAAAATTTGAAGCAAACACTTTTTTTTTAATGTATTTGACAGGAAAAAAAAATATATATACCTTAATCAGCTGGGCCAGAGAAAGAGGTGCAGAAGAGTCATCACTCTGTTCACAAAAAATTAAAAACATCTTTAAGTTTTACAATCAAAACCTAGCAATAGTTAACCTCGACGGTAGTCGGAAATTCTGCACTATATCCTCTGAGCATCACTGAAAGAGGCATTTCCAACCTAGTGTCATTTGCCTGTGTTCAAAACAAAGTCCAAACCCACGACAGCTTAGGAGTGCCTATGTGGTTAAGGAGAAGAAACTAAAACAACCAAAGACGCTTGAGATTACGTATTGCTCCAGAATGTCTCAGCCTTGTCAAATGCTCACAACTGCTTAAAAGTCCAAGGGGTAAGGAAGCTGTCAACTGTCCGCTAAAAGGGATTCTAAAACAATATTTATGTTTCTTGGAGAAGGAAGCATCACTACAGGAAACTTATTTTCAGTGTAGTTTGTAAATCAATCAGTTAGCGTCTCATCATTTATAAATGCACACGGCTATGCCTTTATGAACACAGCCTAGTTGCCTGTCAAAATTAAGCATGGGCACATCAGCCCTGAAACAGGAACTCTGCCTCTCCTCTCCATAAGTTTAAAAATGCCAGGCTCACCACACCCCACAAAACCCAAATGCAAACACCACTCCAAAGCATCCGCCATAAAAGAAACCCACCACTTTATCAAGAAAAAAAATAAGCTGCTCAAATTATTGAAATTAAGGTGTCTGCCATGACAGAGTAGCCTATAAAAACTGAGAAAATGGATTTCTTGTCGTGTATTAGACCGCAGGCCACACTACGCAAATTAGTTTGGGAAGTGTGAGAATTTAATATTCTTCTCCTTGCCAGCAGACCAAAACCAAGTCTTAATGATGACGAAAACATGGATTCAGAGCACAATCCTGGGATTCTTTTTTTTCTCCTTTGCAACCACACTCCTCCCTCCCAGCTACCTCCTGCAACAGCTTGCAGGAATGAAGTCCTCAGGCCACCAGTCAGCAACGGACTGCGGCATTTACTGGGAACTAAGATGACATGCGGTTTTTCCACAAGTCAAAAGGGTAGCTCTCATCTGGTTCCTTTTCCAGGATATTGAATTCTATGATGCCACAAGCAGCAGTTAAGCTGACACTAGTAAAACATCATCAGAAAGACATCCGAATCACTGCTTAGTTTTTTAGAAACGTAGAATAAAATTTCTATGATGCTGAATCAAATACATTGTACATACAGCATCTATGTTTTAGTGGAAAATATATTAGGTTAATGTTGGGGAAATTAACACAAGGCTACATTGATTGGAATTAAGTGCAGTGTGTAGAAAAAAGTGTGAGATGGTGTTTTACATACGCCTCTTGATATTCCACTCACTGGCTCAGTTTGACATCTGGAAGAAGAAATAAAAGTGATCAGAACTTAAAAGAAAGCCCTTGTGCCCAACATACAGCAGTGACGACAGATTACAGAACTTGAACATCAAAACGTGATGTGCTGATAGTCTAGTGCATGTGGAAACGTATTCATATACATAAACGGTTCTCTCTTGGTACCTTCAGTGCAACTAAAAAAAACCCCAGAAGCCCATTTCTACTTTGTCAGAAAATTACTCTAAGACTTACAGAAATAGAACACCAAAGTGCCTCAGATATTTTGTCTCTGCTACGAAAGTATCAAAAATATGAAGTCTGTACTACAGTTTTGTGTCTTAAACATGGTGACTAAAAATAGTAGTAGAAATGTCACCTGAAGGCAGTGCCTAGGATTTTCTGCGATTTAGGAGTCCTGTAGGGAAATAAAAAAAAAAAAAAAGGGACTTAATTGCCAGAATTTGCTTTAAGATAACCTTGAAAATGCTACAGTATTTGGGGAAATATTTATTACATCTGGGAACTTGCTGAGATTCCACATACTCATTGATCTGTATCTGCATGCAGATCATCATGAATGAGACATGCAGCCATCGATGTAGTGAACAAATAATTCCTGCATCATCCCAAGTGTCCCATCAGCAGAGCTGGCAACCCTTGGTCTTTCCCCTCTAGCTAGTATGCAAAAACACCAGATTTGGGGCATAAGGATACCTGCCATATGCCACCCCCCCTGCCCCAAATAGACGCGGAAAAACTGAGAATCAGACTCTTCTGAGATGGGAACAAATTCTAAGTTTACACTCCAGTGCGTACCTGTCTTCACTCTAAAAGCAAGACAAGCAAACACGTGTAACAAGGAATCTCTCCACGTAGAGGAAACAGCATCGAAAACTTGGCGCTCAGAAAAAACAACCCCAAGATCAAACCAAATAGAATCATTCTTAACAGTTACCGTTGTTGGAGTTTGAACCCCATGTCCCAGCAGGCCGAAAAGCATAAGTTTACTTTGGGACAGGAACAATAAAATCTACCCCATTACAACAAAAAGTAACAGCAGCTTTAACCAGAAAGATACAATCTGAGTGCCTCTGGAAACGAACATCAATTAGAAAAGGTAACACACCCAAACCACTAACACAGAACACAGTGCTTTATGGATACCTACAGAACGTATGTTTTGCGGGTAGCTTTAACTCCTCCGACAGGGATTCTTCTCACAATTACTGATGAGTTCTTAGGAATCAGGGCATTAGCCTCTGTGTATTCTGAAAACAACATAAATGCAGAAAAAAACATTAGTCAATTCATAAGAATGTATATGAATATGTAATTACACAGCGCGGCAGAGAGGGAAGCCCTTTGCAGATAGAAAAGCCAGATTTCAGATGTAACGGTGCATTTTTATCGTCTCAGCACACTAGCAGTACATTCCAAGAAATCTTCAGGTTTGAGAACCAAACGCAAGCAGCACAATCTTTTCCAGTTTTTTTTGAGAGAGCGTGAATGCCAACAGCAAAATGCTCCCAAAGGTCACTAAAGGAGAGTCTGCTAGCGCATGAGGTTCTGTCCTGATCTAGCTTAAGTGGCTTTTGCTTCTGTTAGGCTACAAAACCAAGGGATCTTTGGAGAAAAACAAAGCACAGCCAAGTCTCACCTGTGTAAAGCAGATCTGAAGTCAGACAAGCTTGCCCTGCAACAAAACAGGCCCTTAGCTAAAGCATGAAATCTCTGCGCCGTTGCTTTCATAGCTGTTCACTAAAAGCGATTCGGCCACGCTGCTGGTGCTCAAGGCCGACAGAACACAGAAGACAGCCGGCCACCTCTGTCTATGGCTTGCAGCTTAAGACTGCAGACTTAAGACTTAAGGGATGTGGTACCAGTTGGCTTTAATACATTTCTATTTCCTTCGCCTTGATTAATTGAATTCATTTTGGTTGATGGCACCTTAATAAAGGTGAAGTCAAACAACGCAGACTAAAAAGTTAACTTTCTTTTTCTTCTTTTAATAGGAAAGGATTAAAGCTGGAGCACTATTCCTGAAGTGCCTGGAAATTTTTGTTTGCTTGATTTGAATTTAACAGATGCCAGCTTAGTCTAGCAGCTCTCGGACGAAACTGGCATCTCCCAGCAGGAACCTTTTCCTCCTGGGCAGCAATATCCCCGAGCAGAGACTTGGCAACAAATCTTTCTATTTCTGAAAAGTCACACCCCAAGGCCTGTAATCACATTCAAACTTGTCAAGACAGCAGCTTACCAAACTGAAATATCATACTAAGTACCACGAAACCATTATCATCTCTGAGAATCAAGCACCACTTTTTAGGTTTAAAAGAATTTATGACTTCTCTAAGAACGTTTCTTACGTATAGTCACCATAAATGTTCTGCCGGAAAACTTCAGTAGTGCCCTGATATGGTTCACACGTAGTACCAGGGAAAAAAAATGCTTAGAGACATATGGTGAAATGATGCTCGATAGCACCTGAACGACAATGTCTTTGGTGTAGAAAAGAAGCGATATTAACAAGAAATTCCAAGGTGTCATTTAGATACGGAGAACATCCATGGCAGAGGGGCCATTAGAGGGTCTGCACAGATGGTAACTCACAGCTACACTCTTGATCCAAAGTGTTGCTAGCGAGCAGTTGCTGCAACAGCCACCAAGCCAGTTTTCCAGTGCAGTGGAGTAAAGCAAGGTGATCACAAAACGAAGTCACCAAAGACAATTTATTTCTTCAAAGTAGCCACCTGTTCTCTTCCCATCACATTATCGCTTCCCACCCCGTGTAAGCCCCCGCGCCGCTTGCCCTCCCAGTCCCCCCGCAGGCCGGCAAGATGGGCCTCAGGCTGACTCAGGCTACGTGGGGACGAGCCACAAAGAGCAGAGCGTGGCTCCCACAGGCCATGGCCATCACAGGGTGGTCTGTGACACTGCCAGACGGGCAGTCCCTAAGCCCCCACGCCCGCTACCCCCACGCACCTTCTTTGGTCTGGGCGTTGGTGATCTGCAGGTCACAGGTGGCTGCCTTCAGCTTCTCCCGGCCCATGATCTGGCGCTTGAGGTCACACAGGGAGATGTGGAGGCCGGTGAAGGTGACCGTGTCATAGCTCAGCTTGGAGGAGAACTTGTAGTGGACGCACGACATGGTCGGGGCCTGCTCCCCGACGGCGTCTACTACAGCGGACCGAGGGGGCTGAGCTCACCCCCGCAACAAGTCCGGCCTGCGGCCCTCAGCGACGGGCGGGCGGGCAGATGACGGGGAGAGGCCCCTGCGGCCCCGGCTCGGCCTCTGCTCCCTCTCTCACGCAGCGCTCCCAGGCCCAACCACTCGCTGTGGGCACTCGGGCACCTCTGCCTCAGCGTTCCGTTGGCGGTTTAACGGACGCCAGCCGCAGGGGCTGCCCTGATCGCATCACTGCGCGTGCCCAACGGAACACTGCACCCCCCCGCGCCTCACCTGGCCTGTGGTGTCCCTCCTGTCACCCCCCTGGGCCTGCCACTGCCTGGTGTCCTGTCACACCCCAGGCCTGTGGTGTCCCTCCTGTCACCCCCCTGGGCCTGCCACTGCCTGGTGTCCTGTCACACCCCAGGCCTGTGGTGTCCCTCCTGTCACCGCCCTGGGCCTGCCACTGCCTGGTGTCATGTCACACCCCAGGCCTGTGGTGTCCCTCCTGCCACCCCCCTGGGCAGTCACTGCCCGGTGTCCTTTCACACCCCAGGCCTGTGGGGACCCTCCTGTCACCCCCCAGGCCTGTCACCGCCTGCTGTCCCTCCTGTCACCCCCAGGCTGTCACCACCCGCTGTCCCCTCCTGGCAGCAGCCGGCCAGGACAAGACAGCCTGGGGAAGATGCAGTGGGCTTTGCCGTGCGGCACTTGGCTGCCCGTGCCCAGGCCCAGCGAAGGGAGGGGACATCTCAGGGTGTCCGAGTGTCTCTTCTTGCATTTACGGGAAGTTCGGTCAAAGAGCCAATGGCCATTGATGGTTATTGCCATAAACCCATCTGCTTGTACTGGTACCGCTTCCACAAAAAGAAGACGACAGGTCATTGTCAGAGGAGACTCCCTTCTGAAGGGCACAGAAGGCCCATATGCAGACCGGACCCACTTCTTAGGGAAGTCTGCTGCCTCCCTGGGGCCCCAGTTAAAGCTGTGAAGAATAAGCTTCCTACCCTGGTACGGCCTCAGATTATTCTCCATTATTGATTTTTCATGTAGGTAGTGACAAAGTTGCAGCAAGAAGTCCAAGGGCAATCAAGAGAGACTTCGGGGCCTTGGCACGACTGGCTAAGGGATCAGGAGCACAAGTAGGTTCTCCTCGGTCCTTCCAGTTGCAGGAATGCTGACGGAAGGAACAGGAAGAGCCAGCAGCTTGAGCCCGGTGACACCGGCAGAATTGGGAGGTTTTTGATCATGAGCTGGTCCACACGACACCAGGCCTGCTGGTGACAGGTGGGGTACACGTGTCTCAAAGGGGGAAAAGGGTCTTTGCACAGGACTTAGCAGGGCTCCATGAAAGAGCCTTAAACTAGATTCGAAGGGGGAAGGGGATAAAACCCGGCTCGCTAGAGATGAGCCTGGGGGCGGCACGCCGATGTTTGAGGGATGGTGCTAGCGAGGTGCTGCAGTCTGCCAGCTCAGTGGAGGTAGGGAGCATGGAGAGCTGTGTGACAGCAAAGACGCAAGGGTTATTGATGTGTTAGAAACCACAGCAGAACTGCCCCTTTGGACTTCCGGAGGGCATACTGGAGTCACTGTGTTCAGCCAGCTGGGCAGAGGATAGGGAATCCCCCATATGATGCGTCCCGTCTGCCTGGTGGGCCTGTCCCAGGGAAGGCAGGGTGCAGTTCTAAGAGTCTCTCGCTTGCTCACTCTCCCTGATAGCCTCAACCTAGTCACCTCCTCCCGCAGCTCGGTCACTACGTGGAAGAGTTCCTCTCCCTGGGCGCACCTCCCACAGCTGTGCTCACTGCTGCCGTCCATCAGCATTGCATCCGTCCGTTGCCTCAGCCGAGGACACTGGGACGGACAGAGCGAGCGAGAGTAGGTCAGTTGAGGTATGAATGACAGTGGCAACACAAAGACTGGAACTAAACAAGAAGCCAAAGCCAAACAAGCCAATGGCCTAATCCAAGAACAACCCAAGCATCCTGCCTTCCTACTGCCAAAACAGGACGGTGGTTCATACCTTAAAGGCTACTTAGCCCTTTGCAGGACCGGGCCTAGACATGAAGACTACAGCGCTAAGCTGTTTTACAGGGGGGTTTTTTCCTTTTTTTTTTTTTTTTAAACACTGGGTGGCTGTTGCTTCACTTGCTCTTTTGACTGTCACAATTTCAAAGTGAGTGTACAGCTTATTCACAGGGTGAGAAGGAAGGGGACCTTCCAACTGAATTTGCTTTCCCTTGGAAATGGCTGAGGCAGGCAAGCATTTGTGGTCGTTACCTCTCTGTCTTAAGCCCTGTTTCGTCTTCAAAATAAATTCAGGAGCCAGAAGGCAGGAAGAAGAGAAACGGTCATATTTTACTCCTTGAGGGGCTGGGTTGTTCTCCCTCCTACCACCATGACTGTGACCATTGGCTTCTTTATCCATCCACCTGTCCCACAGCACAAGCGTTGAGGTTCTATAGAGTTTTATTCTCAGTTCTGCTCTGAGCTGGCATGGGAGAAAGCCGGTTTGAAGCACTAGTGGCTGCTGCCGTTCTTATTCGCTTCCTTTGCTTCCGTGATCAGCGGCGTCAGGCTGGAGAGAGGCTTGGCTAATTTTAGGAATGGATGCTGTGCAAAGGAAAAAAAGAAATGAACCATTACTTTCCAAACTCAGGTACTCACAGCCTCAAGCAGCATTTCTCTGGTTATGGGGAATACGCTGAAACAGGACTGAGGGGACCATCTGCACCTGCGTCTTCATGTCCAGTACCTTGCTATCACAGGCAAACAGGGTCCAAAATCCCATTAATCCCTTTATCAAGTTGTCTTCAGCGTGCTGGCATTTCTGCCCTGCCAGCACTCTGGGAATGCTGTTTGCTCTCCCAGGGCCTTGTTCCTTTCAGGAAACGCAAGTTACTTACTTAGGTTCCTGTTTTTTAAAGACATGGGCTATCTGAGTTGTCAGAAAAGAGCAGAGGCATAAACCGTTCCTTAGGGAACTCCAATAGCTCTAGGAAATGTTTATGCCAGGAGTATTTAGGCCCATGTGTTCTTCTGAAGGCCACGGAGGTACAGGTTTTCAGCACCAAGACAAGAGCAGGGACACCAGAGACAGAGCGCTGACGGACTCAGCTCTGGCTTGCAGCGAGAGCAGTGGCTACCATCCCATTTGCCACTATGTAGAGCTGAATATACTACCAAAATTCAACACAGGGCCGCAAAAATGATCAGAGGGACAGAATACCTCTCCTAGGAGGACAGGCTGAGAGAGTTGGGGTTGTTCAGCCTGGAGAAGAGGAGGCTCCGGAGAGACCTTTTTGCAGCCTTCCAGTACTTAAAGGGGGCTTCTAAAGAAAGATGGGGACAGGTTTTTTAGCAGGGTCTCTTGCAACAGGACAAGGGGTCATGGTTTTAAACGACAAGAGGGTAGATTCAGGCCGGATCTAAGGAAGAATTTTTTTGCAATGAGGTGGTGAAACACTGGTACAGGTTGCCCGGAGAGGTGGTAGATGCCCCATCCCTGGGAACATTCCAGGCCAGGTTGGATGGGGCTCTGAGCAACCTGCTCTAGTCGAAGATGTCCCTGATCACTGTACGGGGGTTGGACTAGATGACCTTTAAAGATCCCTTCCAACCCAAACCGTTCTATGATTCCACTTCTTTTCCTTTTGAAAAGCACCAAGACTGGAGACTAATATGAGGGGGTTCCGTCTCATGCCTTTGAGTTTAGCTGGTGAGAAAACCATTACATAGAACAGCTGTTCCGCTTGCAGCCGTGCCCCCTTTTACCTGCAGAAGTTCCTTGGCAGACCCTCGCCTGTCCACATCCACCTCCAGGCAGCAGCTCAGAAAGTCGCGAAACACCGCGGACAATCGCTCAGGGTTCTGCAGCTCTGGTGTCCCGTTCGTAGCGATCAGATGCAGCGCCTAGAGAAAAAGGGAACATGAGACTCCACCTGTTTCCTTCATATCCATAACTGCCCAGATAGACCCCATTTTTTAAGGTTCAGTCTCCAGTGGCAGTTTCTTCCCTGGCAGGGGGTCAGACAGGATTTTTCTATAGCTACATAAAAAACCTTGAGGCAGCCACAGCTCTTCCAATATCAAAATGATCTTGCCTTGACAGCTGATTTCACGGACTGACCTGGTTAGTATGAACTACATCGGCAAAAGCACATTTTGCTTCTCCAAGTAGTGACAGGCTTGTGACAGTGACAGTTTACAGCCTCTTTTAAAGAGTGAATTTGGCTTAACGCTATTATTTCAGAGGATTACTACTGAAAATGCATCTCGGCGGGGCTCACTGTTCCCTAAAGTACAGCTTCCATAAAGCAAAGGTAGCCAAGTTTTTTGCTCTGCTCTTGATAAAAATGGTAACCAGATGGGAAAAAAGGAAATCCATCAGCTTAGTCCTTGGATAAAGAAACAGAAACATTGGGAACCTTTTTTTCAACACAGGCACATAAGTTGCATGCACAAATATCTTATGAAGAAAATGCATCTTTGGGCAGATGGGAGCCAAGCTGCAACAACGTCTTTCAGCAGTCTCCAAATTCCAGATCAGCGTCACTTATGTGTTAAGAAGAAAACGTTTAATGCTTGCTATCAGAAAAACGAGTAATTCCATCGCTATGGTAACACTCCGCTACCTCAGAATTGGGAGTATTCACCTGTGTTAAGGGTTGAGTCCTCTGTGGATTCCCCTCCATGTTGTGCATAAATGTCCAGCTGCTCATCTGAATGCACAGTCATTCTGTGCACACAAGCCTAGCCAAACACTTGAAAATTCCAGCCTTTCTCCTCTTCAACAGCATCCAGCCAAAGCTAAGCTCAAGTTTCCTAAGCAAAGCCAAGGATGTTCACTGTCAAGTAGCTGACGGAGTTCATGCAGCAGAGCAAGTCTTCCTGATATTCCTCAGGCCAAGGGAGTACAACGTCATTTTGCAAAACACAGGGTGAGCAGTATCCAGTGTGGTTCGCTTGTAACCAAGGTCTAACATGCTGAGAAGCCAGCGAGATGAGTTCATTGCGCTTTTGCAAGATGTTATGTAGAAACGGAAGACAAACCTTTTGAACTATTCAGACATAAACTTCCAGAATACGTCTAAACTACACAGCAATAATGATAGAAATAGGCCATGGGGTCTTCCATTAAAACGTCTGCCATTACAACAGCTCTGTTCTACTGGCACTTAACTAGACCGGGACCACATTGACTTTGCTATTGTCCTCTTAAATACAGAGGACAATTTCCAAGCCTAAAAAGGCAAAGAAACGATCCTAGAGTAAAAACAATAAAAGGAAGCTTCTTTCCTTTTCCCACAACATAAATGTCACAAAATCAGTCTGATCCTGTCCATCTGCAGCTGACCTCAGCCACCGGACACAGTGGTGAGCTGGAGTGCCTGTCCTCACTACGCTTCAATTGCGCTACCCGAGGGATGATACTTCTCCTGCGGGAAAGGACTACAGCACCAACGGCAGCTTTGGGGATTTTACTGCAGCCACATTCACCTGAGTGTGAAACAGGAGTGCCAGGACAAATGGAGCTCTTTTAGTTACTTGTTTCTTCTCAGAACATGAATCCCAAAGAAGAGTCATCTTCAGCTCAGTACGTCCCCTTTTCAGTATTTCCACCAGAACAGGGAAAGGTCTACGGGAAGCTGAAGTACCTTCTTATCACATATCTTTTGGTCTCCTATGATATGCAGCTGGCAAAGAAAAGCAAGTACGGTACAAAGGAAAGGAGCGTTCGCAGTAGCTGCAAAGGGGCAATAAGCTCATTAATTTGTTTCACATGCCAAGAAACAAGAAAGGCTTCAGCAGACCATTACAGCTGCAGTCTGTGAAAGCAAGATCCTAAAGGTATCCAGGCCACCCAGATACGTGACAGAACAACATACAGATGATTAAGAAGCCTGAAACTGTAGAAGATGTGCAGCATTTGAAAAAAATGCTACAGTTTTGAGACAAATTGATGCGCTGTGGTTAAGAAATGAAAAAGAAATGCTTAAGGCTTTGTTTTGTTTCTGTGGTTTTCTGTTTGGTTTTTTTTTTAATTGAAATCAGGAGGAGGTCCAACCTGAATTTCAAAGGGTTTTTATCACACCAGTGTTTGTCCCCCAGGCCCTCGGCATGCGCCGGATGGAAGGAAATCACAGTGAGAGGAAACAAATACCATCACAGACACATCCAGGACACACATGGCTCAAAAATTGTTCATTCCTGTGAGTTCTGCATCAGCTGGAAAGAACGTGAGCAGCATGGGATGCGCCTGCTCTACACGTGGAAAACAACACTGCATCTACATGAAGACTGCTGCTAACTCTAGGACTAATGAGCCTTTCATGCCCTTACAATTTATTTAGGTGTTTAAGTAACGGAAGCTCCTGTGTGCCTTCCATTATTAAAACAATCCTTCATAAAAAACAAATCAATCCTGTCGGGGTTGATTGACCTTAATAAAACTAGCTGATAACTGGGGAACTTCAGGCAGTCCATCACTGTTCCTAGCTCAGGGGCAACAACCGCTGAAAAAGAGCCCAGGAAGCCAATGCAGATGGAAGCAACTTCAGGTGCCTGATTTTCATCTACCACAGTTTTACTAAGACACCTGAAGATGCCTTGAAGCTCTAAGTGTCCAAGCTGATCGTATCTCCAGCAGGAGATGAGGCATATATGGAGAAAAAGAGCATCTCAAAGAATCTGGGTGAGGGCAGGAAGAGCTGAGTTTGGTCAGAGAGAAGAAATCCAGTGATCTTTCTAACAAACAGTTGACCTGAGGCTTCTTGAGGAGCCCTAATCAGCATTTGAGGCAGGGAACCTTCAGCATCCCGACCAGTCACGCTAATGCTCTTCATGGGTTTTTGCTGCCTTATGCAAGGCAAATGCATTTTTTGCAAGGGTCTCCCAGGGAAGCAGGTGGAGTATGGGCTCCTCTCTTTGCTTGGCCGGGGGTATTTCCTGACCATTCTCTTGTTTCTTCTTTCAGTCTGCAGTACGCAGTCGGGGTGCCACAGACCAGAGAGAGCACAGCCTTACTGCTATGAGAGAAGCTAAAGGTCAGGCTCTATTTTAATTCTAGCCTTAATAAGAATTGCGTATGTATAGGCATAGAGCAAACTTAATTTCCTCCTGAATTCCTGCATCCTGTCAGGAATTAACTGTGCAGCATTGAGCTCTGTTTCAGCTCTCAGTCATGAGGTGTTATCTTGGCAGACATTCCTCCACTATGACACGCTCCTTTGGTATAAGAACTGGTCATTTCATTTTAAGGAATTAGGACAAAACTGGAAACTTCAAAACATCAAAATACACTAGTGTACTACAAGTACCTGTGCCAAAACAGACTTGTAGAAAAGCATTTGCTAAGAAGTGATTATGGCATTACTAGAACCAGTGACACTTCCTGAAAGGCGCAGGTGAGCAATTGGCACTGATCTGAGTTTGGAAAGACTTCTCCTGCACGTACAGTTGAAATATTTGTCATAAAAATTCCCCAACTGGAGGATCTTGCTGCTGAAAAATTCTTGTCATTCAGAGATACAACTCAAAGAGAGTTCTAAAAGCACATGAGAAATCTCAAGCGTGGTTGAGGGCAAAAATGACACATTTCTGAACAGTCTACATGTCACTTCTCTTTTAAGGTCCCCCTATTGACATAAGGAAAGCTACAATATATGCCGATATGCTCCAGCGACATATTTAGAAGCAGCCCTTGGTGGAACTAGTTCAAGCTGGTGTAACTGGGATTTTGTCTCATGGGAGACAAAACATGGGGCAGGTTAGAAAGACGGTGGTCTCTGGTTTTATTCGCACCTTACCCTGAGAGGATGAGCGTTAACGTAAGGAGGTTCTCCTTGCGCCATTTCAATTGCCGTGATCCCAAGCGACCAGATGTCCACTTTGGGCCCGTATGCGTTTCCCGACACCACTTCTGGTGCCATCCAGTAAGGAGACCCGACCATCGTGCTCCGTTGACTCTGCTCAGGGGTGATCTGAGCACACAAGCCAAAATCAGCTGAGGAGAAAAACAAGTACTCTTAAAGGCAGCTTGATTTATGAAACCAAGCAAAAGAAATCCCTTCCAGATGCCTCAGAAGGCGTTGTTGAATCTATCTGGTAAAGCGGCCATGCTCTGTTTACTCAGTGCTCGAGCCAAGGAAATACTGAAGTGGCCACTTAAAAACCCCTCAAGTTTCATGCAGTGGCTTTTATTCACTTGAAGCTTTAGATTATTCTTTATTACTATCCCTTCTGGAAGGGACCTACACAAACCGAAACCACTCTTTACACCTTTTTCCTTTCTGTACCTCTCTGGACGTTGGCACTGTGCTCTTAGCTCGCAGCAGTGGTCTGCCAGTGCACTACCACAGGCATCGCTTTTGGGTAACAGGCAGTCAGTCAAAAGCAGCCCCACACCACATCCTGGGAATGCTGCACCTGACCAAGGATACCTACTCAGTTTGACAGATCCATCCATTCCGAGGAGGATATTGTCGCTTTTGATGTCTCTGTGGATCACTTGGTTGGAATGAAGGCAATCCAGAGCTTGTAGGCACTCATAAATAAAAAAGAAACATGAGGGTAAAACTTACTTAGTGATCACACAAGAAAAGAAATGGCTCTAAAGGATTTAATTTCTAGATGAATTGAGAGTAATGGCAGAGTATTGTGCTCTCAAGAGGAAGAGCTTGCTGCTTCAACACAGAGTAATAACTTCCTAAACAAAGGCGTAGTAGCTTTTGAAACAGAAATGTCAATTCTTGGCACAGACTGTCCCCTGAAAGCACACACGGAATGACTGCTGCTGCAGGGAATGTGCTATCTCCACCCAGGTGACAAACTATGGTTTGCCAAAAACCAAAAAGTCCCTTCCTTCGGTATAAGATGGATCACTTTTGAGTCGGAGGTCGCATGAGAAAGATTTTATTGTTAGGCTTGACGGCAGATCTGGAAATAGCGTGTTAGGCATTTTTCAGGAGCAACCACCGTTTTGGGTGGAGTGCTATTCTTTTAAGCCGAGGACTGGGATGAAGGAGCCCCTATTTTTCTTTGCTGGTATTTTAAAATTCTGCCACCACCATATTTGCTTGTACACGAAAGGAATGCAGTACAGGCATGCTCCAGGCAAAGGTTTAGAGAGGCAAAGTTGAGAAGAGTAAAACTAAAAACAACAAAAAAAGAAATAGTACAATAAAATTCTATGAGTAAAACAACAGAGTGTAATAAGTGCAGCGATACTGGCAGGCAGTTCACTTAAGATGCTCTTTCTTCTCCGTATCATAAAAGCAACACAGAAACAAAGCTCTGAACATGAAACCTCTCATCTTCTTACCACCTGCTTAGAAGTACCATCCTGTCCCAGTAATGGGAAGCACAGGCGGGATCCCTTACCTCCCTACAGACAGCTGCTATCTGTCCTTCATCCATACATGTCTCCTCAAGAACATCATTTAAAGAGCCTCCAGCTAGGTATTCCATAACCACCCACAGTGTGTCACCGACGAGGTAGCTGAAAGAAGAAAACAATGGCACTGAGATGAGTGTGCACGGCTAAATTACCTCTGGAAAAAGGCTACAGCTGATTTTGTTTCCAAGTCATTCTTACATGAGGACAGGACAACATGAATAGACATTCCCTCTAGGCTATACAGGACTTAGAACCTGTGCGGTCTAAATGAGGAAGGCCCATAAGCGAACAATTAGACGTCCGAGCTGGCAAGCAAGTGAAAAATTGACGTTCAGTAATGGCAAAGATAAATCTTGGACCAGGAGGATGTGTACCAGTGAGGACAGGAATTGGTCAACAGTTTGGAAAACCTACCAGAAAATACATCCAGGAACAGGCGAAACAATTTAAAAAGTGGCAAATTACGTGTTTCTGCAAACAAGAACTTCACCTTCCTGATATCCACAGCAATGGAAAAGAGCAGGAACAGCCCAAAGGAAGTAATTTCGAGGAGGATTTACCAGCACTTATGATAAGACACAGAAAAGATGATCAACTTAACCACAAAACCAATCAAGCCAACAACAAAACAACATGGAGGTAGGCTGAGATGGCTGTGACAGGTCCTTGAAAACAGTCTTAAGCAATATATGCCAGAAAAGATTAATGCAGACAAAATGCAGTCTCCTCCCATACACTGGCTATGAGTAGATAAACAATAGAGGTCAATTTTCTGCCAGTGACCAAAGGGGTTTTTAAAAAGGTTTGGCTTGCAGCATGTAAATGAACATTCACGTGATCATACCAGAACTACTCACCTCTCTAAATAGTTCACAATATTGGAGCTCTTGTTTTCTCTCATGATGAGGATTTCGTTAACTATTAGTTCCTTTTTGGGCTGTTGTTGGAGATTAATTTGCTTTATGGCCACCTAAAACAACAGGGAAAGCCATTAACTTGAGTAGCCTGTTGCACAAGGTCCCAATGAACATGGAGCGCGTGTTTTTGGAATGACATAGCAGAGCTGTGCCAAACTGTCTTGGTATCAGACCAAAGAGCTCAGTAACTTATATTACAACACCCAATTTCTCTGCTAGCCTGGGTGCTAGTTACAGGACACACGGCCATATACATTTTGTCTTGTAAAATCTGTACAAATGCTCTTTAAACTATCAAGCACGCATCTCTAACAACACTCTCTGGACCGACATTCTTCTCAGATGGTCTTAGTTTACCACCACTATTATTGTTGATGCACAGTTTGCAAGCAGGAAGTGATTTTGTTACTGCCAAGATACACAAAAACTGCTGGTAATGCTTTAGTAATTGTACGATTTGTCATCATTATTTCAGCAACTGCTGTTACTCTTGACTTGACGGCATAACAGAGAGAAAACACAGACGTACATTACATTTCAAAAGCCATACTAAAACAATCATTAAGGTTACACACACAAAAAATACAGTCCTGGCTGTTGCCTTCGCAGGCGTGGCGACCTGGTTCAGGAACGGCACGGAGACCAACCCCAGGCCGCTCGGGCCATCAGCTCGCTGACACCAATGTGGTAGACGGCAAATGGCGTTTATTAGTGTGTGACACGGCGTTATATAGCTTAGGTTTATAACCTCACTTCCGTCTGCTTGCATCATAAATTAAACGCTATTGGCTTTCAGGAGAGGGGCCCTAACTTTCCGTACAGCGCGATATCTTCCGGCCGCCAGACCCTAGCTATCTACACCTGGCACTTCCTAGCTTCTTGAATCTTGATTTTGCAACTCGAAATACACATTCCTTAACACAGTTCAGATTGGCAATTACTTTGAGGGTTTCAAAAAAATAATCCATTCTATGTCATTTGATGGATACACCCCGGGTCCTAAGCAGGGCTAGACCTCTACCTAAGAGCAGTTATAAAGCGCCTCTGTCTAGTCCTGCTCTCAACATGGCACGAAAGAGACCACCCCTCCGCTCCCATTCCTGGGTTTCTAGCCACATTTTCAGGCAGGGTTTGTATAGATTCAAGACCGCTTGCCTTGGAAAAGGAAAGGAATGTGGAGAGGCCACTTTAAACTGGTCACTACAGGGGCTGTCAAAGCTAACGCCGCGCCGCTTTCCTTCAAGATTCGTTTCTCACCCTCCTGGCCCCCACTTCCCTGCAAGCACTTCACGGGCTGTAATGGGCTGTCACCGACACCAGACTTAAACACGACTGTTTGGTTTGGGAGAGATCTTTGCTCTTGATATACTTCTTCTACACTGACAGACAAGAGAATGATTTCTAAACCAACACATTGACGCTGGCAATAAAAATGATACTGTTTTTATCAGTCCCAAAAGCTTGCTGGGATTTCTGAAGGCTGAAGACAGCAGATGATGCATTTTGCCGGCTGACACTAGCCTGTGCTTCAGAGGAACCGCCTTGGCAGTAAAGATCTACTGGCCACCCAAAAGCCCCATCCACCCTTCGCACCAGAGGGGAGAGCACTAAAGACCTGCAAAATCGGCTGGGACTGTGGACACTTACCTCTTGTCCTGTGGTGATGTCCATCGCCATGTAAACAGTTCCTGACGCCCTAGAAGCAAAACAGCAGCAAAGAAAGGAGCACTTTAGTCCCTAGGAGTGAAAGCAAGCCCAGACAGGAGATCGCTGCTGCCTGTAGGGTTTAAAAAACACCTTTGTTCACCCACTCCTTCAGGCAGCAGCGCACAGCACAGCAGCCCACCAGCCCTCTGCCACGCAGGGTATCCAAGAGAAAACTTATGCCCAACGTGAAGAACAAGGGATGTCCAACATGAGGAAAGGATCCACACACAGCTTTCTCCAGCATAGCAAAGCAAGGAAACTATTCTCCAGCCATCCTACAAGGTCACAGCTAGAGCAGGTTAAGGCATGTTGTGCTCCAAACAGGGGATCCTTAGACAGCTTCTTTAGGTGTCAAGAGCCGTCAGCAGCTGCTTCTGTTAGGTGCACCGGACACGTGAAGGACTCTTCATGGTATCTGTATTTTCCTCCTGTGGCAGACACGGGTTGTGTTGTAGAGCCACCAGAAAGAAATGGTGCTCTCATCTGCGGACTAGGCAGTGTGGCGTTTTGCTTGTCATCTGCCTCTTGTTAAAAGAGATTCTTCCCCTGTAATGATGTGAAGGGCCTGAAAGGCCACGGTCAGAGGAAACCCCTTTGGGTTTAAAGTAACTGCAGGCTTGTAAACCCCATTAGTGTTCCTTCTGAGCTAAGCACAGGTTTACACTGCCATCATGTCAAAGCTGATGTCTGCATGGGCAGTGAGGCAAGGGAGAGCCAGCGAGGGAATTCTGAGAAGTGGGAACACCCATCCGGCAAGCGGCCCACTGACTGACAATGCCAAAATCAGTTTGCTCCTTTTCACCTGATCCCCTGGCTTGTTTGTGTACCTGCAGGCTGAAATATGTCTGAAGTACTGCTATCCAACAGGCACCAGGGACGATTTTTTTCTGGAGGATTTTTCCCCATCACTACAAATTGACCTGCAGCATGACAGTCACGAGCTGGTGACGGCAGCACGCTCACTGCTCTGTAAGAAGGGCGTGCCATCTTCAGGCTGCACTAAAAGCTGGAGGAAATCAGTTCAGAGACCCTTTCAGGCCAGATATTAGCCACTTCTCTTCCCACCAGCTGCTGAGGCACCTTTGTACAAGCTCACTCCTAGGATGGGCAAAACAAAAGACGGTGAGGGCGATGGTCATACTGTCACGGTCACACGTGCGTCACACGCATGTTTCTTCTGGCTCTCACTTCTTCAGTCGACACATATCTTTTGAGAGCCTGGCACAGCTCTAAGTGTCCACTGACATTTTACAAATGACAATGAGAACCAAACCTTCGGGTACAACGCAAGCGGCAATCCCAGAAAGGGTTTTTATACAACGAATGGAGCAGAAACACCTTCCCACAAGCGCCCCACCAAACAAGAAGTGTCTACGATAAAGCCTGCCAGAGAAAGAGCGTGAGTGCGTCTGGCTTTCTGCAGCATCTATCAGTTCTAGGTCAGCAACGTGCTACCCTGACTCCAAACCTCACAAGCAGTCACGGTTTCTTTACAAACACTACGGTCACCTGCCTTAACAGGCAGGAAAACATCTCCAGATGTCAGTGAACAGCTTCTGTCAGACACTGACAGCAGCGTGATCCTGGTGCTACACAATGGCGCTGGCCCTCCCAGAACTACGACACAGCCACGGAAACTTTGACCGAGCAGGGAGTCTGTCTGTATTTAAAACGCAAGTCAGATACCTAATTTTGATGCCATTTCTTCTTGCCTCCTCACATCGGAACCATTTCAAATCAATCCTAGTTACAGTAAGCATGGTTGGGCTTCAAAGGGAAATAGCCTGATGGTTTTTTTTCTGTAAACTCCTAAAACCTGCAGGATCCACAAGTGGTCTGCCATCAGGCAGATGATGCATGTTCTCATTAAGTACTTTGTGCTTCAACTCTCTGTTTATTACTGAATTTTTGTTCTTTTCTGCCTCTGCTAGAAAAGAGAGCTTATTATTTAATCTCTGCGTTCTGTTGCTAAACTATGTGGTTATAATCCAGATCACTGAATATCTTTTTAGAGCAAAATATTCGAAAGAAATGGTATTGAGAACTGGTATCTATCTGACAACTAGCAGGTGCTAAGTGGCTCTTTTAGGCAACAAAGTTTTTTCGCCATTCTTTAGCGTGGCCAGATTATTTTGCGACATACAAAAAACTACTCCCCCTTCTCCCCCTAAGAACATAAGCAAATAGGGGCCACACACTTGAGGGACAGTAGACCTTCCCGGTCCTGCTCCTTGCTGCAGACAAGACATTGGCTCCACCAGGTTGTCTTTGGCCGTGCCTTCCGACCGCACTTATAAATTTGATCGGTACTGAGAGACAGGAGAATCTAAATCCAGGGTTGTCTGAACATGTCTGGAGCTTGCCCGACTTCACGCTTGATATTACACCAGCAAAATACCTGGCCCATTTTTCGTGTCAGTAACTGTGGTCGGACTTACCCTTGGCCAATTTGCTCCAATTCAGTATATTTCTTCTTAGGATCTCCCATGCTCACAACGCTCCCTGAAAGAAACAAAATTAAAGATGCTCACTGCAAACTGGAGATACCAACTTCCAGCAGGTCAGAAATGCAGCTCCACTGTCTGGGCTTGTGAGTCGTTTGTAGCCACTTGGGCAACAACAACAACAACAACTTCGTCATACAGGCAGCTCCACAGCACAGACAGCCTCCACAAAGACGGATTTTCTACAGTCCTTTGGAGAGTTACCTTGACAGCAAACTAAGAGCATGGAGAAACATTCACAGCAGACAGGTATCAGAAAAGAACAAGCACCAATGCAAGTGTTTGTTGTCGAGAAACACTAACGAGCGCTGGAACAACAGAGCCTTTATTTCCTTAGGAATAAATACTCTGTGTGATTCAACAGAAGGTTTAATACTACCAAAGATTACATGCACCTTGGGTTCTGGAATCAATTTTGATGAACAGGTGCCATTTTCAGAACAGGAAAAATACTGCAGAGTGTTTCCAGGAGGGGATCTTCTCAACCTTTCAGCAGTTTGCCGGAAGAATGCCTTTATGTTTTTAAAGAACAGCTTCTCACGTTCATTCACCAGGAATGATGGGGTTTTAAGAACTATCACCATCATCCACTCATTACCAGGCTAAGTTCTGAAGACCTTGCTTATGCCACTCTAAGAACCACACTGCTTGTCTGCAACCTGACTGGGATTGACACGCACTTGTCCTGTCTACCAATATTATGCTTATTCACAAGTACGATAACTTACTGTCTACCAATATTATGCTTATTCACAAATAAGCACAGCCGTGGTGGACAGCACGAACAGCATTATTCCTCAGGCTGCCGCGTTACACAGGCAGCTGCACAAACGAGATGCTGATCATTCCAGCAGTAAGGCTCAGAAGCCAGGCCAGATGGGGTGCTGCCGCCTCCCGGCAGCTCTGCGCTGCAGCAGCGGGAAGGCAGGGCCGGCACATCTGGCACAGGGCATGGGACAGAAAGAAATACCGAATACGTACTCAGTTTCTCTAGGATGTCCTCATCTGTCAGCCCAGATTTTGTCTCCTGCCCGTCTGTGTTTCTGGACAAAGCGTTTGATTGTCCACATTGCAGAGTGGTGGCCACTTTAGCTGGTGCCAGCGCAGCGGCAGGTTCAGTTACAGAGCATGAGTAGATCTGTGACAAGAAAAGGCGTTGTATCAGAAAGCTGGCTTGCAGAGATGCCCCTAAGATTATATTGCAAATGCAAATGCTTACGAAGATGCCTCTTCTCTGCTACTAAGATAAATTCACGGACCCTATCAGAATCACAGGAAACTCATGACTAAATGGGAAAGTTCAAACCCGATTGTCAGGGTGTCAGTGGCCTGGGTGAAGCACTGTCATGGTAGGACTGCGGCCCGCAGAGTCTTCACCCGCAAGTGCTGTCTGACCAGAAACATGCAGCTCTGAATTACCCCAAATACAGTGCTATCCAACGCTGGGACTTACTGGTTTTGTATGTTCAGGCCAGGGTGCGGGAACAGCGGGAGGTTCAATGCCTTCTTCCTCCTCCTCATCACCTTCATCCGCTTCTTCAGAAACAGGCAGAGCTGGTGGGGGTTCACATGCTGGTTTTGTGCCCTGTGGACAGACGGGAGCATAAGCGACAGTCACCACTTTGGCACTTGGGAGCTTTGACAATTACACACCACTTGGGTCTGCTCAGACATCTTCAGGAACCAATCTGGACATGCCTGTAGTCCTACAGGCCCCGGTGCTAAGTTACACGTGGCACAGCACAATTTAAAGGTTACAAATGACCCTGCTGTTTTGTTAAGTTGTCTTGGCGTTTTTCATTCTTGCTGAAAACAACTTATCCATGCCCGTGCTTAGTCAAAGTCCAATTTTACAAAATGTCATGCTTGGATATATCGCTAGAAGTCACATCTAGTTGCTGGTTCATTGCTTTGGCATTGTATCTACAGTCATGGTAACAGTTAATTAAGCTAACAGGTATCTACTTATTCGAATGTGGTTAAATACAAGGGTTTAGGAACCCTCCTATTTAACCCCAACCTTTGCTGCTGCTGCAAAGACGCTACGGTTGACTTTCCTTCAGCCTGCAAGGCTGGCACTCTGTCACAAAAGGCAAATCTCACAGCTTGCTCCACCATTCTTAAATGCTAGGAAAGCTAAAGGTTACTTTCACACTCACCGAAGGATGGGTTTCTCGGTATGCACGGGCGATTTTACCTGCAATGCGCAAAGGAAAATTAACCAGATGCTGTTATAAAAATGCCTTTTGTGGGGAAACCCACAGAACAAGGAAATCCAAAGAGACAACATGTTTCTTTCACAACATCCCTCCAGGAGCAACAGCTATTTTACATAGAGAGGAGGGTAACAGGACAATAGAAAATTCTACACTTTCTTGTGTCTATTTTTTGCCCTGTTTTGCCAGTAACTAAAAGAATTGGAAACTTATTCAAGAAAATGCAGATTGGTCTTTAACTGTCCATGCTTCTGTTCCCCCATTAAAGCTTGCCAAAATTCCACCTTAGCTGTGCCACTTCTATTCTGACAAACCACAGTCACAGCTCCTGAGTTCAGGAGCGTACACAAAGTGTTTTGAATTTTGCAGTTCACCACAAAACTAATTGCTTTTTTAGCAAACATTAAGTGTCAACTTAGACAGTCAAACCTCTTCATTATGCAAGTTAAAAAAAAAAAGATGCTTTCCCTCAAAAGAAGAGAAACGGTAATACATTCTGGAGATTAACCTCACAGTTTCTCTCTCACAGAAGCTCTCCCAGTCCGCATTTTAGCAGTTGCACTGGTTGAACCAGCAAACTGAGGAAATTGCAGACCCCACTGCCACACACTACCAGGCATGGGGAACTGAACCACTGCAGGTAAATCTGTCCAAATGCTGTCCACACCCGGTGGGATAGAGACACCCCCTTATTAGCTGCAGCTCTTGACAGAAGCTTTACCAAAGTCATGGTATCTTACTGGCATTTTTGTTTAAAAATCAACTCCGTTATTAAGGAACAGCCAAAGAACACATCGATACAGAAGCCAACTAGTAGTAAAAACCTCCACTTACTTGCTACATGTGTGGCCAGCCAGGGTCTGTCTGGCAAATACAATACAGAAAAAGCCAAAGAAAAGAAAACGCGAACTGCAGCACAGACTTGCTCTCTCATTTTTGCAACGGTACGCCACAATTTTGCAGACTCTAGGCATCCAGGAGGATAAAGGACATCCCCATCACATCTGCAGGCTCTTGGACGGGAATGCCCACACCACGAGGGTCTTCCTGGAGTGAGCCTGCTATGGAGATTGCTCGGGACACTTATGCCTGCCTTCTCGCCCTCTGTGACACCGTTCCTGTTACAGCACAATGGCAGCCGTTCTGGATTGGTTTGCGAGTTTATGCACAGCAACCTCGTCCTCTGCATGGGGTTTGCGTGGCAAGGTTGTGGCAGCAGGGCTGCAGGGGTGGCTTCTGTGAGAGGCTGCTAGAAGCTGCCCCTGTGTCCCATAGAGCCCGTGCCCACCGGCTCCAAGACGGACCCGCCGCTGGCCAAGGCCAAGCCAGGCAGCGACGGGGGCAGCACCTCTGGGATAACATATTTCAGAAGGGGACAAAACCGGCACGTGGCATTTGCAGCCAGAGAGAGGAGTGAGAACATGTGAAAAGAGCTCTGCAGACACCAAGGTCCGTGCAGAAGGAGGGGCAGGAGGTGCTCCCGGCGCCGCAGCAGAGGTTCCCCTGCAGCCCCTGGTGAAGACCATGGTGAGGCAGGCTGTGCCCCTGCAGCCATGCAGCTCCACGCTGGAGCAGATCTCCACCTGCAGCCCGGGGAGGACCCCCCGCCGGGGCAGGGGGATGCCCGAAGGAGGCCGTGACCCCGTGACAGGCCCGTGCTGGAGCAGCCTGTTTCTGGAGGATGGCACCCCGTGGCTGGGGCCCAGGCTGGAGGATGCCGACACAGTCTCACGTAGCCTGACGTGATCCTGCCCTGCTGTGCCAACCTGCAAGAGTTAGAGGAACTGGATTGTCCGGACTCCAAGCCAAGGGCCGTACGCTTTCAGGACCTGGTTAACGTTTTGTAGTTTCATCTCACTCAAACCTATAGCGTAAGATGAAGCTTTCCTTCTGTTTCTCTATGGTGGGTCTCCACTACAAAAGAACCCTTCAGTCCAGAAGAATATGCCCAGAGGACTCTGGGACTCCCTCGTAACTGACTGGAAGAAGGGACGTGAGATGAGAAAGCGTACCCTCCTGCGCACACTGCCGAGCTTAACCAGCCCCCAGACAGGGATCCCCATGGGACCCTGCAGTACTAAACCAACCACTGCCGTAATCCTGGGCTGGGCTGGGCAGCAGGAAAAACACCGTGTTGTCGGTGTCTGGCAGGTGCTATTTTCAGCTTGTTAGTGGAACTGTGTACCTATCCAAACAGGTATCACAAGTTCATGGAAGCTCTTGTTAGAAAAGAATAAAGAAAAAGACTGCAGAACAAATATTTTGAAAAAGAATTCTCGTAGTAAGTTTCAGTGGATTATGCTGCTAAGTTTTATATGATTTGATACTGTGACTTATCTCAGCATTGTTAGTGAATGTGATTGCTGCTACTTTGTATTGGATAAATTGCCATCTTTAAGTTACAGGAAGCACAAAATCATAGTCTGTATCACTACACCAGAATCCTTGATACTCTATCCCTTTAGTCATGTAAACCGTTGACCAAGTCTGGGACTAGGAGTGGATTCAGTCGCACCTAGACTCCCCTCTGAAAAGGACTTTAGAAAGCATGGGGGTCCACCCTGAACCTCGTGACTCAACGGGAGGGCATTCCTTTACTTTCCTTACCTAACCTTAGTCATAAACCGTTGACCAAGTCCAGGACTAGGGATGGATTTCGGTCCACTCTGAGCCTCGTGTCTCAAGAGGAGGGTCTCCCCTAGTTTCTCTCCTCAAGATACACATTAACTCGATCCGATAGACACGTAAATCATTCGAGTTTAATTGTAATCTGGCTTCTCTCTGCATAGCTTTTCCACGTTGAATATGGAATAGAGTGGACCTTGCCAGCAACTTCTGTTAATTCGCGCTTTTTACAAATCTAGATTAAAATCATTCGCTTTCTGATATCTTCGGCAGTGATTCTTTAAGCAGCCTAAATTATCCATCCGTGACAGCCCAGGACGAAGGGAGGGGTGCCAGGAAGGTGTTTTAAGATTTCACCATATTTCCCATTATCCTACTCTGATTTTGATTGGCAAGAACTTAAACAAATTTCCCCAAGTTGAGTCTGTTTTGCCCGTGATGGGAATTGCTGAATGATCTCTCCCTGTCCTTATCTCCAGCCACAGGCTTGTCCTTATATTTTCTCTCCCCTGTCCAGCTGAGGAGGGGGAGTGACAGAGCAGCTTTGGTGGGCACCTGGCGTCTAGCCAAGGTCAGCCCACCACATCTTCTCTACAGCTAATGCAAGAAATCCTTGAAAATTCCCCTCTATCACAAAACACCACAAAAAAATCCTCAGGGTCCATAACCTGTTGCTCAAAGGATCCAATAATAACTCATAAAACGCACAAAACAAGTATACCCTGTACCCCAATCTGAACAGCGTGAAGGAGCAAGGATGCAAAGAAACAAAAGTAAACATGACCTTTGGCCACTAATGCTTCTCCGGAAAAATGGTCATGATTGCTCCATCTACTGTCTGCTTTAGTTGTAAAAACAAGCAAGAGAAGAAAAGTCACAGTTTCAATGCCATTTAGGGGACAAAAGCAGAAAGAGAATTCATTTCAGGAGTATTCCACAAGGTGGAAGTTTTTAAGGCTGCTGCTTGACCATCTCATTTTTGAACGTGGGTCTGACTCATTTTGGGGCCTGACACTGCCTCTTTCGCAGTGAGATGTCAACTTACCTCCCGACAGGGAGGCGATTCGAGACAGTCAGCACGGCTTCACCTAGGACAAGTCCTGCCTGACCAACCTAGTGGCCTTCTGTGATGCAGCGACCACATTAGTGGGCAAGGGAAGAGCAACCGACGTCGTCTATCCAGAGTTCTGTAAGGCCTTTGAGACAGTCCCCCACAACAGCCTTCTCTCTAAGTTGGAGAGAGAGAGATTTGATGGGCTGTGGACTGTGCTGAGTGGTGCGGTTGACACGCCTGAGGGATGGGATGCCGTCCAGAGGGACCTGGATAAGCTCGAGGAATGGGCTCGTGTGAACCTCTAAGGTTCAGCATGGCCAAGTGCAGGGTCCTGACACAGTACTCCAGCTGGGGTCTTGCCACAGCGGAGTGGAGGGGCAGAGTTCATGTACTTCACGGCATCCTTCGAATTTATGAAGGACTATCAACAGAGATGGGGTTGTCCATGAGCATGAGAACCACATGAAGTCTAAAAGTCAGCAGAGGCACCTGCTCTGAGCCCACCAGAGCATGTCTGCTCCAAAGCGTGGCAGCCTCCTGTCACACCGGAGGCAGCTCTACCTTCCACTGTCTCCAGATGTCAGGGCTCCGGTGGGTCACTCTTGGGGTAGCAGCAGGAACACTTTGGCACAGGTAAAAAGCGTTCCCAGAGCTTCCTGCAAGCATTTGCACAGCTCACAGCCCAGGACAGCTGTGCCTGTGACGGCCACACCGTTTTTACCCTGCCTCCCCCGACCAAGGTACGCTCTGATGCAAGAGCTTTGGTCCCCCCTGTCTCCCAAGGAAAACCAGAAAGTGTGTTACAACCACTGAGCTCCCGTGGGATATAAAGAAGCCTTGTCTGGCAGCAGTTGCTTCCTGCTGCGTAGGCTTTGAACTAGCCCTGGTGACAAAGCTGATCAGCCAATTGTGCTTCATAAGAAAAAGCTCCTGTGTAAAGCTAGCTTCAAAGACATGTGCAAGAGAACTTGACTGACAGTGGCCTCACCTATACAAGTGGGCTTAGCATTAGAAAAAAACAGACAGAAACCAGCTGAATGCGGCAAAGGTGCGACGAGATAGTGCCAACTCAGCTAATAAATATGCATTAAGCATGCTTGCACAGGGCAGGTTGTGTGTACAAATACACAAAAGCAAACAGTAACATGTCGTGGCCAAAGCCAATGGGTTTTTCAGCCTGCAAAAATGAATATGTGAGTACCCTTAAAATTGCATATGAGGCATCGAGAATTGTAATGTGGGGTCCTTCTCAGGCTTACAGCCAAGAGGCACCTTTACAGCCGGCAATAAAAAGCGGTTTTAGCCAGTGTGTATGTCTGCTGCCTTCTTTCTTCTACCCACACATGAACTAGGAGAGAAGAAAAGTGCCAGCGAATCCATTTCAGTCAAAGTTCAGGTCGACATTTAAACAGCAAAACATCTCAATACTTATGCTGACCCTTACATAGTTATTTATTTCATCTTCCTTTGATATGTAACTAAGCACATCCTCTGCTACCCACAGGCTTTCCTCCCAGCCTCCCAGCTCTCCTATGTAAGAAACACAAGCTATAAATGCTACAAAACAACAAAAAACCCAAACCCACCTGCTTTGGTGGACACCAAAACACTCATGACTTTCTCAAACTCTTCATTGCACCATCTGACGGGCAAGGGACAGGATCTCCTAAAGGCTCTTTTATGGGCACTGCCCTGAAACCCCCCCACTGCTTCTCTCCTAGAGCACAGAGAGATGAGGAAGAATTTCTTTTTTAAGTCTGTGGAGACAGTTTCTGAAAGTAGACCAGTAATTTTAAACGAGGATAAGCCCTTTGCCTTGCATCTGGCAACCAACAGGGATGTGGACCCAGCAGCACAGACCAGTGCCACGCAGAAACCACCACCTGACGCACAGGGAAAGCACGACAAGTCAGATATGGTACCCAGTAACGACAACCAATGGCTCTTCACATTGGTTCTCTCTATGATCAGGTTAGTTCTTAGTCAGACACAGAAACGAGAAGCGATTTCTTCTTCTTTTGCTGAAGTAGACTTTTAAGGAGATATTGACAAAAAGTGCAAAAACAACCCAAAAAAGTCAAAGTAGGTACTTTCATCCTCACTAGATGCATATCTGTCCTGGTTTCAGGCAGGATAGAGCTGGTTTTCTTCACAGATGCTAGCGTGAGGCTATATTTTGGATTTGGGATGAGAAAATGTTGATAATGTGCTGATGTTTTGAGTTGTTGCTAAGTAGTCAAGGACAGTCCAGCTTCTCGTGCTGGCCCCAGCAAGAAGGCTGGGAGTGCACGGGAAGCTGCGAGGGGACACAGTCAGCACAGCTAACCCAGGCTGGCCAAAGAGATATTCCCTACCATACAACATCATGCCCAGTACACAAATTGGAGTTAGCCGGGGGGGCAGAAATCGCTGCTCGGGGATGGGTTATGGATTGCCGGCTGCTGAGTAATTGCTGCATTGGGCATCACTTGTTCTTCTATGTTCCTTTGTCGGTATTATTATGGTTGTTATCATTGTTGTTTCCTTCTCTCTTGCTGTCCTATTAAACTGTTTTTAACTCAACCCACGAGTTTTTTCCCAATGCTCTCCCCCGTCGCACTGGGGGAGAGGGGAGTGAGCGGGCGGCTGCATGGCGCTTAGTTGCCAGCTGGGGCTAAACCATGACACGTTCAAACCAGTGTCTGAAAAGGAGAAGAAAGAGAAGGAGCCAAAGTCAAAAACTGGCAAGACAAAGCGGGAAGCAGAAGTGGCTGTTCCTCCTCAGAAAGACAAGAGAAGAAAACCAGCTAAAGCTTCCCAAGTGAAGGTGGACAGCGAGCGTGTAAAGTCTCCTCCAATGGAACCTCCTGTGAAACAAGTGAAGGAGGACGTGCCAAAGACAGACAATGTTTAAACATCTTCCTCTCAAAAGGATGAGAAGGCTCTTGGTACCCCACAGAAAATTCATCCAAAAGTGACAGAAGATCACCCAGAAACTAGACCAGCCGTGGAGGAAAAGGCAAAGAAAGACCATCCAAAAGAAATCAAGTCAGAGCAGCTCTCCAACAAAGAGGGGCAGCCAAAAAAACCTACTGAAAAAAGCAAAACTTCTGACGCGAAACCTGAAAAAAAAGAAATAAAAGGTGATGAAAAGGTTGACAAAGAACGTGAAGCCACTTCCATGAAGGCCTCTAAAGCAGAAAGTGCTGAATCAAACACATCACGGAAGGGGAAGACCAAGCCTGATGGTGAAAAAGGAGAATGAACTCCAGCAAAGGATAAATCTGCTTTTCTTAACAACCTGAAGCCTTAACAATCTTCAATAAGATTCAATTTAACTAAGAAACTGGCAAAAAGATGGTGAGTGGAGAAAATGTGCCACCCGCAAAAGAACCTCTTGAGAAACATGAGCCGAGCAGCAGCAACGTGAAACAAGAAAAAGCAAAGGGAAAAGTGAGAAGTAACAGGAGCTGATGGCTCTCATTCAACTCTCGTAGATTACACCAGGTACCTCATCACTTCTTTTCCTATTCTTTCCTTCCTCCTCCCACCCCAAAAGCTGCAGAATTCTTTATGGTGACTAATGGAAGGAACAGCTAAATCCCTGCTAAATGAGTGAATAATCTGTGATCTCTCCTGTTCAAGTGTACTTGTGTCAGAACCAAATTTTGTTAAAGGAAACAAGCAGTCTGTACTGCGCAGAAAGCTAATAACATGTTTGACCCTTACTTCTGGGACTTCGTTTTCCCCTCTTCTTATTCATTACATGTTGACTCTTTGAGGAGTGCCCTCTCGGTCTTCCTTCAAATCCACGCTACTGCGAACGGCAAGGACAACAGACATGTCTATCTCATGCAATATTTTGCGTTTCAAAAATTGCAAGGCACTGTCATGTTCTACTTTTGTCAGTAGGACATGAAATTATACCTTGCAGAGAGAGCAGCTTGGCTGACAATAGGTTGTACTGATTTTGGCTTTGAGCACAGCGCCATATCGACACAGCTACACTGCTCCCAGCTCAGTGCCTCCGTGTTTGGCACTTCCCTTGGAGACCTCTCTTCTAGGTTCCATTGTATGACACGTGAAAAACAGAAAAGTGATCTAGTGTGGAACTGTTAGGATTTAGATTTCAGTGCCTAAAGAAGGAGGACAAAGCAAACTCAAAACATTTAAGACATGGCTGGAGACATAAGGTAGTGTCTTGGTGTTCTAAGAAGGTTCAAAACTGTACATTTTTCTAAGGAAGAACAGTGGGACAGAGCTTTGGTTGTGTATACCTCTCCATAATTGCTTGCTTACAAGAATGAAACAAGAGTGCATGTCTCATGTATCCACCATTGGTAGAAGTAGGACCTGAAGGTATTACCAGATCAGATGGGCCCCAATCTGATAATCTTGTGTCTTTGTTAATTACATGTAGAGTAGGAAGATACTAAATCCATTGGTTGCTCATAATCATAGCTAGTGGGCTCATCCGTTCTCTTGCCTGTTCCCTTAATTGAACATCTTTTGAAAAACTCCTGAAGATTTAGAATTGAAACAAAAGCCATTTTAGAAAATGTTACAGAAAATGGCAGTGTGTGGATCTCACCCAGTACTAACATGCGCTTTCCTTCTCTGAGCACTAGTTCTACTGAGGGAAGCCCCATTAGAAAGACTGAAGAAAAGCCAGGCACTAAACTCCTTAAGACCAGAGAGGAGTCTAATAATGATATAACAGCCCCTGATAAAGATGTCAATATTATGATCCAGATCCCTCCGTCAAAGTGGGATAGAGTTGACTCTGAGTCTGAAGAGGAAGATGTTAAATCTAGCCAGTGCCCGCAAACGTAGGAAAACCTGCTAGTGCTATAAAAACATGAGTGCTAAGCCACCAAATCCTGTAAAACAGCATGAAAAAGAGGTGGAGCCTTCAGAGGAAACACTGCAGGAAAAAAATCCTAAAGAGCCAAAAGAAAAGGCTGTTGGTAAGGTGGAAGACGATACAGCAGCACCTGCTGCAGTTGACCACCCTGAAGCAAGCAGACGTGAAAGTCAAAGCAGTCCCAGTGTTAGCTGCAGCCATAGGCGAAGCCCTTCTGAGAGGCAGACTCAAAGCCACAGCAGCAGTGCCAGCTCAGGAGAGAGTCAAGAGAGCAAGAAAAAAAAGAACCAAGAGAAGAAGAAGCACAAGAAGCCAAAGAAACACATTGGAAACCAAACGGATTTGGAAAAGAGCCAAAAGCACGAACACAAGAAGAGGAAATTGAAGAAGAGCAAATATAAAGAGAAAAGTGATGCAAAAGTGAAACCTGTCACTACACGGAATCACAGGTAATAAAAAAAGACTTAATTCATCCTAAGTCATCTTTGTTCAATTTTGTTACACTGCAAACAAATTCAGAGAGAATTCACAGAGTGACAGAGAGAGAGAAAAGGAACAGGGGGCAGGACAGCACTGGTGGAAAAAAGCAACTGTGATGGGCAGCAGGACAGAGACCTGGAGAAAGAAAACATAGAGCAAGAGAGAGGGAAAGAAGGGGCAGCCAGCTGGACAGGGGGATACAGTGAGAAAGGATGGGGCAGGGAACGGGACAGAAAGAGACAGAACAAAGAGAGGGGAAAGAAGGGCAGCAAGAGGGAAAAAGGGACAGGGATCTGAGAAGAGAGGGAGAAAGCAGCAGCAGGGCAAGAGGAAGAGAGGCAGAAGGAGGGGGAGGGAGCAGGAGAGGGAAAGCACAATAAGGGCTGGGGCCAGAACAGAGACTGCAAAACAAGCCTGGGGACGCAGCAAGATGGAGGGGGGCTGAAAAAGAACAGGGGCAGGGACAGAGGCAGGACAGAAGGACATAGTGAGAAAAGTTGGGGCAGGGAGGAGGACAGAGCGCCAGACGAGAGAGACAACAGAAAGAAAGAGAAAACCAGGGACAGTGAGCAGCACAGCGGAATGGAGAAAGAGAGAGAGGTATTGGGAACCTTGCCAAGAGATGGAGGAGGGCAGGTGGAAGGCTCAGGAAGCAGCAGAGAGGGACAGAGAGAGAAGAGATGAGCAGGAAGAAGGACAGGGACGGTGGGATAGAGAATGGAAAAACACAGTGACTGTGAACAGGACAGAGCGAGAAAGAGAGAGAACAAAAGAGAAGCAGCAGACCAACGGTATCCTGGGCTGCATCCAAAGCAGCGTGGCCAGCAGGTTGAGAGAGGGGATGCTGCCCCTCTACTACGCTCTGGTGAGACCCACCTGGAGCACTGTGTCCAGCTCTGGAGCCCTCCGCACAGGATAAGACACGGACCTGTTGGAGTGGTCAGGAGGAGGGCCACCAAAATGATCCGAGGGATGGAACACTTCTCCTATGAGGACAGGCTGAGAGAGTTGGGGTTGTTCAGCCTGGAGAAGAGGAGGCTCCGAGGAGACCTTTTTGCAGCCTTCCAGTAATTACAGGGGATCTATAAGAAAGATGGGGACAGGCTTTTTAGCTGGCCCTGCTGTGACAGAACAAGGGCTCATGGTTTTAAACTATAAGAGGGTAGGTAAAGGCTAGATCTAAGGAAGAAATTTTTCACAATGAGGGTGGTGAAAGACAGGCACAGGTTGCCCAGAGAGGTGGTAGATGCCCCATCCCTGGGAACATTCCAGGCCAGGATGGACAGGCCTCTGAGCAACCTGCTCTAGTTGAGGATGTCCTTGCTCAGTGCAGGGGGGTTGGACTGGACGACCTTTAAAGATCCCTTCCAACCCAAACTAGTCTATGATTCAAAGAGATGGAGAAGGAAAAACCTGCACTGGCCTGCAGACAGAGAGAGACAGAAAAAAAGAAGCACAGGGAGCAGGAAAGAGGGGCAAGAGGGAAAGTAAAGGGAGAGGGAGATGAGAGAGAAAGAAAAAGACTTGGAGAAAAGAGAAAGGGGAGGTAGGGAGCAGAGCATGGTAATAGAGGAGGGAAACAGAACCAAAAAAAAAAAAATTACACAGAGGGAAAGGGGAGCGGGCAGGGAGGGACTGGGACACAGAAGAGGGGTGACATGACCCCATGGACCCAGCACTCACCGGAGTTCCTGCCCTCTGCACTGCCAGGCCAGTTAGAGAATTCAGGCACTTCTGTCTCTGTCTGCCCTTTCCTCCCTTCCTCTGCTGTAGCTCCACTCACTTGACTGTCCACCTAAGAGAACACATTGGTGCCTTACAGCTCCGACAACATGAGGCTGCCTAGATGCACAGCCACGCACCCGCACGCACGCACGCATCCACACCAATCCCCACCCCCCCGCCAACACACACTACGTGGCCGTACTGCACTTTTCCTTATTTATACAGACCCCGCGGTGCACATTGGAGATCTGGTCTGCTGAGGACTACTGAGAGGGACCCTTCCTCACCTGGAGAGGCCGGCTGTCTCTTGTCTGCAGCTGGAGGCAGCAGCTGCTGGGATCCTCTTCATCTCATTCTCCAGCTGCTTCACCTTCTGCTGAGCTCTTCAGCTTCAGCTTCAGCCACGGCAGCTCCTCTCCAGAGGCACTAAGTGTCCATCTGCCCCTCTGCATCCACGTCACCAGGAGAGCAAGGCCAGAGACAGCCCACGCAAACCCGAGCCAGATGCAGGCTGAGAGGCCCCGGCCCTCAGGGCAGCCTCGCTGCAGCTGGAGCAGAGAGACTGGGCCTCCAAGACCAAGATGGCCGCCTGGCAGCCCCGAGCCCAGGACTACAGCTCCCGGCATGCCCTGGGGCACGCCCTCCTGCTGCCTGAGCCTGCATCCCGCCCCCCAGCCAGGCCCCGCCCGCCCACAGCCTCATGGCCGTCTGCCTGGGGTTGCCCAGGCCCGGGCCCAGGCCCAGGCCCAGGCCCAGGCGGAACAGGGAAGAGGAGGAGAGGGGCACAGAGGGGCAGAGAGGGGTGACAGAGGGATGTAGATGAGGACAGGGGGATGGAGAAGGACAGAACAGCGATGGCCTCCAGGCTTTGTCCTCATTTTAGGCCCGCTGGTTAAAGACTCACCCATGGAGCGATGTCTCAGGACCACTTCATGGCCAGTGGCGCTGCTTTCTGGATCCCCTGGTGGCGATGGGCAGAGGGCCAGGTTGTCAAGTCCCAAGGCCAGGTGCATATGTGGGATGTCAGGGTCACCCCTGCCTGGTTTTTCCCGGCGAAGCCCCAGCTGGTGCCGTCACTGTGCTGCAGCCCTAGGGCTAAGGCTCCAGGAGCCGGGCATTTCTGCGGGCACTGCACCCTGCCGGGCCCTGCTGCCGGCTGCCCTGGGCTTCGCCCCGTTGCCTCCAGCTCTGCTTTCAGCCAGCACCGAGGGCACCGCAGATTGGCTTGCCCGCTCCCCACAGCCGTCCTGACCCACGTCTGCAGCTCGTATGTGGTGTCCACGTCACACGGCTGATTTGGGGGTGGCAAGTCTCTCTTGTGGCACCCTGGGAATGAGGGCAAAGCAAACCCATCCCTCCCTTTCGATCTTTGCCCACAGACTGAGCAAGTGGAGATGTACCCTGTGCTGGAGAGTGCCCTGCAGGGAGGAGACAGCTGCTTGCAGAGCAGTGCTGAGACCTGCCTGACAGCAAAGGTGGCCACAGAGCGGCCCAGGTGAGCTGGTTGCCTTGGAGGCTATGAAAGCAGCCTTCCTCCACCCCTGGTTTTGGTGAGATACGGAGCAGCACAGAGATGTTTCTCTGGGATCCAGGAGGGCTTCCCAGTGCCCCTGTGAGGGATCCTGCTCCCAGAAGGCGCCTCCCCATAGAGCAAAGGCCATATCCAGCCACCTGGCACTGGGTACGTCTGCCCTGAGGAGTGTCTCCAGGAGGACGGGGTCATCTGCCTGGTGGCTCTGACACAGCAAAGATGAGCTGAAGCCCCGTGGCTGTGGCTGTCTGGTTCAATGTCTCTGAGTGCCTCAGCCTTTCTCCCTGGGAGTGTTTAACCTGGGCCCGTTATCAGGGTGTGACGGATGATGTAAAGATGGATGCTGGTGACATCCCTGTGGCTCTAGTCCTGCTCCCACTTCCAAGTTGTGATGTCTGAAATCCGGGGCCACCTGAAGGTCCCGGCAGAGATTTCCAGAGAGTTTGTGTTCATTTTGTTGACATCCTAGAGCTACAATGGGCGAGGGTTATGGGAAGCTAGGGCTACAGTTTGCTAGGTTGATGGGGTGGCAGGGTTATGGCATGCCAGAGTTTCAGCGAGGTAGGATTAAAGCGTGTTCTTGCTATGGACAGAATCTGGGTTTGTTGCCCTGGGTTCCTGGGGTTAGGTTATTTCTGCCTTGCGTTGTGTTCTGTGTAGCCTTTTTTTGTGGAGAGTCCTTTTTCAGCTTGTCTTTTTAGTGGTTGGACAGGCACCTTTGGTTTGTGTACGATGTTTCTTCTGGTTGACTTTTTTGCTGCTCTGGTGGATTGTACTGTGTTTTGTGTCTTGTAAGCCACTTTTCTGGTCTAATATGTCTACAGCAGGTTGGGCAGTTTCTTGTACTAGAGTTACCAGGGTTCTCTTCCATCTGCAGTTTCTTTGAAGGCATCTCTTTAAGCCACTTGTCTGTTTTGTGAGGGGCAGTGGACTTAACGGGAGAGCTTTTCTTCCTCAGGAGTGCCTCAGAGGATTACCCATCATTTTTGGTGGGTTTGTCTGCTTTTTATTGGCTGTACTTGATTTAAAAAGCTTATTGTAGCTCTTTGGATTTCTGTCATTAAAGGAAGTCTCTGGGCTTTCTGCCCAGGAGTGAGATGTCCAGAATGTTGTCCTTGTTCTGGGGAGGCAGGGTAAAAACGGTGTGGCCGTCACAGGCACAGCTGTCCTGGGCTGTGAGCTGTGCAAATGCTTGCAGGAAGCTCTGGGAACGCTTTTTACCTGTGCCAAAGTGTTCCTGCTGCTACCCCAAGAGTGACCCACCGGAGCCCTGACATCTGGAGACAGTGGAAGGTAGAGCTGCCTCCGGTGTGACAGGAGGCTGCCACGCTTTGGAGCAGACATGCTCTGGTGGGCTCAGAGCAGGTGCCTTTGCTGACTTTTAGACTTCATGTGGTTCTCATGCTCATGGACAACCCCATCTCTGTTGATAGTCCTTCATAAATTCGAAGGATGCCGTGAAGTACATGAACTCTGCCCCTCCACTCCGCTGTGGCAAGACCCCAGCTGGAGTACTGTGTCAGGACCCTGCACTTGGCCATGCTGAACCTTAGAGGTTCACACGAGCCCATTCCTCGAGCTTATCCAGGTCCCTCTGGACGGCATCCCATCCCTCAGGCGTGTCAACCGCACCACTCAGCACAGTCCACAGTCCATCAAATCTCTCTCTCTCCAACTTAGAGAGAAGGCTGTTGTGGGGGACTGTCTCAAAGGCCTTACAGAACTCTGGATAGACGACGTCGGTTGCTCTTCCCTTGCCCACTAATGTGGTCGCTGCATCACAGAAGGCCACTAGGTTGGTCAGGCAGGACTTGTCCTAGGTGAAGCCGTGCTGACTGTCTCGAATCGCCTCCCTGTCGGGAGGTAAGTTGACATCTCACTGCGAAAGAGGCAGTGTCAGGCCCCAAAATGAGTCAGACCCACGTTCAAAAATCAGGTGGTCAAGCAGCAGCCTTAAAAACTTCCACCTTGTGGAATACTCCTGAAATGAATTCTCTTTCTGCTTTTGTCCCCTAAATGGCATTGAAACTGTGACTTTTCTTCTCTTGCTTGTTTTTACAACTAAAGCAGACAGTAGATGGAGCAATCATGACCATTTTTCCGGAGAAGCATTAGTGGCCAAAGGTCATGTTTACTTTTGTTTCTTTGCATCCTTGCTCCTTCACGCTGTTCAGATTGGGGTACAGGGTATACTTGTTTTGTGCGTTTTATGAGTTATTATTGGATCCTTTGAGCAACAGGTTATGGACCCTGAGGATTTTTTTGTGGTGTTTTGTGATAGAGGGGAATTTTCAAGGATTTCTTGCATTAGCTGTAGAGAAGATGTGGTGGGCTGACCTTGGCTAGACGCCAGGTGCCCACCAAAGCTGCTCTGTCACTCCCTCTCCTCAGCTGGACAGGGGAGAGAAAATATAAGGACAAGCCTGTGGCTGGAGATAAGGACAGGGAGAGATCATTCAGCAATTCCCATCACGGGCAAAACAGACTCAACTTGGGGAAATTTGTTTAAGTTCTTGCCAATCAAAATCAGAGTAGGATAATGGGAAATATGGTGAAATCTTAAAACACCTTCCTGGCACCCCTCCCTTCGTCCTGGGCTGTCACGGATGGATAATTTAGGCTGCTTAAAGAATCACTGCCGAAGATATCAGAAAGCGAATGATTTTAATCTAGATTTGTAAAAAGCGCGAATTAACAGAAGTTGCTGGCAAGGTCCACTCTATTCCATATTCAACGTGGAAAAGCTATGCAGAGAGAAGCCAGATTACAATTAAACTCGAATGATTTACGTGTCTATCGGATCGAGTTAATGTGTATCTTGAGGAGAGAAACTAGGGGAGACCCTCCTCTTGAGACACGAGGCTCAGAGTGGACCGAAATCCATCCCTAGTCCTGGACTTGGTCAACGGTTTATGACTAAGGTTAGGTAAGGAAAGTAAAGGAATGCCCTCCCGTTGAGTCACGAGGTTCAGGGTGGACCCCCATGCTTTCTAAAGTCCTTTTCAGAGGGGAGTCTAGGTGCGACTGAATCCACTCCTAGTCCCAGACTTGGTCAACGGTTTACATGACTAAAGGGATAGAGTATCAAGGATTCTGGTGTAGTGATACAGACTATGATTTTGTGCTTCCTGTAACTTAAAGATGGCAATTTATCCAATACAAAGTAGCAGCAATCACATTCACTAACAATGCTGAGATAAGTCACAGTATCAAATCATATAAAACTTAGCAGCATAATCCACTGAAACTTACTACGAGAATTCTTTTTCAAAATATTTGTTCTGCAGTCTTTTTCTTTATTCTTTTCTAACAAGAGCTTCCATGAACTTGTGATACCTGTTTGGATAGGTACACAGTTCCACTAACAAGCTGAAAATAGCACCTGCCAGACACCGACAACACGGTGTTTTTCCTGCTGCCCAGCCCAGCCCAGGATTACGGCAGTGGTTGGTTTAGTACTGCAGGGTCCCATGGGGATCCCTGTCTGGGGGCTGGTTAAGCTCGGCAGTGTGCGCAGGAGGGTACGCTTTCTCATCTCACGTCCCTTCTTCCAGTCAGTTACGAGGGAGTCCCAGAGTCCTCTGGGCATATTCTTCTGGACTGAAGGGTTCTTTTGTAGTGGAGACCCACCATAGAGAAACAGAAGGAAAGCTTCATCTTACGCTATAGGTTTGAGTGAGATGAAACTACAAAACGTTAACCAGGTCCTGAAAGCGTACGGCCCTTGGCTTGGAGTCCGGACAATCCAGTTCCTCTAACTCTTGCAGGTTGGCACAGCAGGGCAGGATCACGTCAGGCTACGTGAGACTGTGTCGGCATCCTCCAGCCTGGGCCCCAGCCACGGGGTGCCATCCTCCAGAAACAGGCTGCTCCAGCACGGGCCTGTCACGGGGTCACGGCCTCCTTCGGGCATCCCCCTGCCCCGGCGGGGGGTCCTCCCCAGGCTGCAGGTGGAGATCTGCTCCAGCGTGGAGCTGCATGGCTGCAGGGGCACAGCCTGCCTCACCATGGTCTTCACCAGGGGCTGCAGCGGAACCTCTGCTGCGGCGCCGGGAGCACCTCCTGCCCCTCCTTCTGCACGGACCTTGGTGTCTGCAGAGCTCTTTTCACATGTTCTCACTCCTCTCTCTGGCTGCAAATGCCACGTGCCGGTTTTGTCCCCTTCTGAAATATGTTATCCCAGAGGTGCTGCCCCCGTCGCTGCCTGGCTTGGCCTTGGCCAGCGGCGGGTCCGTCTTGGAGCCGGCGGGCACGGGCTCTATGGGACACAGGGGCAGCTTCTAGCAGCTTCTCACAGAAGCCACCCCTGCAGCCCTGCTGCCACAACCTTGCCACGCAAACCCCATGCAGGGGACGAGGTTGCTGTGCATAAACTCGCAAACCAATCCAGAACGGCTGCCATTGTGCTGTAACAGGAACGGTGTCACAGAGGGCGAGAAGGCAGGCATAAGTGTCCCGAGCAATCTCCATAGCAGGGTCACTCCAGGAAGACCCTCGTGGTGTGGGCATTCCCGTCCAAGAGCCTGCAGATGTGATGGGGATGTCCTTTATCCTCCTGGTTGCCTAGAGTCTGCAAAATTGTGGCGTACTGTTGCAAAAATGAGAGAGCAAGTCTGTGCTGCAGTTCGCGTTTTCTTTTCTTTGGCTTTTTCTGTATTGTATTTGCCAGACAGACCCTGGCTGGCCACACATGTAGCAAGTAAGTGGAGGTTTTTACTACTAGTTGGCTTCTGTATCGATGTGTTCTTTGGCTGTTCCTTAATAACGGAGTTGATTTTTAAACAAAAATGCCAGTAAGATACCATGACTTTGGTAAAGCTTCTGTCAAGAGCTGCAGCTAATAAGGGGGTGTCTCTATCCCACCGGGTGTGGACAGCTTTTGGACAGATTTACCTGCAGTGGTTCAGTTCCCCACACATGATCGTGTGTGGCAGTGGGGTCTGCAATTTCCTCAGTTTGCTGGTTCAACCAGTGCAACTGCTAAAATGCGGACTGGGAGAGCTTCTGTGAGAGAGAAACTGTGAGGTTAATCTCCAGAATTTACTACCGTTTCTCTTCTTTTGAGGGAAAGCATCTTTTTTTTTTAACTTGCATAATGAAGAGATTTGACTGTCTAAGTTGACACTTAATGTTTGCTAAAAAAGCAATTAGTTTTGTGGTGAACTGCAAAATTCAAAACACTTTGTGTACGCTCCTGAACTCAGGAGCTGTGACTGTGGTTTGTCAGAATAGAAGTGGCACAGCTAAGGTGGAATTTTGGCAAGCTTTAATGGGGGAACAGAAGCATGGACAGTTAAAGACCAATCTGCATTTTCTTGAATAAGTTTCCAATTCTTTTAGTTACTGGCAAAACAGGGCAAAAAATAGACACAAGAAAGTGTAGAATTTTCTATTGTCCTGTTACCCTCCTCTCTATGTAAAATAGCTGTTTCTACTGGAGGGATGTTGTGAAAGAAACATGTCGTCTCTTTGGATTTCCTTGTTCTGTGGGTTTCCCCACAAAAGGCATTTTTATAACAGCATCTGGTTAATTTTCCTTTGCGCATTGCAGGTAAAATCGCCTGTGCATACCGAGAAACCCATCCTTCGGTGAGTGTGAAAGTAACCTTTAGCTTTCCTAGCATTTAAGAATGGTGGAGCAAGCTGTGAGATTTGCCTTTTGTGACAGAGTGCCAGCCTTGCAGGCTGAAGGAAAGTCAACCGTAGCGTCTTTGCAGCAGCAGCAAAGGTTGGGGTTAAATAGGAGGGTTCTTAAACCCTTGTATTTAACCACATTCGAATAAGTAGATACCTGTTAGCTTAATTAACTGTTACCATGACTGTAGATACAATGCCAAAGCAATGAACCAGCAACTAGATGTGACTTCTAGCGATATATCCAAGCATGACATTTTGTAAAATTGGACTTTGACTAAGCACGGGCATGGATAAGTTGTTTTCAGCAAGAATGAAAAACGCCAAGACAACTTAACAAAACAGCAGGGTCATTTGTAACCTTTAAATTGTGCTGTGCCACGTGTAACTTAGCACCGGGGCCTGTAGGACTACAGGCATGTCCAGATTGGTTCCTGAAGATGTCTGAGCAGACCCAAGTGGTGTGTAATTGTCAAAGCTCCCAAGTGCCAAAGTGGTGACTGTCGCTCATGCTCCCGTCTGTCCACAGGGCACAAAACCAGCATGTGAACCCCCACCAGCTCTGCCTGTTTCTGAAGAAGCGGATGAAGGTGATGAGGAGGAGGAAGAAGGCATTGAACCTCCCCCTGTTCCCGCACCCTGGCCTGAACATACAAAACCAGTAAGTCCCAGCGTTGGATAGCACTGTATTTGGGGTAATTCAGAGCTGCATGTTTCTGGTCAGACAGCACTTGCGGGTGAAGACTCTGCGGGCCGCAGTCCTACCATGACAGTGCTTCACCCAGGCCACTGACACCCCGACAATCGGGTTTGAACTTTCCCATTTAGTCATGAGTTTCCTGTGATTCTGATAGGGTCCGTGAATTTATCTTAGTAGCAGAGAAGAGGCATCTTCGTAAGCATTTGCATTTGCAATATGATCTTAGGGGCATCTCTGCAAGCCAGCTTTCTGATACAAAGCCTTTTCTTGTCACAGATCTACTCATGCTCTGTAACTGAACCTGCCGCTGCGCTGGCACCAGCTAAAGTGGCCACCACTCTGCAATGTGGACAATCAAACGCTTTGTCCAGAAACACAGACGGGCAGGAGACAAGATCTGGGCTGACAGATGAGGAGATCCTAGAGAAACTGAGTACGTATTCGGTATTTCTTTCTGTCCCATGCCCTTTGCCAGATGTGCCGGCCCTGCCTTCCCGCTGCTGCAGCGCAGAGCTGCCGGGAGGCGGCAGCACCCCATCTGGCCTGGCTTCTGAGCCTTACTGCTGGAATGATCAGCATCTCGTTTGTGCAGCTGCCTGTGTAACGCGGCAGCCTGAGGAATAATGCTGTTCGTGCTGTCCACCACGGCTGTGCTTATTTGTGAATAAGCATAATATTGGCAGACAGTAAGTTATCCATGGGACAGCACTGTGCCCTGGTGGCCAAGAGGGCCAACGGTATCCTGAGGTGCATTAAGAAGAGTGTGGCCAGCAGGTCGAGAGAGGTTATCCTCCCCGTCTACTCTGCGCTGGTGAGGCCTCATCTGGACTATTGCATCCGGTTGTGGGCTCCCCAGTTCAAGAGAGACAGGGAACTCCTGGAGCGAGTCCAACGGAGGGCTACGAGGATGATTAAGGGACTGGAATATCTCTTGTATGAGGAAAGGCTGAGAGACCTGGGGCTGTTTAGTCTGGAGAAGAGAAGACTGAGAGGGGACCTTTTCAATGTCTATCAATATCTGCAGGGTGGCTGTCAGGAGGATGGAGCCAGTCTCTTTTCAGTAGTGCCCAGTGACAGGACGAGGGGCAATGGGCATAAACTGCAGCACAGGAGTCCCACCTCAGCATGAGGAAAACTTCTTTACTGTGAGGGTGATGGAGCACTGGAACAGGCTGCCCAGAGAGGTTGTTGGAGGCTCCTTCTCTGGAGACCTTCCAAACCCGACTGGACGCGTTCCTGTGCAAGCTGCCCTCGGTGATCCTGCCTTGGCAGGGGGGTTGGACCTGATGATCTTCAGAGGTCCCTTCCAACCTCTACCATTCTGTGATTCTGTGGAGATCAACATGCGTGCAGTGTTGAGAGTGCAGGACAAGTGCGTGTCAATCCCAGTCAGGTTGCAGACAAGCAGTGTGGTTCTTAGAGTGGCATAAGCAAGGTCTTCAGAACTTAGCCTGGTAATGAGTGGATGATGGTGATAGTTCTTAAAACCCCATCATTCCTGGTGAATGAACGTGAGAAGCTGTTCTTTAAAAACATAAAGGCATTCTTCCGGCAAACTGCTGAAAGGTTGAGAAGATCCCCTCCTGGAAACACTCTGCAGTATTTTTCCTGTTCTGAAAATGGCACCTGTTCATCAAAATTGATTCCAGAACCCAAGGTGCATGTAATCTTTGGTAGTATTAAACCTTCCGTTGAATCACACAGAGTATTTATTCCTAAGGAAATAAAGGCTCTGTTGTTCCAGTGCTCGTTAGTGTTTCTTGACAACAAACACTTGCATTGGTGCTTGTTCTTTTCTGATACCTGTCTGCTGTGAATGTTTCTCCATGCTCTTAGTTTGCTGTCAAGGTAACTCTCCAAAGGACTGTAGAAAATCCGTCTTTGTGGAGGCTGTCTGTGCTGTGGAGCTGCCTGTATGACGAAGTTGTTGTTGTTGTTGTTGCCCAAGTGGCTACAAACGACTCACAAGCCCAGACAGTGGAGCTGCATTTCTGACCTGCTGGAAGTTGGTATCTCCAGTTTGCAGTGAGCATCTTTAATTTTGTTTCTTTCAGGGAGCGTTGTGAGCATGGGAGATCCTAAGAAGAAATATACTGAATTGGAGCAAATTGGCCAAGGGTGAGTCTGACCACAGTTACTGACACGAAAAATGGGCCAGGTATTTTGCTGGTGTAATATCAAGCGTGAAGTCGGGCAAGCTCCAGACATGTTCAGACAACCCTGGATTTAGATTCTCCTGTCTCTCAGTACCGATCAAATTTATAAGTGCGGTCGGAAGGCACGGCCAAAGACAACCTGATGGAGCCAATGTCTTGTCTGCAGCAAGGAGCAGGACCGGGAAGGTCTACTGTCCCTCAAGTGTGTGGCCCCTATTTGCTTATGTTCTTAGGGGGAGAAGAGGGAATAGTTTTTTGTATGTCGCAAAATAATCTGGCCACGCTAAAGAATGGCGAAAAAACTTTGTTGCCTAAAAGAGCCACTTAGCACCTGCTAGTTGTGAGATAGATACCAGTTCTCAATACCATTTCTTTTGAATATTTTGCTCTAAAAAGATATTCAGTGATCTGGATTATAACCACATAGTTTAGCAACAGAACCCAGAGATTAAATAATAAGCTCTCTTTTCTAGCAGAGGCAGAAAAGAACAAAAATTCAGTAATAAACAGAGAGTTGAAGCACAAAGTACTTGATGAGAACATGCATCATCTGCCTGATGGCAGACCACTTGTGGATCCTGCAGGTTTTAGGAGTTTACAGAAAAAAAAACATCAGGCTATTTCCCTTTGAAGCCCAACCATGCTTACTGTAACTAGGATTAATTTGAAATGGTTCCGATGTGAGGAGGCAAGAAGAAATGGCATCAAAATTAGGTACCTGACTTGCGTTTTAAATACAGACAGACTCCCTGCTCGGTCAAAGTTTCCGTGGCTGTGTCGTAGTTCCGGGAGGGCCAGCGCCATTGTGTAGCACCAGGATCACGCTGCTGTCAGTGTCTGACAGAAGCTGTTCACTGACATCAGGAGATGTTTTCCTGCCTGTTAAGGCAGGTGACCTTAGTGTTTGTAAAGAAACCGTGACTGCTTGTGAGGTTTGGAGTCAGGGTAGCACGTTGCTGACCTAGAACTGATAGATGCTGCAGAAAGCCAGACGCACTCACGCTCTTTCTCTGGCAGGCTTTATCGTAGACACTTCTTGTTTGGTGGGGCACTTGTGGGAAGGTGTTTCTGCTCCATTCGTTGTATAAAAACCCTTTCTGGGATTGCCGCTTGCGTTGTACCCGAAGGTTTGGTTCTCATTGTCATTTGTAAAATGTCAGTGGACATTTAGAGCTGTGCCAGGCTCTCAAAAGATATGTGTCGACTGAAGAAGTGAGAGCCAGAAGAAACATGCGTGTGACGCACGTGTGACCGTGACAGTATGACCATCGCCCTCACAGTCTTTTGTTTTGCCCATCTGTCGTGGTTTAGCCCCAGCCGGCAACTAAGCACCACGCAGCCGCTCGCTCACTCCCCCTCCCACAGTAGGGTGGGGGAGAGAATTAGGAAAAAAAACCTTGTGGTTTGAGATAAACACAGTTTAATAGGACAGAAAGAAAGAAGGAAACAACAATGATAATACCGACAAAGGAATGTACAAGAACAAGTGATGCCCAATACAGCAATTGCTCACCACCCGGCGATCGACAGCCTGTCCCCGAGCAGCGATTTCCGCCCCCCGGCCAACTCCAGTTTATGTACTGGGCATGACGTCGGATGGTAGGGAATATCTCTTTGGCCAGTCTGGGTCAGCTGTCCCGGCTGTGTCCCCTCCCAGCTCCCCGTGCACCCCCAGCCTGCTTGCTGGCAGCCCAGCACAGGAAGCTGGACTGTCCTTGACTGCTCAGCAGCAACCCAAAACATCAGCACATTATCAACAGTTTCTCATCCCAAATCCAAAACAGTCTCACACTGGCTTCTGTGAAGAAAACCAGCTCTATCCTGGCTGAAACCAGGACAGTATCCACCCCTTATTCCATACCATTTACGTCATGCCCAGGTCCTGTACTTTCAATACATTCCAATTATTCATTATTACTCTTCCTGTCTTTTAATATATACACACAGATATCACTTTCTTAGTCCATGGGCCATCACTTTAAAATGTCTGTGTAGTTCATTCAGTCCATGACTCTGGGCTTCATCCATCATAGCAGTCTCTCAGGGCAGGGGAGATGGTATGTGGTGTTGGATCGTTATCTGGCACGGTCCATGTCCATGATCTGCAGGTCGAAGATGTCGGTCTCGAGGGATTTGTTGGGCGCAAGCTGCTGAAGTCAGTTCTGGTTCCATCACTGCTGCATGTTGCTTAATTTCGGTGAAGCTCATTCTTCATCAGTCTGGGTGATTCTTACTGTAATACCATCGATATGGTAGATAGCAACCATAGTAGTAATGACATACTGTATTGTGTAACAATTAACATAATACAATTCAAATCATTGACTATTTTCACCCAAAATCAAGTCTCCTTGAGGTACACATCGGACTTCCCCATCCTTCCGCATTACCCACCAAGTGCACCCAGGTCCCTGGGCAAAGGCAATCCCACGAACGGGTTTACCTTTGCCTGAGGCAGGAGTAACCCAGACTGTCTTCCCCAGCATATTTCTCACATGCACCACAGGGACTTTATCCCCTTCTACAGTACGTAGAAGTTTTGATTGGGCAGGGCCGGCTCTATTAGTAGATCCCCTAGTGTTGACTAACCAGGTGGCTTTTGCTAAATGTTTATCCCAATGTTTGAATGTCCCATCACCCATTGCTCTCAGTGTAGTCTTTAACAGTCCGTTGTATCGTTCAATTTTTCCGGAAGCTGGTGCATGATAGGGGATGTGATACACCCACTCAATGCCGTGCTCTTTGGCCCAGGTGTCTATGAGGTTGTTTCGGAAATGAGTCCCGTTGTCCGACTCAATTCTTTCGGGGGTGCCATGTCGCCATAAGACTTGCTTTTCAAGGCCCAGGATAGTGTTTCGGGCGGTGGCATGGGGCACAGGGTATGTTTCCAGCCATCCGGTGGTTGCTTCCACCATGGTAAGCACATAGCGCTTGCCTTGGCGAGTTTGTGGAAGTGTGATATAGTCAATCTGCCAGGCCTCCCCATATTTATATTTCAACCATCGTCCTTCATACCAGAGGGGCTTTAACCGCTTGGCTTGTTTGATCGCAGCACACGTTTCACATTCATGGATAACCTGTGCAATAGCGTCCATGGTCAGGTCCACCCCTCGATCCCGAGCCCATCTATATGTTGCATCTCTTCCCTGATGGCCTGAGGTGTCATGGGCCCACCGAGCTATAAATAATTCACCCTTATGTTGCCAGTCCAGATCCACCTGAGCCACTTCAATCTTAGCAGCCTGATCCACCTGATGGTTGTTTTGATGTTCTTCGGTGGCCCGACTCTTGGGTACGTGAGCATCTACATGGCGTACTTTTATGACCAGATTCTCTAGTCGGGCAGCAATATCTTGCCACAATTCAGCAGCCCAGATGGGCTTGCCTCTGCGTTGCCAGTTGCTCTGCTTCCATTGCTGCAGCCGTCCCCATAGAGCATTTGCCACCATCCATGAGTCAGTATAAAGATAGAGTACTGGCCATTTTTCTCGTTCAGCAATATCTAAAGCCAGCTGGATGGCTTTCACCTCTGCAAACTGACTTGATTCACCTTGTCCTTCAGCGGCTTCTGCGACTCGTCGTGTAGGGCTCCATACAGCAGCTTTCCACCTTCGATGTTTGCCTACAATACGACAGGACCCATCAGTAAACAGGGCATATTGCCTTTCGTTCTCTGGCAGTTCATTATATGGTGGAGCCTCTTCAGCACGCGCCACCTCCTCTTCTGGTGATATTCCAAAATCTTTGCCTTCTGGCCAGTCCATGATCACTTCCAAGATTCCCGGGCGATTAAGGTTTCCTATTCGAGCCCGCTGTGTAATAAGCGCGACCCACTTACTCCACGTAGCATCAGTCGCATGATGCGTAGAGGGGACCCTCCCTTTGAACATCCAGCCCAGCACCGGCAGTCGGGGTGCCAGGAGGAGCTGTGCTTCAGTACCAACCACTTCTGAGGCAGCTCGAACTCCTTCATATGCTGCCAGTATCTCCTTTTCAGTTGGAGTATAGCGGGACTCAGATCCCCTATATCCTCGACTCCAAAACCCGAGAGGTCGACCTCGAGTCTCTCCTGGTGCCTTCTGCCAGAGACTCCAGGTAGGGCCATTCTCCCCGGCTGCCGTGTAGAGCACATTTTTAACATCTTGTCCTGCTCGGACTGGCCCGAGGGCTACAGCATGAACTATCTCCTGCTTAATTTGCTCGAAGGCTTGTCGTTGCTCAGGGCCCCATTTAAAATCATTCTTCTTCCGGGTCACTTGATAAAGAGGGCTTACAATCAGACTGTAATTTGGAATATGCATTCTCCAGAAACCCACAACGCCCAGAAATGCTTGTGTTTCTTTTTTGCTAGTTGGTGGAGACATAGCTGTTATTTTGTTGATCACATCCGTTGGGATCTGTCGACGTCCATCTTGCCATTTTATTCCTAAAAACTGGATCTCTTGTGCAGGTCCTTTGACCTTACTTTGTGTCCTGGTTTCAGCCAGGATAGAGCTGGTTTTCTGTCGTGGACTGTCCTTAAAAAGGACTGTCGTGGTTTAGCCCCAGCCGGCAACTAAGCACCACGCAGCCGCTCGCTCACTCTCCCTCCCACAGCGGGACGGGGGAGAGAATTAGGAAAAACCTCGTGGGTTGAGATAAACACGGTTTAATAGGACAGAAAGAAAGAAGGGAACAATAATGATAATACCAACAAAGAAATGTATAAGAACAAGTGATGCCCAATGCAGAAATTGCTCACCACCCCGTGATCGACAGCCCGTCCCCGAGCAGCGATTTTCGCCCCCCCGGCCAACTCCAGTTTATGTACTGGGCATGACGTCGTATGGTAGGGAATATCTCTTTGGCCAGTCTGGGTCAGCTGTCCCGGCTGTGTCCCCTCCCAGCTCCCCGTGCACCCCCAGCCTGCTCGCTGGCAGGCCAGCACAAGAAGCTGGACTGTCCTTGACGGCTCAGCAACAACCCAAAACATCAGCACATTATCAACAGTTCCTCATCCCAAATCCAAAACACAGTCTCACACTAGCTTCTGTGAGGAAAACCAGCTCTATCCTGGCTGAAACCAGGACACTTTGTTTTACAGCAAAACCAGCTTTCAGAAGGATTTGAATTATTTTCTTCCCTTTCTCAAAAACTTCTTCTGCTGTGTTGCCCCATACGATGATGTCGTCAATGTATTGCAGATGCTCTGGAGCTTCACCCTGTTCCAGTGCAGTTTGTATCAGCCCATGGCAAATGGTAGGGCTGTGTTTCCACCCCTGGGGAAGTCGATTCCAGGTGTATTGGACACCCCTCCAGGTGAAAGCAAACTGTGGCCTGCACTCTGCCGCCAAAGGGATCGAGAAAAACGCGTTAGCAATATCAATGGTGGCGTACCACTTGGCTGCCTTTGACTCCAGTTCATATTGAAGTTCTAGCATGTCTGGCACGGCAGCGCTCAGTGGTGGCGTGACTTCATTCAGGCCACGATAGTCTACTGTCAGTCTCCACTCTCCATTAGACTTTCGCACTGGCCATATGGGGCTGTTAAAGGGTGAGCGAGTCTTGCTGATCACTCCTTGGCTCTCCAGCCGACGAATCAGCTCATGGATGGGGATCAGGGAGTCTCTGTTGGTGCGATATTGCCGCCGGTGCACTGTTGTGGTAGCGATCGGCACCTGTTGTTCTTCGACCCTGAGCAACCCCACCACAGAAGGGTCCTCTGAGAGACCAGGCAAGGTGGACAGCTGTTTAATTTCTTCCGTCTCCAAGGCAGCTATACCAAAAGCCCACCGGTACCCTTTTGGGTCCTTGAAATACCCTCTCCTGAGATAGTCTATGCCCAGGATGCACGGAGCCTCTGGGCCAGTCACAATGGGGTGCTTCTGCCACTCATTCCCAGTTAGGCTCACTTTGGCCTCCAGCACAGTCAGCTGTTGGGATCCCCCTGTCACTCCAGAAATACAGATGGGTTCTGCCCCTATATGGCTTGATGGCATCAGGGTACATTGTGCACCGGTGTCCACTAAAGCCTTATATTCCTGTGGGTCTGATGTGCCAGGCCATCTAATCCACACAGTCCAATAAACTCGGTTGTCCCTCTCCTCCGCCTGGCTGGAGGCAGGGCCCCTCTAATCCTGCTCATAGTACTCGTTACCCACTTCTTGTAAATAGGAATCAGAAGTCCCCTCAAGAGGATCAGAGGTGAGATCAGCTCTTCTATTCTTTCTGGGGAACTGCCCACTGGAAAGTGGAGCGACGATTTTTCTGGAGGAACATGAACGCCCTTTTGTAATTGTTTTCCCTTGCAGCTCACGTACTCGTGCCTCTAGGGTCGAGGTAGGTTTTCCATCCCACCTCCTCATGTCCTCTCCGTAGTCACGCAATTGAAACCACAGGGTGGCTCGTGGTGTGTATCCTCTATATCCTCTCTCTTGAACAGAAGAGCGTTTACTCCTAATGGCTGAGACACTGGTCCGTATGGGTGGAGGGTAGGGCATATCCTCTTTGAATTGCCGGAACTCCTGGGACAGTTTCTCTACAGCAGAGACGCAGGCCCGTAGGGAGGAAGAGAGACTTTCTTCGTATTGCCGGAGTTGGCCAGCCAATTCATCCACCGTTGGTCTCTCTCCGTCTTTCCAGGCCATTATTGCTAATGAGTTGGCATATGATGATGGTGCACTCCGTACAAACTTCCGCCACATAGGTCGCGTGCAATTGACTTCATCTGGATCTTTGGATGATTGTCCATTGTCCAAGTCACCATAAATCACTTCCAGCACCGCTAGCTCCCTCAGGTACTGGATACCTTTCTCCATGGTGGTCCACTTGCCTGGGTGACATAGAACATCTTCCTTGAAGGGGTACCTTTCCTTCACACCCGACAGGAGTCATCTCCAGAGGCTGAGGACTCGTGCACCTTTTCCAATTGCTTTGTCAATGCCCCCTTCCCTAGAAAGGGATCCCAGCTGCTTGGCTTCCCTACCCTCTAATTCCAGGCTACTGGCCCCATTATCCCAGCATCGGAGCAGCCAGGTGACAATGTGCTCACCTGGACGACGGCTGAAATCCTTTCGCATATCTCGCAGTTCACTCAGTGATAGAGATCGGGTAGTTACCGTCTCTTTTATGAGTTCTTCCTCTTCCTCCTCTTCAAGCGATGACCTGCTCTCTTCCCTCTTCAGTCCTTGTGATGGCCCTGCTTCAGAGCACTCTGCCTCCTCACTCGCTTCCTCTGCCTCCCTCTTAGCAGAATCTTCCTCCTCCCTTACTAAACGAGCTGACTTCCGCTTCCAAGATTTCTTCTTTTGTACAGGGGCAACTGATACTGGGATGGGCTGGTTCTCTGGTTCAGCTGCAACAGTCTGAGTAGCTACAGTGCCTGTTGCAGGGGTTGGAGTAGTCACAGTGCCTGCTACATTGCCATCAGACCCAGAGACCCTCTCTCCCCTTTGCACAGTGTTAAATAGAGCTCGGTAGGCATGGGCCAGGCCCCAGCACATGGCAATGATTTGTGTCTCCTTGGAGCTGCCAGGCTGACAGCATACTTCTTCCAGATATTCTGCTAGTTTATCAGGATTCTGCACTTGTTCGGGAGTGAAGCTCCAAAACACCGGAGGTGCCCACCGCCCCAGGCATTTGCCCATGCTGTTCCACACGCCCTGCCATTCATAACTATCCAGCCTTGGGGCAGATCTCCGGGTGATATTCTTAAATTGCTTGCCAACCTTAGACAAAACCGAAACAATGTTCCCCAGAAGTAGCAATAGAGGTATTATAACTACCCAAGGGTGTTCAAAATACGGAAAAATTACTGTGATGAAGGAGGAAACGTTATGATAGAGGGTAGCAAAGGTACCATTCTGCATTTCCTCCATAGAAAGCCTTTCAGAGGCAGAAGTATAATTGCTAATCGTCTCCACAAGACTGTAGCCAAAATACAGTAACGGCTTTAGTACAGAGTTCAGATGATACCACATTAAGCTCAAGGTCAGTGCTCGAAAAACAAAACTTGCAGGCGAGTACAGCAGCCCGCAGAGACCAACACCGATCCTTAACATGTACAACAAAGACGAGAGCATCATGCAAATCAAATAAACTGATATTGTGACCTGCAACTGTTATTATCTCAAGCCTCGGGCCCCACGTTGGGCGCCAAAAAGGACTGTCGTGGTTTAGCCCCAGCCGGCAACTAAGCACCACGCAGCCGCTCGCTCACTCCCCCTCCCACAGTAGGGTGGGGGAGAGAATTAGGAAAAAAAACCTTGTGGGTTGAGATAAACACAGTTTAATAGGACAGAAAGAAAGAAGGAAACAACAATGATAATACCGACAAAGGAATGTACAAGAACAAGTGATGCCCAATACAGCAATTGCTCACCACCCGGCGATCGACAGCCTGTCCCCGAGCAGCGATTTCCACCCCCCGGCCAACTCCAGTTTATGTACTGGGCATGACGTCGTATGGTAGGGAATATCTCTTTGGCCAGTCTGGGTCAGCTGTCCCGGCTGTGTCCCCTCCCAGCTCCCCGTGCACCCCCAGCCTGCTCGCTGGCAGGCCAGCACAAGAAGCTGGACTGTCCTTGACGGCTCAGCAACAACCCAAAACATCAGCACATTATCAACAGTTCCTCATCCCAAATCCAAAACACAGTCTCACACTAGCTTCTGTGAGGAAAACCAGCTCTATCCTGGCTGAAACCAGGACACTTTGTTTTACAGCAAAACCAGCTTTCAGAAGGATTTGAATTATTTTCTTCCCTTTCTCAAAAACTTCTTCTGCTGTGTTGCCCCATACGATGATGTCGTCAATGTATTGCAGATGCTCTGGAGCTTCACCCTGTTCCAGTGCAGTTTGTATCAGCCCATGGCAAATGGTAGGGCTGTGTTTCCACCCCTGGGGAAGTCGATTCCAGGTGTATTGGACACCCCTCCAGGTGAAAGCAAACTGTGGCCTGCACTCTGCCGCCAAAGGGATCGAGAAAAACGCGTTAGCAATATCAATGGTGGCGTACCACTTGGCTGCCTTTGACTCCAGTTCATATTGAAGTTCTAGCATGTCTGGCACGGCAGCGCTCAGTGGTGGCGTGACTTCATTCAGGCCACGATAGTCTACTGTCAGTCTCCACTCTCCATTAGACTTTCGCACTGGCCATATGGGGCTGTTAAAGGGTGAGCGAGTCTTGCTGATCACTCCTTGGCTCTCCAGCCGACGAATCAGCTCATGGATGGGGATCAGGGAGTCTCTGTTGGTGCGATATTGCCGCCGGTGCACTGTTGTGGTAGCGATCGGCACCTGTTGTTCTTCGACCCTGAGCAACCCCACCACAGAAGGGTCCTCTGAGAGACCAGGCAAGGTGGACAGCTGTTTAATTTCTTCCGTCTCCAAGGCAGCTATACCAAAAGCCCACCGGTACCCTTTTGGGTCCTTGAAATACCCTCTCCTGAGATAGTCTATGCCCAGGATGCACGGAGCCTCTGGGCCAGTCACAATGGGGTGCTTCTGCCACTCATTCCCAGTTAGGCTCACTTTGGCCTCCAGCACAGTCAGCTGTTGGGATCCCCCTGTCACTCCAGAAATACAGATGGGTTCTGCCCCTATATGGCTTGATGGCATCAGGGTACATTGTGCACCGGTGTCCACTAAAGCCTTATATTCCTGTGGGTCTGATGTGCCAGGCCATCTAATCCACACAGTCCAATAAACTCGGTTGTCCCTCTCCTCCGCCTGGCTGGAGGCAGGGCCCCTCTAATCCTGCTCATAGTACTCGTTACCCACTTCTTGTAAATAGGAATCAGAAGTCCCCTCAAGAGGATCAGAGGTGAGATCAGCTCTTCTATTCTTTCTGGGGAACTGCCCACTGGAAAGTGGAGCGACGATTTTTCTGGAGGAACATGAACGCCCTTTTGTAATTGTTTTCCCTTGCAGCTCACGTACTCGTGCCTCTAGGGTCGAGGTAGGTTTTCCATCCCACCTCCTCATGTCCTCTCCGTAGTCACGCAATTGAAACCACAGGGTGGCTCGTGGTGTGTATCCTCTATATCCTCTCTCTTGAACAGAAGAGCGTTTACTCCTAATGGCTGAGACACTGGTCCGTATGGGTGGAGGGTAGGGCATATCCTCTTTGAATTGCCGGAACTCCTGGGACAGTTTCTCTACAGCAGAGACGCAGGCCCGTAGGGAGGAAGAGAGACTTTCTTCGTATTGCCGGAGTTGGCCAGCCAATTCATCCACCGTTGGTCTCTCTCCGTCTTTCCAGGCCATTATTGCTAATGAGTTGGCATATGATGATGGTGCACTCCGTACAAACTTCCGCCACATAGGTCGCGTGCAATTGACTTCATCTGGATCTTTGGATGATTGTCCATTGTCCAAGTCACCATAAATCACTTCCAGCACCGCTAGCTCCCTCAGGTACTGGATACCTTTCTCCATGGTGGTCCACTTGCCTGGGTGACATAGAACATCTTCCTTGAAGGGGTACCTTTCCTTCACACCCGACAGGAGTCATCTCCAGAGGCTGAGGACTCGTGCACCTTTTCCAATTGCTTTGTCAATGCCCCCTTCCCTAGAAAGGGATCCCAGCTGCTTGGCTTCCCTACCCTCTAATTCCAGGCTACTGGCCCCATTATCCCAGCATCGGAGCAGCCAGGTGACAATGTGCTCACCTGGACGACGGCTGAAATCCTTTCGCATATCTCGCAGTTCACTCAGTGATAGAGATCGGGTAGTTACCGTCTCTTTTATGAGTTCTTCCTCTTCCTCCTCTTCAAGCGATGACCTGCTCTCTTCCCTCTTCAGTCCTTGTGATGGCCCTGCTTCAGAGCACTCTGCCTCCTCACTCGCTTCCTCTGCCTCCCTCTTAGCAGAATCTTCCTCCTCCCTTACTAAACGAGCTGACTTCCGCTTCCAAGATTTCTTCTTTTGTACAGGGGCAACTGATACTGGGATGGGCTGGTTCTCTGGTTCAGCTGCAACAGTCTGAGTAGCTACAGTGCCTGTTGCAGGGGTTGGAGTAGTCACAGTGCCTGCTACATTGCCATCAGACCCAGAGACCCTCTCTCCCCTTTGCACAGTGTTAAATAGAGCTCGGTAGGCATGGGCCAGGCCCCAGCACATGGCAATGATTTGTGTCTCCTTGGAGCTGCCAGGCTGACAGCATACTTCTTCCAGATATTCTGCTAGTTTATCAGGATTCTGCACTTGTTCGGGAGTGAAGCTCCAAAACACCGGAGGTGCCCACCGCCCCAGGCATTTGCCCATGCTGTTCCACACGCCCTGCCATTCATAACTATCCAGCCTTGGGGCAGATCTCCGGGTGATATTCTTAAATTGCTTGCCAACCTTAGACAAAACCGAAACAATGTTCCCCAGAAGTAGCAATAGAGGTATTATAACTACCCAAGGGTGTTCAAAATACGGAAAAATTACTGTGATGAAGGAGGAAACGTTATGATAGAGGGTAGCAAAGGTACCATTCTGCATTTCCTCCATAGAAAGCCTTTCAGAGGCAGAAGTATAATTGCTAATCGTCTCCACAAGACTGTAGCCAAAATACAGTAACGGCTTTAGTACAGAGTTCAGATGATACCACATTAAGCTCAAGGTCAGTGCTCGAAAAACAAAACTTGCAGGCGAGTACAGCAGCCCGCAGAGACCAACACCGATCCTTAACATGTACAACAAAGACGAGAGCATCATGCAAATCAAATAAACTGATATTGTGACCTGCAACTGTTATTATCTCAAGCCTCGGGCCCCACGTTGGGCGCCAAAAAGGACTGTCGTGGTTTAGCCCCAGCCGGCAACTAAGCACCACGCAGCCGCTCGCTCACTCCCCCTCCCACAGTAGGGTGGGGGAGAGAATTAGGAAAAAAAACCTTGTGGGTTGAGATAAACACAGTTTAATAGGACAGAAAGAAAGAAGGAAACAACAATGATAATACCGACAAAGGAATGTACAAGAACAAGTGATGCCCAATACAGCAATTGCTCACCACCCGGCGATCGACAGCCTGTCCCCGAGCAGCGATTTCCACCCCCCGGCCAACTCCAGTTTATGTACTGGGCATGACGTCGTATGGTAGGGAATATCTCTTTGGCCAGTCTGGGTCAGCTGTCCCGGCTGTGTCCCCTCCCAGCTCCCCGTGCACCCCCAGCCTGCTTGCTGGCAGCCCAGCACAGGAAGCTGGACTGTCCTTGACTGCTCAGCAACAACCCAAAACATCAGCACATTATCAACAGTTCCTCATCCCAAATCCAAAACACAGTCTCACACTAGCTTCTGTGAAGAAAACCAGCTCTATCCTGGCTGAAACCAGGACACCATCCTAGGAGTGAGCTTGTACAAAGGTGCCTCAGCAGCTGGTGGGAAGAGAAGTGGCTAATATCTGGCCTGAAAGGGTCTCTGAACTGATTTCCTCCAGCTTTTAGTGCAGCCTGAAGATGGCACGCCCTTCTTACAGAGCAGTGAGCGTGCTGCCGTCACCAGCTCGTGACTGTCATGCTGCAGGTCAATTTGTAGTGATGGGGAAAAATCCTCCAGAAAAAAATCGTCCCTGGTGCCTGTTGGATAGCAGTGCTTCAGACATATTTCAGCCTGCAGGTACACAAACAAGCCAGGGGATCAGGTGAAAAGGAGCAAACTGATTTTGGCATTGTCAGTCAGTGGGACACTTGCCGGATGGGTGTTCCCACTTCTCAGAATTCCCTCGCTGGCTCTCCGTTGCCTCACTGTCCGTGCAGACGTCAGCTTTGACATGATGGCAGTGTAAACCTGTGCTTAGCTCAGAAGGAACACTAATGGGGTTTACAAGCCTGCAGTTACTTTAAACCCAAAGGGGTTTCCTCTGACCGTGGCCTTTCAGGCCCTTCACATCATTACAGGGGAAGAACCTCTTTTAACAAGAGGCAGATGGCAAACAAAACGCCACACTGCCTAGTCCGCAGATGAGAGCACCATTTCTTTCTGGTGGCTCTACAACACAACCCGTGTCTGCCACAGGAGGAAAATACAGATACCATGAAGAGTCCTTCACGTGTCCGGTGCACCTAACAGAAGCAGCTGCTGACGGCTCTTGACACCTAAAGAAGCTGTCTAAGGATCCCGTGTTTGGAGCACAACATGCCTTAACCTGCTCTAGCTGTGACCTTGTAGGATGGCTGGAGAATAGTTTCCTTGCTTTGCTATGCTGGGGAAAGCTGTGTGTGGATCCTTTCCTCATGTTGGACATCCCTTGTTCTTCACGTTGGGCATAAGTTTTCTCTTGGATACCCTGCGTGGCAGAGGGCTGGTGGGCTGCTGCGCTGTGCGCTGCTGCCTGAAGGAGTGGGTGAACAAAGGTGTTTTTTAAACCCTACAGGCAGCAGCGATCTCCTGTCTGGGCTTGCTTTCACTCCTAGGGACTAAAGTGCTCCTTTCTTTGCTGCTGTTTTGCTTCTAGGGCGTCAGGAACTGTTTACATGGCGATGGACATCACCACAGGACAAGAGGTAAGTGTCCACAGTCCCAGCCGATTTTGCAGGTCTTTAGTGCTCTCCCCTCTGGTGCGAAGGGTGGATGGGGCTTTTGGGTGGCCAGTAGATCTTTACTGCCAAGGCGGTTCCTCTGAAGCACAGGCTAGTGTCAGCTGGCAAAATGCATCATCTGCTGTCTTCAGCCTTCAGAAATCCCAGCAAGCTTTTGGGACTGATAAAAACAGTATCATTTTTATTGCCAGCGTCAATGTGTTGGTTTAGAAATCATTCTCATGTCTGTCAGTGTAGAAGAAGTATATCAAGAGCAAAGATCTCTCCCAAACCAAACAGTCGTGTTTAAGTCTGGTGTCGGTGACAGCCCATTACAGCCCGTGAAGTGCTCGCAGGGAAGTGGGGGCCAGGAGGGTGAGAAACGAATCTTGAAGGAAAGCGGCGTTAGCTTTGACAGCCCCTGTAGTGACCAGTTTAAAGTGGCCTCTTCACATTCCTTTCCTTTTCCAAGGCAAGCCGTCTTGAATCTATACAAACCCTGCCTGAAAATGTGGCTAGAAACCCAGGAATGGGAGCGGAGGGGTGGTCTCTTTCGTGCCATGTTGAGAGCAGGACTAGATAGAGGCGCTTTATAACTGCTCTTAGGTAGAGGTCTAGCCCTGCTTAGGACCCGGGGTGTATCCATCAAATGACATAGAATGGATTATTTTTTTGAAACCCTCAAAGTAATTGCCAATCTGAACTGTGTTAAGGAATGTGTATTTCGAGTTGCAAAATCAAGATTCAAGAAGCTAGGAAGTGCCAGGTGTAGATAGCTAGGGTCTGGCGGCCGGAAGATATCGCGCTGTACGGAAAGTTAGGGCCCCTCTCCTGAAAGCCAATAGCGTTTAATTTATGATGCAAGCAGACGGAAGTGAGGTTATAAACCTAAGCTATATAACGCCGTGTCACACACTAATAAACGCCATTTGCCATCTACCACATTGGTGTCAGCGAGCTGATGGCCCGAGCGGCCTGGGGTTGGTCACCGTGCCGTTCCTGAACCAGGTCGCCACGCCTGCGAAGGCAACAGCCAGGACTGTATTTTTTGTGTGTGTAACCTTAATGATTGTTTTAGTATGGCTTTTGAAATGTAATGTACGTCTGTGTTTTCTCTCTGTTATGCCGTCAAGTCAAGAGTAACAGCAGTTGCTGAAATAATGAAGACAAATCGTACAATTACTAAAGCATTACCAGCAGTTTTTGTGTATTTTGGCAGTAACAAAATCACTTCCTGCTTGCAAACTGTGCATCAACAATAATAGTGGTGGTAAACTAAGACCATCTGAGAAGAATGAACTACCTGAAAGGGGGTTGTGGCGATGAGGGTGTTGGTCTCTTCTCCCAAGTAACTAGTGATAGGACAAGAGGAAATGGCCTCAAGTTGCACCAGGGGAGGTTTAGATTGGATATTAGGAAAAATTTCTTCACTGAGAGGGTGGCCAGGCATTGGAACAGGCTGCCCAGGGAGGTGGTGGAGTCGCCATCCCTGGAAGTGTTCAAAAAACGTGTGGATGTGGCGCTTCAGGACATGGTTTAGGGGACATGGTGGTTCTGGATTAATGGTTGGACTTGATGATCTTAAAGGTCCTTTCCAACCTAGTGATTCTGTGATTCTGTGATTCTGTGAATGTCGGTCCAGAGAGTGTTGTTAGAGATGCGTGCTTGATAGTTTAAAGAGCATTTGTACAGATTTTACAAGACAAAATGTATATGGCCGTGTGTCCTGTAACTAGCACCCAGGCTAGCAGAGAAATTGACCCAGGCTAGCAGAGAAATTGGGTGTTGTAATATAAGTTACTGAGCTCTTTGGTCTGATACCAAGACAGTTTGGCACAGCTCTGCTATGTCATTCCAAAAACACGCGCTCCATGTTCATTGGGACCTTGTGCAACAGGCTACTCAAGTTAATGGCTTTCCCTGTCGTTTTAGGTGGCCATAAAGCAAATTAATCTCCAACAACAGCCCCAAAAGGAACTAATAGTTAACGAAATCCTCATCATGAGAGAAAACAAGAGCTCCAATATTGTGAACTATTTAGACAGGTGAGTAGTTCTGGTATGATCACGTGAATGTTCATGTACATGCTGCAAGCCAAACCTTTTTAAAAACCCCTTTGGTCACTGGCAGAAAATTGACCTCTATTGTTTATCTACTCATAGCCAGTGTATGGGAGGAGACTGCATTTTGTCTGCATTAATCTTTTCTGGCATATATTGCTTAAGACTGTTTTCAAGGACCTGGCACAGCCATCTCAGCCTACCTCCATGTTTTTTTGTTGTTGGCTTGATTGGTTTTGTGGTTAAGTTGATCATCTTTTCTGTGTCTTATCATAAGTGCTGGTAAATCCTCCTCGAAATTACTTCCTTTGGGCTGTTCCTGCTCTTTTCCATTGCTGTGGATATCAGGAAGGTGAAGTTCTTGTTTGCAGAAACACGTAATTTGCCACTTTTTAAATTGTTTTTCCTGTTCCTGGATGTATTTTCTGGTAGGTTTTCCAAACTGTTGACCAATTCCTGTCCTCACTGGTACACATCCTCCTGGTCCAAGATTTATCTTTGCCATTACTGAACTTCAATTTTTCACTTGCTTGCCAACTCGGACCTCTAGCTGGTCACTTATGGGCCTTCCTCATTTAGACCGCACAGGTTCTAAGTCCTGTATAGCCTAGAGGGAATGTCTATTCATGTTGTCCTGTCCTCATGTAAGAATGACTTGGAAACAAAATCAGCTGTAGCCTTTTTCCAGAGGTAATTTAGCCGTGCACACTCATCTCAGTGCCATTGTTTTCTTCTTTCAGCTACCTCGTCGGTGACACACTGTGGGTGGTTATGGAATACCTAGCTGGAGGCTCTTTAAATGATGTTCTTGAGGAGACATGTATGGATGAAGGACAGATAGCAGCTGTCTGTAGGGAGGTAAGGGATCCCGCCTGTGCTTCCCATTACTGGGACAGGATGGTACTTCTAAGCAGGTGGTAAGAAGATGAGAGGTTTCATGTTCAGAGCTTTGTTTCTGTGTTGCTTTTATGATACGGAGAAGAAAGAGCATCTTAAGTGAACTGCCTGCCAGTATCGCTGCACTTATTACACTCTGTTGTTTTACTCATAGAATTTTATTGTACTATTTCTTTTTTTGTTGTTTTTAGTTTTACTCTTCTCAACTTTGCCTCTCTAAACCTTTGCCTGGAGCATGCCTGTACTGCATTCCTTTCGTGTACAAGCAAATATGGTGGTGGCAGAATTTTAAAATACCAGCAAAGGAAAATAGGGGCTCCTTCATCCCAGTCCTCGGCTTAAAAGAATAGCACTCCACCCAAAACGGTGGTTGCTCCTGAAAAATGCCTAACACGCTATTTCCAGATCTGCCGTCAAGCCTAACAATAAAATCTTTCTCATGCGACCTCCGACTCAAAAGTGATCCATCTTATACCGAAGGAAGGGACTTTTTGGTTTTTGGCAAACCATAGTTTGTCACCTGGGTGGAGATAGCACATTCCCTGCAGCAGCAGTCATTCCGTGTGTGCTTTCAGGGGACAGTCTGTGCCAAGAATTGACATTTCTGTTTCAAAAGCTACTACGCCTTTGTTTAGGAAGTTATTACTCTGTGTTGAAGCAGCAAGCTCTTCCTCTTGAGAGCACAATACTCTGCCATTACTCTCAATTCAACTAGAAATTAAATCCTTTAGAGCCATTTCTTTTCTTGTGTGATGAAATCTGGTCACTAAGTAAGTTTTACCCTCATGTTTCTTTTTGATCTATGAGTGCCTACAAGCTCTGGATTGCCTTCATTCCAACCAAGTGATCCACAGAGACATCAAAAGCGACAATATCCTCCTCGGAATGGATGGATCTGTCAAACTGAGTAGGTATCCTTGGTCAGGTGCAGCATTCCCAGGATGTGGTGTGGGGCTGCTTTTGACTGACTGCCTGTTACCCAAAAGCGATGCCTGTGGTAGTGCACTGGCAGACCACTGCTGCGAGCTAAGAGCACAGTGCCAATGTCCAGAGAGGTACAGAAAGGAAAAAGGTGTAAAGAGTGGTTTCGGTTTGTGTAGGTCCCTTCCAGAAGGGATAGTAATAAAGAATAATCTAAAGCTTCAAGTGAATAAAAGCCACTGCATGAAACTTGAGGGGTTTTTAAGTGGCCACTTCAGTATTTCCTTGGCTCGAGCACTGAGTAAACAGAGCATGGCCGCTTTACCAGATAGATTCAACAACGCCTTCTGAGGCATCTGGAAGGGATTTCTTTTGCTTGGTTTCATAAATCAAGCTGCCTTTAAGAGTACTTGTTTTTCTCCTCAGCTGATTTTGGCTTGTGTGCTCAGATCACCCCTGAGCAGAGTCAACGGAGCACGATGGTCGGGTCTCCTTACTGGATGGCACCAGAAGTGGTGTCGGGAAACGCATACGGGCCCAAAGTGGACATCTGGTCGCTTGGGATCACGGCAATTGAAATGGCGCAAGGAGAACCTCCTTACGTTAACGCTCATCCTCTCAGGGTAAGGTGCGAATAAAACCAGAGACCACCGTCTTTCTAACCTGCCCCATGTTTTGTCTCCCATGAGACAAAATCCCAGTTACACCAGCTTGAACTAGTTCCACCAAGGGCTGCTTCTAAATATGTCGCTGGAGCATATCGGCATATATTGTAGCTTTCCTTATGTCAATAGGGGGACCTTAAAAGAGAAGTGACATGTAGACTGTTCAGAAATGTGTCATTTTTGCCCTCAACAATGCTTGAGATTTCTCATGTGCTTTTAGAACTCTCTTTGAGTTGTATCTCTGAATGACAAGAATTTTTCAGCAGCAAGATCCTCCAGTTGGGGAATTTTTATGAAAAATATTTCAACTGTACGTGCAGGAGAAGTCTTTCCAAACTCAGATCAGTGCCGATTGCTCACCTGCGCCTTTCAGGAAGTGTCACTGGTTCTAGTAATGCCATAATCACTTCTTAGCAAATGCTTTTCTACAAGTCTGTTTTGGCACAGGTACTTGTAGTACACTAGTGTATTTTGATGTTTTGAAGTTTCCAGTTTTGTCCTAATTCCTTAAAATGAAATGACCAGTTCTTATACCAAAGGAGCGTGTCATAGTGGAGGAATGTCTGCCAAGATAACACCTCATGACTGAGAGCTGAAACAGAGCTCAATGCTGCACAGTTAATTCCTGACAGGATGCAGGAATTCAGGAGGAAATTAAGTTTGCTCTATGCGTATACATACGCAATTCTTATTAAGGCTAGAATTAAAATAGAGCCTGACCTTTAGCTTTTCTCATAGCAGTAAGGCTGTGCTCTCTCTGGTCTGTGGCACCCCGACTGCGTACTGCAGACTGAAAGAAGAAACAAGAGAATGGTCAGGAAATACCCCCGGCCAAGCAAAGAGAGGAGCCCATACTCCACCTGCTTCCCTGGGAGACCCTTGCAAAAAATGCATTTGCCTTGCATAAGGCAGCAAAAACCCATGAAGAGCATTAGCGTGACTGGTCGGGATGCTGAAGGTTCCCTGCCTCAAATGCTGATTAGGGCTCCTCAAGAAGCCTCAGGTCAACTGTTTGTTAGAAAGATCACTGGATTTCTTCTCTCTGACCAAACTCAGCTCTTCCTGCCCTCACCCAGATTCTTTGAGATGCTCTTTTTCTCCATATATGCCTCATCTCCTGCTGGAGATACGATCAGCTTGGACACTTAGAGCTTCAAGGCATCTTCAGGTGTCTTAGTAAAACTGTGGTAGATGAAAATCAGGCACCTGAAGTTGCTTCCATCTGCATTGGCTTCCTGGGCTCTTTTTCAGCGGTTGTTGCCCCTGAGCTAGGAACAGTGAACAGCCTGTGATGGACTGCCTGAAGTTCCCCAGTTATCAGCTAGTTTTATTAAGGTCAATCAACCCCAACAGGATTGATTTGTTTTTTATGAAGGATTGTTTTAATAATGGAAGGCACACAGGAGCTTCCGTTACTTAAACACCTAAATAAATTGTAAGGGCATGAAAGGCTCATTAGTCCTAGAGTTAGCGGCAGTCTTCATGTAGATGCAGTGTTGTTTTCCACGTGTAGAGCAGGCGCATCCCATGCTGCTCACGTTCTTTCCAGCTGATGCAGAACTCACAGGAATGAACAATTTTTGAGCCATGTGTGTCCTGGATGTGTCTGTGATGGTATTTGTTTCCTCTCACTGTGATTTCCTTCCATCCGGCGCATGCCGAGGGCCTGGGGGACAAACACTGGTGTGATAAAAACCCTTTGAAATTCAGGTTGGACCTCCTCCTGATTTCAATTAAAAAAAAAAACAAACAGAAAACCACAGAAACAAAACAAACCCTTAAGCATTTCTTTTTCATTTCTTAACCACAGCGCATCAATTTGTCTCAAAACTGTAGCATTTTTTTCAAATGCTGCACATCTTCTACAGTTTCAGGCTTCTTAATCACCTGTATGTTGTTCTGTCACGTATCTGGGTGGCCTGGATACCTTTAGGATCTTGCTTTCACAGACTGCAGCTGTAATGGTCTGCTGAAGCCTTTCTTGTTTCTTGGCATGTGAAACAAATTAATGAGCTTATTGCCCCTTTGCAGCTACTGCGAACGCTCCTTTCCTTTGTACCGTACTTGCTTTTCTTTGCCAGCTGCATATCATAGGAGACCAAAAGATATGTGATAAGAAGGTACTTCAGCTTCCCGTAGACCTTTCCCTGTTCTGGTGGAAATACTGAAAAGGGGACGTACTGAGCTGAAGATGACTCTTCTTTGGGATTCATGTTCTGAGAAGAAACAAGTAACTAAAAGAGCTCCATTTGTCCTGGCACTCCTGTTTCACACTCAGGTGAATGTGGCTGCAGTAAAATCCCCAAAGCTGCCGTTGGTGCTGTAGTCCTTTCCCGCAGGAGAAGTATCATCCCTCGGGTAGCGCAATTGAAGCGTAGTGAGGACAGGCACTCCAGCTCACCACTGTGTCCGGTGGCTGAGGTCAGCTGCAGATGGACAGGATCAGACTGATTTTGTGACATTTATGTTGTGGGAAAAGGAAAGAAGCTTCCTTTTATTGTTTTTACTCTAGGATCATTTCTTTGCCTTTTTAGGCTTGGAAATTGTCCTCTGTATTTAAGAGGACAATAGCAAAGTCAATGTGGTCCCGGTCTAGTTAAGTGCCAGTAGAACAGAGCTGTTGTAATGGCAGACGTTTTAATGGAAGACCCCATGGCCTATTTCTATCATTATTGCTGTGTAGTTTAGACGTATTCTGGAAGTTTATGTCTGAATAGTTCAAAAGGTTTGTCTTCCGTTTCTACATAACATCTTGCAAAAGCGCAATGAACTCATCTCGCTGGCTTCTCAGCATGTTAGACCTTGGTTACAAGCGAACCACACTGGATACTGCTCACCCTGTGTTTTGCAAAATGACGTTGTACTCCCTTGGCCTGAGGAATATCAGGAAGACTTGCTCAGCTGCATGAACTCCGTCAGCTACTTGACAGTGAACATCCTTGGCTTTGCTTAGGAAACTTGAGCTTAGCTTTGGCTGGATGCTGTTGAAGAGGAGAAAGGCTGGAATTTTCAAGTGTTTGGCTAGGCTTGTGTGCGCAGAATGACTGTGCATTCAGATGAGCAGCTGGACATTTATGCACAACATGGAGGGGAATCCACAGAGGACTCAACCCTTAACACAGGTGAATACTCCCAATTCTGAGGTAGCGGAGTGTTACCATAGCGATGGAATTACTCGTTTTTCTGATAGCAAGCATTAAACGTTTTCTTCTTAACACATAAGTGACGCTGATCTGGAATTTGGAGACTGCTGAAAGACGTTGTTGCAGCTTGGCTCCCATCTGCCCAAAGATGCATTTTCTTCATAAGATATTTGTGCATGCAACTTATGTGCCTGTGTTGAAAAAAAGGTTCCCAATGTTTCTGTTTCTTTATCCAAGGACTAAGCTGATGGATTTCCTTTTTTCCCATCTGGTTACCATTTTTATCAAGAGCAGAGCAAAAAACTTGGCTACCTTTGCTTTATGGAAGCTGTACTTTAGGGAACAGTGAGCCCCGCTGAGATGCATTTTCAGTAGTAATCCTCAGAAATAATAGCGTTAGGCCAAATTCACTCTTTAAAAGGGGCTGTAAACTGTCACTGTCACAAGCCTGTCACTACTTGGAGAAGCAAAATGTGCTTTTGCTGATGTAGTTCATACTAACCAGGTCAGTCCGTGAAATCAGCTGTCAAGGCAAGATCATTTTGATATTGGAAGAGCTGTGGCTGCCTCAAGGTTTTTTATGTAGCTATAGAAAAATCCTGTCTGACCCCCTGCCAGGGAAGAAACTGCCACTGGAGACTGAACCTTAAAAAATGGGGTCTATCTGGGCAGTTATGGATATGAAGGAAACAGGTGGAGTCTCATGTTCCCTTTTTCTCTAGGCGCTGCATCTGATCGCTACGAACGGGACACCAGAGCTGCAGAACCCTGAGCGATTGTCCGCGGTGTTTCGCGACTTTCTGAGCTGCTGCCTGGAGGTGGATGTGGACAGGCGAGGGTCTGCCAAGGAACTTCTGCAGGTAAAAGGGGACACGGCTGCAAGCGGAACAGCTGTTCTATGTAATGGTTTTCTCACCAGCTAAACTCAAAGGCATGAGACGGAACCCCCTCATATTAGTCTCCAGTCTTGGTGCTTTTCAAAAGGAAAAGAAGTGGAATCATAGAACGGTTTGGGTTGGAAGGGATCTTTAAAGGTCCTCTAGTCCAACCCCCGTACAGTGATCAGGGACATCTTCAACTAGAGCAGGTTGCTCAGAGCCCCGTCCAACCTGGCCTGGAATGTTCCCAGGGATGGGGCATCTACCACCTCTCCGGGCAACCTGTACCAGTGTTTCACCACCTCATTGCAAAAAAATTCTTCCTTAGATCCGGCCTGAATCTACCCTCTTGTCGTTTAAAACCATGACCCCTTGTCCTGTTGCAAGAGACCCTGCTAAAAAACCTGTCCCCATCTTTCTTTAGAAGCCCCCTTTAAGTACTGGAAGGCTGCAAAAAGGTCTCTCCGGAGCCTCCTCTTCTCCAGGCTGAACAACCCCAACTCTCTCAGCCTGTCCTCCTAGGAGAGGTGTTCTGTCCCTCTGATCATTTTTGCGGCCCTGTGTTGAATTTTGGTAGTATATTCAGCTCTCATAGTGGCAAATGAGATGGTAGCCACTGCTCTCGCTGCAAGCCAGAGCTGAGTCCGTCAGCGCTCTGTCTCTGGTGTCCCTGCTCTTGTCTTGGTGCTGAAAACCTGTACCTCCGTGGCCTTCAGAAGAACACATGGGCCTAAATACTCCTGGCATAAACATTTCCTAGAGCTATTGGAGTTCCCTAAGGAACGGTTTATGCCTCTGCTCTTTTCTGACAACTCAGATAGCCCATGTCTTTAAAAAACAGGAACCTAAGTAAGTAACTTGCGTTTCCTGAAAGGAACAAGGCCCTGGGAGAGCAAACAGCATTCCCAGAGTGCTGGCAGGGCAGAAATGCCAGCACGCTGAAGACAACTTGATAAAGGGATTAATGGGATTTTGGGCCCTGTTTGCCTGTGATAGCAAGGTACTGGACATGAAGACGCAGGTGCAGATGGTCCCCTCAGTCCTGTTTCAGCGTATTCCCCATAACCAGAGAAATGCTGCTTGAGCCTGTGAGTACCTGAGTTTGGAAAGTAATGGTTCATTTCTTTTTTTCCTTTGCACAGCATGCATTCCTAAAATTAGCCAAGCCTCTCTCCAGCCTGACGCCGCTGATCACGGAAGCAAAGGAAGCGAATAAGAACGGCAGCAGCCACTAGTGCTTCAAGCCGGCTTTCTCCCATGCCAGCTCAGAGCAGGACTGAGAATAAAACTCTATAGAACCTCAACGCTTGTGCTGTGGGACAGGTGGATGGATAAAGAAGCCAATGGTCACAGTCATGGTGGTAGGAGGGAGAACAACCCAGCCCCTCAAGGAGTAAAATATGACCGTTTCTCTTCTTCCTGCCTTCTGGCTCCTGAATTTATTTTGAAGACGAAACAGGGCTTAAGACAGAGAGGTAACAACCACAAATGCTTGCCTGCCTCAGCCATTTCCAAGGGAAAGCAAATTCATTTGGAAGGTCCCCTTCCTTCTCACCCTGTGAATAAGCTGTACACTCACTTTGAAATTGTGACAGTCAAAACAGCAAGTGAAGCAACAGCCACCCAGTGTTTAAAAAAAAAAAAAAAAGGAAAAAACCCTGTAAAACAGCTTAGCGCTGTAGTCTTCATGTCTAGGCCTGGTCCTGCAAAGGGCTAAGTAGCCTTTAAGGTATGAACCACCGTCCTGTTTTGGCAGTAGGAAGGCAGGATGCTTGGGTTGTTCTTGGATTAGGCCATTGGCTTGTTTGGCTTTGGCTTCTTGTTTAGTTCCAGTCTTTGTGTTGCCACTGTCATTCATACCTCAACTGACCTACTGTCGCTCGCTCTGTCCGTCCCAGTGTCCTCGGCTGAGGCAACGGACGGATGCAATGCTGATGGACGGCAGCAGTGAGCACAGCTGTGGGAGGTGCGCCCAGGGAGAGGAACTCTTCCACGTAGTGACCGAGCTGCGGGAGGAGGTGACTAGATTGAGGCTATCAGGGAGAGCGAGCAAGCGAGAGACTCTTAGAACTGCACCCTGCCTTCCCTGGGACAGGCCCACCAGGCAGACGGGACGCATCATATGGGGGATTCCCTATCCTCTGCCCAGCTGGCTGAACACAGTGACTCCAGTATGCCCTCCGGAAGTCCAAAGGGGCAGTTCTGCTGTGGTTTCTAACACATCAATAACCCTTGCGTCTTTGCTGTCACACAGCTCTCCATGCTCCCTACCTCCACTGAGCTGGCAGACTGCAGCACCTCGCTAGCACCATCCCTCAAACATCGGCGTGCCGCCCCCAGGCTCATCTCTAGCGAGCCTGGTTTTATCCCCTTCCCCCTTCGAATCTAGTTTAAGGCTCTTTCATGGAGCCCTGCTAAGTCCTGTGCAAAGACCCTTTTCCCCCTTTGAGACACGTGTACCCCACCTGTCACCAGCAGGCCTGGTGTCGTGTGGACCAGCTCATGATCAAAAACCTCCCAATTCTGCCGGTGTCACCGGGCTCAAGCTGCTGGCTCTTCCTGTTCCTTCCGTCAGCATTCCTGCAACTGGAAGGACCGAGGAGAACCTACTTGTGCTCCTGATCCCTTAGCCAGTCGTGCCAAGGCCCCGAAGTCTCTCTTGATTGCCCTTGGACTTCTTACTGCAACTTTGTCACTACCTACATGAAAAATCAATAATGGAGAATAATCTGAGGCCGTACCAGGGTAGCAAGCTTATTCTTCACAGCTTTAACTGGGGCCCCAGGGAGGCAGCAGACTTCCCTAAGAAGTGGGTCCGGTCTGCATATAGGGCCTTCTGTGCCCTTCAGAAGGGAGTCTCCTCTGACAATGACCTGTCGTCTTCTTTTTGTGGAAGCGGTACCAGTACAAGCAGATGGGTTTATGGCAATAACCATCAATGGCCATTGGCTCTTTGACCGAACTTCCCGTAAATGCAAGAAGAGACACTCGGACACCCTGAGATGTCCCCTCCCTTCGCTGGGCCTGGGCACGGGCAGCCAAGTGCCGCACGGCAAAGCCCACTGCATCTTCCCCAGGCTGTCTTGTCCTGGCCGGCTGCTGCCAGGAGGGGACAGCGGGTGGTGACAGCCTGGGGGTGACAGGAGGGACAGCAGGCGGTGACAGGCCTGGGGGGTGACAGGAGGGACAGCAGGTGGTGACAGGCCTTCGGGGTGACAGGAGGGCCACCACAGGCCTGGGGTGTGACAGGACACCAGGCAGTGGTAGGCCCAGGGGGGTGACAGGAGGGACACCACAGGCCTGGGGTGTGACAGGACACCAGGCAGTGGCAGGCCCAGGGGGGTGACAGGAGGGACACCACAGGCCTGGGGTGTGACAGGACACCAGGCAGTGGCAGGCCCAGGGGGGTGACAGGAGGGACACCACAGGCCTGGGGTGTGACAGGACACCAGGCAGTGGCAGGCCCAGGGGGGTGACAGGAGGGACACCATAGGCCTGGGGTGTGACAGGACACCAGGCCGTGGCAGGCCCAGGGCGGTGACAGGAGGGACACCACAGGCCTGGGGTGTGACAGGACACCAGGCAGTGGCAGGCCCAGGGGGGTGACAGGAAGGACACCACAGGCCTGGGGTGTGACAGGACACCAGGCAGTGGCAGGCCCAGGGGGGTGACAGGAGGGACACCACAGGCCAGGTGAGGCGCGGGGGGGTGCAGTGTTCCGTTGGGCACGCGCAGTGATGCGATCAGGGCAGCCCCTGCGGCTGGCGTCCGTTAAACCCCCAACGGAACGCTGAGGCAGAGGTGCCCGAGTGCCCACAGCGAGTGGTTGGGCCTGGGAGCGCTGCGTGAGAGAGGGAGCAGAGGCCGAGCCGGGGCCGCGGGGGCCTCTCCCCGTCATCCGCCCGCCCGCCCGTCGCTGAGGGCCGCAGGCCGGACTTGTTGCGGGGGTGAGCTCAGCCCCCTCGGTCCGCTGTAGTAGACGCCGTTGTGGAACAGGCCCCGACCATGTCGTGCGTCCACTACAAGTTCTCCTCCAAGATGAGCTATGACACAGTCACCTTCACCGGCCTCCACATCTCCCTGTGCGACCTCAAGCGCCAGATCATGGGCCGGGAGAAGCTGAAGGCGGCCACCTGTGACCTGCAGATCACCAACGCCCAGACCAAAGAAGGTGCGTGGGGGCGGCGGGCGTGGGGGCTCGGGGACTGCCCGGCTGGCAGTGTCACAGACCACCCTGTGATGGCCATGGCCTGTGGGAGCCACGCTCTGCTCTTTGTGGCTCGTCCCCACGTAGCCTAAGTCAGCCTGAGGCCCATCTTGCCGGCCTGCGGGGGGACTGGGAGGGCAAGCGGCGCGGGGGCTTACACGGGGTGGGAAGCGATAATGTGATTTGGCCACGCTCGGTAGCTGTGGCTTGTGAGGGGGCCTCAGGGCTGTTCTTTTGTGGTTGCTGTTCTGACAACTACCTTCAGATCTGTGCTTTGGGCGCGGAGCAGGCATAGAAGAATGTGTGGTTGATGTGTGATGTACAGGGCTTAGAAATTTTTGCTTTCCTGGAATTCTGCTAGGTAAAATGATAAGGAAATATGGGAGGATATCTTATATTAATAACCTCTCCAGATGTCTTGGAAATCAGGTGGAGAAAGCTGAAAGGGTTGGGAAGAGAACAGGTGGCTACTTTGAAGAAATAAATTGTCTTTGGTGACTTCGTTTTGTGATCACCTTGCTTTACTCCACTGCACTGGAAAACTGGCTTGGTGGCTGTTGCAGCAACTGCTTGCTAGGAACACTTTGGATCAAGAGTGTAGCTGTGAGTTACCATCTGTGCAGACCCTCTAATGGCCTCTCTGCCATGGATGTTCTCCGTATCTAAATGACACCTTGGAATTTCTTGTTAATATCGCTTCTTTTCTACACCAAAGACATTGTCGTTCAGGTGCTATCGAGCATCATTTCACCATATGTCTCTAAGCCTTTTTTTTCCCTGGTACTACGTGTGAACCATATCAGGGCACTACTGAAGTTTTCCGGCAGAACATTTACGGTGACTATACGTAAGAAACGTTCTTAGAGAAGTCATAAATTCTTTTAAACCTAAAAAGTGGTGCTTGATTCTCAGAGATGATAATGGTTTCGTGGTACTTAGTATGATATTTCAGTTTGGTAAGCTGCTGTCTTGACAGGTTTGAATGTGATTACAGGCCTTGGGGTGTGACTTTTCAGAAATAGAAAGATTTGTTGCCAAGTCTCTGCTCGGGGATATTGCTGCCCAGGAGGAAAAGGTTCCTGCTGGGAGATGCCAGTTTTGTCCGAGAGCTGCTAGACTAAGCTGGCATCTGTTAAATTCAAATCAAGCAAACAAAAATTTCCAGGCACTTCAGGAATAGTGCTCCAGCTTTAATCCTTTCCTATTAAAAGAAGAAAAAGAAAGTTAACTTTTTAGTCTGCGTTGTTTGACTTCACCTTTATTAAGGTGCCATCAACCAAAATGAATTCAATTAATCGAGGCAAAGGAAATAGAAATGTATTAAAGCCAACTGGTACCACATCCCTTAAGTCTTAAGTCTGCAGTCTTAAGCTGCAAGCCATAGACAGAGGTGACTGGCTGTCTTCTGTGTTCTGTCGGCCTTGAGCACCAGCAGCGTGGCCGAATCGCTTTTAGTGAACAGCTATGAAAGCAACGGCGCAGAGATTTCATGCTTTAGCTAAGGGCCTGTTTTGTTGCAGGGCAAGCTTGTCTGACTTCAGATCTGCTTTACACAGGTGAGACTTGGCTGTGCTTTGTTTTTCTCCAAAGATCCCTTGGTTTTGTAGCCTAACAGAAGCAAAAGCCACTTAAGCTAGATCAGGACAGAACCTCATGCGCTAGCAGACTCTCCTTTAGTGACCTTTGGGAGCATTTTGCTGTTGGCATTCACGCTCTCTCAAAAAAAAATGGAAAAGATTGTGCTGCTTGCGTTTGGTTCTCAAACCTGAAGATTTCTTGGAATGTACTGCTAGTGTGCTGAGACGATAAAAATGCACCGTTACATCTGAAATCTGGCTTTTCTATCTGCAAAGGGCTTCCCTCTCTGCCGCGCTGTGTAATTACATATTCATATACATTCTTATGAATTGACTAATGTTTTTTTCTGCATTTATGTTGTTTTCAGAATACACAGAGGCTAATGCCCTGATTCCTAAGAACTCATCAGTAATTGTGAGAAGAATCCCTGTCGGAGCAGTTAAAGCTACCAGCAAAACATACGTTCTGTAGGTATCCATAATGCACTGTGTTCTGTGTTAGTCGTTTGGGTGTGTTACCTTTTCTAATTGATGTTCATTTCCAGAGGCACTCAGATTGTATCTTTCTGGTTAAAGCTGCTGTTACTTTTTGTTGTAATGGGGTAGATTTTATTGTTCCTGTCCCAAAGTAAACTTATGCTTTTCGGCCTGCTGGGACATGGGGTTCAAACTCCAACAACGGTAACTGTTAAGAATGATTCTATTTGGTTTGATCTTGGGGTTGTTTTTTCTGAGCGCCAAGTTTTTGATGCTGTTTCCTCTACGTGGAGAGATTCCTTGTTACATGTGTTTGCTTGTCTTGCTTTTAGAGTGAAGACAGGTACGCACTGGAGTGTAAACTTAGAATTTGTTCCCATCTCAGAAGAGTCTGATTCTCAGTGTTTCTGCGAATCCGTCTATTCTTTGCATTTGGGGCAGGGGGGGTGGCATATGGCAGGTATCCTTATGCCCCAAATCTGGTGTTTTTGCATACTAGCTAGAGGGGAAAGACCAAGGCTTGCCAGCTCTGCTGATGGGACACTTGGGATGATGCTGGAATTATTTGTTAACTACATCGATGGCTGCATGTCTCATTCATGATGATCTGCATGCAGATACAGATCAATGAGTATGTGGAATCTCAGCGAGTTCCCAGATGTAATAAATATTTCCCCAAATACTGTAGCATTTTCAAGGTTATCTTAAAGCAAATTCTGGCAATTAAGTCCCTTTTTTTTTTTTTTTTTTCCCTACAGGACTCCTAAATCGCAGAAAATCCTAGGCACTGCCTTCAGGTGACATTTCTACTACTATTTTTAGTCACCATGTTTAAGACACAAAACTGTAGTACAGACTTCATATTTTTGATACTTTCGTAGCAGAGACAAAATATCTGAGGCACTTTGGTGTTCTATTTCTGTAAGTCTTAGAGTAATTTTCTGACAAAGTAGAAATGGGCTTTTTGGGGTTTTTTTAGTTGCACTGAAGGTACCAAGAGAGAACCGTTTATGTATATGAATACGTTTCCACATGCACTAGACTATCAGCACATCACGTTTTGATGTTCAAGTTCTGTAATCTGTCGTCGCTGCTGTATGTTGGGCACAAGGGCTTTCTTTTAAGTTCTGATCACTTTTATTTCTTCTTCCAGATGTCAAACTGAGCCAGTGAGTGGAATATCAAGAGGCGTATGTAAAACACCATCTCACACTTTTTTCTACACACTGCACTTAATTCCAATCAATGTAGCCTTGTGTTAATTTCCCCAACATTAACCTAATATATTTTCCACTAAAACATAGATGCTGTATGTACAATATATTTGATTCAGCATCATAGAAATTTTATTCTACGTTTCTAAAAAACTAAGCAGTGATTCGGATGTCTTTCTGATGATGTTTTACTAGTGTCAGCTTAACTGCTGCTTGTGGCATCATAGAATTCAATATCCTGGAAAAGGAACCAGATGAGAGCTACCCTTTTGACTTGTGGAAAAACCGCATGTCATCTTAGTTCCCAGTAAATGCCGCAGTCCGTTGCTGACTGGTGGCCTGAGGACTTCATTCCTGCAAGCTGTTGCAGGAGGTAGCTGGGAGGGAGGAGTGTGGTTGCAAAGGAGAAAAAAAAAAATCCCAGGATTGTGCTCTGAATCCATGTTTTCGTCATCATTAAGACTTGGTTTTGGTCTGCTGGCAAGGAGAAGAATATTAAATTCTCACACTTTCCAAACTAATTTGCGTAGTGTGGCCTGCGGTCTAATACACGACAAGAAATCCATTTTCTCAGTTTTTATAGGCTACTCTGTCATGGCAGACACCTTAATTTCAATAATTTGAGCAGCTTATTTTTTTTCTTGATAAAGTGGTGGTTTACTTTTATGGCGGATGCTTTGGAGTGGTGTTTGCATTTGGGTTTTGTGGGGTGTGGTGAGCCTGGCATTTTTAAACTTATGGAGAGGAGAGGCAGAGTTCCTGTTTCAGGGCTGATGTGCCCATGCTTGATTTTGACAGGCAACTAGGCTGTGTTCATAAAGGCATAGCCGTGTGCATTTATAAATGATGAGACGCTAACTGATTGATTTACAAACTACACTGAAAATAAGTTTCCTGTAGTGATGCTTCCTTTCCCAAGAAACATAAATATTGTTGTAGAATCCCTTTTAGCGGACAGTTGACAGCTTCCTTACCCCTTGGACTTTTAAGCAGTTGTGAGCATTTGACAAGGCTGAGACATTCTGGAGCAATACGTAATCTCAAGCGTCTTTGGTTGTTTTAGTTTCTTCTCCTTAACCACATAGGCACTCCTAAGCTGTCGTGGGTTTGGACTTTGTTTTGAACACAGGCAAATGACACTAGGTTGGAAATGCCTCTTTCAGTGATGCTCAGAGGATATAGTGCAGAATTTCCGACTACCGTCGAGGTTAACTATTGCTAGGTTTTGATTGTAAAACTTAAAGATGTTTTTAATTTTTTGTGAACAGAGTGATGACTCTTCTGCACCTCTTTCTCTGGCCCAGCTGATTAAGGTATATATATTTTTTTTTCCTGTCAAATACATTAAAAAAAAAGTGTTTGCTTCAAATTTTTAAATTGAACACTGTGATCTATAGCAGGATGACTGTTGTAATGGGAAGAAAAATTTAATGTAGTTTTTAATAATTTATTTATTTTAACTTTAAAGCCTGTGTAGCTGTTGATAGTATCCTGTGAAGAGCAGTTCCCACTTTGGGAAGATCGAAGGGGAGCACCTTATCAGCCTCCACATAGTGTTGCAGTATGACTCAGCTTCAAGACACAAAGCAGCAGCCCTGCAGAAGCTGTTGACTTGTTCACACATTTCGTTAGGTTTACACTGGAAATGAACACAATGTTCACAGAAGAATTGAATTGGCTGTTGGTTATGGACATCTTGGGGGGGGTTGCAACAGCCAAAGTAGAAGCGTTTCTGTCGCATGGGCAATGGCATGGCTATTTTTGAATTTCTAGTCATTATAGTTATAGATCCGTTCTTGGAATGCTGCACAATTTCATAAATTGCAGTATATCTAGAATGGACAACACGGTCTAATTTGTTGAGGCACAGACAGTGTAGATTGTGCAAATGTTCCTAGTTACATCAGTTAATATGAAGAATTTAGCAGGGGGGAACGTGCAGTTTGGACTGCCTACAGCACGAGTGGTCCAATTTCTACTGAAAAGAGTCTTTTGTCTTGCTGAGGGGCTCTAAAAAGCTTGAATCTCTGTAATGCTTCTGTGTGTGAAGCTGAATTTCAGCAAGCAAAACTAACTTCCCTGACCTTTAAGTTGTGTATCCTTCTGATGCTGCAAATGTAAACAATGGTACTTGCCTTCATCTTTCTCAATTCAATGTACAGTGGCTGTCTTCTCCTTCAAATAGACTGGAGCTTAAAGATCCCTTTAATAATACTGGCAGATCTAACTTTTTCTGTGCATAGCTTCAGTCCACTTGGAAGAAAACTGGAGTAGGTGCACAAGTCTTTATAAGGTCCAACCTGAGCCTAAGGTTTTGAGTGCCCAAGAATGCTCTTTTCAAGTAGGTTAACAGGCACATAAGCATCATTTCATGGTGTAAGGACTCCCCAGAACACTTTCAGCACAACTATTTTTTATATAAGCAGCTGTTTTCAGGCAACCTCAGCTAGTGTTGTGCTGCTCTGTACAGGCTTGGGTGAGTGGTGTTGTCTTTGGCTGTGTGCGCTTCAATGTGTTTCTAATGTGCCTCTCAAACGATTACTTGTTAAACAACAGACTGCCAATCTGGCTGAAGCCAATGCTGCCGAAGAAGATAAAATAAAAGCCATGATGATCCAGTCTTGCCGTGAATATGATCCAGCCAAGTAAGTGTGGATAATGTCAAATCCGATCTTTGGCGATGATGGAAAAACTGTAAACTTGTTGGTTTTAACAAACATGGATTTAACTCATGCATCCTTTTTCTTTTTTTTCCCCAAAACACCTTCAGTTACACGAAGAAAGCCTTGGGTCCACCTCCAACATCATATACTTGCTTTGGTTGTGGAAAACCTGGCCACTGTGTAAAGAACTGCCCAACAAAGGGGGTAAGATTGCGGGGGACTTCTGGTGTGACTTACTTTTAAATTGTTTTCCCTTGGCAGTTCCGTAACAAATACATGAATACTCATGTTAAGAATTGTTTCTTTTGGGGTGAAACGCAGAGGTCATGTGGCAATGTTGCAAAGCCCTTTACAATTCACGGGAAACCTGGAGTTATAAATGTAACATTTTCTTCCTTCTAGGCCATGGACATTACATATGTCCATAGATCTTTCTCCACACACTGTCATGCATATTTTATACATTTCAATTTTATTGGAAATTTTTCTGGTTTCAATGCTTTTTAATGACAGTTCACAGTTTTCAGTAGTTTGTAAAAACCCAAGATGTTTCTATCGACATCCGTTCAATGTTTGCGTGTTTTAGTTACACAAGCACCTGGCTGAGTAGCCATGCCATTTGACATCAGTTGCTGAATGTATATGCATGAGATATGAATTCCACCTTCACTAGAGAAGGTGAATCTCAGTTTCTCAGTGTCGGATTCAGAGCACCAAGTTAAGCTCTCACTCTGAACTGCGCTTTGAAGGAGGAGCGGGGTTGTGTCTCTTCTCCGAGTGGATGGTGAGCCAAGGGATATTTCACCCTTAAGGAACCTGACGTTAAGCCAAAGGATGTTGACCGAGTTCAAAACACTGCTCAAGCCTTTGGGACACCCTGGCTATATTCCTTTTGGAAGAAAGGTATTTTAGTCGAGCAAGCCTTACACTGGGTAAAAGCAGAGGATTAAAGGCTTTTGCTGCTGAAAATCATCATTGAAATGTCCTTTTAAGGGTGGGTCTTAAGATGAGAGATATCTGCACTTCTTTTCTTAACAGGACAGAATTTTTGAGTCTGTTCCCAGAATTAAAAGGAGCACAGGAATTCCGAGGAGTTTCCTGATGGAGGTGAAAGATCCCAGTATAAAGGGCGCTATGCTGACAAGCACTGGGAAATACGCCATACCAATTATTAGTGCGTAAGTATGGGATTAATGGGACTGAGCAGAAAGGGAACGAGAGAAACCATGCGTGTGTGTCCGAGTGGCAATGCAAGCAAGTTGGCCAGCGTCTGTAATTACGAGGGAGGAAGCACCGTCATTGTATCGTCGCCTTAAAATCTGTGATACTTTCTAATATGGAAATAGACTGGTCCTGCTGTTCACACCCCTGGAAGTTGGTTCAACTTGTGGTACACCTAGAATCTGTAGGTCTGCAAAAGATTTCACTAGTGCTTACCGTTGGAGTCATTCTCCTCGAAAGCTCGTTTTGCTTCTCTTTGACGTTTCAAAGGCTTCTTGCCCAATTTAACAAATAGCTGTGTGACTGAGATTTCCTCCCCCTCTGGCTTTGATCAAATCTCATGTGTGAACCAGACAGATGTTTTCCTGTTTTGCTTTACCCTAAGAAAATCCTACTGTGTGGTGACAAGAGTGGCTGAGAAGAAATGCACTTGGTAGCACTTCTGTTTGTGGCTGTCATGGATCTCCTTTTGTAGAAGCTGAGACATAGTTTTCTTTTATTCATAAAGTGTATTTAATCGGAGACTCACTTGATCCTGAGCCTGCAATTTACATTGACCCTCTGGCAGAGGAGAGGTGGGATTCATTTCAGCTGATTTCTGGATGTTGAAAAATGATTTTTCTAGTCTGAGCCAATCTCTTAGTTGATCCCATGAATGGGAGAGTTCTGCAGAAGGAAAATTGTTCCCCCTCCCTCTTCTGGTGTGGTGGCCAAAGAGAAGTAGTTGAAACTAAATGCCTACGCTTTAGAAGGCTAATGTGGAGTGAGAAGAATGCCATCTATTTTACCTTCCTTGCGGAAAATCCAAAGCTTGGAAAAGTTCTCCTTTGCCCATCTTTCACTTGTTGTTTTTCCTTCCCCGCCCCGCCTCCAGGGAAGCGTATGCTAGAGGAAAGAAGGAAAAGCCTCCCTTTTCACCAGAGGAGCCGTCCTCCTCCTCCTCCTCAGACGCTCCTGTTCCAGAGGAGTTGTTATGTCTCATTTGCAAAGAGGTCATGAGTGACGCAGCTGTTACTCCCTGCTGTGGAAACAGTTACTGTGACGAATGTAAGTCTTACTCCCACGGTTGTTAACTCAAAACATGGCATCTGACCTTCCGAAGGCAGAACTGGGAGAGAACGAAATTACTTGGTTACCCGTTCTGTTTGATACCTGAGTATACCCAGAACGGGAGAGGACCCTTCTTATGCAAAGGGCAGGAAAAAAAGGCAGAAAGCTTTTTTCCCTGGTTACGTGTCTAGTTAAACCCTCTGTACATGTGGAAGGATGACTCTGAGAAGAATGTGTAACCGTGCAGGTGATTACAGTATGAGATACTGAATGCATTTAGTTTGTCCCCAGCCCTTTCTCTCATGCAAAATTCTATAGCCTGCTCTGGTGACTTATTGTGGTCTGCAACAAACGGAGAGTTGGGCGTTTAATCCACATTCTTCTCCACAGGAGAGTTGGTGAAATCCTTCAGAACTTGAATCCATATATGAACGGTTTTTTGAGATGTGTTTTATTCATCAACCTTGAGGTTGGTGACTTCTTGCTGTCCTGCACAGTGGAAAGACCAGTCCAAACATCAAGACACAGCCTACTCTACAGCTTCCAAGTAACAACAGTGAAATATCAACACTGCTTAGTTATTTGCTGCATGCTGGACATTTTTTACACTATTGGACATTTACCGCTTCAGGCTCTCAGTTCAAGACCGTATTCACCCATTAATCATATACGTGTTTTTATAATTGATTAGAACCCCAACATTTTCCTTAGTTTTGCTGAAAACTCTTTTGACGGTTCTCATTATTCACAGGTATTAGAACAGCGTTACTGGAATCTGAGGAACATACATGCCCAACGTGTCATCAAACAGACGTTTCTCCCGATGCTTTGACTGCCAACAAGTTGTTACGCCAGGTGACATGCTGACATTTATGTAAACTGTTTGTTAGACAGGTCTATTTGCGAAAAGCGGAAAGGGAAGAAAATACTTGTTTACATCTCATTAAGCAAGGCTAAATGGAATAAGGCTAAATTTACTTTTCAGAGACGTTATCTGGTGTTAGAGAAGCTTACAACTCTTTAGAGAGAATCTGGCAAATTCAGGTCACACTTTTGCTTAACGTGATTGCCTCACTTTCAAATTTGGTGTTAACACTGAGGTACTGTAAATAGAGATACTCTGCGTTACCCATCGTTAGGGTCAGTGTTTCACCTGATGTCTTCCTATACCTGTATGTTGATTGATTTTAGGATTGATAATGTTTACAGGAACACACAAGTAATTTTGCTCTGGGGAGGCTTTTGTTCGTACATCTACTGAAGTTTCATAGTGCCTTTCTGTACGTGTTTTTCTGCCTCTAGGCTGTGAACACCTTCAAAAATGGAACTGGCTACAGAGAGCAGATTCAGCAGGAACGTCAGCAGCAGCCGCCACCTCCACCACCTCCACCACCACTAACGAGACAAACAAGAGCGCACAACATGCAGCCTCAGCTCCGGCCAGCAGTTTCCAGACAGCAGGACCCACTAATGACTCCATTAGCATCCCTGGCTCCTCATTCTGCTGCTGCTTTGTCATCGTTGGCCTCTGGTCAGTCCTCTGTGGCCGTTGGGCTGCCAGTAAATCCGTCTTCTGTCGTCACCTCTGGTCTCCCTCCAGCAGTGTCCCTGTCTCTCTGTGCTGAACAGCCGGACGGACCTCTTTGGTAAGTAAATCTGTAGATCAACAGGGATATAAAGGACACTAAAATGCTCAAGTTAGATTCTTCTTCTTGTTGAGCTTCTCCACTAGCTATTTATCTATCAGTAGTGACAGTTCCCGATACTAGTGGAAGTTCTGGTTTTTGTATTTACTTTGAGTGAGGACACTTTGATAACTCGGATCATGCAAGGATTTTCTCAGAAGTATTTCTTGCTTAGTTCCCTTATCAGTCATCGGCTACCAGTTTTACCCTGAAAGAGGCATATTTTGCCCAGGGGCCCTCTGGTTTTATGTGGCTAGCAATTCCTAAAGGAGCCCTCTAGTTATGTCAAAGCTTCTTGAGTGCATTAATTTCTCTCTAGTACGGAGGAAGCAACAGTTTCATGAAACCTGTAAAAGCACAATTAGAGCTAAAACTGAGCAGGTGTTTTCCTATTACTTTTTTCTACGGTATTTCTACCATCAATCTTACGATAAGTCAGAGTCATCCTCAGTAACACAAAGGGCAGTCGGTGACGCGTGCTGACCTGGCTAATAAACACTGAAACGCCGTAACTTTGAAGTATTTACAAACATGAAAGTCTGAGTTTGCAGCCCGGTGAAGTCACATGAAAAGACGTGAAAGATCTGTACGGTTGTTTAGGGCTTGTGGCCTTTCAGCTTTATGCCTGGGCTGCAAATAGCCTCTCTGTCCAGAAGACTGTCGGGCTCAGCTGTAGCGTTGAATGCAAAGAACCGCAATTCAGAAGAACCTCTAAGGCAGCCTCTGCACTCGCACATAAACATTTCCTCATAGAATTTCAGTTCTCGCGTCTTCCAAAACGGAGATTCAGTGTGTGACTTGTATGTGCTCTAACCCTTTCACGTGCAGCTAGCTTAAGAAGATATTTTTCCAGTGAGCTTTCTCTTGGCATGCCAGTAGTCCAAATCGACTTCTTTCCAGTCTTCATTAAGAATGGGCCAACTTCACATCTGTAAATCTGATGAAGATTTTTAAAATTTTTTTTCCCATTAACAGTAGTCAGCCTTTTCTCACCTTGGACTTGCTATTTCCAGTAGCACTTGAAAACGCTGTTTGAATAATAACTTTTTTTTTTTTTTTGTAGTGATGCTGATACTGTGTTACCTCCTGCTGCTCTGGTGACTGCTACTGAACTTCTGAAATTTCCCTCTCTGTCAACCAGCAGCTTGTTGGAAGAGGAGGTCAGTTTTCTTTCAAATGATGCAGTGACTGTTGCCTTTTAGTGGAGCTTAATTTCTATCTGTTTGCATGTATTGACAAGGGCGATCACGTTCCTGCACTAAGGCAACCAGCGATCCCAAGTCTTCTGGGCCCCCAAGGGCAATCAGTACCCTCAACCGGTAAGTCACTATAACTTTAGAATTTCTTTTAAAAAGCTGTCTTGAGATAAACTAAATGGGATTTTTTTCTTTTTCCTCTCCCTACGCCAAAAGCTCATGCAATCACAGGCAGCACAGTTGGCTCAGCTGGTGGCAGACCAGGCTGGCAACGGTAAGTATTCTACAGAAATCCGGTATATTACGACCCGTAACCTGTTCAACGAGGCCGTAACACTTAACTTAGACTACAGCTGATTTATAATGGAGTAAGTATGCCCAGATAGTTGTGGAGAATAGAAGCGGTGATTAATTTTTAAAGGGCTTAATTTGATTTGGCTTTGACAAAGGGGATCTGTGCTTGCAGTAGAGTATTTAAAGTAAAACTCCAGTACGTGATTGAAAAGAGGACTCTGAAAAAGGAACAGTTTTTGAGGGAACCAGCAGTACATCTAAAAATGAAATATAACTAAAGGATTGGGTGGAAAGCCACCCTTTTGATTACTGGCTGAACAGACCTGAAGACATTGATTCCCCAATACAAATCAGCCTCCAACATTCTTTATTTCACAACTTAGCGGATACTGGTGGAGCAAATTCTTGGAAAAGTCAAGGCTGTTATTTGATGACAATTTTGAATTTCTTCAATGTTCTCATCTCAACGAGCCAAGGTGCTTTCTCTCAGTGGGAGAGAGAGGCGTTTGTTTGATCTATTATTGCCGTGTCAAGTTAGTCCTTCCTTTTGGTACGCCTCTGTTAGAGATCGGTTGTAAGCGTGCATTGTGTTTATAATGTCTTAAAGATAAAGCACAACAAAAGCCAGGATGATTCCACAGATTTCCTAAAACTCTCAAATTCAGTAAGCAAGAAAATAACAATTCAGGGACAAGAACAGGCCAAAGACATCATCATGAGGCAAGACCACAGGTGATGCCTGTGGAAGAAGCTAAAAGAAGTTTGAGAGAAGATTAGTTAATATTTGTGCAGTACTTTGAGGATCAGCAGTGTGATCTTCAGTAGTAAGTATAAGCAGTAAGTACATCAAGGAGTGGCAGAGGAGCGGTGGGCGCTTGGCACATGGGAGATGGGAGTGTCTTTTAAGCACGGGCAGCCTCCATCCACGGTCACAAAGCGGAGTATAAGGGGAGAAGACTGCAGGAGCTGTTGGGGGCGAGGGTCTGGAAGGCAAGCATGAGGATCAAGAAGGGAGCGTAGTCTCAAGTGAAGGGAAAGCAGGGAGAAAAATGCTGAAGTTGAGGGTAGGAAGTGCTCGCCACCAGGCTGCCGCTTCATTGGCTTTCCTCTTTACAATCAGGGCAGAGTGTGACAAAGAGTGACACATGTTTTTGGGTTTCTTCAGAAGTTCAAATCGAGGACGCCTGCGCAGTGGACGTTCCCAAAGAACTCATGCCCCAACAGAAGCAGCATCAACACCCGTCGTCGTGCCTGTGCCTCCAGCTCCCTCGTACCCTCCACCACCCCATGCACTTCCTTCAGGGCTACCACCAGCACAGTCTCCTCTTCACTTTCCACCTGGTCAGCCTCCATCTGCTGGGTACGCTGTTCCCCCTCCAGGATATCCTCCAGCTCCTGCCAACATGTCATCAGCTTGGGTAGCAACAGCAGTGCCAAGGGCTCATGCAAATACCATCCTCATGACACAAGCACCTCCTTTATCAAGGGAGGAGTTTTACCGAGAACAGCAGAGACTGCAAGAGGAGTAAGTATTTGGCTCAATGAAGTTGCCTTGGTTTTCGTTGTTGTATTTCAATAGCATATCAGACTGCAGTTACACCACAGTGCACCTGACATCAACAAAATGCAAGAATCGTCACGGTGTCATAATGTCATGTCCTTTTTCTTCGCAAAGGGTAAACATGCAAAACTGAGACAAGACAAATGTAGTTCTAAAATATTGGCTAAAAGTTGTAGGTATTCTAAACTGGTCTTCCTTCGATGTTAGCTGTTCACCTTTTGCATTTGCATGCAGTAGGCATTTTCTCCTAGTGGCCATGTTGTGTTTCTTGATGTCTTTTGGTAACGAAGGTCAAACTACAATGGTAGTAAAGGTCAAACTTGTTTTCACAGGGACAAGAAAAAGTCCAAACCTGATGAGTTTACAAAGGATGAGTTTGCTAAGGAAGTGATGGAATATAACAAGGTTCGAAAGGAGCGTTCGGTTTCCAGGTACGTGCTTTACATGTCCATTATGGAGAAGCAGATTGTCTGGAAGAATCAGGAGGCATTCCACTCCACCGCTCTGTTGCTAGACGGATGGGATGATCCCAGGGATTAGCAGCGACAGGAGTTTCATGTGTGCATTCCTAGCTTAAATAGGGCAGAGATTACAGTTGACTGGCAGTTATAATTTGGCAACAGCTGTTCAGGAACAGGTTTCTCTTTTAGTAAAGCTTCTCTGTAATGGCATCCTTCACCGCCTGACAGCCTTGAGGAGGCCAGAAATTGAAGAGGTGCAGTTGCCGGATTTTCTGCATCTCCCTATTCTGCTTGTAACCATTTCCTCAAAGCACTTTGGAGGAGATCTGTGAGAGACATTGTCTTCATCTCCTCTTCTGTTTACCACATGTGGATACACAGAGAGATTTCAAGCTGGACTGCAAACTGGTGGCTTATGCTAGTATGGTTTTGAGCTTGTAAAATTTGTCTCATGACTCAGACTTGTTTGAAAGGAAATCTTGAATTGGTGAAGGACTTTTGGAGGAGGGAAAATGCTCATGAACGTCTGTGAAATGATGTGAAAGTGTTCTTTAAAAAATAATAAAAGAACTCCTTGTGAAGAAAAACCTCAGGGTAGCTGATGTTTTCTATCCCCAAAAGTCACTTGGGCAGGAGTGCTGAAAAGCTCTCTCTTGCTCATGCTGCCAGTATCTGTCCTAGAGTAATGGCATTGAGTCATCCTAGTCAAGGCTGAGTTCAGAAGCTTTTCGAGATGATTTCTCTTGAAATGCGGTCACTATCCCTGGTTAGAGCTAGAGGTATGTGTAAGATTTTGCTAGCACATCTGGCTAGAAGTGTTGATTAAAGACAACTGGACGTAAGAATTTTGCATCCCATAAAAATTGCCAAAGAAGTAGTGAAGTTAAATAGTCCAAGCAGCATTTTAACATTGATCTTTACTGTATTAATGCTACATCGTGTTCTCTCGATGTTTGATACTGCACGGTAGCCATAAAGACTTGCTCTTTTTGCATCTGACTGCAACAAAAGGGATTTGCACTGCGTGTAGTGGTTGAGGAGTGAAAAATGTGCACGTTCATGTCCCAGTAGAGGCCAGTATACAGCACCTTAAATCAATCAATAGCCAAAGGAAATCTGGGAGGAAAAAAGCTGGGGAGAGTCACTGTTTTGAATTAACTTCATCTGGTTTTTTGTGTTCTGTTTTTTTTAAGGTCCAACTCTCCAAAAAGCTGAGGAGAGTAACTGTTTTGAATTAACTTGATCAATTTTTTTGTGTTGTGTTTTTTTTAAGGTCCAACTCTCCCTGTAGTACTTCATCTTCCTCTACAAGTTCGCATACCTACTCCAAGTCAAGAACAGGTTCTTCCTACTCTTGCTCGTACTCTCGATCATTTAGTCATTCCCATTCTCGCTCCTACTCACGATCACCACCATATCCAAGCAGAGGCAAAGGGAAGAGTCACAAGAACTGTCATTCCTGGTCAAGGCCGCATGGTTATCACCGGTCGAGGTCAAAGTCACCCCCACACAGAAGACACCATTCACGGTCAAGGTCTCCAGTAGTCCGAGGCCAATCTCCCAGGAAATGGACTATATCTCAAGGGGAAGGAGGAAGGGAGTATTTTAACCGGTACAGACAAGTTCCACCGTATGATATGAAAGCTTCCGATGGCAGATCTATTGACTTTGGAGATCCATTTGGAGAGCAAGGATACGGAGAATGGGAAAGGAACTACAGAGAGTGGTGTGAAAAGTTTTACAAGGGCAATGGTGTTGGTGCTCAACTTCATCCTCCAGTAAAGAGAGGGAACTTTTCTCCAGGCTGCTTTGGTCCACCTGGGACCAGACGAGAGTATTCGCCATATGCTCGGGGACATAGGGAGGATTATCCTGTGGGGCATAGGCAGCGCAGCTGTAATAGAGCTGGAAATTACCCTGAACAACCTTCCGGAAGAGAGAGCCGTGGCAACAAAGAGAGGGAGATGCAAAATCCACGTGGAGATGACAAAGGAAATAAACCTAAAAAACACCAGGAGGGAAGGAAAGAGGATGCGAATGAAGGCTTTCTCAATGCTGAGTTGCTAGAAGGTGCGAGAAAACCAAGAGAGCCAGTTACAGGAGAAGTCGTTCAAAGGGACTCATTGTTCATGCTCCCAAGCAGAGATGATGCCACCCCTGAGATGAGGGATGAGCATTTGGGAGCAGATTCTATGGCTTTCAAGCCAGGGTCTAAAAAGAAGAAAGAGAAGGATGAGCGAAAAGCAAAACCTGGCAAGACAAAGCGGGAAGCAGAAGTGGCTGTTCCTCCTCAGAAAGACAAGAGAAGAAAACCAGCTAAAGCTTCCCAAGTGAAGGTGGACAGCGAGCGTGAAAAATCTCCTCAAATGGAACCTCCTGTGAAACAAGTGAAGGAGGACATGCCAAAGACAGACAATGTTTAAACATCTTCCTCTCAAAAGGATGAGAAGACTCTTGGTACCCCACAGAAAATTCATCCAAAAGTGACAGAAGATCACCCAGAAACTAGACCAGTCGTGGAGGAAAAGGCAAAGAAAGACCATACAAATGAAACCAACTCAGAGCAGAGGACAGGGAGAGGTCATTCAGCAATTACAATCACAGGCTAAACAGCCTCAACTTGGGAAAATTATTTTAAATTCTTGCCAACCAAAATCAGAGTAGGATAATGAGAAATAAGACGAAATCTTAAAACATATCCCCCCCATCCCTCCCTGCTTCCTGGGCTGTCACGAATGGATAATTTAGGCTGCTTGAAGAATCACCACCAAAGATACCAGAAAGCGCATGATTTTAATCTAGATTTGTAAAAAGGATGACTTAACAGAAGGCGATGGCAAGGTCCACTCTATTGCTTATTCAACGTGGAAAAGCTGTGCAGATAGAACAATTAAACTGGAATGATTTACTCGTCTATCAAATCGATTTAATGTGTATATTTGAGGAGGGAAAGTAGGAGAGACCCTCCCATTGAGTCACGAGGTTCAGAGAGGACCCCCATGCTTTCTAAAGTCCTCTTCAGAGAGGAGTCTAGGTGCGACTGAATCCACTCCTATTCCCAGATTTGGTCAACAGTTTATGACTAAAGGGACAGGGTATCGGGGATTCTGGTGTAGTGATACAGACTATGATTTTGTGCTTCCTGTAACTTAAAGATGGCAATTTATCCAATACAAAATAGCAGCAATCACATTCACTAACAATGCCGAGATAAGTCACAGTATCAAATCATGTAAAACTTAGCAGCATAATCCACTGAAACTTAGAAGTCCTTAATCACACGCACACCTATAAGTGTAGAGACAGAGACCCATAAAGAGATCTAGAGAAAAGAGAGAGAGATGTACCAAGGTATCTATTCAATATCCCCCTGGAATTCAGTCAAATACTCACATCAAATGCTTTGCGTCGCTCAATGGCTGCACAGTCGAGCCTCTGAGCTGATCGTGAACTTGAGGGTTCACGGGCTCTGAGAGGCGTCCCACTCAGAGGGAGGTGCAGGTTGCAGCCCGCTGCGGTCCAGGAGAGCTCAAAGGGTCGCACTTGGGACCACTCTTTATAGGACTGGGAGATGACTGTCTTTAGGCATCAGTGAGTTTCCACAATGCAGGCAGGTGATTTCTCAAGGTTTTGACGGTACCGCTGCCAGGATTGTCTGGAGATAATTGATTAGTTCTGTTCATGTCCTGTACCTTGTTCAGGTGATTGCGTCCCTGATACCCTCAGTGCCATTCTCCTCCTCGTCTACACAAGAGCGCCTGGTACAGCTGAGGGCCTCTCTCTGCCAAACCCTTTGTTCAGAGGCCGAGGCTGGTCAGGCAATTTAGAGTGGCCCAGGTACAAGGGCTGGGATGTGCACCAGCACACGGGATCAGCTTTGCTCCGGATGTCTTTTCCGCAGGTCCTGCCAGGATCCTGCTGCAGCGCGGGTGTCCCACGGGGTTACGGCCTCCTTCGGGCATCCCCCTGCCCCGGCGGGGGGTCCTCCCCGGGCTGCAGGTGGAGATCTGCTCCAGCGTGGAGCTGCATGGCTGCAGGGGCACAGCCTGCCTCACCATGGTCTTCACCAGGGGCTGCAGGGGAACCTCTGCTGCGGCGCCTGGAGCACCTCCTGCCCCTCCTTCCGCACAGACCTTGGTGTCTGCAGGGCTGTTTTCACATGTTCTCACTCCTCTCTCCGGCTGCAAATGCCACGTGCCGGTTTTGTCCCCTTCTGAAATATGTTATCCCAGAGGTGCTGCCCCCGTTGCTGCCTGGCTTGGCCCCGCCGGGCACGGGCTCTATGGGACACAGGGGAAGCTTCTAGCAGCTTCTCACAGAAGCCACCCCTGCAGCCCTGCTGCCACAACCTTGCCACGCAAACCCCATGCAGAGGACGAGGTTGCTGTGCATAAACTCGCAAACCAACCCAGAACGGCTGCCATTGTGATGTAACAGGAACGGTGTCACAGAGGGCGAGAAGGCAGGCATAAGTGTCCCGAGCAATCTCCATAGCAGGCTCACTCCAGGAAGACCCTCGTGGTGTGGGCATTCCCGTCCAAGAGCCTGCAGATGTGATGGGGATGTCCTTTATCCTCCTGGATGCCTAGAGTCTGCAAAATTGTGGCGTACCGTTGCAAAAATGAGAGAGCAAGTCTGTGCTGCAGTTCGCGTTTTCTTTTCTTTGGCTTTTTCTGTATTGTATTTGCCAGACAGACCCTGGCTGGCCACACATGTAGCAAGTAAGTGGAGGTTTTTACTACTAGTTGGCTTCTGTATCGATGTGTTCTTTGGCTGTCCCTTAATAACGGAGTTGATTTTTAAACAAAAATGCCAGTAAGATACCATGACTTTGGTAAAGCTTCTGTCAAGAGCTGCAGCTAATAACGGGGTGTCTCTATCCCACCAGGTGTGGACAGCTTTTGGGATTTAACCTGCAGTGGTTCAGTTCCCCACGCATGATCGTGTGTGGCAGTGGGGTCTGCAATTTTCTCGGTTTGCTGCTTTGACCAGTACAACTGCTAAAACGCCGACTGGGAGAGCTTCTCGGAAGTCCTAGAAACTGTGAGGTTAATCTCCAGAATGTATTACCGTTTCTCTTCTTTTGAGGGAAAGCATCTTTTTTTTTTTAACTTGCATAATGAAGAGGTTTGACTGTCTAAGTTGACACTTAATGTTTGCTAAAAAAGCAATTAGTTTTGTGGTGAAATGCAAAATTCAAAACACTTTGTGTACGCTCCTGAACTCAGGAGCTGTGACTGTGGTTTGTCAGAATAGAACTGCCACAGCTAAGGTGGATTTTCAGCAAGCTTTAATGGGGGAACAGAAGCATTGACAGTTAAAGACCAATTGGCACTTTCCTGACCAAGTTTCCAATTCTTTTAGTTACTGGCAAAACAGGGCAAAAAATAGACACAAGAAACTGTAGAAAAAAGAGTAACCTAGTCTATTGTCCTGTTACCCTCCTCTCTATGTAAAATAGCTGTTGCTCCTGGAGGGATGTTGTGAAAGAACCATGCTGTCTCTCTGGATTTCCTTGTTCTGTGGGTTTCCCCACAACAGGCAGTTTTATAACAGCATCTGTTTAATTTTCCTTTGCACATTGCTGGTAAAGTCGCCCATGGATACGTAGAAGTCCATCCTTCGGTGAGTGTGAAAATAACTTTAGCTTCCCTAGCATTTAAGAATGGTGGAGCAAGCTGTGAGATTTGCCTTTTGTGACAGAGTGCCAGCCTTGCAGGCTTACAATGGATTAGTTTTTTCAAACCCACAAAGTAATTGCCAATCTAAACTGTGTTAGGGAATGTATTTTTCAAATTGCAAAATCAAAATTCAATAAGCTAGGAAGTGCTACGGTTGTATTTTTTTTTTGTTTCTGTAACCTTAATGATCTTTTCAGTACGGCGTTTTATACGTAATGTACGTCTGTGTTTTCTCTCTGTTATGCAGTCAAGTCCAGAATAACAGCAGTTGCTGAAATAATGGTCACAAATCATATAATTACTAAAGCATTACCAGCTGTTTTTATGTGTTTTCACAGTAACAAAATCACTTCCTGCTTCCAAAACGTGCATGAACAAGACTACTCAAGTTAATGGTTTTCCCTGTTGTTTTGGGTGACCATAAAGCAAATTAATCTCCTACAAGAGCCCAAATTGGAACGAATTGTTACCGAAATCCTCGTCATGAGGGAAAACACAAACTCCAGTATTGTGTAATGAATTAAACCCAACTTGTGTAATGAATTAAGGAAGAAATGGGGTTCTGGGAGAGGGTGGGGGCTGGAATTAAGGAAGAGATGGGGTTCTGGGAGAGGGTGGGGGCTGGAGCAGGTGGGTGCAGGTCTCTGTCTCTGGTTCTTTTCTGCATTTGGGGGCTACGGGGGACCATGCTGGAGCGGTGGGTTAGGGGTAGCCGTACTCGTTGGCTGTCTCCATGTCAGCCTCCCTCTGCACAAAAAACTGCAGCTGGCCCAGTGGCATCTGCAGGGCCAGCCGCTCCCGCCCCTCCTGGGCCAGCCTGGTCATGCGCTCCCGCTCGGGCTGCTGCTCGGCTGTGATGGGCACCGAGTCCTCCT